>NC_134864.1:66671666-67871666 GCF_049852395.1 Peromyscus maniculatus bairdii | reverse complement strand
CCTCCCTAGCTCTCTGCTTCCTCCCCTTCTCACCTTCTCATGTGGTCTTCATTTACCATGGTCTCCTATTCCTTGTTCTCCCTCTCTTTTCTTGATCCAGCTAGGATCTCCCACTCTTTCCCTCGACTGTCGCCCTTCATTGTTCCCACTCATGACCAGGCTATTCATGTAGATCTTGTCCATTTCTCCGTGTCTTTTTTGGGGTCCCGTTTTCCAGGTAGCCTCACTGGTGATGTGAGTAGCAGTCTAGTCATCCTTGTTCCACATCTAGCATCTTCCTATGAGTGAGTACATACCATATTTGTCTTTCTGAGTCTGGGTTACCTCACTCAGGATGATTTTTTCTAGATCCATCCATTTGCCTGCAAACCGTGTGATGTCGTTGTTTTTCTCTGCTGAGTAGTATTCCATTGTGTATATGTGCCACAATTTATTTATCCATTCTTCAGTTGAAGGGCATCTAGGTTGTTTCCAGGTTTTGGCTATTACAAACAATGCTGATATGAACATAGCTGAGCAAGTGCTCTTGTGGTATGATTGAGCATTTCTTGGGTATATGCCCAGGAGTGGTATAGCTGGATCTTGGGGGAGATTGATTCCCAATTTTCTAAGAAAGCGCCATATTGATTTCCAAAGTGGTTGTACAAGCTTGCATTCCCACCAGCAGTGGAGGAGAGTTCCCCTAGTTCCACATCCTCTCCAGCATAAAGTGTCTTCAGTGTTTTTGATCTTAGCCACTCTGACAGGCGTAAGGTGGTATCTCAGAGTTGTCTTGATTTGCATTTCCCTGATGATTAGGGAAGTTGAGCAATTCCTTAAATGTCTTTCAGCCATTTGGGATTCCTCTGTTGAGAATTCTCTGTTTAGTTCTAAAGCCCATTTCTCAATTGGACTGTTGGTCCTTTTGATGTCTAATTTCTTGAGTTCCTTATATATTCTGGATATCAGTCCTCTGTCAGATGTGGGGTTGGTGAAGATCTTTTCCCATTCTGTAGGCTGTCGCTTTGCCTTGTTGACCGTATCCTTTGCTCTGCAAAAGCTTCTCAGTTTCAAGAGGTCCCATTGATTGATTGTTTGTCTCAGTGTCTGCGCTACTGGTGTTATATTTAGGAAGTGATCTCCTATGCCAAGGCGTTCAAGACTATTTCCTACTTTTTCTTCTAGCAGGTTCAGAGTAGCTGGATTTATGTTGAGGTCTTTGATCCACTTGGACTTAAGTTTTGTGCACGGTGACAGATATGGATCTATTTGCAGCCTTCTACACGCTGATATCCAGTTATGCCAGCACCATTTGTTGAAGATGCTTTCTTTTTTCCATTGTACACTTTTGGCTTCTTTGTCAAAAATTATATGTCCATAGGTGTGTGGGTTAATGTCAGGGTCTTCAATTCGATTCCATTGGTCCACATGTCGGTTTTTATGCCAATACCAGGCTGTTTTTATTACTGTAGCTCTATAGTAGAGCTTGAAGTCGGGGATTGTGATGCCTCCAGAAGTTGTTTTATTGTACAGGTTTCTTTTAGCTATCCTGGGTTTTTTGTTATTCCATATGAAGTTGAGTATTGTTCTTTCCAGATCTGTGAAGAATTGTGTTGGTATTTTGATGGGGATTGCATTGAATCTGTAAATTGCTTTTGGTAAGATTGCCATTTTTACTATGTTAACCCTGCCTATCCATGAGCATGGAAGATCTTTCCATTTTCTGAGATCTTCTTCAATTTCTTTTTTCAGGGACTTAAAGTTCTTGTCATATAGGTCCTTCACTTGCTTGGTTAGTGTTACCCCAAGGTATTTTATGTCATTTTTGGCTATTGTAAAGGGTGATGTATCTCTAATTGCCTTCTCAGCTTCTTTGTCCATTGTATATAGGAGGGCTACTGATTTTTTTGAGTTGATTTTGTATCCTGCTATGTTGCTGAAGGTGTTTATAAGCTTTATCAATTCCTGGGTGGAATCTTTGGGGTCACTCAAGTATACTATCATGTCGTCTGCAAATAGGGAAAGCTTGACTTCTTCCTTTCCAATTTGAATCCCCTTAATCTCCTTATGTTGTCTTATTGCTCTGGCTAGAACTTCAAGTACTATATTGAATAAGTATGGGGAGAGTGGACAGCCTTGTCTCGTTCCTGATTTTAGTGGTGTAGCATGAATCTTAAAAGTTCTTATTAATAAAATCAAACCCGAGCCGAGTTATTGGGGTCCATGCTGGTAGATCAGAGAGACAGAATAAGCCACAGCTATCTCACCTCACCAGTTCCTCAGCTGGTCCTGTTTCCTCAGACTGGAAGCCTCTGAGTCCTCATCCAGAATGAATCTCAGCTGAACTGTGTTGCTCCAAAGCCTGAAAGCTTAACCAGGCCAAATGCTTAACCAGCCAAAAGCCTTTAGTTTCTGGTCCTCACGCCTTATATATCTTTCTACTTTCTACCACCACTCCCTGGGATTAAAGGCTGGCTTTCTGGGATTAAAGGCGTGTCACCATGCTTGGCTGTTTCTCCAATGTGGCCTTGAACTCACAGAGATCCAGAGGGATTTCTGTCTCTGGAATGCTAGGATTAAAGGCGTGTGCTATCACTGCCTAACTAGTGGCTTGTCTGTTCTCTGACCCCAGGTAAGTTTATTAAGGTACACAATATTTTGGGGAACACAATACCCCCACATCTCCTCTCTTTTTGTCTAAAATTAAAAAAGCTTATAACTAATACAAGAAAAACTATCCAATAAGCATATATAATATATACAGCTAAAAATTACATTAATGATGTCTAGTCCATTAACATTTGACAGATTCAGATAAAAAACTCCATTATATATTAACAATGTCCAGTCCAGTAACATCTGATAAACTCAGACCAAAAAATTTTCATTACTTATCTTATTTAAAACAAGTAGTTCCTTTTTAAAAGTAGATTCCATAATCTCCCTTTTTATCTTATCATATCCATATTTTCTCTTTTTTCTTTTCATAATAGATTCAGTAGTCTACCTTTTGTCATTTTTATATCTTCCCCTTTTTCTTCAGTGTAGATTCAATGATCCACCTATTTATCCTATTATTTCTTTATCCTTTTTCTCAGAGTAGATTCGATGATCTATCTCATATCTATATTCTCTTTTTCTTTTTGCTTTCTAGGGGTGAAGATATCTTTAGAAAATCTTGAAAAGAAAATTTTTGGGTTAATCATCAAGTCCTGTATCATTTGTCCATTTTCTGCATAAAAGGAAAGTTCAGGGCTTGTTTCAAGTCCTTGTTCGAGTAGTCTGTCAGGCTGTATCATCTCAGCTAGTCCTCTCGAAATTGTTCTGACCAGTTTGTAGTCCAAAGTCGATTTTTCCATGGTGTTAATCGGCTTAATGGCTTTACCATAGTCCTTTTGAAGATTTCAAAGTTGCTGTTAGGTGTGGTCATGGTTCCATGCAGACTTTTTTTTTTTTTTTTTTTTTTTTTTTTTTTTTTTTTTTTTTTTTTGTGCCTCCTCTGTGGTCTGGAGCAATCACAGTTTGATAAATGTCTGTCTCTCGGAACCATGAACATTCTTCCCTAGAACAGAAAATCTTCACAACAATTTCTCCCCACCATTTGTCTTGCCAAACTTTTCCAAACTGACCTTTGCCGATGCTTTCTTGTAACACGATGGTCCTGGCAATTCTTCTCTGAACCAGCAGCAGTAAACCCTTCGTCCCTGGTAGCAGCATCACCGCAGTCACCAACATGATGAGAAGGAGCTGGCAACGTGGAGCAGTAGCCACTGCTTCCATGGTCCCACCACTGTTTGTGGCTCAGTCCGGGCCAAAGCTTCTCCCAAGCCTCCTAGGCCGGCCTCAAACTCGGGATCTTCCTGCCTCTGTCTCCTTCAGCAAATCCTACCGGGGTGCGCCACCACAACCGCCTGAGTGTAGCTTGGGCCTGAGCTGGGGCTCACAAGGCCACAGCAAACAGCTTTTTCATGAATTCGTAACACGAACGTTGGGCGCCAGATGTAGCATGAATCTTAAAAGTTCTTATTAATAAAATCAAACCCGAGCCGAGTTATTGGGGTCCATGCTGGTAGATCAGAGAGACAGAATAAGCCACAGCTATCTCACCTCACCAGTTCCTCAGCTGGTCCTGTTTCCTCAGACTGGAAGCCTCTGAGTCCTCATCCAGAATGAATCTCAGCTGAACTGTGTTGCTCCAAAGCCTGAAAGCTTAACCAGGCCAAATGCTTAACCAGCCAAAAGCCTTTAGTTTCTGGTCCTCACGCCTTATATATCTTTCTACTTTCTACCACCACTCCCTGGGATTAAAGGCTGGCTTTCTGGGATTAAAGGCGTGTCACCATGCTTGGCTGTTTCTCCAATGTGGCCTTGAACTCACAGAGATCCAGAGGGATTTCTGTCTCTGGAATGCTAGGATTAAAGGCGTGTGCTATCACTGCCTAACTAGTGGCTTGTCTGTTCTCTGACCCCAGGTAAGTTTATTAAGGTACACAATATTTTGGGGAACACAATACCCCCACATAGTGGAATTGCTTTGAGTTTCTCTCCATTTAATTTGATGTTGGCTGTTGGTTTGCTATATATTGCCTTTATTATGTTTAGGTATGTTCCCTGTATTCCTGATCGCTCCAAGACTTTTATCATGAAGGGGTGTTGGATTTTGTCAAATGCCTTTTCTGCATCTAGTGAGATGATCATGTGGTTTTTTTCTTTGAGTTTGTTTATATGGTGTATTACATTAATGGACTTTCGTATGTTGAACCACCCTTGCATCCCTGGGATGAAGCCTACTTGATCATGGTGGATAATTGTTCTGATGTGTTCTTGGAGTCTGTTTGCCAGTATTTTATTGAGTATTTTTGCATCAATGTTCATGAGGGAGATCGGTCTGTAGTTCTCTTTCTTTGTTGCATCCTTGTTTGGTTTAGGAATCAGGGTAATTGTAGCCTCATAGAAGGAGTTTGGTAATGTTCCTTCTGTTTCTATTATGTGGAACAATTTAGAGAGTATTGGTATTAACTCTTCTTTGAAGATCTGGTAGAATTCTGCGCTGAAACCATCTGGTCCTGGGCTTTTTTTGATTGGGAGACCTTTAATGACTGTTTCTATTTCCTTAGGGGTTATTGGACTATTTAAATAGTTTATCTGGTCTTGATTAAACTTAGGTATGTGGTATCTATCCAGAAAAATGTCCATTTCTTTTAGGTTTTCCAGTTTTGTGGAGTAGAGGTTTTTGAAATATGACCTTATAATTCTCTGGATTTCCTCAATGTCTGTTGTTATGTCCCCCTTTTCATTTCTGATTTTGTTGATTTGGATTCTCTCTCTCTGTCTTTTGGTTAGTTTGGATAAGGGCTTGTCTATCTTGTTGATTTTCTCAAAGAACCAACTCTTTGTTTCATTAATTTTTTGTATTATTCTCTTAGTTTCTAATTTATTAATTTCACCTCTCACTTTGATAATTTCCTGGCGTCTATTCTTCCTGGGAGACTTTGCTTCTTCTTGTTCTAGAGCTTTCAGATGTGCTGTTAATTCACTAGTGTGCGATTTCTCCAACTTCTTTATGTGGGCATTTAGTGCTATGAATTTCCCTCTTAGCACTGCTTTCATAGTGTCCCATAAGTTTGGGTATGTGGTGTCTTCATTTTCATTGATCTCTAGGAAGTCTTTAATTTCTTTCTTTATTTCTTCCTTAACCCATTGGTGATTCAGTTGAGCATTATTCAGTTTCCATGAGGTTGTAGGTTTTCTGTAGTTTTTGTTGTTGTTGAAATCTAGCTTTAAACCATGGTGATCTGATAGAACACAGGAGGTTATTCTGATTGTTTTGTATCTGTTGAGATTTGCTTTGTGGCCAAGTATGTGGTCGATTTTAGAGAAAGTTCCATGGGGTGCTGAGAAGAAAGTATATTCTTTCTTGTTAGGATGGAATGTTCTGTAGATATCTATTAGGTCCAATTGGGTCATGACATCGGTTAAGTCCTTTATTTCTCTGTTAAGTTTCGATTTGGGAGATCTGTCCAGTGGTGAAAGTGGGGTGTTGAGATCTCCCACTATTAATGTGTGGGGTTTTATATGTGGTTTAAGCTTTAGTAATGTTTCTTTTACATATGTGGGTGCTCTTATGTTTGGGGCATATATGTTCAGAATTGAAACTTCATCTTGGTCGATCTTTCCTGTGACGAGGATGTAATGTCCTTCTTGATCTCTTTTGATTGATTTTAGTTTGAAGTCTATTTTGTTGGATATCAGGATGGCTACCCCTGCTTGTTTCTTAAGACCATTTGATTGAAAAGTCTTTTCCCAGCCTTTTATTCTTAGGTAGTGTCTATCTTTGAATTTGAGATGTGTTTCTTGTATGCAGCAGAAGGATGGGTCCTGCTTTCGTATCCATTCTGTAAGTCTATGTCTTTTTATAGGTGAATTAAGTCCGTTGATATTAAGGGATATTAATGACCAGTGATTCTTCATCTCTGTTATTTTTGGTGGTAGTGTGTGTGTACTTCTCTTCTTTGGGGTTTACTGTTGTGGCTTTATCTATTGCCTGTGTTTTCAAGTGTGTATCTGACTTCCCTCGGTTGGAATTTTCCTTCTAGTGCTTTCTGTAGGGCTGGGTTTGTGGATAGGTATTGTTTAAATCTGGTTTTGTCTTCGAATGTCTTGTTCCTTCCGTCTATGATGATTGAAAGTTTTGCTGGGTATATTAGTCTGGGCTGACATCCATGGTCTCTTAGTGTCTGGATTACATCTGTCCAGGTCCTTCTGGCTTTCAAAGTCTCCATTGAGAAATCGGGTGTTATTCTGATGGGTTTACCTTTATAGGTCACTTGGCCTTTTTCCTTGGCTGCTCTTAATATTCTTTCTTTATTCTGTACATTTAGTTGTTTAATTATTATGTGTCGAGGGGACTTTTTTTTTGGGGGTCTAGTCTGTTTGGTGTTCTATAGGCTTCTTGTATCTTCATAGGCATTTCCTTCTTTAAGTTGGGAAAGTTTTCTTCTATAATTTTGTTGAATATATTTTCTGTGCCTTTGAGTTGGTATTCTTCACCTTCTTCTATCCCTATAATTCGTAAGTTTGGTCTTTTTATGGTGTCCCAGATTTCTTGGACATTTTGGTTCATGACTTTGTTGGCTTTAGTGTTTCCTTCGACTGATGGAACTATTTCTTCTACTGTATCTTCAATGCCAGAAATCCTCTCTTCCATCTCTTGCATTCTGTTGGTTATACTTGCATCCGAAGTTCCTGATCTTTTACTCAGGTTTTCTATTTCCAGCATTCCCTCTGTTTGTGACTTTTTCATTTTTTCAATTTCCCTTTTCAGATCTTGGACTGTTTCCTTTGTTTGTTTCATTGCTTTTTCATGATTTTCTTTCAGTGCTTTATTGTTTTCTTCCAGGATTTTAATGTTTTCTTCCAGGACTTTATTGTTTTCTTGGAGGGCTTTATTGTTTTCTTCTAATTTGTTTGCCCTTTCCTCTAGTTGTTTACAGCGTTCTTCCAATTTTCTTGTCTTTTCCTCTACACAAGCCTCTACCTTCTTCATGAAGTTACTCATAAGGCTACTTTCTTCTGCTTCCTCCAATTTTTGGTGTTCAGGTCTAGATGTTGGAGGCGAGCTAGGTTCTGGTGATGCTGTATTGCTCTTCATTTTGCTGTATGTACTTCTGCTTTGACGTCTGCCCATCTCCTTGTGATTCCTTCTTGGTCTTATCAGTGGACTTGTTTCACAAAGATCTGACAGACTCAGGAAGACTCTCTCTCTTGTCCAAAAGGGAGTTCTCTTGTCCAACTCTTTGGTCCAGAAGGGAAGTCAGGGGCAAGCTCTGGTCCAGAATGGCAGTCGGGGACAGGCTGGGAGCTGGGGGCCGGTCTCTAAGTCTCAGGAAGTGGGTGGGGTCTTGGGCAGATGGGCGTGGGGGCAGGGCGCGGAGACTGCAGGGGCTGCCGGGGGCTTGGAAATGGGGATCCCTCCCAGTGGGGCTAGAAGGGGAGCTGCCCGGTGGCCAGAACCCGGCGCCAAGCTGGGCAGGTCCTCCCGGGGTGGCTGGTGGCCAGGGATGGGGTCCGGGCTGGACCCAGGCACTCACCTCTGGTCCAGAAGGGAAGTCGTCGGGGGCAGGCTGGGAGCTGGGGGCCGGTCTCTAAGTCTCAGGAAGTGGGTGGGGTCTTGGGCAGATGGGCGTGGGGGCAGGGCGCGGAGACTGCAGGGGCTGCCGGGGGCTTGGAAATGGGGATCCCTCCCGGTGGGGCTAGAAGGGGAGCTGCCCGGTGGCCAGAACCCGGCGCCAAGCTGGGCAGGTCCTCCCGGGGTGGCTGGTGGCCAGGGATGGGGTCCGGGCTGGACCCAGGCACTCACCTCTGGTCCAGAAGGGAAGTCGTCGGGCGTGACCCCATGAATTCTACCAGGGGAACTCCTACAGCTGATAAACACCTTCAGTAAGGTAGCCAGATACAAGATTAACTAAAAAAAAAAGTAGTCCTCCTATATACCTATGATAAATGGGCCGAGAAAGAATTCAGAGAAACCATACCCTTTACAATAGCCACAAATAATAATAATAATAATAATAATAATAATAATAATAATAATAATAATAAATACCTTGGGGTAACTCTGACTAAGCAAATGAAAGACCTGTAAGACAAGAACTGTAAGTCTTTGAAGAAAGGGATTGAAAATTTACCAGAAAAATAGAAAGATCTCCCATGCTCATGGATAGGTAGGATTAGCATAGTAAAAATGGTAATCTTACCAAAAGCAATATACAGATTCAATGCATTCCCCATCAAAATCCCAACACAATTCTTCACAGACCTCAAAAGAACAATACTCAACTTCATATGTAAAAACAACAACAACAACAACAAAAAACCTAGGACAGCTGAAACAATCCTTTACAATAAAGCAACTTCTCGAAGCATCAAAGCATCACCATCTCTGAATTCAAGCTCTACTATAGTAATAAATACAGCTTGGTAATGGCATAAATACCAACATGTAGACCAATGGAATTGAATTGAAGACTCTGACATTAATCTGCACACCTATGAACATATGATTTTTGACAAAGAAGCCAAAATTGTACAATGGAAAAAAGAAATCATCTTCAACAAATGGTGCTGGCATAAGTGGATGTCAACATGTAGAAGACTGTAAATAGATCCATATCTATCAGAATGCACAAAACTGCAGTCTAAGAGGATCAAAGACCTCAACATAAATCCAGTTATACTGAACCTGATAGAAGAGAAAGGAAGTAGCCTGGAACGCATTGCCACAGGAGACCACTTCCTAAATATAACACCAGTAGTACAGACACTGAGATCAACAATTAATAAATGGGACCTCCAGAAACTGAGAAGCTTCTGTAAGTCAAAGGACACAGTAAATAAGACAAAACAACAGCCTACAGAATGGGAAAAGATCTCCCACATCAAGAAACTAGATATCAAAATAGCAAACAATCCAATTAAAAATGGGCCACAGAGCTAAACAGAGAATTCTGAACAGAAGAATCTCAAATGGCAGAAAGACATTTCAGGAATTGCTCAACATCCTTAGTCATCAGGGAAATGCAAATCAAAAGAACTCTAAGATGGATAAAAAATGTGGTAGATATATACAATGGAGTATTACTTAGCAGTAAAAAAAATGACATCATGAAATTTTGGGGCAAATGGATAGAAGTAGAAAATATCATCCTGAGTGAGGTAACCCAGACTCAGAAAGACAAACATGGTATGTTCTCACTCATCAGTGGATGCTAGATTTAAATCAAAGGATAACCAGACCACAACCCACAGCTCCAGGGAAGCTAGCTAACAAGGAGGACCCTGGGATGGCAAAATAGATGAGATCTCCTGAGTAAACTGGGGATGATGGGGGCAATAGAAGGTAGGGGATGGAAGATGAGAACATAAGGGAATGGGATGGTGGAGTTGGAACAGGGACACAGTGGGAGACTAATGAAAGAGATAATTTTGATAGAGGGAGACGTCATGGGGATAGGGAGCAACCTGCTGGTTGGGAAGTTCCCAGGAATAGACAAGGATGACCCCAGCCTAGAATACTAGCAATAATGGGAGAGGGTGCCTGAGCTGTCTTACCCCGGTAAATCAGATCAGTGAATACCCTAACTGTCATAGAGACTTCATCCAGTAACTCATAGAAGCAGATGCAGAGATCCACAGCCAGGCACTAGGCTGAGTTCCAGGAGTCCAGCTGAAGAGAGGGAAGTAGGATTCTGTGAGCAAGAGGCATCAAGATCATGATGGGAAAATCTACAGAGACAACCAAACCAAGCTAGTCAGAATTCATGAACTTTAGATCAATAGCTGTGGAGCCTCCATGGGACTGGACTAGGCCCTCTGCATAAGAGAGACAGTTGTGTAGCTTGATCTACTTAAGGGGCCCCCTGGCAGTAGGATCAGGATCCATCCCTGGTGGTTTTTTGGAGTCCATTGTCTATGATGGGAGAGCTTGCACAGCCTTGATACAAGGGGGTGGGGAGGTGCTTGGTCCTGCCTCAACTCAAGGTACCAGGCTCTGCTGACTCCATGGGAAGCCTTACCTTTTTGGAGGAGGGAATGGGGCGTAGGTTGGGGGGTTGGAGGCTGGTGGACAGAATGAGGGAAGAGACAGGGATCTGTGGTTGGTATGTAAAATGAATAAAAATTTTCTAAATTAAGAAAAAATTAAAAAAATGATCAAACTAAAATGAACATGGTAGAGTGTTCTTTTGCTTGCTAGCTAGCTAGTTAGTGCTATGTATATGAATATGTATATGTATATGTGTATGCATGTGTATATGTATATGTATGTGTATGTACATTTGTGCATATTTCCTAGCTCTGTCTAATATGAGGCCATTTAAATAATACCTACATATTGGCTCCTTAGAAACCTTGCAGGATCAAGGGCTGTGATAGGAGAATTACCTAAAAAGGCTGGAAGGCATTATGGTGCTGGATATGAAGGCAGTTCTCAAAGAATACTGTAAGTCTTCAGTATTTAGGTACATATTTTGAATTATTTAATGGCTGGTAGTTTCATGTTTTATTTTATATGGGTTTTATAATAAACAGGTACTAAAAGAACTGGTGTAATTCAACTATGTCATTATGTACCAACTTAGAGCAATTAAAATCTGCCATGTTTTATCTGATTTAACATCATCAACTTTCTTAAGCACTAGGATTTTATACCAACTAAATTTCTGCCAATTATATTGAGAAGGATCATCCTAACATCAAAGTTTGTATGGCTTTCTCCTAATCTTAGCTAATCAATATTGATGGGATACTCTCATAAGATTATTTTAAACACTGACTCAAATACAGTGAACTAAAGATCAGACTTTCACATGAACAAAACATGCTCAATTCAGTAGCATGTCTGTTTCTTATGTCAATTCCTCATTGAAGTTTTCTTTTCAGTATAACATACTGACTCCCTTTGGAACAATTCAAAATAGAAATTAATTATGTTAATTATCTCATGCAGTTCAACCTAATTAGATTTAATTAGTTGATTTCGTTAATTCTAAACATTGTCTTTGGGAAGACTTTCCTTCTGGATTAAAGCAGGCCAAAAATCCAAGTGCCCCCTTATCCTACTGCTTGACCTGCGCAGCTTTGGGATTGATGGACTAGGGCAAGGGAAATGAAAAAACAACAGCCACATAAACAGATAAGCTGGGATCACGAGGAGTGTGTGCTCCGATGGAGATGTGCCAGCAGCTCAGGAATGCAGTGTTTCTTAGATACAGCTGAAGGAGGAGGGTTAGTTAACTTCATTAGATGGTCTCTGTAGGGGAGCAGTCTCAGGCTTCAGCCACCTGAGTGGAGGAAGCTGTAGCTAATACTTTCTGCACATACTATCAACATCTAAACTGGGGCCAGGGAACAGCCTTGATATTTCCCTCAGCCTGACATGGGAAAGACCTTTCCGTTCATATGAGGTTTTTGACATAGCCATGTTTGTGTCAACAATGCCCATTTGCTTAGGATTTCAACTGCTACCCACAATTCTACTGTATTTATGGAGAAATCCTAAGATATGTAAATGTTTAAAGGGAGTATTTAACTTCTTCTAGCAAGTGATAGTCATAGCCATGGATTTGTTATGGTCTAAGTCTCTGGAACTAGGAAGATTGGTCGCTGGTAAAGTGAAAGCAGGAAAACATGAGCCTCATCACAGGATTCAGTCTAGACAATTAATTAACATTTCTCATGCTTCTTCTCTGGTTTTATTTTTCTTAACTCTTTAATGTTCTGCCACAGAGAATTTGTCTACTGTAAAATGATGCTAATTACTATGCATTGTCCAGAAAATGTTTAAGTCTTTATTTCTAGTCTTGAATTTCACATAAATATCCAACAACCTTAAAATATCAACATTGGTCACCAAAATTCATGAGACACAGAGGATAAGTTCCTCACTTTTCGTCCTGAAACTTCCTCTGTGACTACAGTTCAGGTTCTTGCTATTTCCCATTTGGGATAACTTAGCAATTTTCTTTTCTCCATTCTTAAGTCTCTGTCTTCTCCTCCTCATATCAAACAACCTCTGGTAATCATCTGCTCCACTTCAATTGAACGTGTAGAGTTGTCTGTGCCATTCCCAAACCTGCTACTTGGGATGAAAACAAATGGCCGAGTTTCCTCTATGTTTGGCAGGAGCCTCTGCACTGGGCTCCGGTCTGCTGCTCATGCCCAGAAGGAACCCCTTTAATGCTATCAGGACTCTGCTTCTTGACATAGAAGGATGATTGTAAGCTTGAGGCCAGCTTGGGAAACATTACAAAAACATGCTTCAAATGTAAAAGATTCTGAAATGCTGAAGATACAGCTCATTGATACAGCCCATAGTCAACTTGAACAAAGCCCTAGGTTTTTCACAAAGAAAAAATATTCCAGAGGACAAACTTTACAATATAAATTGAATCTTAAAATTTTAACTACATCAAGGCTTCCTGTGTTTCCTAAAGATCTTGGTCAATGGATAAAAAAATTTGAATTGCATAGGAAGATTAAATTCAAGATATTGATTGGCCTATAAGGTGATTCTATATAACAATGTATTGTATTTTTGAAAATAATGTTTACAGTAAATAATGTCCCATAATGCATATAGGCTTCAAATGTTTATGTCATGCACAACAAATACATAATGTTGTAGTTCAGTGAAAAATAAATTTTGCAGGGCTTGGTGTCACACATCTGTAATCCTAGAATTTGGAAGCTGGAGGCATGGGGCTCAATCCCCAAGGTTACACATTTCCTGTGGATATAAGGACAAATACTTACAACATATTTATGGATTATGCTGCTTTAGTAAATTGATAGTTCTAGGTTCTCCTCCAACATCTACAACTTCACTAACCTTGGCTAGGTTTTTAATGCCAGTTATGGGTTGCCTCTTGTTGAGTGGGTCTTAAAACCACAAGGTCTGAACCCTACACAAAGAACTACAGACAACTAAGGAGTTCTTAGAATAGGAGAATTGTTCTTACCCAGGTAAGAGCACACCAGTTAGTAATCCAATACCAAATAGTCAGCCTTGAAAATACACATGCAAGTAACATCCAGACTGAGCAGGTTATATTTAAGAAAATATATGTACACACACACACACACACACACACACACACACACGCGCGCGCGCGCGTAAAAATAGTTAATTAATAAGAGGCCATGAGTTTGAAAGGGAATAAAGAGGGATGTCTATATGGGAGGTTTTGGAAAGAGGAAGGGAAGAGGGAATTAAATGAGTATAATAATCTCAAAAATAAAGGAAATATTTTAAAAAGAAAAAAGTTAAAGGTTGTTTGCCATGGTGGTGGCACTTGTCTTTAATTCAGCACTTGGAGGACTCAGGCAGGCAAGTTTGAGGCCAGCTCAGTTTACATAATGAGTTCCAGGCCAGCCAAGGATGCATAGTGAGATCTTGTTTTAAAAAAAAAAATGAACTCAAGATTAATCTCTGCTACACATTAAGATTGAGGCCAACTAAGCTTCATAATAGCAAAAAGAAATAAATAGCAAATAAAGGCACTATTCTGTTACACAAATGCTATAAAATAAGCTAAGGTATCTGAATACAGAAACTAACCACAAAAATCAGTCACACAGTATGTAACAGTGATAAGAGTAAGCTTTCAGAAATACAGGTTTTGTTGTTGTTGTTGTTTTTACACTAGTTACAAGTTCTTTACAAACTTGAGTAAAAGAAATAGAATTCCCATGTTCTCCCTGCCTAGGTAAATGCATGCAGGCCTTACTGTCAGAGCATATTCAGTATAATCAGTGAATTTACAATGAGATGTTTTTATCACCTCAAAGTCCATAGCTTCCACTAGAGTGCTTTTTGATGACTATATATTTGGAGAAATCTGTAGTGATATGTATCCATCTTTGCAGTAGTCTACACTTTTGTTCCCAGTCATTTATCCTTACATGCACAATAATTCCTGGCAACTACTGATACTTTTACTGCTCCATAGCTTTATATTTTCATGACCATTATCCATTGAATCATAGTGCATGTAACATGAAAAGGATCTGGAACAGCAAGTACTCATTTGGTGTTGGTAGGTAGGAATACTGTCATATAGCCAATTTGAAAACTGGCTTGACAATGTTCATCAAATTAATTATATGTTAACCGTATGATCCTTCAGTTTGACCCTTTGCTATTAATACAAGGCATTTAAGAACATCTTTTCACATAAAACCAGCATATAGATGCTTATAGCCTCATAATCTCAAAAACTTGGAAGCAGTCAAGATCTCTTCTGTACCTGAATAGATACATGTAGTCTTAGTGAATATTATTTAACACATAAACTGACCTGTCAAACATGACACTAGAGAAAAGAATCTTAAATGCCCATTGACTAAAAGAAGCCAATGTGAAAAGAGTATGACATATTTAATAGTGGTGTTGATCAGGCAAAGTGTTTTTGAATAGGATAAAACAAGCTCAATATAAAGGCAAGTGTGAATAAATTGAACTCTGGTAAGATGAGAAACATGTTATTTAAGTGTTACCATTAAAAGTATGAAAATTTAACAAATGGAATTAGAGATATACTACACATCCATATATATATATGGATATATGTATGTATATATATCTTTAAAAAGGTAATAAAAACACATATATGTAATAAGCTACAAATGTGTTAAAAGCAAACAAAAAACCCAGTGAAGTCCCATGCTTCAGTGAATGGCCCTAAATCTACACACACTAACTGTATTTACAGGGTTATTCTTCCCCAAAGGCCTTAAACTGGGAAGAGGGCATATTGAGGAAGATATAGATGTAATTGGAAAGAGTAAGTGATGGATATGATCATCTTATTGTATAGATGTATGAAACTTGGAAAATAAAAATTTAAAAATTATGACAAATAAGTAATAAATAGAATGGGTGGAAAGTATATGTAGTGTGTAGCATACCCATCAAAATGATATAGAGGCCATTTTTTTCCCTTGGGGAAACTTGGTAATTTTGTACTGTCTCTGAGGACGTCCCAGTGGTCTGGAGCAAATGGCAAGTTGCATAGTAATGTGCTTCACAGACACACTTATTTATGAACCCAAAACAACTTGTCAAGATCTAATCCATTTTGATAGATAGTTATGGATATATTGGGTGGAAGGACTGGATTGGTAAAAATTAAACAGGGATTGGGAGGAAAATATTGGAGAGGGGGGGTACAGACAGCTAAAACTGTCATTTGAGGGTTTGTATTGAAACCTAATATAGTAGAAGCTTCCTAAAATTTTTACATTTATGAAGGAGATCTAAATGAAATAACTAAATACCAGGGAGACAGAGGCTCAACTGGACATCTCTTGCCACCAAATGAGGCTTCCAATGACAGGAAAGGGTTATATCTAATTGAATTGTTGGCCAAAGTAGCTACATGGCAACATTCAAACAACTTACGTTATTTCTAAGGCTATTGGTTGTTCCCCACAAACTGGTGATAAGGACCAATTGCTGAAGACAACACCTACATAATTCATTGAACACAAAGAAGTTGAACTGGTGCCTACCTAGAATCATCACCCCTAAGGACTAGTGCTCATACTATTGGAAGGAACACTGTATCACTACTGAAAGAAAAAAATAAACACCAACCCAATTACAGATCCTTTGATCTATGGTAGTGTCCTACCTGCAAGATGCACTGCTACAATGGTAGAACAAAACTTGTGGGAACAGCCAACAGATGTCTGATTATAATTAAGGGTCTGTACAAGAGATGGAACCCATCCTTGGCACTGCAAGTGTGGTCAAGAATCTGAGACCAAATAGGCCAGGGACATCAGGTGTAGTGGGTAGCCATTCCAGCTTTGATCTGGAAGTTCCAACCTCCATTGAGGCTTTGGTAACTGTCAAGCCTACAAGGCAGGGCCAAGAGAGGACCCTGAAGACCTGAGATCCGTGCCCTTCTCTTGTTTCCTGGACCCTGGATGCTAGAGGTAGACTGAGGAGAGTTCTCCAGAGAACACCGCCAGACTGTGCTGCATCTTTCCCAGAACCCACAACCTACCTATCCCTTCATTTGTAAGTTATGTCACTAAATAAATCTCCATTTTAACTACATGGAGTGGCCTTAATAATTTCACCAATATCTGGCACTCACGTGGGACAAATTCCAAAGGCCTGGGTGGCTCCCACCTTCAGTTTCCTCCCCAGCTGGCGGGCACTTGAAGCTGCAGGTTACCACATGCAGAGTTCCATAAAACCAGGAAAAACCTACATGGTTCCATTCCTGAAAAGGAACTAATCTGGTCTCAGTTCTGCAGCAAGTTTAGCCCCAGAACAGCGAAATTGTTGTGAGTGGGGCCTTCCCCCTCCTCCCTGAGTGCTGGCTCCCTGCCCTAGCCTGAGGCTTCCACAGTTTCACCTAGTTAAAATAGACAGGGCACTGTCCTCTGTCCCTGGGGGTTTGGAGTTGTGCCTACAGGCAGACCTATTGTCTGTAGAGGCAGAGAGGGGCTTAGAGTGCCCTGGAAGTCTCCACACCCTGAAGCTCCAGGGGGTCACTGGAAAAACTGCCGGCTGCCTGTGCTCACTCTGCTGCCAGCCAAGGCATTCAACAGGACCTGCTTTTTAGTGCTATATCAACGCCTCCTTCTGGCTGAAAAGTTCTACTACATCCCCAGAACCATGGAAAGGTAAGATAGGCAAAGCAGTGTCTTATTTCAAGTAAAAGTACTTGATAATTTTTATACCTTAAAATTGACTAACAATTTAGGCCCGGCAGCAGCCGGCATAGACATTCAGGCCCAGCGGCGGTCCACAGAGGTGGACAGGCCCTGCGGCGGAGATAAGCAGACAGAGGTGGACGGGCCTGGCGGCAGCGGCCAACAGAGACATTCAGGCCCGGTGACAGCCCACAGAAGTAGACAGGCCACACGGCGGAGACAGGCAGACACAGGTCGGTGACCCGCGGAGGTGGACGGGCCCGGTGGCGGCGGCCGTCGGGGACATACAGGCCCAGCGGCAACCGGCAGAGACATACAGGCCTGGTGGCAGTTCGCAGAGGTGGATGGGCCCGGCAGCAGTGACAAGCAGAGGTAGGTAGGCCCGCAGCGGCAGCCGGCAAAAACATACAGGCCTGTTGGCCGCCCGCAGAGGCAGACAGACCCAGCGGCAGCTGACAGGGACATACGGGCCCGGCAGCGGAGACAAGTGGACGTGGGTGAGCCTGTGGCGGCGGGCCACAGGGGTCGACAGGCCCAGGGATGGAGAGGGGTGGACACAGCTTGGAGCGGGGATGCCCCTGGCCCCAACACCTGGGGAGGAGGCTATCTCCGTGGGTCAGAACCAGGGCGAGTCTGGGCACTTCGTCTAGGGACAACCCAGGGCCCAACTGCTGATCCTGTGAAACCCAACAACTTGGAGGTGTTGGTGAGACTACCCTGCTCAGCTGAAACCCATCTGGGAGAGGATTCAGATGCCTACAGTTTGAAGTCTGAAGAAACAAGATCAGCTGAGGAGTTGACAAATGAACAAAACGTGACCTGGGAACACAGAAGAAGGCGCTACCCAGCCACTAAACCAGAACACCAGAATCATAAGTATATAATTCACCGACTGAAATCAGCTGTCCCTGAAGAAACAGCCCAATAGCACCAATTTTACCAGGAACCCCTACTAAACCAAGACTAAAAATTAGAACAAGAGAGGCACTCTCAGACACAGACACCACCTGCACCGCAGAGAGGAAAAGATGAGTAGACGCCAGTGCAAAAATACAGGCAACAACATAAAGACCTATATGGCAACATCAGAACCTAGTGATTCTACACCTGCAAGACCTAAACATACCATGACAGAAGAAACAGAAGAAATCAACCCTAAAAATGACTTTAAGAAGATGATAGAGGCCCTTAAAGAAGAAATAAAACATTCCCTCAATGAGAAAATAAAAACTTTCCTTAAAGAGGAAATGTAAAACTACCTTAAAGAGGAAAGAAAAACTTTCCTTAAAGAGGAAATGAAAAACTCCATTAAAGAGGAAATAAAAACTTCCCTTAAAGAGGAAATGAAAAACTCCATTAAAGAGGAAATAAAAAACTCCCTTAAAGAAATGGAAGAAAAAACGAACAAAAAATGGGAAGAAATCAAATCAAGCCAAGAAAAAGCAATTAAACAGATGAAAGAAACATTCCAAGATCTGAAAAATGAATTTGAGACAATAAAGAAAACACATGCTGAGGGAATGCTGGAAATAGAAATCCTGACTAAACGAACAGGAACTACAGAAACAAGCATAACCAACCGATTGCAAGAGATGGAACAGAGAATCTCTGACGCTGAAGACACGATAGAGAAAATAGATTCGTCAGTCAAAGAAAACAATAAAGACAAAAAAGTCCTAACACAAAACGTCCAGGAAATTTGGGACACCATGAAAAGACCAAACCTAAGATCACAGTTTACAAGGAATACAATAAAACAAATATTTTGGCAGACTTTCATAAATGAACAAAGACCAAAGCTTAGAATTCGAATTAATGGCCTGGTTCTGGAGGGCCTGGTAGACACAGGTGCGGATGTGACTATAATTACACCAAAATCATGACATCCGAATTGCCCTCTTCAAGAGGTAGATGTCCAACTTTTAGGGATTGGCACCCTATCTCAGATAAAACAGAGTTCAAGATGGGTTGAATGCATAGAGCCAGAAGGACAGAAAGGAAGGTTGAAGCCATATGTAGCAAATGTAGCAGGAATTCTTTGGGGCCAAGATCTGTTACAACAGTGGAATACCCAGATTAAAATTCCTACACTCTCAGAAAAGGAATACAGGCCAATGCATGTTTCTAGGAATAATGTCATAACATGCTATAAAAAACAGTCACCAACCATTCAGGCTGTACACAAACAGAACACGACTGCTGTTGAACTCTCAGAAGTACCAACTGCCTTACCTTTAAAAAAATGGCTAACTAATAAACCTGTCTGGGTTGGACAATGGCCTTTGACAAAAGAGAAGCTGCAAGCTTTAGAACAGCTGGTTCAAGAGCAGTTAAATGCTCAACACATTGAACAATCTACCAGCCCTTGGAATTCTCCTGTATTTGTTATAAAAAAAAGTCTGGTAATTGGAGAATGCTGACAGATCTGAGAGCTATTAATAAAGTAATTCAGCCGATGGGCTCCCTACAGACTGGGATGCCCTTGCCCTCTCTGCTACCCAAAGAATGGTCTATAATAGTTATTGACTTAAAAGACTGTTTCTTTACCATACCCTTACAAAAAAAATGATAGAGAAAAGTTTGCTTTCATAGTACCTAATTATAACAATTCTCAGCCAGTCAAGAGATATCAATGGAAGGTCCCCCACAGGGAATATTACACATGAGACACAATTGCTCCTGGCAGCACCAGTTTGATCCAGAGAGAATGTTGGGCTTCTAAGACATTTCCATTTGGAAGTTTGTCTTCTTGGCACAAAATGGCCTACTGGGCAAAGAACTGCCCTTGCCTCGACTGCTGACAGTACGAATGCAATGCTGTCCTTTCTGACAAGCAGGACACAAGGAAAGTGACCACTGTACTTTGTCAAGACAGGGTACGATGGCCTTTCAGAATTCTGGCTTCTGAAATGGTCTGTCAGATTCTCTAGGCCTGTAGCCAATTTGAATGTACCAACAATGCTGAGAAACATTAGATGACTGTCCAGGCTGCTATCTGTCTCGTCTACTCTTGCAAGATTCCCGAAAGTTGCTTGCATCCATCTTCCATTTCTCAGGTACCATTATATTCCTTCTCAGGTCTTTGATGGGATTGAAGACTAGCAGTTATAGTTACAACTTAGTATTTATATATATAATCTTAGACTTCTCTGGATTTTAGTATGTGTTTCTTGCTTGATATTTTTCACATTGATTGTAGTTCCATCTTATCTAGGTCATTATCCCTCATTACTCCTGGACAATATTTGATAACCATTCCTTTGTATATAGGCTTGTATTAAGTTACAACCTTCTTATTTAGACAAAAGGGGGAGATGTATTGAGTAGTCATTCCAGCTTTGATCTGGAAGTTCCATGCCCCATTGAGGCTTTGGTAACTGTCACGCCTACAAGGCAGGGCCAAGAGAGGACCCTGAAGACCCGAGATCCGGATGTGCCACTTCTCGTTTCCTAGACCCTGGATGCTAGAGGTAGAATGAGGAGAGTTCTCCAGAGAACACCGCCAGATTGCACTGCGTCTTTCCCAGAACCCACAACCTACCTATCCCTTCATTTATAAGTTATGCCACTAAATAAATCTCTCTTTTAAGTACATGGAGTGGCCTTAATAATTTCACCAATACTCAGGAAAAACTAAATGCTACTGTTCTGCCAAAGGAATGCAGCAACAAAATGACTCCTGATGGCATTCTGCTACACTCACAGATCAGTGCTTTCCTCAGCCATCATTGGAAAATCTTCCTCCTATAACTGATGTGAACAAATATAGAGACTCACATATTATTCTTTAGATGCCCATTTTTCTTCTAAGTGGAGACACAAAGGGTGTGGATTTACATGGAAGGAGAGTGGAAGGGAGAGGAGGGCAGGATGATCTTGGAGAAATCCAGGAGGGAAACTGTAATCAGAATATATTGTATGAAAAAAAATCTGCTTTTTTTCTATAAAAGAAAAAACAAACAAAATGATGTCTTCAGAGAACACTGAAGCCTGTTGTGATCCAGATGCACCATCCTGTGCAACCAGCATAACCTCTAGAGAAAAAAGATGAGATAGATCATGGCTGTTTAATTTTACCATTTTTTTCCTGTGTGTTCACTATATTTTAAATCTTTTTATACAAACCAGGTTATGCTTGAACACTTGCAAACCAGCTTTCATTTCTTCAACTGACTCACAACTTAGATGCCTTGTAAATATTGCTTTTATAGAAATTCCATTCCAGCTTAATACTCATGACAAATCTGTTGAAATAAGACAGGTGGAACAGAAGATGTTAGTAATTTCCTTGCTTCTAATAAACTGCCATGTGACTAAGGTTGTTCCTTTTCACATTCACTGGTATTGAAACTGCTGTGGTGTGTGTGTGTGTGTGTGTGTGTGTGTGTGTGTGTGTGTGTGTGTGTGAGCTTGTAAGGCTTGTGTTTTCATATTTTAGTTTTTGAGCATGAAACTAAGGGTTGAACCCAGGGACTTATGCAAGCTAGGCAAGTGCTCTACAAGAAAACCATGTCTCCAGCCCACTTTTACTTTTACTAACTTATCTGCATTGTTCTTAAACTCAAGGAGTGGCCATGGCTTAACTTGGTCCTCCAGTTTTGGTATCCAGTGTTCTGTTCTTACAAGGTCTGTATCACAAGGACTCACCTTAAAAATGTTTTTAAACTACATTTAAATCAGTTTGGCCTGTGCAACTTGTTTCCTTTCTTGAATGACCTTTCCCAAATTGCTTACTCTAAGTCAAGGGGAAAAATGCACCGAGGTGCAAGTAATCCGACACCACGAATAATTTAAATAATCTTGATAAATAAGGCATGACTCTTTGAGAAAAAAATTCAGAGTTGATAACATGCTGATTTGTGTAACACCATCTAAGGAATTGAGACCATATCTCCCAAATTTATTCAAAAGAAATTCTGTTGTTGTTTTTTTTCACAGAAGATATCAGTATTTGGATTTTCTTTGGCGTAGGAGATGTTAGGACATTGCTCTAGTACAAACTCTATGTTTATATATAAACAATTATAAGAGTACCCTATAAGTATGATTAAGAGCAGGGGGACATAGTTCAGTTTGTAGAGCACTTACCTGATTTTATCCTTAGCATCATTAGAACTGGCCCCAGTGATACAGGATGTTAATTCTGTCTCTTTGGAGATAAAGGAAGAAGAACCAGGAGGTCAAGGTCATTCTTATCTATATAGTGAGTTCAAGGCCAGCCCATATATGTGAAACTTCATCTTAATTAAAAACCAAACAAAACAATCTGGTTTCACTTACTTGTATTTTTGTCATTTCAGTGAATATTAAATTTTAGACAATTTGACAAACAAATCTACTATCTGACAGTGGCATTGCTGCAGCATGTAATCAATGGCTAATTCTGAGAGAAACTACCAGACAGTTAATCAATAGTGAATTATTAATGGAGAAATCGACAGGGTACTTAATTACATGAAGAACTGAGGGGACCTGCATGTGCTTCATAATTCAGTTTAATGGATGGATATTCAATGTGGTTGTATTGATCACCTATCCCAAGTTTCATTTTTATAGATTATTTATTATGAAATTAATTATGTCAGCCTTTGTTCACAGTATATTAGATGAACATTTTATATATTGACTGATGTTTGGAGACTTTAAATAAGGATAAGGAGACAAATAAGGATTTAATAGAGATAAATCAAAGTTTATACTGTTCTATTGGTTTAAAAGCCCTCACTAATACATTACATTGCATTTTCATTCAATAGGTTGTGGGATTGAAGATAGTGTTGGGAGTGTTTTCAGATTATGTGAATAGTGCTTTTATTTCCTATGATAGCCTAGGGAATAACAGAAAATTTCATTGTAAACTGCAGCTTGCAGTCATAGGGGTTTTGTTAACCCTTCATTTTGTTCAAATTTCGTTTTAGAGATAAGTTTTTTTTTTTTTTTGATTTTTCGAGACAGGGTTTCTCTGTGTAGCTTTGCGCCTTTCCTGGGACTCACTTGGTAGCCCAGGCTGGCCTCGAACTCACAGAGATCTGCCTGCCTCTGCCTCCCGAGTGCTGGGATTAAAGGCGTGCGCCACCACCGCCCGGCAGAGATAAGTTTTTAAATAGAGATAGTTAAAATAGAAAAATTAAACATATCTTGTCCTTTGGTCAATTATAAAATCTTCTGGGGCAAGGAAAGGAAAGCTTTAGACAGAGCATCCGGTTGGGTTTCAGGTTGCGCCCCATTACACCAGGTACACCTACTTTCAAATGTTTGTCATCATTCAATTTTGTAAGCCAAGTTTGAATTTGAACTATTGATGTAAACAAGTATCTTAAACAATAATAATATGGAAATTAAATGCTATCTGTAAATGAAACATAACATGGGAGAAATATTCTTGAAGATGTGCTGGGTGCATTTGTTTTTATTCCAGACCTGCTCTAAAGTTTCTAGTAATTGTAAAACCATTGAGATTTTCCTTTGAAATGAGGCAAGTTTCCTTCCTCTCGTGATTTTAAGAAGCTTATCATCCTCTGATCAATAAGTATCAGAAATTCATAGAATAAACCTCAATTTAGAATCTTTTTCAAAACTATAACAGACTCCAGAGGACAAGCAGAGTTCCGTCCCAGGTTTTGAGACCTGGGGCAGGAGGTCGTGAATTTCACCCATGAACCTTCTTGGCTCTCTGATGAGTGAGTACAGGGTGGTAAAATAGGAGGGAGGGAGGGAGGGAGGGAGGGAGGGAGGGAGGGAGGGAGGGAGGGAGAGAGAGAGAGAGAGAGAGAGAGAGAGAGAGAGAGAGAGAGAGAGAGAGAGAGATTCACGTTCTGGGGAGAGAGGCAGATCTGAAGAGGCGGAGGCAGTGAGGAACAGGCTGAGGCAGATGCCTTGCTTGCCACCCAGGGCCATGACAATGTCGGCCTGGGATGCTCCCAAGGGCCATGACTTGGTCTATGACCCTGATGTAGCTGTGGAGGTCTGTGTTCATGTCCGTGGGTCCACCAAGGTCCCTGTGGATGTTTGGAGTCTGGGCCATTACCTGTGACCAACTTGATGTCCAAGGGGCATCCCACAGGGGCCATGCCAATCTAGGATTCCTTCACCGCCACCTGGGACGATCATGATGTCCATCCTAGACTGCTGTCAGAAGCCATGTCTGGGTCCTTGGCCCTGCCAGAGCCATGGTCTGTGTTGATATCTGTGGCCCCTGTTACCACCAAAAGCAGTGAGGATAGGCATGAACAGAGTTGGCTGCCCCTCACTGGCTGCAGCAATAGGGAGAACTGGCCCTGCCCCACACCAGCACCTAGTAAAGTTCTACATCTTCCCAGGGCAGCACAATAGAGGTGTCCTTGCTATCAGGGGTGCAGGTGAGCCAGCCCTGAATACGCAAGAGCGGGAGAGCTAGCCACACAGTCTATCATGCAGTAGCACGGACCAGGGAGAGATACACCCCCTTGTTTCTTGCCCCTTGCCACCTACTCCTGAGGGAAAAGCTGTTTCCAGAGAGCTGATCCTGCCCCTCACTGGTTGCATCACTCAAGAGTGGGCCCTGTTCCTAGCCCTGGCAACATAGTAGAGCTGATCCTGTTGACGGAGGTGCAAGTAATCTGACACCACGAATGCACATGGGACATCTGACCCTATCCTTCATCTGCCATATGGTGGAGTGGGTGAGGAAGAGATGACCTCTCCCTCCCCACACCCTTTGCCACCTGTGGCGGGTGGGAGAGCTGGCCTCCAGGTCATGAGAATGGGAGAATTGGCACTGCCCTCCACTGACAGTAGCACTCAGGAGAGCATGCCTGGGCAACACAATAGAGCTGACCCTGTTGGCTGGGGTGCAGATGAGATGGGCCTGTGGATGTGAGAGCTGCCCCTGCCCCCTCCCTCATATGTCGTGGGATGGCAAGGATAAGGGAAATGTGCTCTCATTGCCACCTGGGACAGGCGGGAGGGGGGCATGAGAATGGAAGAGCTGGTCCTTCCCCTTACCAGAGCAGCAGTTCAGAGAGCAGGTCCTGCACCTTGCCTGGGCAAAACAGTATAGCTGGCCCTTGTGATGTGAGTATGGGTGAACTGTTCGCTACAATGAGGAAAGCTGGCAGGCTGACCAACCCAGCTACCATGCAGGCCCAGAACCAGGGCTATGAGTTAGCTCACTCCATCACTCATCTATGAACTGTTGGAGCATGTGAAGGAGTCAGACCTGTAGATCCAAAGCTACAAGATCTCTATGACACAGGTAACAATAAGATATCCAAGAGGAGTCCGAGTGATGGTGTAGTATCAAGCAAGGGTGTAGCAGAAGCCAAAGGCTTTGAACCAGACCAATGACTCATTGTAACAAACACAAGTGAAGATATATGGTCTAAAGAATATAACGTGTGACTCACTAGTCCACAATACAGCTTTCAAGCTGAGATTTTTTAAGATTTGTTTTTCTTGTTTGTTTTGCTTTTTATTTTTCTGCTTTTACTTTTAAATTTTGTGGGGGAGATTGCAAGGGCAGAGGGCAGAAGCAAGGAGACAGGGAGATAAGAGGAATTGGGAAACATGATGTGAAATTCACAAAGAATCAATAAAGGCAATCAGGCACCATTATAATTCTTGGAAGCAGGGTCTTGCCCAGTGCCATGATGGACCAAGCCAGCAACAAGGTCCACATGCGTCACTAGGGACACAGACACTATTATGGTGAGTAAATATATGGTATAGTATGATAGAGATGAGAGAGAATCAGAATGGTTCATGGCCTTTGAACAGAGTCATACCTGAGGAGGTAAAAGTGGTGAGGAGTGGGCTGATGTGGGTGGCATGATTGCCACCCAGGGCCATGGTGCTGTCTGGGCCTGGGCTGCAGCTGGGGCTCATGTCTGGGTTCATGGCCCTGATGCAATATCAGTCTGTTTTGATGTTCACGGCTCCTGATACCACCAAAGGCTGAGAAGAAAGGACTGCATGGAGTTGGCCCCAACCCCTCACTGGCTACAACACTAGGGAGAAATGGTCCTGTCACTTACTGGCTGAAGTACTCAGAAGAGAGGGTCTACACCTCCCCTGGGCAGCACGATAGAGCTAACCCTGTAGGCAGGGGCAAGGGTGAGCCAGCCTTGAGGGCACAGCTAGAACTGCTTCCCTTATCTGCAGTGTGGTGGTGGAGAAGAAGGAAAGATGCCCTCCCCTCTTGCCCCTACTCCCTCCAGCTGGTGAGGGTGCTGACCCCTTTACCAGCTGCAACAATTGGGAAAGCAGGTCCTGCACCTGATCTGGGCAGCACATTGGAGCTAACCCTGTTGACAGAGCACAGGTGAGCCAGTCCTGGGAATGTGAGTATGGGAAATTTGGCATATGGAGGCATGGGTGAGGGAGAGACACCTGGACAGGTGAGAGAACTGGTCCCGAGGTCATAAGAGTGAGAGAGCAGACTCTGCCCTCCACCAGCTGTAACGTTCGGGAGAACAGGTCCTGCACCTCACCCGGGCAGCACAATAGAGCCAATCCTGTGGGTGGAGGTATGGGTGAGCCAGCCCCAAAGTTGTGAACATGGGAGAGCTGTCCCCATTGCTCATCTTTCATGTGGTCATCTCTCCCCCACCTCACCCCTACCCACCAATACCTGAGGGTGAGAGAGCTGGCCCTGAGGTCATAAGAGAGGGAGAGCTGTCTCAGCTCATCATCAGCTGCAGCACTTGGGAGAGTGGCCCCTACACTTCACCTGGACAACACTGTAGGGCTGGTCCTGAAGGTGTAGGTGTGGGAGGACCCACCTTGAGGATGTGAAAGCAGGAGAACTGACCCAGCCCCTTGCTCATTGCAGCAAGAGGAGAAACAGCCAGGCAATGGAGGAGAGCTCACCCTGGTAATAAGGACAAGGGAAAGCTGGTGGGCTGACCAACACTGAAACTACCCAGGCCCCAAATCAGGGTTATGAGTTTGCCCACCCCAATATCTAGCCCATCTGTGATCTGCTGGAGCACATGAAGAGACAGGTCTTGAAGACTCGAGTCTGCAGGATCTCCAGGACACAGGGCAACAACAGGATAACCAAGAGGAGTTCCAGTGAGGGCCCAGTATCAATAGTGTATCAAAAACCAGAGTCTCAAATCAGACCTGTGACTACTTGAAATGAACGCTTGCAAGTAAAGATATATGGATAAAAGGGAAAAATCAATAAAAAGTTTAAAAAAACTTGAACAGATATTCACTACCTTCATTTGTATCCAGAATAAGTATAAGTGTGTGTGTGTGTGTGTGTGTGTGTGTGTGTGTGTGTGTGTGTGTGTGTGTGCCCTTTCATGAGCCAAGTTGAGCTGACTTTATTAACTTTTAGTGAAATGTTTAGAATCCCTGACGAGAATAATTATGGTAAATGTTTGTAGAGGAAGAGAAAAGCTGCCACTCTGGCTGCTAAGCATCAAGTAGTTCATGGAGTCAGACAAAGGGTCAACTCTTACACCCTTCCTAGGATATAAGCGTGCAAAGTGGCTAGGGTAACAGGTATTTTAATCATGGAGATACTGGGAACTTCATTTTATGACCCTTTTACAGTGTACTTTTACAAAATATTAGTTTTTTATATGACTAGGTTTCTTCAAATAGCTAAAGCCTAGTAAAGTTAGCAAGGCCATGAATGGTTAGACACGTCTTTAAGTCAGTTTCTGTTAGTCTGAATAGACCATGATAAACTTTCAAAACTCTATACTTATACAAAATACCTGTTACCTTCTTAGTCTAAGAAAAAAATAAAATAACACAAACCATCTTAAAATATCTCTATTTTCTAAAAAGGAGTTAGATCCAAGTTACATACATGGTATGCTATTACAAATTAAGATAACTTATATCTAGATTTTTAATTAATAATCTCTTTTTCATAAGTTTTAAGTTAACTTTAGACTTTCTACTTCAGCAGTAAAACCAGTAACAGTCTGTAAAAGTTAAAAAATAATGTTGATGATTACACAAACTGCAAGGTGAGGTCCTGAATTATCATTTTTCTTCAAAGGACAATTTATTGACCTTGGTTTAAATGATTTGGCCTTGGAAGACAGTGTGATACCTTATGATTTGGAATCCTGTTTGCACATCCAGCACACTATTATCAGTAAAACTGCAGCTGTCTTAATTGCCTCTGGTGCAGGGGTTACCTGTCTCCAACTATCAGCAAGCAAGTGCAGCAGATGGTCGAATACATCACCAACTAAAGTGCAGAACTGCTAAATTCTGCTTACTGGCATCAGCAATAAGTTATCTGGGTTGAAGGTGAATGTGTTTTGTTTTCTCATCAGCATTTAAAAGAAGGTGAACTGTGTTAGGTGAGAACCTTTGAAAGCCAAGTGTAAGCATCTAGTAACTACCAGATCCAAGTCTCTTTGTATGATAATATTATTACAAAGCTTTAACTCATTTACTTAAATAGAGAACATGCTAAAAACCAGGCCATTTCTGCAAACAAAGATACTGTAATTTCATGTTTGCTTCTTTGTTGCAGGGTGAATATTCTCATGTAAATTTATTTGAGTCACTGAGACTAGCAGCTCTTTCCTACCTGCCAAACTGAAATGAAAAATGGGGGTGCAAAGAGAATCACGTTCACTCTAACTAGTAAGAAATAATGCATGATTTTATATTATTTATTTTTCCCCGTGTCTCACTTTTGATTCCCAGCTGCTCAGCCTCTTTATTTTAGCTTATGTTTAGCTTGAGTAAACTTTGATAGAAGTCTTTCCTTTTTCTGTACCATGCTACATTTTCTCTGTTATTTCTCATACCTCTAATTCAGAGACCTTCTCTGTTGTTCTTATGTTACTTCCTGCTTTCCCATTTTCTTGTTGCCCCTCTCTTTACTTAATTATTAGTTTTCTAAGATCTAAAAATCTATGGGCTACAGTTTTGTGCAACTGTGTTGTAGCAATTCTCTCTTTGAAACTTTTTGAGGGTATAATTAAGGTGCATGGTGTATTTTACTGCAGGTTAACACTAGGCTGGCTGTCAATCACTGTTTCTTTTACTTCAGTCAACTTGCCCTGTAAACAGAGGCTATAATAGGCCCCAGTGAAGATAACTAACCAAGGTGTCTCACAAAGAACAAGGTAAACACAGGAAGTAAGAGTGGGGAAGAGTGAAAGGGAGGACACCTGCATCTCAACAAAACAGATAAAAACTATGAGGAAACACAGAATCACAACAAGCTCCAGAGCTCATGATTCCTCAGCAGCTAAAACCAAGGGTAACCGAAGACCAAATGCCAGGAAAATATTTCCTTTCTTCTGTCCTTTGCTTTTCCACATTTTCTACAGGAATATCTGGCAGCAAAAATTTTAATTGGGTTGTTTTCTTGATGTTCGATTTTTTTTTCAGTTCTTTGTGTACTCTAGATACTAACCCTCTGTAAGATGTGTAATTGGCAAAACTTTTTCCACTGTGGAGGCTGATGTGTTGCTCAAATGATTGAGTTCTTTACTATACAGAAGCTTTTAGCTTCATGAGTTCTCATTTACTAATTGTTGGTCTTAGTGCCTGTACTGACTGTCCTATTCAGAAAGTCCTTTCCTATGCTAATGAGTTTTATTTTTATTTCTATCAGACACAGGACATTTGGTCTTATGTTGAATTCCTTGACCTATTTATAGTTGAATTTTGTGCAGGATAATAGATTTTGATCTATTTCATTCTTCTACATGCAGATAATCAGTTTGCTCAGCATCATTTGTTGAATGTTTTCTCTCCAGTGTGCAGAGTGAGAGACTGTCTTAGTTACTTCTCTCTATTGCTGTGAAAGACACCATG
The DNA here is from genome assembly GCF_049852395.1 of Peromyscus maniculatus bairdii. Lineage (NCBI taxonomy): Eukaryota > Metazoa > Chordata > Mammalia > Rodentia > Cricetidae > Peromyscus > Peromyscus maniculatus. Next base: position 67,841,681 of record NC_134864.1, on the reverse strand, counting down.
ACCATGGCAACTCTTAAAAGAAAGCATTTAAATTTTTATATTGCTTACAGTTTCATAGTGTAAATCCATGACCATCATGGCAGGAAGCAGATAGGCCTTGCACTGGAGCAGAAGATGAGAGATTTATATCCTTATCCTCTGGTAGCAGGGAGAGAGAGAGAGAGAGAGAGAGAGAGAGAGAGAGAGAGAGAGAGAGAGAGAGAGACAGAGAGAGACAGAGAGAGACAGAGACAGACAGAGGCTTTTGAAATCTCAAAATCCACTTCCAGTGACACACCTCCTCTAACAAGGCAGTGCTTCATACAAGACCACATCTCCTAATCTTTCCCAAACAGTTGCATTAATTGGGGATCTTATTTAAACCAAACCATCCACAGAAACTGTGGAACGCTTATCCCTAAATGAGATGTATTTATCAAACTTCTCCCCTCAAGGCTTAGGGATCTATGCAGAAAAAATGGCTGAATGACTGTAAGAGCCAGAGATGATGGATGACTTCCAGGAAACAGTCTTCTAGATACAACAAGTCTGATACAGGTATACACCCACAGTGACTGTGACACAAGAATAAAACCTGTACAGGCTCAAAAAGACAAAGTCCCTGAGATGGGAAGTGGACACAAAGTCCCATTGATAACCAAGAAAATTTTTGCAATTGATACCTACTGGAAAAAAAAATTCTCTTTTCTCCAGTGTGACGGCACAATGGCACTGGGCTTGTCAATCACACTCCAAAGCAGGCCCCACGTCCAGGAATAGTTGGACAACACAGAATAGACTCTGTCTTCTTTATGAGCTTTTTGTTCTATTTTGTCCCTACTGCATTTTTCTTTCTGTTTATATGTTCTTGAACTTTTTGTTTGTTTGCTTAGAGAGTGGAGGTGGAGAGGGTCTAGGAGGAGTGGGTGGAGGGGAAAGAATATGGTCAAGTATATCATATGCAAAAAATTTTTAATGAGAATATCCTACTCAAAAGTAAAAAGATATTAGAAAACAATATAAAAAACCCAAAGTAATACAAAAAACAGTGATCCAGATAAGAGCAGAGATCAATTAATTAAAAAATAGAAAAGTAATAGTCAAATTTATAAAGGAAGATGATAGCTCCTCAAAAATAAAAAAAAAAGATAAACTTTTGACACACAGGAAACAAATGAGGAAGTTCCAGTAGCTAAAATAAAACAAGAATGCAACTACAGCCACTGAAGAAACGGAAAGAGTAAAGAGAATGCTATGAACAACATAACGCCAGCAAATTTGAGCTCAAACCAGTTCCTCAAAAAATTACAATTACAAAAATATGTATGAAAAATGTTGCAAAAAATTTACAAAACTCAAACAGATCCTCACAGGAGGTAATTATTAAGTATAGTTTGTAAAGGCAGTGAGAGATGGTTCAATGGTTAAGGTACTTCTAGGGTGATTTTCAGCACACACATGATGGCTCACATGATAGAAGGGAGGATGGATCTGGGAGGGGTTTAGGTGAGGGCAAATATAATTTAAATGTACTACATGAAATCCTCAAAGAATTAACACAAATATTTTAAATGCTTATAAAACAGAACCAACAGCAATTCTGTACAACCTATCAAAAAATATAGTCAAGGTGGCAAAACTTTAATACAAGACCAATGCTTCTACCGACATTAACCAAAGAGGGGGGAAACAGGAATAATACAATTACATATCAGGATCTTGCGTGAAAATAGAGGTTAAAGAACTTCACAAAATGCTGCATAGCAAATCCATTGTGTGTGTGTGTGTGTGTGTGTGTGTGTGTGTGTGTGTAGTTTGGTCAAGTGAGATTAATTATAGAAATAAAAGATGAATTAGTCTGTTAAAAAAACTAATTAATGTAATCTGTCATATCAACAAAATAAAGCCAACATTATAGAAAATTCATTATTAGTCAGATAAACCATGCTAACTTATTAAAATTAAAATAATATCTGAAATGATTTAGAAAGTTAATCAGTTTTATTTATAGACCTGACAAACTTTAAAATTATGACTTTTATGTTTTTCTAAAAAATTCAAGCTACTGTGAGGTGAACAGGATATAATTTTTATACAGTCCCTGACTATAGCATAAAATACATTGAATAACTTATTGTCATTCTTTGCTTAATCCTCTGTGTAGCATAGGGAAAACCCAGAATATACATATTTAGATATAATTTTTAGCAGAACTATACAGCATTAAGATTTGTACCAGGAAGATCTCTACATTACATAAAAATCATCAATTAAAAGCAAACTTATGCTTGGGTATTAAGCTGAATTTTGACTGTCATTAAGAATGCTTGTTTTCAACAGTTATAACTCTGCTTTAGACTTGCTCACTTTAAAATGATCTAAAGAATTGCTGGGCAGTAGTGGCACATATCTTTAATTCAAGTACTTGGGAGGTAGAGGCAGGCAGATCTCTGAGTTCAAAGCCAGCCTGTTCTACAGAGTGAGTTCCAGGACAGCCAGAGTTACACAGAGAAACTCTGCTTTGAAAAACCAAAACCACCACCCCTAAAAAGAATCATAGAACAATAACTTCAGTGTGTGTGTGTGTCCATTTGTGTGTGTGTATATCTATATCATCTATATCTATATCTATATCTATATCTATATCATCTATATCATCTATATCTATATCTATCTATATCTATATCATCTATATCATCTATATCTATATCTATATCTATATCTATATCTATATCTATATATTAATGTGTTCTGGTGTTCTCAGAGGTCAGAAGAAGGTACAAAAACCTCTTGGAACTGGAGTTACAGGTATTTGTAAGCTGTTCTGTGTGGGTTCTGGGAACCCAACCTGGGTCTTCTACAAGGGCAGCAATTTCTCCTAACTGATGATCGGCCATTTCTGATATTCATGGGGGGCCTACCTGCATCTGAAGAGAAACAGTAGAGGAGGAGTGGATGGGGTGGTGGGTGGGGGAAACTGGAAAGAGAGGGAGAGTAAACTTTGGGAAATAAAAAGGGAGAAAATGAATAAATAAACAAAAATGAAAAAAGTTTTATTTTTAGATGTTATTTTAAATTACATTAATAATTTATAATAATGTATCAGTATCTGCCAAAAGTTTTGCTAAAATATATAGTAGTTTTTCATTGTGTGATAAACTTAATTTAAAAATATAGCTGTAATAGCAAAAACATATAGTCAGTGAAGGTACTTATATATAACACTCAAAAGAAATACATGGTAACATGTTGATGGGAATGCAAATTTGTACATTCACTGTGTAAATAAATATGGATGTTTCTAAAATACATATAACTACCATATGATCCATTTATGTCACTCCCTGACACACACCCCAAAGACTCCAGATTCTACTGCATGCTCATACATGTTCATTGCTACTTTATTCACAATAGCCAAGATATAAAACAAGTGTGGAGTCCTTTAACTTATGAATACATTAAAAATATGCAAAGGACCAAGGAATCTACTATGAGATTGTTCCATGATACCTCAACAATATGGCTGTCTAAACAAGACCTGAACAAGAATGGAACCAATAGACATGCTAATGTGGAAGGAGGAACTATCACAGGGCTCTGCCTCTTGACAAAAAACCACATCCAACTAAAAAATTTGAAAGGGAGTAATTGGTTTTCTCCTGGGAGAAGCCCCTTAATTGATTATTCAATACTAAATGGCTGGCCCTGAAAAGACTGCACAGGTTGTATTCATAATTTACACACACACACACACACACACACACACGCACGCACGCACGCACGCACGCACACGCACGCACACGCGCACGCGCACGCGCATGCACACGCACACACATCCCAAACACACACACACACATCCCAATAGCAATTAGAGAGAATGAAGCAATGAATGTGAGAAGGAATGAGAGGGTAAACATGGGAGAAGTTGGAGGAAAGAAAGCAGAGGAAAAGGGAAATTATGTAATTATATTAATTAAAACAATACAAGAATACAAATATTTCCAATAGCCAAAAAATTGTGGTACATATACAATGTAAAATTTCATTAAACTATACAGAACAATAAAATTAAACATTTTAGTAAAGTTATTAGAACTAGAGATCACTGAATGATGTAAAATAAATCAGAAATAGGAAGAGGGATGTTGCATATTTCTTCTCAAAGGAAGAGTTTAGATTTAAATTTATGGCTGCATGAAAATATACACATAGGATATGGAAGTAGAAAGTGAAGTGTAAAAGGGGAGGAGGGATCCAAGGACATGGGGAAGGTGAACTAGGGATGGACATATGTAGTGGAAGAGGGATGGGAGGACAGCAGGGTGGAGATGGACAAACTATAATGATACGTGTATGAAAACGAAAATGTCACAGTTAAACCTCCTACTTTGTATGTTAACTAAAAATAATTTTAAAAATGAAAAGTGACTTTTGATATTTGCTAATTGAAACAGTTTTATATTCAAATGCACAGTAATGTCCCTTAGAGTTCTACCAAGAAAATGTTGACTCACCAAAATGTTCAATTAAATCACAATGCTGAAGAGTGGAGAGGATGGATGTTTAAATTACATAAGGAGAAAGATTCTTTGAGGATAGGTAGTACTTTTAGGGTTATAGTGGTATATTCATCTTCATAAATTTTGCTCCTAACCACTATGTAGATAAATATAATGAAAGTGGTAAGTACTCCCTGGGTGTACAAAGCTCAGCTCTGTCATGAGCTAGTCTATTTTAGAGCAACTATGGATCATCTATTCAAACCATAGGATATTACCTTAGTAAAAAATCGAAGTCAAAAAATATTCAAATTTTTAGTTGTTGAGTAGCATCATGAAAGTATTTTCAAGGAATAAATAGTGTGCCTAAATTATCTCATATAGTCTGACCTTAAATCATAGATTCCCTTATGATAGGATTCTCTGTGGGACCAACACTGTAACACTCAGGCAAAAATAGATGCTAGTTGTAAAAGGAAGGCTCTGGATGGAGACATGAGATGAATTAAAAATCATACCAACCAGCCTCATATGAAATTAGAGAGGGAAGTACATAAGTCACATGACATTTCAAGGAGAGAATGGAAAGGCGTTTTCTGAGTGCACTTAAAAGACAGTTTGTAAGTGATTCAATTGTTGGTTTACATGAAGGCAAATGGAGAATATTGGTCAATATTATCACCTAAAAATCACTTCTATCTAGAATCTCTCCAATATAATCCTATTTGTTGTTTGTGAAGGATAAGAACTAATAGGAAAAGATATCTTGTTGCATAATTTTATGTCAGTGAAACACTAGATAGCAGAAAAATCTTAAGGAGCTTGTTATACATTTATATCAAAGTGTATTATATGCTCATTCAATTCAAATGAAGTGAACAAGTGGGAAATAAAGAGCTAGCAGGGAAAAGGTCAGTATGAAAAGGGGCACAGGGAATCCTGTGACCATAAGGATACCACCTTGTCTAAGCATAGGAGAGCACAATTTTCCATCACATATTTGGACGGATATAAGAACCTGAATTCCTGCGGCATCAGATGATCATGAGCTAAAAGAATTTATGTACTTAAACCAGTAACATAAATAATTGCTTAAAGTTAAGAAGAAAACATAAAATCCAATTTTTCTTTTTCTTTTATTTTTTTATTTTACAATACTATTTAGTTCTACATAATAGCCACAGATTCCCTTGTTCTCTCCCTTCCTGCCCCCCTCCCCTTGTCCCCAGCCCACCCCCCATTCCCACCTCCTCCAGATCAAGGTCTCTCCCGAGGACTGGGATCAACCTGATAGACTCAGTCCAGGCAGGTCCAGTCCCCTCCTCCCAGATTGAGCCAAGCGTCCCTGCATAAATCCCAGGTTTCAAACAGCTAACTCATGCAATGAGCCCAGGACCTGGTACCACTGCCTAGATGCCTCCCAAACAGATCAAGCCAATCGACTGTCTCACCTATTCAGAGGGCCTGATCCAGTTGGGGGCCCCTCAGCCTTTGGTTCATAGTTCATGTGTTTCCATTGGTTTGGTTATTTGTCCCTGTGCTTTATCCAACCTTGGTTTCAACAATTCTCACTCATATAAACCCTCCTCAATTGCTCAACATCCCTAATCATCAGGGAAATGCAAATCAAAACAACTCTGAGATACCACCTTACGCCTGTCAGAATGACTAAGATCAAAAACACTGAAGACACTTTATGCTGGAGAGGATGCTGAAAAAAAAACAAACACTGAAGACATTTTATGCTGGAGAGGATGTGGAACTAGGGGAACTCTCCTCCACTGCTGGTGGGAATGCAAGCTTGTACAACCACTTTGGAAATAAATATGGTGCTTTCTTAGAAAATTTGGAATCAATCTTCCCCAAGATCCAGCTATACCACTCTTGGGCATATACCCAAGAAATGCTCAATCATACCACACGAGCACTTGCTCAGCTATGTTCATATCAGCATTGTTTGTAATAGCCAAAACCTGGAAATACCCTAGATGCCCTTCAACTGAAGGATGGATAAATAAATTGTGGCACATATACACAATGGAATACTACTCAGCAGAGAAAAACAATGACATCATGAGGTTTGCAGGCAAATAAATTGTGGCACATAGACACAATGGAATACTACTCAGCAGAGAAAAACAATGACATCATGAGGTTTGCAGGCAAATGGATGGATCTAGAAAAAATCATCCTGAGTGAGGTAACCCAGACTCAGAAAGACAAATATGGTATGTACTCACTCATAGGAGGATGCTAGATGTGGAACAAGGATGACTGGACTGCTACTCACATCACCAGTGAGGCTACCTGGAAAACAGAACCCCAAGAAAGACATGGAGAAATGGATGAGATCTACATGAACAGCCTGGAGATGAGTGGGAGTAATGAAGGGCGAGGGTCGAGGGAAAGAAAGCCGGAGATCCTAGCTGGATCAAGAAAAGAGAGGAAGAACAAGGAATAGGAGACCATGGTAAATGAAGACCACATGAGAAAAGGAAGAAACAAAGAGCTAAAGAGGCCCACAGAAATCCACAAAGATACCCCCACAAAAGACTGCTGGCAATGGTCGAGAGACAGCTGGGACTGACCTACTCTGGTGATGGGATGGACCGCTGGGAGTCTAAAAAAAAAATCCAATTTTTCATTTGCCAAGCACCTACTTATGCAGACATGCTGGGAAACTATGTGCTTATACAAGGGAGATGCTGCCCCCTTCTGGAGAGGAGAATTCCACTGAAAAAATTTTAGTTCCTCTAACTCAGAGCTTTCCTACTGATCTCAGTCAGTAATTATACACATATTGATGATAGATAATGGATGATATGTAGTTAGTAGAGGATTGATATATAGGCAGATAGATAATAGAATAATTTTATATTGAGAGTGTCCAAGGATTAAAGACAAATAGTGATCAAATTAAAGCTAGAGCACATGAACAATTGGAATATGAACTCCATAGATTGTCCCTAGTACCTGAATAGTGTCTATAATAAAGTAGATTCTCAAAATAATCACATCTTTAAAACTAACATAACACATTTTGGATGATGTAATGAATTTTTCTGTCAAAGAAATGTACAACCCATGTGCATGGCATTATAATTATACTCTTTCCGTTCCTAAATGGTCTTTAAAATCACAGTGTCTCCTCTTTTACATCATCCAGGTCACACTTAACTCTCAGCACTAAAATGTTCCTAGACAGGTTTGTGCTCATCTTACAAACCATCTTCATTCTTTAGAATCCTTTATCTCTCCACTCTTTATTTGTATTAACTAAAATACATTCCATTTTTCAAAACACAAAACCAATCTCTGTGTTTCTAAGATGTTTCTACCAGGGATCTATAGTCACAAGCTAGTTGTTCTCTGTCTTTCTATATTGCCTTATTTTTTGGCATTGATGTAAACATAATGAGTCACCCAACTGAGCAAGTGCTGAGTTCATTTATTTGCAAAATTACAACAGCATTTTATATTCAAAATGAATTACCTCAGCTGGAAATTTTTAGTAGCACATGTAGATTACAATATTGGGTTGAACAAGGTTTATAACACCATGGAGAGTATCAACAATTTCACCAATTACAAATAGCCATTGCTACTCATTAATCATCAAATTGTTCTGTAAAAATATTTAACTCTGAAGCATACCACCATGTTCTCTGACACAGATATGTAGCAGACTGAAAAGTGCCTTCCAGATATCCATACTGTGCTAGTAAGAACTGTGAATATGCTGATGTTTTCTACACATGATTTCTATAAAAGGATTTTCTGGTGTTATTCTGGTTATGAAACCGAAAAAGATTATCTTAGATTGTCTGGGTGTGTGTAGGATGTTCACAAGGGGTCGTATAATGGAACCAGAGGATCAGAGCATAAAAAGGAAACATTATAAAAGCTGAGGATGGAGTGAAGAACTCTAAATCTAGGGGAATATTTTTAAATTTAGAAGGTACTTAATTTAAAGAAAATAATTTATTGATTTTATTTTCCTCTTTCAAAGCATATATTTATTATTCCATTGTCTTAACTTACCTATACAAAAGTCTCCACAAGAATAATTTCTTTTACTCCACTGAAACTTCCAGTTAACTCATTGCTTTAGTTTTTCATTAGTCAGGAAGATCCGACCTGCAATTATGTTGTTTGCACATTTTCCATTTGACTTGTTTGCTCATAATTTTTGTTAAGTGCCAGTAAAATTCAAATGTTGCATGTGAGTTTAGTCACCTTCCTTGTCCTGCACACAGAGATGATCATTAATTAAGAAATCAGTATTAGGTGATAGTGGCACATGCCTTTAATCCCAGCACTCAGGAGGCAGAGGTAGGCAGATCTCTGTGAATTAGAGGCCAGCCTGGTCTACAGAATGAGTTTCAAGACAGGCAAAGCTACACAGAGAAACTCTGTCTCTAAAAAAGAAAAAAAAGTAATCAGATAACCAGACCAATGCACATTTGTAGCTAGAATTTTCCTGCCTGGCCCATAGTCAGGACAAATCTCTCTGACCCACCAGTCCCACAGCTGCTCAGACCCAACCAAGTAAACACAGAGACTAATATTGCTTACAAACTGTATGGCTGTGGCAGGCTTCTTGCTAACTGTTCTTATATCTTAAATTAACCCATTTCTATAAATCTATACCTTGCCACGTGGCTCATGGCTTACCAGCATCTTCACATGAGGCTTGTCATGGTGGAGGCTGGCAGTGTCTCTGACTCAGCCTTCCACTTCCCAGAATTCTTCTCCTCCTTGTCCCGCCTATACTTCCTCCTGCCTGACTACTGGCCAATCAGTGTTTTATTTACTAACCAATCAGAGCAACACATTTGCCATACAGAACATCCCACAGCACTCATTTGTAATATAATGAACCTCCAATTCATTGATGCCTTCCAATTCTATCATCTTTCTTATAAGTGTCATTGTACATATTGCACTAATTAAGATATCTCTTGATTTCTGACCAATAGTTATAAAGTAAAACTGTATCTGCACTAGCATGTCTCACCATTTCAAAGGCCAATATGCACATATTTACTTGCAGTTCTGTCTCCTGTGTGTCATCAGTACTTTTTTCTTCTATAACTATATTTAGTCCCTATATTGTTCAACATTCATGAAAGGAGAAAGAATGGGAGGAAGGAAAGAAGGAGACTCTCTTATTCACTGATTTTTAATAAATAAATTGAGTCATCTAAAGAGAAACAAATAAAACCAAGTCAGTCAGCCCTTTAATGATTCCCACTGTGCATTACCTACTTTTTGAATACTTTATTTTTTCCAATAGATACTGGTCATTCTTGATGATGGTTTGTATTCCCTACCTCAACTAATGTTCTTTCACTTCTTGCTCACTATATATATTTTTTTGCCTAACAACTCTTTGTATTCAAATTCTGAAATTCAGCTTCAACTAATGAATACTCCCCCAAATTACAGTTCCTTATGGTCACTGTGGTCATTTCTAGGGAATCTGGACTCCTTGATAAAGCCTTGGAGAGATTAGGGATACAAGAGACATACCTAAACATAATAAAGACAATTTACAGAAAGCCAAATAGCTAACATCAAATTAAATGGAGAGAAATTCAAAGCAATTCCACTAAGATCAGGAGCAAGACAAGGCTGTCCACTCTCTCCATAACTATTAAATATAGTAATTGAAGTTCTAGCAGGAGCAATAAGACAATTGAAAGAGTTATAAATTGGAAATGAAGAAATCAAAGTATCACTATTTGCAGATGATATGATAGTATACATAAATGACCCTAAAATTCTATTAGGAAACTCCTACAGCTGATATGAAACCTTTACTGAAGTGGCTGGATACAAGATCAACCAAAAAAAAGTCAGTAGCCCTCCTATACATTAATGACAAATGGACCAAGAAAGAAACCAATGAAACCACACCCTACACAATAGCCACAAATAATATAAAATATCTTTGGGTAACTTTAACCAAGCAAGTGAAAGACTATGACAAAAAGTTCAAGTCTTTGAAGAAAGAAGTTGAAGAAGATATCAGAAGATGGAAAGATCTTTCTGATGGAAAGAGGATAAGATGCCTGAACACGGTCATGGATCAGTAGGATCAACATAGTAAAAGGTAGCCATCCTACCTAAAACAATCTACAGATTCAATGAAATCCCCATCAAAATTCCAGCACAATTCTTTACAAACCTTGTAAGGACAATACCCAACTTCATATGGGAAAACAAACAAACATACAAAAAACCCAGGATAGCTAAATTAATGCTATACAATAAAAGAATATCTAGAGGTATCAGTATATATGATCTCAAGCTATATTACAGAGTCATAGTAATTAAAAACTGCATGGTATTGTCATAAAAACAGACATGTTGATGAATGGAATTGAATCTAAGACCTAGACTTAAATCCACACACCTGTGGACATGAGTTTTGATTAAAAAATTCCAGAAATACTGGACAAAAGACAGCATCTTCAAAAGGGGTGTAACTGGATGTCAGTATATAGAAGAATGCAAATAGATATATGTCTTTCACCCTGCATAAAACTCAAGCCCAAGTGGATTAAAGACCTCAACATAAAATCAGATACATTGAACCTGATAGAAGAGAAAGTGGGGAATAGCCTTGTGTATTGTCACAGGAGAAAACTTTATGAGCAGAACACTAATAGTACAAGCACGAAGAACAACAATCAATAAATGAGACCCAGTGAAACTGAAAATCTTCTTTAAGGCAAAGGATACCATCAATAGGACAAAAATGGCAGCCTACAGAATGGGAATATATTTTCATCAACTCCACATTTGACAGAAGGCTAATATCCAAAACATATAAAGAACTCAAGAAACTAGACATCAACAAACCAAATAATCCAATTAAAAATGGGGTATAGATCTAAACAGAGAATTCTCAACAGAGGAATCTTAAATAGCTGAGAAACATGTTAAGTTCAACATCATTAGCCACAAGGGAAATAGAAATGAAAAGGACACTAAGATTCCATCTTACACTTGTCAGAATGCCTAAGACCAAAAACACAAGTGACAGCTCATGCTGGCAAAGATGTGGAACAAGAGAAATACTCCTCCATTTCTGTGGGAGTGCAAACTAGTAGAGCCACTATGAAAATCAATATGGCAATTCCTAAGAAAATCAAAACCCAACTATACCACTCTTGGGTATATACCCAAAAGACACTACATTCTACTACAAAGGACATTTGCTCAGCTGTGTTCCTAGCAGCTTTATTCATAATAGCCAGAAACTGGAAAAAACCTAAATGTCCCTCAACTGAAGAATGAATAAAGAAACAGTGGTACATTTACACAATGGAGTATTATTCAGCTGTTAAAAATTATATCATGAAATTTGCTGGCAAATGGATAGGACTAGAAAAAAATCATCCTGAGTGAGGTAACCCAGACCTAGAAAGACAAACATGGCATGTACTCACTTATAAGTAGACATTAGCTGTTAAATAAAGGACAGCCATACTATAATCTGCAGATCAAGAGAGGCTAAGTAACAAGGTGGGCTCAATGGGGGGACACAAGGTTCTTCCTGGGAAGGGGAAATAGAATAGATTTTTGTGGGTGGACTTGGGGTAGAAGAATGGTGGGAACAGGAGAGATCAGGAGGGTGGTGGGAGAGATGTAGGGAGAGAGAATGGGGATAGAAGATTGGACCTGGGGAGCATTTGGGGGAGATGTTGAAATATAGTGCAGTGTAAACTTCTGGAATCTATGAGAGTGACCTTAGCAAAGTTTCCTAGTAACAGAGGATAAGAAGCCTGAACTGACCATCTTCTGTAACCAGGCAATGCTCCTAGTAGTGGGACTGGGACATCAACACAGCCACAAACCCTTCAACCTACAATATGTCCTGCCTGAAAGACATGCTGGGAATATGGTGGCACAGAACTTGTTCAAGTATCTAACCCATGACCAGTACAACTTGAGGCCCATGCCAGGAAAGGGATCCTATGCCTGACTCTGCATGGATGGCCAGGAACCAGAGGCAGGACAGCCCAGAGACCCAAGATAGAACCAAACATGACTGGCAAAAACAACAACGACAGCAAAAACAAACAAAAAACAGAACAGAAAAGTCAATGAAATGATTCCTAATGATATTCTGCTATACTCAATTGTCATCAGAGAGGCTTCATCCAGCAAATGATAATAGCAGATGCAGAGACCTATATCAAACACTAGGTGGAGCCAAGGGAACCATGCAGAAGAGGAGGAGGATGGATTGTAGGAGCCAGAGAGGTGAAGGACACCATGTGAACATGGCCCACAGAATCAACTAAGCAGGGCTCATAGGGGCTCACAGAAACTGATGTGACAAACATGGACCCTGTATGGGTCTGAGCTAGGTCCTCTGCATATACCTTAATGTTGTGTAGCTTGGTGTTCTTGTGGGACTCTCAACAGTGGGAGTGGAGGATATCTCTGACTCTTTTGTCTACTCTTGGGACACTTTTCCTCCTACTTGGTTGCCACTTCCAGCAGTGACATTAGGGTTTGTGCCAAGTTTTATTATATCTTATTAGGTGGATATGTTTGGTGAATTACCTTGGAAAGTCTGCTCATTTGTTGTTGTTATTTGTTTGTTTGTTTGAAGGGAACAGGAAGAGTTGATTTGGGGGAGAGGGGAGGTGGGGGCAGGGACTAGGAGGAGTGGAGGGAGGGGAAACTGAGGTCAGGATGTATGGTATGAGAGAAAAATAAAGATTAAAAAAATAACTGACAAAAAAAAAAGAGAAAATGTTTAGGAAGATACGGGAACCAAACTGAGAAAGGAAAGGTAACAATGTAGGGAGGAAATGAGATCTAGTTGGACTCATCATCTTCAATTTCTGAAGTTGGATTTGGTATTGGTTTTTATTTTACTTCAGTACAGTTGTTTTGAAACAACCATATTATCTGAGGTTTTTCATTAAGAAAAAATCCTCAATATCAGGACTTGTTTTTTTAAAAAATAGAATAAAAGACTAGGGATGAAGCTCAGTCAGTAGACTTCTGCTAGCATGCACTATAGATGGAAGCTTTCCTGTGTCCTCCCTGCCCAGTCTAGAAGCCGTTTAGTCCCAAGTAAACATACAGCTGGCATCTTGTTGCTCCTTGGGCAGCAGGCTGGCATCTCACTTGACTTCACCCTTCCTCATCTCTGTCTTCAGTTTGAATGTACTGCCTAACCTTATTCTGCCTGGCCATTGGCCAAACAACTTTATTTATCCACCAGTGAAAGCAACAGTGTGCAGAAAGACATCCACAGCAATGCACAAGTCCCTGAGCTCCATCCTGATGCTACATAAAGTAGGTCTTGGTGCACACCTGTAATCTCAGCACTAGGGACATAGAGGCAGAAAGAGCAGAAGTTCAAGTTCATTCTTAGCTGTGCAGAAAGTTTGCAACCAGCCTGGGATATGTGAGACCCTGTCTAAAAAATAAGTCATGTAAAATTTAAAAAAATAATAATAAAAAAATAAAATGTTTCCTCAACTGCTCCCTAGTGACCCATAGCAGAATCTCCCTCTGTTGCCGACATTGCAATTTCAGCTTCTCCAACTTCAAGAGATAACACCCCCAACAAGCTTAATTAGGTATGGAGAACTAAAATGAAACACAAGGAAATACCAGCTTATTTGTTGATGTCTGGCATCATCCAAAAGCTGCTGTGCTTCAGTGACAACAAGGAAACACTTGTTCACAGAAGTCTGGACTACTAATTAGTCATAAAGAAAACATAGGGTTTGAAAAGGATGGTTTAGACAATTCTTTGAATCAGAAGTTTGGGGTGGGAGACTGGACAAATGTAATAGAGGTTATGTGGAAAGGTGGCCATGTGTGGGGGATCACATGAAACCCCAGGTGTAACCAGAGGCTTTTCTCTGCCCCACCCCATCCCTCAACCATTTCTAAATAATCACTCAGAGGCTTATATTAATTATAAATGTTTGGCTGATGGCTCAGGCTTATTACTAACTAGTTCTTACATTTAAGAACCCATTTCTATTAATGGGTTAACTGAAGCCATTAAGTTAAGCCATTTCTATTAATGGCTTACTGGTGCTCTGGTATCTTGCTCCTTTGGCAGCTCCTGGTGTCTCCTCCTCTACCACTCTCCTCCCTTCCTTAGTTTGGTTGTCTCACCCATACTTCCTGCCTGGCTACTGGCCAATCAGCTTTATTAACTGAGCATAATCCACATCACCTGGGTGAGTGTGTGCTGTTGATATGAGCAAGGCCATATCAAGGCCATGGATTGGCTAGATCTTCCCAGGGTCAGGCTCAAAGAAATGGCAAACCTTCTTCAAATCCCCGTACAAATTCTGGTAAATGATCTTTAGCTAAAACCAGTGTGTACAGAAACTATCAACCCCCTGGATGACTGCAACCTGAAACTGCTCCCCATGGAGACCTCCTATGGCAAGGTTAGTTCACTCACCTCCTCCCTTTCCAGCTGTATGCAAAAAACCTACCTGTTTTATTCAGATATATAAAATGAACTCTGAGTTTCCTGCATGTTACTAGCACGTTGTCTCTATCAGAGTGCATGGATGACTCAATGCAAACTTTTCTGTCTGTCTTTTCTTCTTTCCCTTATCACCTCACCACAGCAGGTCAACCTCAAGCATAGGGGGATACAGAAACAGGAGCCACAGGGGTTTCCCTGCCCCAGCCCTCCTATTCAGCTGTTTTCAGCTGTCTTCGTACATAAAGATTTTCAAGACTGATAGGTTATTGTTTGCAGATATCATACATTTTGTGATCTTTTTGTTTCTTTAAGTTCAACCAAAGGACAAGTTGCCTCACAACTGAGAAGGAAAAAACCTGAGGTTTTTCTGGAAAGGGCCTCACCTGATTCTTTCCAAGTGGCCTATTTCTCTTTGGGATCCTGTTCCCAAATAAGCAAGTATCTGGGAAGCCTTAAATAACCAAAGGGCACACAATAAAGAGGTAGTGCTTATTTAAAAATCTCTAGAGAAACAACCATTTCAAATATGTGGCCTCTGGTTGCTTATTGCATTTTGGGTACATACACACAAGGAACTATTCAGGATGCACATCAGACCTTTTGAGAGAAAGCGTTGTTCATGAGTTGTGTGCTATGTGATTAGCAAGCAGCCAACAGTCTTGTTGGCAGTGGTTACTGGCATCCAGGAGGAATAAGATGTGATAAATACATGTCCCAAGCCCTGCTTAGCTTTGGTGTGGTTATGGGGCTGATGTACTAACTTTTGTTGACCATACTGACTGCCATGAGCATTTAGCTATACACAATTTCCATATAAACTTACAATAAGGCAATCACAGTTGTGAGAAAGCCAACACTTTTTTCAAGACGGCCCCCAAGACCATCTCAACCCTGTGGTATGTAAAACTTAGAGGGCATGTAGGAGTATAATCAAGTATCTATAAACAGAATAGGCTCAAACAATCTAAAATATTCTGAGACTATACACCTCCAAAAATGTAATGAAGACAATGAATTTGCCAAGCAAATAAGAAGGTGAACAGTGTGCCAATGGTGATGACCCACTGAAAGCCCTGTGGGGAGAATTAATAGCATCAACTTGTTATGTGATGTATCAGTGATCAGAGAAATCAGAATGATCAAAACAGGCAGAAGAACTGGCAAACCACACCAGGGCTTCTTATGTTATTGCTACTTGTGATCCCTTTTGCCCAAGAAATTTTTGTGTGACCCTGTGTATATAAATACAGAACGTATGTATACAAATCAAACATCTATTAATAATAAATCATAATGAAATTTATTTGAAAACAATTCTTTGATGAACATATAATATTATCATTTATTAAAGATGCAAATAAATTTACAAACTAATAGAATAGATGTGATTATTTTTACATAAAGTATTAAAATTCCACTAAAAATTTAATACTGTAGGATGAAGAATATCTTCAAGATTTTTCAGAGTTGATTGACATTTTGATTTTACAATAAATTTTCTGTTCTGAGAACACTGCGTCACATAAATATGTAGCACAAAATATCAGAAATATGTTTTAAGGACATTTCAGAAATTTAAAAGTGTATTTAATAGTTTCACCAATGATCTTTTTTCAGGTTAAATTGTTTCAATAGCAGAATGTTACTGTTAAGCTGTTTTTAAATATTAATATTTATATGTTTATTTTAACAGAGTTGGAATACGTATTTGTGCTTAGTATTTTGTGTGGAAATGTTTAAAAAGCAAATATAAATATTATGAAAACCAATGTGTAGAAGTAAAAAAGGGTATTTTTGCTATTGTTATTTTTGTTTTTTAAATAAAGAATGCCCCTGAAAGAAGTTTTGGAATGAAATCATTATGTTATGCCAGTTTGGTTCTCAAGCACTGAAATTCTTTGCTGTCTTTTTGTGAAAATAATTTTTTAAAAATCACAATGAGACTGGCCTGCCACCAGTCAAACTGTTCTTTTTAAGGAGACTTTTAAAGTTGCCAACAAAAACCCATTTATTTTGATTCTTTACTTGTAGTCAGTAGTTAAATAAAATATGTATATCTTCTAAAATCAGCTTTTATTGCCCAGAGCTGATAGAGTTTCTGGTCAAACAATGGCTGTGAGTTTAGACTCCAGCGAAGTTAGCAGATCATTTGTCCTACACACCTCATTGCATGAGGAGAGAGTTGATGCAAGGAGGACTCATGGGAGAGCATGTCAGGACAGGTTACCTCAGAAAAACAAATTTACTGCTACTCTAGACTTCATTTCCCATAGAAAAAAAAAACCACACTGGCATTCATACAAGTAATGGAAAGGGTAAGCGCATGCTTCCAAGGGACAACACTGAACTTCACATCAGAGGACCCTGAAAGATATCAGCATCTAGAATTCCCCTCTGTATTCTTACTGGCTTGTCCCACATTGGAATTTTGTGAAATACAATTAACAACTGTCTGTTCCTTCAAAATATGCCCATTTTCTCTTGTCAAACAATAAAAATTGTTGTTTAGCTTCAAACTCTCTGGGCAGACACCACCCTCCTGTCCCCATTCTCTTCTTCCAAACAGAAGAGAGTGCCGCTCACTGCCATTTGTTTCCCTTGCACCACTTCTTAGATTAGACAATTTAGATTGTCCAGTGGGACCTGAACCAGTGAGGAGCAGCCCAACTCCCCCTTTGTATCCGGAAAGAAAGCAGACAGGACCTTCCTGTCTGTATGTCTGCCCTACTGGCTTTGAGCGGCATAAACTTTGGCAGAAGTAAAACAAATGACTTGCACAGAAGTTTAATTGAAATGCTGGCCTCTTTCTTTGTGACCCTGAGAATATTTCTTACAGTATGGACATAACAAAGACTAACTATATTTAGACTTTCAGGCATAGTTAATGCCTGACTCATGGACTGCATGTAATCAAGGATAATTGTGAATCCAGCCAGCCTCAAATTATAACTTGCTTTAAACATTATGTTTTCTTTTTCAATTTGTAAAGCTTAATTTTGTAGTTCTCAGGCATGAACTTTGTAAATGGCAGCACCATGTTGTAATGTCAAGAGATTGGACATGCCTTATTAGAATATGTTGTATTTCATGGTAAAGTGGACAGGAAAAGTGCAGATTCAGTTACATAAGTGCATTCACACACTCACTCACACATATGCACATGCAGATTCACACACAGACTCACAAAGACTCACACATACATACATAAACATACACATATTCACACAGGCACATTTGTATACACTCATACACACATGTACTGACACATTCACACACACTGACACACATATACATTCAAACTCATACACATGCACACACACTCACAAACTGATATCCACAGACACTCACACACACACAGACACACACACACACTCAGAATCACATAGATACTTAGACTAACACACAAACACTAACTCATACACACTCACATATACACATGCACACTCAAATCACATACATACTCAGAAACACACACACACACACACACACACACACAGCCTCAATCATTATCAGTAACTCTAAGAGACATATCAAATTTATGTAACTGATGAACATACAATGACATGTCTTTGGTAACCAAAGTCCATAGAGTTCATTTGGGTTCACCTTTATTTTTATAGTCTATGTTTGGACGAATATATAATGACATGTACCCACTGCTAAAGTTTCCTTTGGAGTTAGTGTTATTGCTCACCCACTCTGTCCTCTATTCATGTACCTGTCTCTAAATTCTGACAACCATTGATCTCTTTACAATCTTCACAGTTTTCTTCCTTCCTTCCTTCCTTCCTTCCTTCCTTCCTTCCTTCCTTCCTTCCTTCCTTCCTTCCTTCCTTCTTCTTTCTTTCTTTCTTTCTTTCTTTCTTTCTTTCTTTCTTTCTTTCTTTCTTTCTTTCTTTCTTTCCTTCTCTCTCTCTCTCTCTCTCTCTCTCTCTCTCTCTCTCTCTCTCTTTCTCTCTCCCTCCCCTCCCTCCCTCCCCCTCCCTCCCTCCCTCCCTCCCTCCCTCCCTCCCTCCCTCCCTCCCTCCCTCCCTCCCTCCCTTCTTTCTTTCTTTCTTCTTTCTTTCTTTCTTTCTTTCTTTCTTTCTTTCTTTCTTTCTTTCTTTCTTTCTTTCAAGACAGGGTTTCTTTGTGTAGCTTTGCACCTTTCCTGGAACTCACTCTGTAGCCCAGGCTGGCCTTGAACTCACAGAGATCCGCCTGGCTCTGCTTTCCAAGTGCTGGGATAAAAGGCGTGTGCCATCACTGCCCAGCAATCTTCACAGTTTTACCTGTTCAAAAATATCACATCATTGAAATCACACAGTATTTTTTTATATATGCTGATATGAATTTAATTTTTTCATGTCCCTTCATAGCTTGGTAGCTCACAGCTTTTCAGCATTAAATGAAAATCCATTGCTTTACATATTACTGTTTATTCATTGACTTACTGAAGTATAACTTGGCTGTTGTCCCAATTGAAGATAAAATGTTATTAACTTCTACAAGCAGAGTTTTGTGTATTTGAGTTTTCAACTCCTTTGAGAAGAAAGTAAAGAGTGTGATTGTTGGCATATATATATCACACTCATTATATATTGAGAGCATCATCTTCTAAAAGCATTGCCAGAATTCCTTTCAAAGTGGCTGTACCACTGTATAGCAATAAGAGTCTCACTCACTTGGTGTCCCTGCCAGCAGGTAACGAAGTCACCCACTATTCTGTACTCTGGGTGGTTCTAGTGGGTGTACAGAAATCTCACCATTGCTTTAGATTGCATTTCCTTGATCACATATGAGGTGAAGCATTATTTCATGAGATTGTTTCCCATGTTTATGTTTTATTTTCTGAGATGTCTGCTTAAAAATTTAGTTCACATTATTATCAAGTTCTTTTTTTTTCTTATTTCTGTCAAGTTTAAGTTCTTTGTATGTTTCTGCTAGCCTTCAGAATACATTGTCCCAGTGTGTAGCTTAGCCTTTTAATCTCTTGTCCTATCTTTTGTAGAGAGGATGATTGTAACTTTAAGGAAATACAGCTTGGCAAGATTTTCATTCATGGATTATGCTTTTGATATTTGTCTACATATTTTATATATGCTATAATGTTTATAATCTGCACTAAAGTCCAGAAAAAAATTGCTACTGAGTTTCTTGACCTCTATGAAGAAGAGATTCTATGTCTGGCACCCTGCCTTTACTTTTCCATCTTTACTTAGTAAGCCATGCCTTAATTTCCTTTATTATCACATTTAACAGGACATGTGTCACATATCAAAGTAAACTCAACAGAATAACAGCTCAGTTCTCAGTGGAAATTTTGAAAACCAAAAAGGGCTGGAGCAATGCAGTCCAAGTCTGAAAAGACTATTACTTCCAACATAGACTAATATACCTAGCAAAACTATCTGCAGTAAATGAAGGAGAAAGAGAATCTTTCCATGACATCCTAGAAAAATTTAATTCTAACAAACTAAACTGAACGTGAATACAAGAAGCAACACACTCAGCTGAAGAGATGAATAAGCTTAGCTGAGAGACAGTGGAAAGAAATATGAAGCCATAATTACTAAAACACAAATGACAAAGAAATCACAAGTAATACCACAATTATAAACAAAAAAATTACCACAATTAACACACACATTTAAATAGTTGCTGTGGATATCGCTCTATATAAATAAAATGCTGATTGGCCAGTAGCCAGGCAGGAAGGATAGGGTAGGCAGGGCAAGGAGGAGAAGAATTCTGGTAGGTGGAAGGCTGAGGCAGAGAGATGCTGCCAGCCGCCTCCATGACAAGTGAGATGTAAGGTACCGGTAAGCCACGAGCCATGTGGGAACTCGTAGACTAATAGAAATGGGCTAATTTAAGATATAAGAACAGCTAGCAAGAAGTCTGAGTCATTAGGCCAAATAGTTTAAATAATATAAGTGTCTGTGTGTTTATTTTGGGCTGTCGGACTGCCGGGGCTTGGTGGGAGCTGGTGAGAAAACTCCAGCTACAAATAGTAGTTTAAATATCAAATTGCATCAATTATCTCATCAAAAAGATACAGGTTGACTGACTGGATCAAGAAACCAAATCAGTCTATGTGTTGTACATGTTAATGATGCAAAGATGTGTTGCATTCTTTTATGTTGCATTTGTTTAACTCTGTGAAGCTGTGTGACTTTGCCCATCTAAAACACCTGATTGTTCTAATAAAGAGATGAAAGGCCAATAGCCAGGCAGGAGAAAGGATTGCTGGGGCTGGCAGGCAGAGAGAATAAATAGGAGGAGAAATCAGGGAAGAAGAGATAGAGGAGCTAAAAAAGGAGTAGGAGAGGAGAGCTCCAGTGGCCAGCCACCCAGCTACACAGCAAGCCATGGAGTATGAAGTGAGAAAAAAGGTATATGGAAAGATAAAAGCCCAGAGGCTAAAGGTAGATGGGACAATGTAAGAAAAGCTGGATAGAAACAAGCCAAGCTAAGGCTGGGCCTTCATAAGAAAGAATAAGCTTTCATGGAATGATTTGGGAGCTGGGTGGCAGCCCCCCCAAAGAGTAAAAGAATAAATAAAAACAAACATCAGTATCAGACAAAACAAATTTCAAACTAAATCAGAAGAGAAAAAAGGGACACTCATTCTAATGAAGAAATTTTTTCACCAAGGGAACATTACTATGCTAAACATACATGCACCAAACTCTGGGGTTCCCAGCGTCATAAAAAATATGCTACTGGGTTGAAAACCAGATTATCATCAATGCATTAATAATAGGTATTTTAAATACCCCACTTTCTTCAATAGACAGGTCATCTGAACAAAAATAGAGAAACATCAGAATTAATCAACATCATACATCCAATGTACTTAGCAGATGTATACAAAATACTCTATTCAAACAACAAAAATACACGTACTCAGTATCACACAGAAGATTTTCAAAAATAGAGTATATTCTGGGACATAAAACAAATCTTTACAAATTCAGAAAGTTTAAAGTTATTCCTTGTAGTAATAAAACTTAAAATTTGACAGCAAACACACCTCTAGTAAATACATAGACCCATGAATATTAAACAACTTGTTACTGAATTATGAATGAGTCAAAGAAGAAATAAAATAAGAAATAAAAAATTTCCTAGAACTAAATAAGAATGAAAACAAAACTTCTGGGATACCTCAAAAATAATTCTACCAGAGAAATTCAATGTTTTAAGTACATATATTAAATATTGGAAATAAATAAATAAATGGCTCAATAATGCAGCATAAAACATTGAGAAAACAAGAACTAATAAATCCAAACAAAATAAATAGTACAAAATAATAAAAATAAGAGCAAAACCAGTGAACTAGTACAACATGTGGTTTATTACGTTTATTGACCTATGTATGCTGAACCATCCCTGAATCTCAGGAATAAAGCCAACTGAGTCATAGTGTATTATCTTTTTTAATGTATGTCTGTATTATGTTTGCAAGTATTTTAGTGTCAATGTTCATTGGGGATATTAGCCTGAAGTTTTCTTTCTTAAAAAATCATGTTATCTCAATAGATGCAGAGAAAGCCTTTGGCAAAATTCAGCACACCTTCATGATAAAGTCTTATATTGGTATTTGCTCTGCCTATGACCTTGGGCTATATGGCCAGAAGGAGGCAATGCTTCTTGCCTACAGACGTGACCTCTTAAAAGGGAAGTTAGAGAAGTCATGCTCTCTTCTTGGCATGACTGGAGACTGGTTAGCCAGGGGCATTAGCTCCCAGACAGAACAGAGGAAGATTTCAACTGTTTACTTGGTTCTGTATTTCATGAGTGTATTTCCCCAACTTATATCTTAATCAATTCCCTGATACCCCTTAAGCAGACTTCTGTGGATTTCTCTAATTAAAGTCTTGGGGAATTTATGGTTAGAGAAAACATTCCTCAAGGCGGTATAAAAGCAATATATAAGAAAACCAAGGCCAACTTCACCCTAGGTAGAGAAGCTTGAGGCAACCTCAGTGAAGTCAGAAATGAGACAAGGATGTGTACCCCACTACTCTTTCATATTGTGCTTGAAATATAAACTGGCAAGAATAAATACTTAAAGAGATAAAAATAAGGAAAGAAGGTAAACTATCCCTACTTATAGAAGACATAAAATACAGTAGAGATCCCAAAAATTCTATCAGGAAATTTCTAGAAATAATAAACTTTAGAAATGTGTCAGCATACAGATTCAATTTTCACAAATCAATATCTTTTCTATGTATCACCAACAAGCACCCTGAGAAAAATATCATGAATACACTTCCATTCACAATAACCTCAAAATAAAATAAAATACTTAGTAATAAATTTAACCAGGGAAGTGAAGGACTTCTACAATGAAAAAGTTAAACTCTGGAAGAAATGATACGGAAGGCACTAAAAAATGGAAAGACATCCCATGCTCATGGATTGGTAGAATTAACATTGTGAAAATGACCTTTTTACTGAAAGCTCTTACATATTCAGTGCAATTCTGATCAAATTCACTATCTTATTCTTCACAGAAATAGAAAGAAAACTGTCCTAAAATTTACATGGAACCACAAAAGACCACAAATAGCTAAAATAATATTGAGCAAAATGAACAATGCTGGAGGAATATCCTTTTCATAATGTAAGCTATATTACATTGCCACTGTAATAAATATAATTCTATTCTGCACAAAAGGAGACATGTAGACCAAAGGAATAGAACATTAATATATGTAACCTCAGCCACTTCATGTTTGACAAGGATGCCAAGACCATAATCTGGAGAAAAGAAAATATCTTCAACAAATAGTGCTGTGAAAACAAAATGTCCACATGCAGAAGAATGAGATTGGTAGCTTATTTATAGTCTTGCACAAAAACTAACTCCATACGAATCAAGACCTAAGTATGAAATCTGAAACTGCTGGGAAAAAACACAGGCAGTATCCTACATGACATATGTGTAGGAAGACTTTCTGAATATATTTCATTTGCTCAAGAATTAAGGCCAGCAATTGACAAGTGGGATGTCATGAAACTATAAAGCTCTGAACAGCTAAGGAAATAATCAACTAGGTGAAGAGCAAGACCACAGAATGGAAGAGAATCTTTGCCAGTTACACACCTGACAGAGGACTAATATCCAGAACTTATAAAGAACTAAAAAAAGTCAAAAAACAAAACAAAACAAAGAAATAATAAAAAGCAAAAATAAAATAACAAAATCAACAACAAAATGACCCATTGGAGAAATGGGCCTGGAACCCGAGAAAAAAGATTAAAAAAAATCCAAGAAATATCTCAAAATGTTCATCATCCTTAGTAACTATAGAAATGATAACAAAAAAGAATTTTATAATTCTTCCTACCCTATTTAGAATGGCAAAGATCAACAAAACAACACACAATAATTGCTGAGGGGTAGGATAGAGGGAAAAGGGAACACTCGTTCATTGCTGATGGGATTACAGACTGATGCAGACACTATGGAAATCAGTGTAGAGAATTCTAAAAGAGCAAAAAGTAAATCTACCAAGAGACTCAGTGATACCACTCTTTGGCATATGTCCCAAGGACTAGTCATACTATGTAGATACTTGCTCATTCATATTCATTATAGCTTTATTTACTCTATGTCATGGAAACATCCTAAATGTTCTTCAACAATCATCTGGATAATGAAAATGTGGTACATATACAATATGAAGTACTATTAAACTGTACAGAAAAAAGTAAAAATCATGGACTTTGCAGGTAAATAAATGGAATTAGAAAAGATCACATTGAGTAAGGTACCTCAGACTCTGAAAGACAAATACTCCATGTTATTTTTCATTGGAGGCTTAGTGTCAATCTTCTTTGTGAGCTCACATCCTGAAGTAACTGTAAAAATAAGAAAGTTAAAAAAGAACCAGTGTCCTGTAGGGTGTTTGGGGAGCCACAGAGAGGGTAATAGCAGGATACAAGTGATCTTAGAATAAATGGGAAGAGATATGGCCCAAGGGCACAAGGAGGTAAGGATAAGGTATGAGGGAAAAATAAGAATGTCTGGAAAAGTCATAAGGAATCATAGTATAAACTATTAAAAAACATAATATACATAATTATAAATATAAATATACATGTACAATTTTAGTGAACGTTTTTTATCTGGGCTGACAATGCTCCCTTCAGAGTCAAAGCTCACCTAACAAAACCATACATGATAGTTCTCTCCAGCCATGTTGGTAAGGACTCTTCAAGGGACTATGAGAGCATACAGCTATTGCTAATTCCCTTGGTTGCCTCTTAGAGGCATCATCCCCCAGAGAAGCTGAAGACACCATGCACATCAAATACAGGGCTCAGAGGCCACTGACCTGAAACTTATCTGAATGTCTCCTTCCTGAGCACTAGCATTTATGGTACCAGAAGATTCCATGCCAGTTTCCAAAGGAGGGCGGTGACTAGCAATCCTACCCAGCTATGATGCCTATGAACCACATCAAAGACCAGCATGGAGAAAAAAAAGTAAGTGCACAGTAGTGGCATATATTCTGTGGAGGTAATCAACAGCTCTCTAATGGGGTTAAAACCTTCTCAACAAGAGGGAAATCATATATGGTACTGGAAACCCAGTTCATACTCAGTGCTAGTGAAGTCATAGATACTGGAGGAGAATCTGCAACCACTACTTTACTAAACCACCATAATCCCAAACAATTTATAATCATTTGTCTTTGTCCATAGATAAATGTAGTCTCTGCTCCTCATCAAGGAAACTCCTCTTTTCAACAGTTTGTGACTGACCATCACAGAAAACCACAACTAATCAAAATACAGAGTTGTGGAGTCCAGTACTAACATATATTTCTACAAAACATTTCACATTCAGGGAACATGAAAGAAGAAATGGTAGAAAGATTGTAACAGCCACATATTTAGGGAGTCTGCTGTGAAGTTATGTATCCTCATAATGTCAGAAGATACACTCATAAAAAATGTACCAACATGACTGTCTAAACAGGACTAGGGGATGGGGAAAAGCCCATGTGGCCTCAGCCCTACACAAAGAATTACAGGAAACTAAGGAATGCTGAAAGCAGGAGAAATCGTCCTCTCCTGGTAAGAGCACACCAATTGGTTATCCAAATGGTCAGCCCTGAAAACAAAGAAGTAACATTATATAGACTGAGCAAGTTACGTATAGGAATATCTGTATCTATATACATATATGTATGCAATAGCAGCAATTAATGAAAAGAAAGGCCATGAATTTAAAAGAAATTGGGAAAGATTATGTGAGAGGGATTTTAGGGAAGAAAAGGGAGGGAAAATATTGTGATTATAATCTTAAAAGTAAATTTTTGAAGTAAATTTCAAAAGTAATAAAAAATTAAATATCAATCAATAGAAACATAAAAACATTCTTATCATTTGAAGAAACAACAAAATTTTTAGAGATCAAATTACAAAACTTAAAAATTGTAGTGTGCATAATGCACTTAGCTGACATATATAATATATATGTCTATATTGCTTGTCACAAAACTTCCAGTAATAACTCCCATGCCATTTGTCAGTTTTATACTGTCATTACAATAGTAACTGGACAGAGACTGTAGACATCTAGCCCAACACTTTCACTTCTGTGCTAAACTCTACAAATGAATACTTGTGTTTGTGAATCGTGTTACACTACATCAAGTGTTCCCATGCAATTTGCCAGAAAATAAACTGTTAATTGGATCTTCTATTGTTTTTATTAATGTGCTTTTTAAAAATTATAACTCTGACTCTTTCATTGTGTGATTTTTATTCCTATTCTCTCAACCAAGTTTTCTTTCTGCATGGTGATGGTTGTCTTTCTCTGCATGGTGAGAACAGTCTATTTTTCTCTCACTGATTTGATGAGCAGAACAATAAAACCAAAGAAAAATGTAAAAACCTAAAATCTTCTCTTACTTTTGCAAATTAATGATGTAGAAAAGTTAATAATTTATTATTAAAACAAAAAAACTATTATTATTTATTATATACTCTATTCATCTAAATACAATTTAAAAATAAATCCAGATGCATTTTACACTCATTTTCTGTTTCTAGGATTTGGTCACATGCTGTTTGTAAATTTTATACAGAATCTTCAAAATTTTGAGAAAGATTTAGGTATAAATGAATACTGAATTTTATAAAAGGACATTTCAGGGAAATGTTTAAAGTTCTTAGACAAAACATTTTCATTAATGTATAAAATTGCAAAATATTTTTGAGATCAAAGTGATGAGCATATATAATTGAAATATAGATGTATTTCTGCTAAAGCTATGTCTTTTATAGTATTTCTTCTTACCCCTAGCAGTTACTCCCATGTCAATGAGATTTAAACTGTCTCACTCTAATGCATTTTGCTCTTGCTCAAAGCAAAATTGAAAATGAACAGAAAAAATTGTAATGGCTGTTTTTAAATTTTATATTTAGCTGTTTTTATAAATCATATTTTACAGGTTTCTAGTGTGCTCAATATTTTTTTGATATCCCCCCAACTCAGAGAAAAATGTTTAACCAATAAGTGAATATAATTGTGTTAATAATCTACTGTGTTTCAGAAATTCATGTAGGGTTATAGATTTTTAAAATAAAGATACTGCAAGGGCTTCACACTTTTAGAATATGTGGCAAAGCTGCACAGGTCCAATTCAGATGGAAGGAGGTGTAACATACATGTTGTATGCAGAATGACAGCAGAACAACTCATTTTAATTAGAACACATTAGTGGCACAAAATAATGAATTTCATCATGACATTTTCATGTATTAATTCAGTGTGCCACAATCACATTAATGACCATTGCTTTTCTTGTTTCTGTCATTTTTCTCAGTGGTCCCTTTACCCTACAGGTAGATCCTGAAAAAACCAACAATAAACAAACAAACAAACAAAAAAACAAAAATGTCTCGAGTGGTATCTGAGGAGGTGTCTACAGAAAACAAGAGCCCTGTTAATTTGACTTTGGTTGTAAGCAATCATCTCTGAATTTTTCCTTTTTCATACTCTATGAGATTCAGTGATAAAAATAAATATCTGGTTGGGACAGTTCAGCCTGTCTCTAGTGCTTCTTCCCTCTTACTATCCCTAATCTATATTGTAAAGAAATACATAAAATGAAAAGAATATGGAAAAATGAAGGAGGGAGGAACTGAGGACTGCATTGCTGCATATGTAGATACAGACAAACGGAGAAAAATGGTTTGTGGTGCACTTGGTGCCTGTGTGTTTCCTCTTCTTATGTCACTGATTTAGCCCATTAAATTCGATATTAATATTTTATGTTTGTTTTGTCGAAGATAGCTTTTTTCCTCACATAATATATCCTGATTATGGTTTCCCTTCCCTCTACCCCTTCCAGTTCTTCCCCACCTTCCCTCCCATCTGGATCAACCCCCTTTCTGTCTGTCATTGGAAAATAAACAGGATTCTAGGGGATAATAATAAAATAAAGTAAAATAAAACAAAATCAAACACATTGGAATAAGACAAAATAAACAGAAGGAAGTGAGACCAAGAAAAGGCACATGAAACAGTGGGGCACAGAAATCCACTCCTTCGCCCATTCAGGAATCCCATAAAAACACTGAACTAGAAACTGTGAGATATATACACAAGACCTGTAGGGTAAAAAGAGAGAAAACATATAAATAAAATAAAAATAAGGTAAAATTAAAAATAAACTGTGGTGGTATTGTGTTTCCCAAAATATTGTGTACCCTAATAAACTTATCTGGGGTCAGAGAACAGAAAAGCCACTAGATACTTAGGATAGGCAGTGGTAGCTCACGCCTTTAATCCTAGCATTCCAGAGGCAGAAATCCATCTGGGATCTCTGTGAGTTCAAGGCCACATTGGAAACAACCAGGCATGGTGACACACGCCTTTAATCCCAGGGAGTGAGCCTTTAATCCCAGGGAGTGATGGTAGAAGGCAGAAAGATATATAAGGCATAAGGACCAGGAACTAGAAGCATTTGGCTGGTTAAGCTTTTAGGTTTTGAGCAGCAGTTCAGCTGAGAGCCATTGGGATGAGGACACAGAAGCTTCCAGTCTGAGGAATCAAGACCAGCTGAGAAGTTGGCCAGGTGAGGTTAGCTGTGGCTTGTTCTGTCTCTCTGATCTTCCAGTGTTCACCCCAATACCTGGCTCTGGTTTGGTTTTATTAATAAGAACTTCAAAGATTCATGCTACAATAAACAAACAAACAAAAACACCTAAGCCCTGACTTATGAAATCCATGAGGCTGTTGAGTTCATTTTCTGTTGGCCATCTACTGCTGGATATGTAGCCCACTCTTAAGAGTAGTTTGTTTCCCTGGTGAGACTCCCTTGAAGGAAACTAAAATTTCATTTGCAAGAGCTATCAATTGGAGATTGTTTCTGGGTTAGAGATAGGGGCATGTGTTCACTTTTCTTTTCAGCTCTAGGACTCCATTTGGTGGAGAACCACTCAGGCTCTATGCTTACTGCCTTAACTCTGTGATTTGATATGTGCATTGACCCTGTTGATTTAGAGGGCCATGGTTTTGGTGTCCTCCATTCCATACATTTCAATATTTTAAATATATGTCTGTGTGGTATATAAGGATGGTTACTAATAAAACAAAGAAGGATGGTTTGAAAGTACATCAAACCCATGTTTCCTTCTGTGCTGTATGCTCTTACAGTCAATACCGTAATACAACCACATACAATTACCACTGTTTGTAGGTTTATGTTCCTGATTTACAGTTCTGATATGTTGCTATGAAGACAAATTGGCCACTCTATGCTATTTTGGTTGGTGAAAACTCTATATAATCTTGCTCTTAATGAAAAGTCTCTGTTTTTTTATAACAAAATAAGTTGTGTCACTATCTTTAGAACACAATTTATATTTAAGAGTGTTATTTCTTTTTAACCTAAGCACTTGTAAATCTACTACTTCAGCTAAAAGTTGACAGTATTTGATTTTGAAATGACACAAAAGCCTCCAAATATTTCTCAGTAAACAAATATCTGTAGATAACATAAACTTAAAATAATAAAGAAAATATTACTTTAGATGACTTTACACTCACCACTCTATCTAGTACATCATTTAACTTTGTATTTCAGTGGAGATTAAATAGGTCATGGAAATATATATTTATTCTTTTTATTTTATTTGGGTGGTCTACACTTCAAGTTCTTTCTTTTTGCTCAGTTTAATTCAGCTGTATACTAATTATTTTTAACAACATATACAAACAGTAGATGTGATTAAGAATAAAGCAAGTGTAGTTCATTCCCTCACAAACCTACAAGAGAGGAAAACTTATATTGAAAATGATTTTAAAAATTATAAAATGTCAAGATTGTTTTTGTTGGGCTTACAAAGTAGATTGTTAGAGAACAAAAAGGAAACATTAATTCATAGATTGGAAGGGAAGTGCTCAAGAATGATGTCTTGGAGAGATCCAATAGTCATGTTACAATCTAAGCTATACACTAGTACAGGTAAAAGCTAGTCACAGATGCTACAAAAATAGTATGTTCAAAAGCTAAGAAATATTTTTCAAAAAAGATAGCACAGTGTATTCTGACAAAAACAAAATCTAGGTAGACAGAGGGCCTAGACAAGACAGTGGGTGAACATGTGAGGGGAAGTGAATGTATGGGCTCTGTCCTAAGAGAGCAGTTACTAAAGTTATTTTGAGAAGAAAGAGAAGTAGGCAGTATAAATGCATTGAATAGTCTGGAGGAGGTTGAATGAAGTGTTGCTCTAGAACACTCTATCTAGAGCACAGATAGATAATGACAGACTAACTAAAAACATGTTTGTGTTGCTCAAAAATAGAACTGAATTCTCATGGGAAACCAACGGGTGATAAAATAAAGCAAAGGAGATTGCAATGATAAGCTATGGTTTCTTATTAAGACAAATAAGTAATTTTGGCAGGTTTTCCTAAGATAAGAAGCATAAACTCATCCTGACATTGGTTGAGTTTAGGAAACATGTGAGAAGAGTTGACAGCATTCTTACAAATAATGAGACAGACTTGGGAAAACATAAAAGGTAAACAATTGATTTTGGAAAATAAATAGTAGTTGAGAGTGAGGAGATTCTCAAATAGAACTACTTTATAGACTGGAATCATGCCAGTGTGTGTGTGTGTGTGTGTGTGTGTGTGTCTAAATTGGAGATTAAATTCTATACAGGTCATACATAGAGGATGTAGCAAAATCTTCCTTTACCTAAAGGGAAAAAATATTTATTGTTGAATGGTATCAGAAAGTGGATGGGATATTATCTTCTCAGTGTTGCAGAAACTGAACAGTTTGAAAGGGGAGTATAGGTCTAGAGAAGAAGACAGCTTGATATAGTCACCAAGAAGAAGGGGGAGATGCTGGTAAAAGAGAATGATTCTAAGAAAATAACAACAGAGTCAAATTAGAGATGGTTTTATAACGACATAAATGTGTATGTTGAGTCAAATCCCCTCCAGCCTGCACATCATTTTTGTGTGGGTTCAGAAGGGCAAGTCAGCTGTCAAGTAGATGTGATGAGAAAAGAATTTGAAGACATTGAAAAAATAAAGAATATCAGTGGAATGACATTAATCAAGGCAGAACTCTATCTCTGAGGTATTCCTTGAAGAGTCTGGAGGTTCCTATCTCCCAACACACTCCCAGTAGTTAATATAAAGTAGATATATGTGAAGAGGGCTCTGTCTGCCCTCTAGTACTTACCTATCCTCTGTTCCATTAAGTAGGAATAATCAAAATGAATGTTTTAATTTGCTTTATACATAACTTTACACTTTAGTAGCTGGTATATTTTATAAGTGACAAAATAATTTATTTGCTGAAACATGAAAAAGTTATGTTAAATGTCACAAATACAAATGTTATACCTTGAAGTAAAAACTCTAGAGGCTATTTTTTTCATGCTTTATATTTGGTGACTGGAAATTATTTTGTGGTTAGTGTTTATTGAAAGCATACTTCACAGTATGTGTGAAAGCCTTGCAGAGAATGATACACACAGTTACTTGATGGTAAACTACAAATTACAGTGACTTTAAATTTGTTTAATCAAAATCCCTGTGTATTAACTTCATCTTTACTCCTTTTCTCTTGATGTTAGCCTTTTAATCCTCCATTTTTGACACTGTAAGTGTCTAAGCAAACAAGTTATTATAAATAGTAAAATAATTAAGAACTGCTCTTACACTTCCAAGTGATCAGCCCTAGGGCCATATATACATATAGGTAATACTATAGGGACTGAGAGGGTTGTATTTATATATATTTTCAATATGTGTATATCTATCTATATATATATATATGTAACAAAAATGAAAGAAAATTTAAAGAGAACAAGATGGTTGAATTGGAGGAAAGGGAAGGAGAAAAATATATAATTTATAATTAAAAAATAAAAAATATGAAAAAGCAGAGAATAACTTTGAAAACTATCATGCTCAAATTTATTTTCATTATACCCCAATTCTGTGAGAAACATGTAATCATAGTTTTTATTAAAGATAATATTGAGCCCAGCAGTAGTGGCGCATGCCTTTAATCCCAGCACTCGGGAGGCAGAGCCAGGTGGGTCTCTGTGAGTTCGAGGCCAGCCTGGGCTACCAAGTGAGTTCCAGGAAAGGCTCAAAGCTACACAGAGAAACCCTGTCTTGAAAAACCAAAAAAATAAAATAAAATAAAACAGAAAATAAAGGTAATATTGGTAACATTACAGCATTTTGTGGTAATACAAATTTCAACTGGGTTTATCCTTTAAAAGCATTGTTGTATAAGAGTTTATAACTGAATGAGTTAGAACAGCCATTTCTTACAAGCATTGGATCAAACTGTACAAATATGAGAAGTATTGAAATTCACTCTGTTTTAGAGAAGAAACTCTGAAACTGATGAACTGCATTTTTGTGGATTATTTATACAAAGAGCAGGTATCCAAGACATGCTGGAAAATACAGCTGTGTTTGTGCCCGTTTTCCTTAGCTGAAATTACTTCTGGCAGATTTAAACCATCTGAGGATGATGTGCATGAAACTGCTCTGCTGCCTCTAGTTGAACTTGACATTTTGTTTTCATCATTTCTCCTAACTCAAGGTTCATGTTTATAAGTAAATGTAAGTGACACAGCTAGATAAAAAGTCTTGTAGAGCTTTGTACAAACCTCCCCATGTCTTGATTTCTTTCTCCATTCGTTACTCAGATGACTAAGATTTATTTTACTTCATTAACTTACTTCTTTATTCACTCATCCATGTAAGTAGGCACACTAATCACATTTCAAATAGTCCATAACTGTATGAGGCTAGGGACATTTTGTTGGCAAAAAAAAATTAAATTAAAATTTTCTATTACCATAGAAAATTCTATGAGATGGTCCTGTTTTAGAGTTTAGAATTGCAAAAGCAAGACATTAAAACCATACCCTGAAGAAGTTCACAGACACTGGCTGGTGGTGGTGCATGACTTTAATCCCAGCACTCAGGCAGAGGCCGGTCATCTCTGTGAGTGTGAGGCCGGTCTGGTCTACAGAGCAAGTTCCAGGACAGCTAGGGCCACTACACAGAGAAACTCTGTCTCAAAAAAACAGGAAAAAGTTCACAAACTATTAGAAGAAAATATGGCAGAGGTGTTTTCAAGAATTCTTTAATACAAAGTTTGACAGCCCTCAGGAGGTGAAAGCAAGGATATTTCTGTGAGTATAAGGCCAGCGGGATTCATCGTGAAATCCTTTCAAACAAACAAACAAACAAACAAGATCACATACATAAAAGAGAATCAGGAAAGTGATGCCTGACTCAGATTTAGAGAAGTGCTAGAAATAGTTGGAAAGTCAGGACAGACACACAGTTCACCAGTGCTTTTCCTGAATGACCAAGCTACAGTGTCTTGACCAGAAGAAAATGCCTTTACATTTCTTTTTTTTGTGTGTGTGTGTGTGTGTGGGGGTGTGCGGGGACAGGGGAAGAAGTATGAATGAGATAAAGAGGACATCATTTCTAAAACTGGTGGTGATGTTTTTAAAAAAAAAAATCACAAAAAATAAAAAAAAATACAGACAAAATTTTCTGACAACTACTAGAAAAAATTTTCATATTTTTACATGTGTGTATGTGCTTATAATTGAAAACTATTTTGATTTGGAACCTGACCTTAAAGCAAACACATATCAGAATTGTAAAACAAAGAGAAAGCTATTTTTGCAGCATTTCTTTCTCTTTCTTGTTATCCCTCCTCATACCCCAGGCTAATAGAATCAAGATCACAAACCAGCCAAGAATAGCCTAGGACAGGCTGTTCTTCGGGAATCACAAACTCTACTTCCCAGACTTGAAAGATTTTGGTGGTTTGGTCTAGAGTTAACCAAGAAAGAAACATCCTAGATGTTTGCTCAGACTGAATTTCTGAACCATTTCATGCTGTTTTTTACTACTCTATTTTAATGATAAAAACACAATCTTATTTTTTTAAATAAAGTAAATATTACTGTAAAGTTTAATTCCTTAGCTAATTTTCTTTTCTGACATTCAGCTGGGAACAATGTGATCATTAAAATCATTTGGCCAAAGCATATTATATAAATGTATGAATTCTCAAAATAAATTCTTCAGTGCTGATTCCAAAGTGGTACATTTAACTGCTTTAGCTCTTGTTCTCTGTCTCTGTGGCTAAGGTTTAACAACATACAGAATGTTCTTTCATAAAAGAATATACACAGTAGAAGCAAAAAGTGAATTAAAGGACTTTTTGGTAATTAATTTCAGAGACTAGTTGACTATATTTGTGATTCATTAAGATATGAAGGTCTTGATTTGAATTATGTTAAATTTAAATTAAGAAGCTTGAAACATTTTAATTTTCCATATACTGCTGTAGTGGAGATTATACTAATTGTTCACATCACAGTTCCCCAAGCACCTGTTCAGAATTAACCCCCAGCGTCAATGAGACTCTGGTCCTGTTTTTTTTTTTTTTTTTTTTTTTTTTTTTTTTTTTTTTTTAAAGCATAACAAATGACACAGCTTCAACCCGGTAGACTAAATGCCATTCCAGCAGGCATGAGAAAATGCTGTATAATTCTTCTTTTAAAAAGATAAAGTAAAGAATAGTTGCAAATGCTTCTTTAGGTTTCTGTTGTTGTGAAGAGATAGCATGACCACTGCAACTCTTTTTTTTTTTTAAGGAAAACATTTAATTGGTGTGACTTGCTTACAGTTTTAGAGGTTCTGTCCATTATCATCATGATGGGGAGCATGGTGGTACCCAGGCAGATATGGTGCTGGCTGCATCTTGTTTAGGAGGCACCAGGAAGTGGCTGTGACACTGAGCAAAGCTTAAGCAAAAGAGACCTCAAAACCTGCCCCCACAGCAACGCACTTCCTTCAACAAGGCCACACCTCCTTCAACAAGGCCACACCTCCTTCAACAAGGCCACACCTCCTTCAACAAGGTCACACCTCTTTCAACAAGGCCACACCTCCTTCAACAAGGCCACACCTCCTTCAACAAGGCCACACCTCCTTCAACAAGGCCACACCTCCTTCAACAAGGCCACACCTCCTTCAACAAGGCCACACCTCCTTCAACAAGGCCACACCTCCTTCAACAAGGTCACACCTCCTTCAACAAGGCCACACCTCCTTCAACAAGGCCACACCTCCTTCAACAAGGCCACACCTCCTTCAACAAAGTCACACCTCTTTCAACAAGGCCACACCTCCCAATGGTGACACTATGAGTTTTTGGGGGCCAATGACATTCAAACTACCACAGCTATCATCATAATACAATTAGTGTAATAAAACCTATGTGTTTCAGATTATTAACAGGATCACATCAGAATACATATTATATTAAACTAATATTTTTACTTATAATTGATATGCTTGGATCTAATAAAAACATTCAACTAAAAAGCCTCACACTCTCCCTTTCTTTTTATTCTAAGGAGTCAGTGTAAGTAAAAAAGAAATTTTGTTGTTTGTTTGTTTTTGAGACAGTATTTCTCTGTAACGGTCCTGGCTGCCCTGGAACACACTCTGTAGACCAGGCTGGCTTTGAACTCACAGAGGTCTACCTGCCTCTGCCCTACAAGTGATGGGATTAAAGGTGTGTGTCACCACTGTCCAGTATAAAAAAATAATTTTTAACTTAACTTTAAAATACCAACTTTTATATGTTATATTTATGGTAATTTAGTCATCCAGAGAAACATTGTCTACTAATTGAATTTTCTAAAAGAATAAAGTTTAGTGAATTTTAGGATAATACAAAACATAAAATGGCTTTTCTGGAATGTTACAAACTATTAAAAATACTTTGTGTTTGTTTGTAATGGAGCCATGGAAGAATGTTCCATTCTAATTATTTTAAACAGATTCCATTCCCTTAAATAACTGCCATGTTGTCATTTGACTATGTGGGAAACATGGTAATTATTTTTTGTGTGTACCATAGTCATTACTGCTGGTATCATGATATCAAGTCATTAAATAATAGTGCCGTCCCTTGTATCATCTGTGTTAACTGAAAAGATCCCAGAGATTTCAAACTGCCCTGTGAAGTAGATTCTACCCCCATTAATAACTCTACTGATTTACATATAATCTATCTATTGATTATGATGCACTTTTTTTCTAGTAGCCAGCACTAAAACCAGCATTTCTTCTGGCATCCTTAAGAACTTCCATTTAGTTTGCAAAGTGTACCCGACTCTAATTTGTAGCTGGTGACACAAAGCATTACTGTATATGTTTGAGTATCTTCTCTACATGAAAACTTCTTGACCCACATACTACCCAGGCTAGCAATGATTGAGATTAATCTCATAATGATAGTCACTCATTCACTGATACAAGTGACCTCAGGTTTATAGGGTTAACAGTCTTCTTTTTAAAATGTTTTCACTTTTGTTGAAAATAGATTTTTTTCTCATATAATATATCCTGATTACAGTTCCCCTAAATGACCCTTAATTTAGCTGTTTCTCCTCTTATACCCTCCCTCATCCTTTTATCCCCTTCCCCTCCCAACTTGATCTGCTGTTCCAGGCCCCACATCCATCCATACCTAACTTCCAGTCTCTTCCCTAAAGAAAGAATCCCAACCCTCTTTCAAATTTCTCTGATCGATAGGCTGTACTTTTCTATTTCCCTTTATTCTCCCCTCCCTCTGTTTAGTTTATCCTCCTACTCCCTCCCAGTTTCTGGAACAGAACACTTTTACCCTACTCTTCCTCTCTCCATTTCTTCCTAATCCCCTAACCTGGCAATGGTCTCTTTGATTTTATTGGTTTCTGCAATACTCCAGGATATATATTCACCCTTAACATTGTGATCCAGGAATCTCCAATGAGAAAGATCATGTGATGTTTGTATTTCTGTGCCTGGCTTACCTCTCTCAATATATATTTTCTAGTTCCACTCAATTATCTGTAAAGTTAATGATTTTATTTCTCTTTACAGTTGAATAGTATTCCATGGTGTATGTGTATTTTTAGCTTTTTAAGAATTCTCCACACCAGTTTCCATAGCTGCTGTACAAGTTTGCAATCCCACCAACAGTGAATAAAGTCTCCTTTTTCCTTGAATCCTCTCCAGTATTTGTTGTGGGATGTTTTATTAATCTTTGTCATTCTGAATGGGGT
This sequence comes from Peromyscus maniculatus bairdii, assembly GCF_049852395.1. Taxonomy (NCBI): domain Eukaryota; kingdom Metazoa; phylum Chordata; class Mammalia; order Rodentia; family Cricetidae; genus Peromyscus; species Peromyscus maniculatus. Next base: position 67,804,067 of record NC_134864.1, on the reverse strand, counting down.
GGGAAGAAATCTCAAAATTGTTTTGATTTAATTCCCTAAATGCTAGAGATGAAGAACATTTTATCGAGCTATTTCTTAGTTACATATTTTTTTTTTCTTTAGAGAATTCTCTGTTCGGGTACCAGACCTGTTTTTCAATTTTGTTTATTGAGCCCTTAATATATTCTGAATATTAACTTGATGTCTGATGTGTAGGGGCAATGATCCATGATCTCTTTCTCTGTATGTTTGTTGTTGGTGTATAGAAAAGATAATGATTTGTGCGAACAACAATTAACACATTAAAACAAACCATGTACTAGTGAATAAAAACATCTTACAGATTGTAACTATTTTTAAAAATTATAATTATAGCCCAGCTCAAGGATGAATCTGTGGTAGATGCTGAAAATTTATAGCTGATTAGTTTATTGTGAGACTATTTAATTGCCACGGTAGCCTAAGCACTTGAGTTTCTCACTTGGACTTTTAGATCAATCTCTATTTGGTTTCAAAGAAAGGAAGGAGTTTTGGGGAATGGAGGTTGTTGAACATTTAGTTCAGAGCCTCATGTGCTAAGAGCATATTCTTCAATTCTACAGCTAAATTGTTCCCTTAGGCCCATGTTGCCACTTTTTGCTTTCCATTCTTGAAAATTAGCATAAGCCAATTTGTTTTTCATAAGTTTAAAATGGCAAACAATAAAACAATGAAAGGTTCATGTGAGCATAAATACAAGATTTACTTATACAGAAAAATGGAACTCTATACCTAGTTTTTTTGTGCTCAGGGACATTTCTTTAAACTCAAAAAGTGCTTTATCCAGTGGAAAGAAGAAGTCAGTGGACAGCAGACATAATTTGAATTGTTGAGTTTAAACTGCTCATTCTAGTTGCACTAAATGAAAAAAAAATTGATGGAATTCATCCAGTCCTCCTGCCTGTAAGAATTCACTGAACTGAAGAGAGAGCTCAACCAAGCAGGGTATATGTCCTCTCATGACTCATTTCTAGATAGATGAAAGTTGTGTTGCATCCTCTTCTCTCAGGTATCCTCTGGATCCATTACCATCTCTACATTTAATTTCTTTCCTCAATATTTTTTTTACTTTTCCTTTTTATTAAAAATAGATTATTAACTCATACAACATGTCCTGATTACAATTTCCTTCCATCTACTCCTCTCAGTTCTTTGACACCTCCCATCTCATCCGCATCCACTCCCTTTCTGTCTTTCATTAGAAAAGAACAGCCTTCTAATAGATAACAAGCAAACATAAGAAAATAAAATATAAGATAAAACAAACACCATCACATTGAAGTTGGATAATGCAAACCAACAGAAAGAAAAGATCCACAAGAAGGGACACAAGAGTCAAAGACCCACTCATTCATCCGTTCAGGAGTCCCATAAAAGCACTAAACTGAAGTTATAATATATATGCAGAGGATCTAGTGGAGACATGTGTAGGCCCTGTGCTTGCTGCTTCAGTATCTGTGAGGTCATGTGAGTTTTGCTCAATTGGTTTACAGGGCCTTGTTTTCCTGGTGTCCTCCATCCCCTCTGGCCCTTACACTCTTTCTGTCTCCTCTTCTGCGAGGTTCCCTGAGCCCTGAGGGGAGGAATTTGATGAAGACATCCCATTTAGAGCTGAATGTCCCAAGCTCTCACTGTCTGTATAATGTCTCTCTTAATAATTTCACCAGTACCTCTCAGGAGTTTTTCTAGTTCCATCAATTTGTCTGCAAATTTCACTGTGTAAATGTACCACATTTTCTTTATTCATTCTTCTGTTGAGGAACATCTAGGCTCTTTCCAGTTTGGGGCTATTACGAATATAGCAGCAGTGAACATGGTTGAACAAGTGTCCTGGTGGTAGGATGGAGAATTCTCTGGGTATATGCCCAAGAGTGATATAGCTGGGTCTTGAGATAGATTGATTAACAATGAGCGCACTGATTTCCATAGTGGTTGTACAAGTTTGAATTCCCATCAGCAATGGAGGAGTGTTCCCTTGCTTCACATCCTTAAGTGCATGAACTGCCACTTGTGTTATTGATCTTAGCCATTCTGACTGGTGTAAGACAGAATCTCAAAGTAGTTTTGATTTATATTTTCCTGATGACTAGGTTTGTTGAAAATTTCCTAAGTGTTTCTCTATTTAGAACATTTCCTCTATTTAGAAATCTGTTTAGATCTGTATTCCACATTTTTAATTGGATTGTTATTGTTATTATTATTATTATTATTATTTAACTCTAGTTTCTTGAATTCTTTATATATTTTGGATATTTATCTTCTATCAGAGGTGGGGTTGGTAAAAATCTTTTCCCATTCTGTAAGTTACTGCTTTGTCCAAATGACAGTGTCTTTTGCCTTACAGAAACTTTTCAATGTCATGAGTTTCCCCATTTATTGATTGTTGATCTTAGTGCCTGCACTATTGGTGTTCTGTTCAGGAAGTCTTCTTCTCCCATGTCAATTAGTTCTAGACCAGTGCTTTTCAACTTGTGGGTCTTGACCCTTTTGAAGGTCTAATATCAGATATCCTGCATATCAGATATTTATATCACAAATCATAATAATAGCAGAACTACAGTTACAACACATCAATGCAATAATTTTATGGTTGGGGTCATCACAACACAAAGAACTGTATTAAAGGGTTGCAGTATTAGGGAGGTTGAAAATCACTGTTTTAGACCATTCCCCACTTTCTCTTCTCTCAGGTTCAATGTGTCTCCTTTTATGTTGATGTTTTATCACTTGTGTGTTGTTTTTGTACAGGGTAATAAAAATCTATCTATTTACATTTCTATTCATGAAGACTTCCAGTTGCACCAGCACAACTTGTAAAAGATGCTGTCTTTTTCCAGTGAATATTTCTGACTTCATCAAAATCAGGTGTACATATGTGTATGAATTTATGTTTGGGTCATTAATTCAATGACATTGATCAACATGTCTGTTTTTGTGCCAGTGCAATGCTCTTTTTATTACTTTATCTCCGTAGTACAACTTTATGTCAGGGACAGTGATACCTCCAGCAGTTCTTTGATTATTTAGACATGTTTTACCCAGCCTAGTTTTTTTTGTTTCCATATTAGGCTGAATTTTGTCCTTTCTATGAAGAACTGTGTTGCAATTTTCATGGGGATAGGGATTGATTTTGGTAGGATGGCCAATTTGCTTTGTGATCCTAATCCTACCAGTCCATGAATGAGCACAGAACTTCCCATATCTTTTTCAGTTTCTCTCTTTAGTGATATGAAGTGTTTCTCATACAAATCTTTCACTTGCTTGGTTAGAGTTACCCCAAGATATTTTATATTATTTGAGGCTATTGTGAAATGTGTTGTTTCTCTGAGTTTCTTCTCAGTCCATTTGTCATTTCTATATGGGAGGGCTACTGACTCTTAATTTTGTATCCAGCTTTTTTGATGAAAGTGTTTTGTCAGCTACATGAGTTTCTCAGTGGAAATTTTAGGGTCACTTACATATACTATCATATCATTTGCAAATAAAGATAATTTGACTTCTTCCTTTCCAGTTTGTATCTCCTTGATTTCCTTCAGTTGTCTTATTGCTCAAGCTAAAACTTCAAGTACTATAGTGAATAGATATGGAGAGAGTAGACAATCTTGTCTTGTTCCTGATTTTAGTGGAATTGCTTTGAGTTTTTCTCCATTGAAGTTGATGTTGAGTATAGGCTTGCTGTCAACTGCCTTTATTATGTTGAAGTATGTGCCTTGATTCCTAATCTCTCCAGAATTTCTATCATGAAGGGGTGTTGTGTTTTGTCAAAGGCCTTTTCTGTATCTAATGAGATGACTATGTGGTGTTTTTCTTTCATTTTATTTATATGGTGGATTACATTTATTGATTTTCATACATTGAACCATCCCCACATCTCTGGGATAAACCTACTTAATCATGGTATATGATTTTTTATGTGTTCTTGAATTTTGTTTGCAATTATTTTGTTGAGTATTTTCCATTTGTGTTTAAAATGTAAATTGATCTGTTATTCTCTTTCTTTGTTGGGCCCTTATGCAGTTGGGATATCAGGGCAACTGTGGCCTCATTACGTGAATTTTGTAATGTAGCTTCTGTTTCTATTTTGTGGAATAATTTGAGGACTATTGGTGTATTTAAAAGCCTGGTAAAATTCTGCACTAAAACAATCTGGCCCTGTGCTTTTTGAGCTGGAAGGCTTTTAATGACTGCTTCTATTTCACTAGTGGTTGTTGGTCTATTTAAATTGCTTCTCTGATCTTGATTTAATTTTGCTAAGTGAAACATATTGAGGAAACTATCCTTTTCTTTTAGATTTCCAATTTAGAGGAGTACAGGTTTTTAAAGTATGTCCTTTTGATTATCTGGATTTTCTCAGTCTCTGTTGTTATGTACCACTTTTGTGGAACATTTTGATATTCTCTTTATTTTTTATTTAGTTTGGATAAGTGTTTGTCTATCTTATTGGTTGTATCAAAGTGACAGGAGCCATAAGCCTAAGTGACCCTTGACACACATGCCGCTATGTTTAGGTTTCTCTCCTCTTTTTCTAGGTCTTGCTTAAGTCTCCATAGCACCAGAACCTCTTCTCACAAATACCAGAACCTCTTTTCAGATATCAGGTGAACAAGCTGCAGTTAGGCAATTAGGCAGTTAGACAAGAGTAGATAGATAACTCTCAGAGCAACATTTCCTGCGGGCAGAACAGCACATAATTAAGTTCCTTCCTGCTTGCAACCCCCATAATTAAGTCTCTTCCTGCTCACAACCCCCTTTGCCTACCTATATATTCCTTGGGAGAAAAATAAAATTTTGGAGCTTGATCAGACATCCTGTCTTGCTCTCATTCTTTGTGTCTCTTGTCTCTCTCATTCGCCGGCCCTCCCTTTAGGTCCCCGTTGAAGACCCCACTGGCTGGGCATCAAAATACCAACTCTTTGTTTCATTGATTCTTTGTATTGGTCTCTTTGTTTCTACTTTATTGATTTCAGCCCTCAGTTTGATTATTTTTGCATTTACTCCTCTCAGGTGTGATTTCTTCATTTTGTTCTAGCACTTTCAGGTGTACTATTAAGTTGCTAGTATGAGATCTCTCTAATTTTTATGTAGGCACTTAGTGCTATGAACTTAACTCTTAGAACTGTTTTCATTATATTCCATAAGTTTGAGTGTGTTGTGCATTCATTTTCATTGAATTTTAAGAAGTCTTTAATTTCTTTCATTATTACTATCTTTTACCCATTTTTTTTTTCATTCAGTAGAGCATTGTTCAGTTTCCATAAGTTTGCAAGCTTTGTGTTGTTTCTGTTGTTATTGATATCCAGCTTTAATCTGTGGTGATCTGTAGGATGTAGGGACTTTTTTCAATTTTCTTCTAATTGTTAAGACTTTCTTTGTATCTGAGTTTGTGGTCAGTTTTGGAGAAAGTCATGATATACAGAAAAAAAGGTATACTCTTTTATGTTTGGGTAAAATGTTCTGTAAATACCTGTTAGGTCCTTTTAGCTTATGAATGCTACAGCATTTTTCTATTTAGTTTTTTGTCTGGATGACCTGTCTGTTGGTGATAGTCAGGTAATGAAGTCTTCCACTATCAGTATATGATGGTTAATATGTGATTTAAGCTGTAGTAGTGTCTCTTTTACAAACTTTGGTGCTCTTGTGTTTGGGGCATATATATTAAGATTGAAATGTTCTCTTGGTGGATTTTTCCTTTGATGAGTGTGTAATGCCCTTCCCATTTCTCTGATTAGTTTTGGTTTGAAGTCAATTTTGTTAGATATGAAAATGGCTATAATTGCTTGCTTCTTAGGTCTATTTGCTTGGAATATATTCTTCCAACCCTTTATCCTAAGGTCATGTTTATTCTTGATGTTGAGGTGTGTTTTGTAGATGCAACAGGATGCATGTTGTTTTCATATCCATTCTGTTGGTTTTATCTTATTATTGGTAGATTGAGGCCAGTTATATTGAGAGATACCAATGACCAATGATTGTTGATTCCTACTATTTTATTGTTGTTGTTGTTGTTGGTGGTGGTGGTGCTGGTCCTAGTGTTTGTGTTTCCCTTCTTGTGATTTTTCTGGTCTGAGATATTTTATTCCCTGTGTTTTCATGGTTGTAATTTGCCTCTTTTAGTTGGAGTTTTCTTTCTAGTGTTCCAAGGATTTTCCTGATACAATCTTTTAAAATTTACATCAGTGAGCAGTTATTCATTGATTCAAAATAAATAAAACTACTAAGATCCATATTCAAATATATCAAACTAAAATTTTGAATGACTCTAGCCACGGGTGGATAGGGAGAGAATATATTTGTCTCTTTCCGTGGTAGAATCTTTGACTTTACCCCCATAACAAATGATACCTGAACAAGAGAAAAACATCTATGTTCAATCAAACTAAGTTCTATGTGACACAGGGGCCTTTGTAAGGAAGTCATGATACAGAAAATTGTTAAACTTCATCTTCTTACAGCAGGTTTGAGGAATAATGAAGATTAGGAAGAGTTATGTCCTAGAAAAAGGAGGATGATGACATGGTACCAAACTAGAGACATGAAGGATTTTTTGCTGAGAACTTTTCTGGCATTTCTCTGTCTTTGGAGATAAGGACATTTTTTTTTACTCTAGGTATAGAGAAGAATCCTCTTCCACCAGGGACTGACCTCCTTGAAGGGAAGATAAAAATCTTTCCTATATCCCATGACCTTCTTCAGAAGAGCAAGGAAGGGGAAGGTTAGAGAGGCCTTTAGGCTTCAGCCATTTCCTAATTTCCTTCAAATGTTCTATGTGCAAGTTGCAAGATTTAAGGGCAGTGTGTCAATACTTGAGAAGCGTATTTTCAGAAAGCTTAATATAGTCTGAGAAGCAAGACAATCTAAACTATAATGTCTATAACCAAGATATTAGAAGTTGCTAAAATTTTATTTCATTATGTTAATTTGAGTTTTCTGAAATATATTTTGCAAATGTTCCTATGTTCATAGAAATTTACATGTTCAAAATATATCATTTAAGGGTTCTGGATGGATTTTAAGAATCAGTATTTCAGATGATGTTTTATAACATGATTCTTGAATTTTAATTAATCTAACAAGAGTCTATTAATTGTCTCATAATATTCTTTTTAGTCATATGAATTACTTAATTGATATGTGCTATGCTTGATATAATTTGTGATTTATTTAATTTTGAATATGTATTTTTAATTTTTATTAAATTAAAAAATTAAAATTTTATGTGTTCACCTGCATATACATCTGTATACCATGTGCATATCTTTATCCCACTGGAACCAGAAGGAATTGTAGGGTGCCCTGGAACTGGAGTTAGAGATTATTGTGAGCTGACATGTATGGGTGATGGGAATTGTACTTGTGTTCTCTGCAATAGTAGCCAATATTTCTAACTTCTGAGCCATCTCTCCAGCTTTCTGCTTGATAAGTTTTGAGTTGTGTTCTATTTTTTTAATCATTGAACTGATTTAATAATGTGTGCATTACTATTATGTTCCAAATTTTTAAAACAGAAATTGAGGCTGACTAGTAATATAAAATAATTCATCCAAGATTATACAGCTAGCTTTGGAGACAAATCTGGGAACTGAATGTTATAATTTGACTCCAGGGTCAACACATTTAGCTATTATCATAGCTACACAATTACTTAATTTGATGAGATCATGCCTGTTCCAAATCACCAGAGTATAAAATTATTCAAACAATAATTTTAAATGGTTTGTATAACTAATTTCCAATTTGTGATTTCCTACTGTAATAAGCGAATTAAAACAACACCAAAGGAGTTTATAGGACAATTTTTGTACCAGCATTTCTACTTTCCTATGGGCTCATTCATATTCAACATTTTGGTTTCTCTATGTCTTTCCTACATCTTTTTTTTCTTATTAAAATAACTGCTTCTTGGGATCAGTTATCTTCTACCTGATTGTTGAACAAACCCCTCTGTCATCCTCTTGCTTTAATGAATACTAGCAGTCAAAATCAGAAAGTTTATCTCCCCCATTCTGCTTTTCAGAGAAGTGCAGAATTTCTGTCTAGTACAAAGCTATGAAATCTAGATCTCTCTAGCTCAAACTGGACCAGTTTTCTCTACCAGAGCACAAATTGCTCTCTGCTGGTGCATTTGGTATTCATCTGTGGGTGTTGTTCAGTTTTTTTTCCCCTCAGGGTATAGCTGGAGAATTTCTCTCCAGCTCCCGCCAAGTCTCACCAGTCCCAGAGCCCACTTATAAAATAACCACACACACGCTTATATTATTTAAACTGTTTGGCCTAATGGCTCAGGCTTCTAGTTATCTAGTTCTTACATCTTAAATTAATCTATTTCTATAAATCTATACCTTGCCATGCTTACCAGCATCTTCACATGCTGCTTGTCATGGTGGCTCACAGTGTCTTCCTCCACCTTCCTGTTATCTCCATTCTCCTCTCCATTAGTTCTGCCTGTACTTCCTGTCTGATACTGGCCAATCAGTGTTTTATTTATTGACCAATCAGAGCAACACATTTGACATACAGACCATCCCACAGCATCAGGGAGAAAAGCTCCCTCATCTAAAAGAATTTTTGTTACATTCTTTCTTGAATAATGAGGGAAATATCTCCCCCAAAGACTTAGAATTTCATGTTTCATTGTACTTCAGGAACATTTTAGTCGTTTCTTACAATTACAGAATCTTAGAAATGGAAAGAACTATATGAACATTATTTAACTCTAGATATTTCAAATTAAGTCTCTCAATCTGTCCTAAGATTTTTGTCATTTATTTTTTAAATATATATATTTAAAATATATATATAATAGAATATTGCTATCAGAGCAATAAATAATATATTCTTTGTCATTTTGGTCTTAGGATACTTAATTCTTTATATTGAAGGCATCAGCTTTTACTTGTATAAATTATCAATTTAACAAATTTTTTTGTACTATTTTGATGCATCTGATGATTGAACATCACTTCCTTATGTTATTACTAAGAAAAACGGTTCACTGAATATTAATAAAGTATGTGCTAGCTTCAGCTTTAACAACTTAAAAGAATATTAATATAAAAATCATTAATCAGAACTGTTTACTAGTAGTTCTTTATTCCTCACAACCTGTACAAACATGCCAATCTTATGATGCAATATCAATTCTCTCAGGAATTTATCAGAGGTACAGAGGCCAGAAGAGCAGTGAATAAGTAAGATCTAGCACAATTGACCTCAGATCAGATTAAAAGATTGTCCTACCCTGGAATTTTTCATGCCTCATGTACCAAACTCACAGTACTCATTGTCACTTATTTCCATTAAAATTACTTTAGGAAAATTGTAAAGCCTTGTGTATCTTAGAAAGAAAATCATTTATCTTCAAACAGGGGAACTATTAGGTAGGTGACTAATGAAATCATTTTATCATTGTTCACAGAAAATCTGTGCCTGCATCTGTTATTTCTCTTTATTGTTATTTTCTGCATATGTTCAGATTGTGTTAGATGCACCACTGTAAACACAGCCAGGGCTCTTTACTCACAGCATCCTCTAGCATCAATAAAGTTGGCTAAGGAGACAACATCAGAGCCAGCCTCTGCACAAACTAGAGAACTTATAGTCTCTTGTTTATACTTCTTATCTAATGTGACAGGAAAAATATAAGAAATTTAAACATATTTCTATAATAACTCATTCTTATTATGAAATATATTCAGTTTCTGTACAGTTAAACATCTCTTGGGTGCCAGATACCAAACTACCTACAAAACAATTCAATGACAAGATAAAGCTCACTGCTTATCACACTGTGAAGATGTTACACCTTGTTCATCATAATCCATGAGGAAGGAGAGAGACAACACTTAAGGTTTCCAACATCTTTAATAAGTGGAGCCACGGATTGATGAGGGCTGCAGGACAAGGACTCGGGAGCCTTGTTTCTCCCGCAGCCCCATACAGTGGCAGAAGTAGGGTTTATAAGCACAAAACCCACAAACATTTGTTGCCAAGTTATGGCTACATTTTTCACCAGTCAGAATTCAGAGATTAGGAGCTTTCCGTGTGTGTTCCATCGCTGTCAACTGGACAGAACATCTAACCAATTAGATTCATTTGTTCTTTTTGTTGTTAGGAACAGTCATTATGTTTTGGGGATTGTTGCTTACAGAGAAAGTTGGTTAGCTTCTGGATGGTCCCCTTGGGAATACCATGGGAACTTGAACTTTGTTTCATCCTACAGGTAAAATGGAGTCTGCAGTCAAAATGGCAGAACTTAGGAAAAGGTGTGTTTTCCTGCTTCTTTAAGAGGGCTACTTGAATAGCATTTTGGTAGCACCTCAGAAGGAAAACTCTAGTCTAGGCACCAGATTTTGAAGTCTCCCTTAAGGCAGGTCTTTCAGTGTGAAGAGTTGCTTCAGGAAAGGGTAAAGATTGTGATATAATAGTTTACAGTCAATTGGGTACAACAAGATGGGAATTGAATAAGATAAGGATCCAAACGGGAGTGTAAAGTTTTCTTAAAGCTTTTCTGTTTAAGATATAATTTTTGAAAAATACTTAACTAGGTAATTTTATATGTTTTGTTTCTGGTCATTTTCTGGAATAGTGTATCAGTTAGGGTTCTCTAGAGGAACAGAACTTATAAAATTAATCTCTATATATGTAGAAAGAGGATTTATTAGAATAACTTACAGGCTGTGGTCCAGCTACTCCAACAATGGCTGTCTACAAATAGAAGGCCCAAGAATTTAGTAGTTGTTCAGCCCATGAGGCTAGATCTCAGCTGGTCTTCAGAATATTCTAGAATCCTGAAGAAATAAATGCTAATGCTGGTGAATTAATGGACTTGCTAGCAAGAGCAAGCTTCTTTCTCCCATGTCTTTTATGTAGCCTGCCAGCAGAAGGGATCGCCCAGGTTAAAGGTGGATTTTCCCTCCTCAAAAGATCTTGATTAAAGATTTATTTTGCTACCTCAAATATCCAGATTAAAAGTGAGTCTTCTTTACTTCAAATGGTTTGGTTAGGAAAAATAGTCCCCCACAGATGTGACCAAGTGGCATAGTGAAGTCATGTTGAGGTAATAACAACCTATGCAGTTGGTTTTGATTCTCAGATCATTGTATAATTGAGAATAACATCTTACCTTGCAAAAGATATTATCTCTAAACTGGCATTTCAGGTGTTCTTTCAAGAGTCTATTCCAGGGGAGTGTGAGTCTGTCCACTTTTGACACAGTATATGGTATGAATGATGAATCTCATGGTCAAGGACCCACTCTTTACTTTGTTTTTTTCTTCCTTGAAAATCTGAGTCTTTTTGTTGAATGATATGCAACATGAATTCCAAGACTAAAGAATCATTCTATAATCTATGAATCTGGATTCTAGCATTATAGATAAATCCATACTGATGAAGCATACTGATTCTTGTGAAGGTAAACCACTGACCCTTATAAGACAGGAGGAGCTCAGTGTTTTTGGTTTATATTCAAATGTCAAATTGCTCTCTAGGAAATATGCCAAATTTAAGTGTTGTTGATTGCTAGTTGATATATAGACATTCAGTTTCACTAGCTAGGTCAGTTTTTAAGTCAATAGAAAGTAATGTTCTTAACATTTAGCATCAGTTTCTGTCAGTGTCCTTGGGTCTTCATTTGCTTATCATTCCATCTCTGTGACAACCCATAAAGAAGACTGGCTAGCATCAAATGCTCAAAATAAAACAACCATTTTTATTATGTTGTTTTGCTTCTCTTCCATAGAAAGTTTATTTTTGGAGATGTTATTGTGTTATGCAAAATTCTCAGCATTCAAATATCTATTTCCATGCCTCTACACCAAAATTCCTTCTCTCATCATTTTAATTAAAATTTTTAAAAATTAGAATATAATTAAATCATTTCTTCTCTTCTTTCCTTCCAACCCCTCTCATTGTCATGGGATGTACACCAGAGAATAATGCTGGGACATGGATTTAAGCCAACAGAAAGTCTTTATTAGTCAGCAGGTTACTATACTGGGTGTTCAGGATTCTTTCTCAGAGTAAGCTTTTAAGCATAAAAAACATATCATTGGCTTACATACTTCAATTAACAAGAACAGTTAGCCAGAATCAGAACTACAGAAGCCAAAAAGCAAGATTAGTACATTTAGACACTTCCATAAAACTACGAACTTGGATGGATTGGGTCTTTGTTTTCCTTTAGGCTGGTGTTACTGTTCATGAGCTGAGTTTTATGGCTTGAATGGTACTTACATCATGGAGTCAATTGTGCTAAGGTCTGGGGGGCCTCTTATACCAGTTGTCCTCCCTCCAGTCCTCCCCAGGCTCTCCCAACTCCCTCTCAAATTAATGGTCTCTTTTTCTTGGACTGTTATTGTTACATATGTATATAAATGAATATATATGGATTATTATTGTTACATATATATGAATGGAACCTGCTGAACCCGTTCAGTGTGGGTATATTTGTGTGTATTATGACTTCAAGGTTGCATTATTTTTTTATATATTTTCCACAAAACAAATTTTCCTTCCTTCCTTCCTTCCTTCCTTCCTTCCTTCCTTCCTTCCTTCCTTCCTTCCTTCCTTTCTTTCTTTCTTTCTTTCTTTCTTTCTTTCTTTCTTTCTTTCTTTCCTCTCTCTCTCCTTCCCTCCCTCCCTCCCTCCCTTCCTTCCTTCCTTCCTTCCTCTCTCTCTTTGAGCAACAACAAAAACCCATTAAAGTAAAATCTTTCTAGCCAAGAATATAGAATCACTCTCCTGATTAGACATTTCTTAATATTCCATTTGGGCCTGTTAATGACCTGGCAAAGAAATTGTCCCCCAGGAAAGAGGAACTGCCCTTAAGCTCACCTTAAGCCATGCTGAGGAGATGGGCGAAGTAATTATTCTTTTAATGAGGACACCCCTAGAAAGGCCACTTCTGTTTAAAAGGATGTATTTTTCCTTCCAAGCATTTCAGCCCCTAGTGCAGCTCCTATGAGCCACCTTGAGGTTTTGCTGACCTACCCACATTTCTGATGCAGGACTTTAAAAAGTAGAACTACCCCTTTTCTTCCTCTTCTGAATTTTGTTTTAGGTGCCAGACTAGGCCTATGTGTGATTCCTCTGATATTTTATGCTTCTTTTCTATAATGCTCTCCTCCCAACTATGCGGTTGGCCTCCATGCTGGCTTATTTTCTACATTCTTCTCCTCCTATCAGCTGAGACATTTCCTAGAGTTTATTTTTGAAAACTCTGGTAAATAGTCCCAAAGTTTCTGAAATTGTTCTCAGATTCTTTTATTAGTGAGACTTACAACCTTGAGATCCTGACTTTCCAGATATCAAATAGTGACTCCATTACGATGCCCTAGATTTCCAGGAACAATTCTTTCCTAACTTTTATTACCTCTAGAGGCCATATAAATTAGTCATCTATACTGAAAAAATATAAAAACATTATTTTTGTTTAAAAACTAGCTCAACAGACATTAATAAGTTTCTGATACCAAAGATATATATAGTAAATTGTACAAAAAGAAAATAGATAAGGAAAGCAGAGTCAAAGAAAACAAAATAGTACAAACAAAAGAATGTTTACAAGTCACCAGATGTTTAAATTTCTTTATTTAAACACTAATCAAGTCTTAAAACTCCCTAACAGTATGTGGCAACACCAAAACTTCTTAGGCTGTTTCTATGAGAGATAATTAGAGTGTCACAATGCACTCAACTGTTCAAGTAGAAAAGAATTGTTCTAGCTTTTAGTGCTAACATGTATTAATAAAAGCTAAAAATAAGTAAAAAATGAATGTAAAGTAAAACAATCTCTCTCTCTCTCTCTCTCTCTCTCTCTCTCTCTCTCTCTCTCTCACACACACACACACACACACACACACACACACCACAACACAACAAAACAAACCCCAAAGCTAATAATCTTCCACATGATTTCCTAAAGATTGTATGAAGTTCTGATTCAGTCTTTGAAAGTTGCCTTTAATCAGAGATGTACTATCCCACTGTCTGGCAGATGGAATGTTAATGCTTTTCCAACCAGAGGGGAAGGATTCTTAACAAATTGCTTGTTACTTCACTGTGCTTTTGAAACATACTCTGGAGAGTAACTGTCATTACATCCTTAATATTACACTATAGCTCACTGACTTGACAATGTTATTTAGTTGAAGCGGCTGAGTTATTAGGCAAACTGCTGTGAATGTTTTTATCATCTGGAGACTTCCAAGAAGCAAATTGATTAAGTAAGTAAGCTACAATATGGAGAAGACAGACCCCACTTGTGGAATGATGATTGGTTCTTAGCTACAAATTAAAATGTTGTGGCTTTTAAATTTATTTTTTGAACATGATAAAGTTGGCCAGCTTTAACATATGTACACAATAGTTGGATATTTCCTAAAATCATAGCTCTAAGATATGCCTCTACGACATTGACTGGCAAGACATCAATATCCAAAGATGATTATTCATGAGAAGCAGCTGTCTAAAATCATCTAGCAACTTTAATTAGCCAGAATGTGTGACTCTGCTGGCTTCATACAGCATCAGCACATTCTGATCGCTCAGTAATTATTAAAATTAATTATGAGAACTGGGAATAACAAATGAAGAAGGCATGATTGAGACAGCTGATGATTTGACTAGAGATTTTATTTAGGCTCATTCTGCATATAAGGCAAATAAGGAAATAACAAGAAACCTTCCAGCTCAATGGAGACAGCCAAGTATCATCAATTTCTGGAAACTGCTTGTGAATTTTTCAAAATACTGGCAAGCTAGGTCTTCAAACTATATTAATATTATGAGATAAATGATTTCCTCAAATATATAAAATTTGAGAATGAAATAGTTTAAAAAGTAAATGGATTAGTATAATTTAATGACAAGTCAAAGATTACTCACATTTATAACTTTAGAATTTTTTCTACATAAATATGAATGGAACATTTAAACCATATAAAGATGCTACTGAAACAAAAAATATTATTTTTAAAATGAATTGTATAAGTGTGCAAAGAAATAAACTATACAGCCTTAAAAGTCATAACAACTACATTATTTACTGTTACTTAACATTTTTAGGATAACTTATCCTGTTATATCTATAGAGGGACTGCTACACAATGGTGCTTAAATGTATGCACATTTCCCCAATGCTGAGGTCAGCAATAACTCATTGCTAATGTAAGATGGGCCATAATGGAAATCAGAAAGTACAGCAATTTGGTATTTATATACTTGAAGTCATTTATCTTTCTGTTACAGCTCTGAAGTTCTATGTCAGATACATCTTTGGTGTCACAAATACTAACAATCAAGTGTTGTATCACTAAACTTACTTGTAAATTATTATATAGACCATTCACATAATTCTATGTATATCTGAGTAAAAATATGAGGTTAGGGTTATCTAATCCTATCCTTGTAACTAGCTTGAATTTTTTCCTTAATCTTATCCTTGTAACTATATTGGATTTAATCTAATAAATATTGTAAATTAAAAGCGATTGAAATAATAGATTAAAAGCTGTCCTGAAGACACAAAACCTGCTGAATTTCACACTTGGTACTCATATTGTGAAGACAAGTATTCAAGGCAGTGTAACAGGATGACTTAAATAGCTAAAACCAATTCCATGGAATCATCACAAGACAATGCTTCTCTCATAGGCACAAAAAGCCTTCAAATAACTACTACACTAGTTTTCCTATTACTCCTCTCTCTTTAGGTTTGATTACTATTTTAAATTTGATGCTACTCACAGCTTTCCCTGAATATTGTTTTAGGGGATCAGGAGTATTTTAGTGTTGTTCTTATAAGTGTATTAGATGTCATCTCTCAAATGATAAGGAGGAAAGCATCCTATCTGTAACCTTTTGTTAGACTTTGTGTGTGTGTGTGTGTGTGTGTGTGTGTGTGTGTGTGTGTGTGTGTGTGTGTGTTTGAGACAGGTTGAGTGTAGGTGTAGACTATGAACCTAGTGAGAGAGGGAAAGAGAGGGGAAACAGATGTTGAGAAGGTGGGAGGCATTAGGCCTTATGCCTTTGTCCTGTGTGGTTGTGCTGATCAGGATGGGTCAGCATTTCCATGAGTGTCTAAGTTCCTCTCTAGGCTCTCCTGCTCTGTTACCATGAAGAACAGTTTCCTTGGACCCCTTTAGCTGTGTCTGCCATCTCACTGCAACATTTCCTTCTCTACTCTGTTGGATTCTCTTTTATTTCAGAACTTATTCTCAACTGTCCTGCCCAATGCTCCAGTATTTATTTCTGCCAGAATGATTTCTACCTCATTAAAACCAATCAAGTACCTGCCTTATATATGCTGAGGTGAGCTGTTTTTCCTTAGTTACTAACAGAACTTTTACAACATTCAGGCTTTTTACCCACAGTTTGTTTTCTATAGTAAATGATATGGAACAGAATATACTTGGAAAAAAATTAAGGGGTCCAAGATTTTAAACATTTGAAACTAAGAATTTATTTTAGCCAGTTTTAAAATGCAAAAGAGTATTGACCTCCAGAAAATCTTTTATAAGTGGAAATACAACTATAGCTTATGACCTTTTGAAATAATCATGACAATTATGCTGTGCATTTTTAATTAAAGAAATATCGATTAGTATTAACAGTTGTGGTGATATATTGTGTGTAGATGTAACCAACCGTCTTATTAAATAAGAAACACAGAACCAATGTAAAAGAGAAAGCCGAGAGGTCAGAGCACAGAGCTAAAATCTCACCCTTCCTTCTGCGGTGGTTCCAGCTTCCCGAAAGAGAGCTATTTTCCTGTGTGTAAGTCGTTTCATAGTCATTCTGCCTTCTCATTGGTTGTAAACCCAAACACGTGACTGCCTCATCACTGTCTGTATGTAAAGCTCCCCAGGTCTTAAAGGCATATGTCTCCAATGCTGGCTGTATCCCTGAACACACAGAGATCTATGGGATTAAAGGCATGCACCACCACCGCCACACTCTGTCTATGGCTCTAATAGCTCTGACTCCCGGGCAACTTTATTTATTAACATACAATCAAAATCACATTTCAGTACAATTAGAATACCACCACAATTGTGTTCCTCAATATACTGTGTCCTCCAATAAAATTTACCTGAGGATCAGAGGAAAAAGCCAGCCATGATATAGAAGTCAGGCAATGTTAGCACACACCTGTAATCCTATTACTTGGGAGGCAAGGATTTGTCTGGGTCTATGTGAGTTCAAGACCACACTGGGAACAGAGCTAGGCATGGTGGCACACACCTTAAATTCCAACACTAGTTAAACATAGATGTCTGTACAGACAGATAGGAAGTGACAGAGTTGGGCAGGAAGAGGAAGTGATGTAGCTGAACAGGGAGAGCAAATCAGATGGCAGAACAGAAAGGCATATAGGTGTGAGTTGACAGGAAGTAGCTCGCTTTTGGAAGCTGCTGAGTTGGTGAGGTGAGGTTAGCTGTGGCTTTTCCTATTCTTCTGATCTCTCAGGTTTCAACCCTGATATCTGGCTCCATGTTTTTTATTTAATAAGACCATTTAGCAATTTGTCTACAGATAGTGTTAGGTTTCATTCTGGCATATTAATTCTCCACTATTTTGTTCCCATACCCTAAATATCACTCACCATACTCTCCCACCATCTATAGTCATTTCTACTCTGAATATTTCATCATATTTCTCATCATCACAAATGTCCTAATTCCTCCTACCTTCTTTCTTTATACCCATTTTCCCCCTTGCAGTCTCTTACTAGGTTCACAGTCTACATCTACAATCTGTCTCTCCGCCCCCCCGCCCCCCCCCCCCCCTCTCTCTCTCTCTCTCTCACACACACACACACACACACACACACACACACACACACACACACAGCTAGGATCCTTGTAACAGAGAAAAAAAATGTGACTTTTGTTTTATGAGTCTGGATTACCTTACTTAATATTTCTACCCATTTCTCTGAAAATTTCATTATTTCACTTTTCTTATTAGTTGTATAAAATTCCATTGTGTTAATATACCATACGTTCCCTATCCATCTATTGATGGATATGAAGGCTGGTTCTATTTCCTGGCTGTTATGAATAATGTAGCAATAAATATGGATGTGTAAATATCTTTGTAGTAGTACAAAGATTCCTTTGCGTATATGCCCGGGAGAGGTCATATAGCTGGCTTACATAGAAGTTCTATGTTTAGTTTTTTAGAAACTTCCATAATAATTCACATGATGGCTGTAGAAGTTTATACTATAAAGGATCCTCCTTTTCCACATTTTTTGCCAGTATTTGTTCTCATTTGATTTCCTGAGGACAGCTATTCTGATTGGTGTGAAATGGATCTCAAAGTAGGTTTCCTTTTTATTTCTTGATGACTAAGGATGTTGATTGAACGCTGCTTTAGATACTTGTTGGTCATTTGTATTTATTATTTTGAGAACTGTATGTTCTTTGCATTAGCCCACTTGTTAATTGACAGCTTTGTTGATGTTTGGTTTTTATAATACTTTATATATGCTAGATTTTAACCCCCTATTTTCTATGCTTATTGTTCCTTTTGCTGTACATAATTATTAATAATAAAAGAATTCACTTTTTGTCAACTTGTTGGCAATTGAACAAATCCATTTTCTTTTCAACCTCAAATTTTTTGTTCCAACATCAAAATCCATCTCTCACAGGAAACTATATTGTTTGAGCATAGGATTTTTTGAAATAAGAATCCAATACAACTCTAATATGGATTGTCAAAACAACATCTGGTTTTGACATATTTTGTACAATTGTTGATTGTTCGTCATCTGAAAATACTTTCCTCTTAGTACATTTTTTTCAAACATGACTTCCTACTAAATAAACAAAATTCACTCTATTCTATCCCTTTGAAATGTGAATTACTCCAAAGTCTCTTTAATAGACTTAAGCAGGAAAATCTCTAGACCATATGTAGACAACAAAAAGTCTTAATCCTGCAAGTTTCAAATATGGAACTCTTTTCTTTCCCACATGGATAAACAAAATGTGTGTGGTTGCTTTTTATATGGATCTTATAATTTTATTGGCGCAAAAGTGTCAAGACAGGAGCAGTGTAGTGACCCATGCCTGTAATCTCAGCCATTTGGGAGGCCTAAGTAGGAGGAAATCTGTTTGCGATAAGCTGGGGTTACATAATGAAAACCTGTCTAAAAAAAAAAATCAGAAGTTACTATATTTTCATTTCCATACTATATTTTCTACTTAATACTCTAGTAAAGCCTGTGTTATACAGCAAATTTTAACTAAATTTTAACCATTTAGAGAATTAAAAAAATACATTTGTTATGTTGAATTTTCTCCCACAGACAGTTAAAATATGATACTGTCATGGGTATAGTGATATAACTCCATTTATACAGAAACTAGTATATTTATGCATTTTTAAACAAGGCATTTATTGTGTTTTAAATGCATGCATTCTTGGAGATTAAGATACAAACAAAATTAATTCTTGTTTCAGGAAAGAGATGAACACTGTCTAGTCTTGATGGTGTTATGGGCTAAATTGTGTGTGTTCCTACCAAATTAACATGCTGAAGTCCTAAACTTCAGGACTTAAACATGTGACTTGATATGGAGAAAGGATTTTTAAAGAGATAACTAAGTGAAATTGAGTTGCTTAAGGTAGACCCTAACCCAGCAAGACCACAAGACCTTGGTACATACAGATCACTGGTATGCAGAAAAACACAGGGGAGACATAAGGTGGACAAAAAGAACAAGTCCTCTACAGGCCAGAGCAAGAGGCTTCAGAAGAAACCAACCCTGCTACCTCTAGAACTATGAGATAATACCATTTTTTTTTTCTGTTCAAGCATTGCAGCCTGTGGTCTTCTGTGTATCAGCTCAAATGCAGACATTAAGGTGCAATGGCAAAATATGAAAGTCCCTAATATACAGAAATAGCACTGTTAGACTTGTTAGGTCTTAACGAAACCAAGGACAAAGCTCACCCCACCCCATACCCTAACCCTCCCCAACTTTTCTTCACTACACACACTCAGCCATTTTGGGCTAAGCATTCTCTTGGTGTCCTTGGCCTCTTGGCTCCTGGTTCTTCTCTTGGCTTCCTTCTCTCTTCTCTTCTTCTGCTCCTCCTCTCATCTCACTCTTTGGTTTCAGTCTGGACCCTTCCAAATGCCTGTGGCTGTGCTTGCCCTCATATCTACAATCAACTCCCCTCCCTCTTCCCTCTTTCCCCAAACCCTGCCCTGTCTTAAGCCCTGCAAACACCACCCCTCCCACAGAGATACTCAAGATCACTCCCACAGGGCATTTAAACTGCATCCCAGAAAACAGACACATGGTTTTTGGGTTTCTCTTCTCCATCTCCTCTCTGGGGATGGGTGGGGCGGGGGCAGGCAGAGAATCACCTAGGAGCCCTTTACCCATTAAACTGGAGATTTTTCTAATTCAGTCTGATTTGGATTGCTGTGGCCCTTATCTGGGTGCAGAAACCTTTGACAAAGGATCAGGCAATTGCTATTCTGCATTGCTGAAAAGACTTAGAAAATAATTGTTAGAGGGATGTAGGCAGATAATTGGCCACAGAACTAAGAGATTTTCTGGGAAGGTTGCTGGGGGGAGGGGCGGGGAGTGAGAGAAGCAGAGATGGGAGAGATAGAGTGGAACAGTGGGAGAAAGCTGGTGTTGAGTTGATTCAAGGTGACAGTGACTGGTTGCATTACCAGGACTGTTGCACCAAAATGAGCTAGCAGTTGTAGGGAGCTCCAGAGCATCAAAGGAAGGAAATAGGATAATAGAGGACTACTGTAAAGATTTTTTATCTTACCCAGGATGGAAAGAATGAAGGTTCTTATTAGTCAGGTTTCTTCTGGTATTGAAAAGGTCTTTTTGCAGATGTATCAGGAACAAATGGAGCTATTGGAAGAGTATAAGTGGAACTTGTTTGAGTATAGGATGAAGTTCAGTAAGTAAAACATTTAAAAGTAAAATAAAAGTAAAAATATAAGTTTGAGGAAAATAAGGAGGAAATGAGTGATCCATGGGGAAGAACCAGAGTAATAGGGAACCCAGAGTCTATACATTGGAGGAAGCTTGTGGTTAAATTTTTGTCTGGACCTTGTAAGGCTCTGAGAGAGCAAGAAAAACTCCATTTCAAACAGCACTTGGCCAGAAGCTGAACTTAGTTCCAGTAAAAACCTCAAACTGTAGCATGAATCTTAAAAAGGTTTTATTAATAAAAACAAACCCAGAGCCAGGTATTAGGGTGAATGCTGAAAGATCGGAGAAACAGAAAAAACCACATCCAACCTCACCTTGCCAACTTCTCAGCTGATCTTGTTTCAAATTGGAAGCCCCTGAGTCTTCACCTGAATGAATCTCAGCTGAAATGCTCAAAATCCTAAAAGTTTAAAAGCCTCTAGTTCCTGGTAATCATGCCTTATATACCTTGCTGCTTCCTACTATCACTTCCTGGGATTAAAATGACATGAAATCTCAAGTGCTGGGATTAAAGGTGTGAGTCACCATGTCTGACTATTTCCAGTGTGGCCTTGAACTCACAGAGCTCTGGATGGATCTCTGCCTCCAAAATGCTAGGACTAAAGGCATGTACTACCTCTTGTCTAATACAGTAGCTGTTCTATTCTCTGACCCCCAGATAAATTTATGGGGTTGCACGATATATCAACCACATCAAACAATTCCAAGAAAAATCACAAACAGCCAGGACCCTGGTCAAGGAGACCCCACCAGGGTGAGCTGGCCAATGAGTAATTTTGGTAAACAACATCTACTGGCTCCAAATGTCCTTGTGGCCCTCTGATAACTCTTGTTGAAAATTCCTCTGGACACCAACCAGTGAGTTCAAAAGTTACATACCTTCACTCAATCCTGTGATGGAAGGCTTGTGCCACCCTGCTTGCAGTTTTTCCCTTTACAAACCCCTTACTCTGAGAGCTCAGGGCCATCCTCCTCCACCCACTGTGTTGGAGTGCTGGATTACAGACCAAGCCTGGGCTTGTAATCAATAAACTCCTATGTGTTTGCATCAGATATCAGCTTTGTGGTAGCCTTGCTTGGGGGTATTGTGAAGTGGGCACAACATTTGAGGGCTCATCCAGGATCCCCTGTGACCCCCAAACCCCGACCTGAGGGGCTCCTAACTAGCTGGTAAGTTTCTGTGTCTTTGTCCATCTCTGTCTTTGTGTAACTCTGTACTTTCATTTTCTGAGGCATGCTAAGTCTGTGGTGTGGTCCAGTAATGGTCAGTGCCTGTGGCAGCCATGGGACATACTGGAGGGCTGAGATCATGGGTTCTGGAAGACATTCTGGACCCTGGATATGGAAATGTGGAAGCCCCTGAGGTCTGTTTAATTGAAGATGGAGAACCTCAAGTCTGGATGTTTTTTGGTGTAATTGAACCTGGAGGGTCACTCTCCCCAGAGCACATCAAGCCATCACTGTTCTTGGAGCTTTGTTGGTTGTCTCATTGGGGCAAAGTTTTTTTTTGTGTGTGCCCTTGGTCTCTTGTGCAGCATGTTAATTGTTCTTATTGTAGACTTGACTGTGACAGACACCATGGGACAGTCCCTAGACCTTTGCCTAGCTCACTGGAAGGATGTATGCTCCACTGCTCACAATAGAGGGGTTGAAATTCACAAAGGGAAGTTTGTCACCTTTTGCAGTGCAGAATGGCCCTCCTTCAATGTTAACTGGCTTCTGGAGGGAACCTTTGATGTTGGCCCAATTGGAGCTGTGGAGGATATCATGTTCCAACTGCTGAGCGAGCACCTTGACCAGATACCTTCATCATTACCTGGCAGGGTCTCATAGAAGATCTCTCTTCTTGGGTTAAAGCTTTCCTTCCCCAACAGGTTAAGGTGCTGGCCACCAAGAAAAAGCACCCACCGAGCGGTGTCCCCTCTGCTCTGATCTTTCAGGGCAGGAACACCAAAGAGGATATTTTCCCTCCCCTTCCTTACCATACTCCAGCTCTTGGACCTGCACCAGTGGCCCAGGAGGAGCCTCCCATGGCTCCTGCAGACCAGGCCCTAGGAGATGGAGAGAAGAAACTTCTGATCCTTGTGTGGTTGCCCTTCCCCTAAGAGCTGCTGGGCCCCCTGATCAAGATGGGAATCAGCCTTTTCACTACTGGCCCTTTGCCACTAGTAACCTATACAACTAGAAGTCTTAGAGCACCCCTTTTTCTGAGAACTCCCAAGAGTTCTTCTTGACATTGTTCTCTTTATACACCAGACCACTTGGGATGATTGCTAACAGCTTTTACAGGTCCTATTTACCACAAAAGAGAAAGATTGAATCCAACTGGAGGCCCAAGAAATGGGTTCCAGGCCCCAATGGGGAGCCCACAACTAACCCAGCTCTTATAGACACTGGATTCCCCTAACCCATCTTGAATGGGACCACAATACAGAACAAAGAAAGGGGAAGCTCCTAGTCTATTGCCAGGCTCTATTGGCAGGTCTCAAAACAGCTGCACATCAGCCTGTAAATTTGAGCAAAGTCTATGATGTTAAGCAGGACCAAGATGAAAGTCCAGCTGCATTTCTGGAGCAACTACAGGAGGCTTTCAGGAGATACACCCCGTATGATCCAGAGTCACAGGAAAATGCAGCTGCCTTGACTCTGGCCTTTATCAGTCAAGCAGCCCCAGATATAAGAAGGAAACTCCAGAAATTAGAATGCCTAGGAGAGAAGAGCATTAAAGATTTAGTTACATTGGCTGAGAAAGTATATAATGGAAAAGAAAGTGTTGAGGTGGAAGAGATAAAGAAGGAAAAGCATCAGAACCAGCATCTGGCTGGTGTTCTACTAGCTGCTACTGATGATCCTGACATCGAAAGAGACTATGGCGACTAATGGTCAGTGAGGAAGAAAGACCAAGATGTAACAGAGGGCCCTGGCTGGGGAGGAATCAGGTGCTTGTTGTAAGAAAGAAGGGCATTACTCTACACATGTCTGTCCTAGATGTCTAGAAATAGTCCAAAATAAGGTGATTAGTTTCTGGACATGCAGCATTCCAATCTCTTCACAGTACTGAAATTGTAATCATTCAGTCACCGAAGACACAAATTCTTCTTTAGAGTTCTGATTCACATCAGAGTAATTTGAATACTTTGGAAACTAATATAAAAGAGTTCCCAAATAAAACACAAACAACATACTTCCTGCCACTCATACTCAGTTTAGTAAGTTGTTTTACAAATTACCTAGTTACTTCGGCATTTATTGTTTAGTAAATATGTCTGACTTTCAATAACAATGTCAAAAATTACAAGGATAAAATTAACATATAAACTAAGGTTTCGGAGCTAGATGAATAAACTGAAGAAATGACTGATCCAAGGTATGATTGAGGGGAAACCATTTTTATTGTAGATATTAGGAAGAGTAAGGCAGAGACACCTGGAAGAGTCCAGAGCAGAGAGAGAAAGTAGTAAGAGTGAACATGGACAGCAGACAATGAACTTGGCCATGAGAAGAGAAAGAATGAGGGAGGGTGAGGGAGGAAGAGAAAGATGACTAAGAGAGCTCATAGCCAACATTACAGAGTTATAAGGGAATGAGAAACTGAGGTAAGGGAAGCCTATGAGCTGGAAAGGTAGGGGTTAGGGTGAGAAGAGCAGAGAAGAGCTGGGATGCCAACATGGACACTGTAACAGGTACTGGTGATTCTGAAAGAGCCTGGAGGCCAGAATGTGCTTTGGTTTGCTAGTAGGCACTGCAGATAGCCATTTATCCCTACTGACAACACTGAAGAATGGCTCTTTTGGTGGAGGGGAGGGGGTACTAGAATTTGAGGGAGTGCAGTTTCCTTTGTACCTGACAATTAATACCTAAGAGAAAAAGCAGTCATGGAAATGAGACTAATAACACAGATATTAGCTCTATTATATAAGATATCTAAAATAACCACCATTATGCTACAGTTTCTAATTGAAAAATTATAACAACATAGAGGTGTAATGAAAGCAGGGACAGGAAGCTGTGAGACCTTCTGAAGAATTCTAGGTATCAAAATGCAAAAGAAATGAAGAAAGACTTTCCTGAATTCAGTTACATTAATATAGCTGAGGAAATAATTAGTGATTCTGGCTCAACAGAAGCTGCCCAGATAGAAAGGAGAGGAAACAACCCTCAAAGTAACACATGATTAAATATGTAGTAGACAATTCAGGTGTCATATATGTATAACTAATACAAAAAAGAACAATGAGAGTGAACAGAGCTGAAAAACAAAACAAAATAAGGTGTAGTAGTGGTCAAGAACCTTTTTAAAACTAATGTCAGACACCAGACCATGTGATATCCAGGACATTAGGAGAATACCAAACAGCATAAAGAGTTGAACCACACAAGCAGTCATCATATTCAAACTGCAGAAACATAAATAAAAATAAATTTTCTCTAGGAGCCAAAGAGGGGGAACTCTTACCCACAGAAAAATATTAAGAAGAATAATAAGACACCTGTGTAATTTTATATATATATATATGTATACATATGTGTATGTAAATACATATATGCACAAACACACATGTACTTTAGTTCCTAAAATTCTTGGAGTTTTTTCCATCATCAGTGCCTTTGATAGACTGGTGAGTACATACATATATCTCATAAATTATATATACATACATATTTATATACATGTTTTTAAATAATTTTTCCCTTTAGTAATTGAATACTGTTTTGTACATCTATTTGTGGATAAGAAGAAAGAGAATGAATTGTTAAATTTTAAAATTATTATATTCATAAATCTATCAATCTCTGTATATTTAATGCTTTTAAATTGAATATTCATGGACTTATTAACGGACTTATGCATCCTCTCATTACTCAAAATTCTTTGAAACTCTTTGTTACTATGTTGTATATATGTTTTATAATCAATATAGGAAATCAATAAGTTAATTACCTTTTTTTTTTTTTGCTATAAGCTACTCAGTAAGCTTGCCATGCCAATTGACCTGAGTGTACATTCAAACTGGCAAATCACAGACCAGTTTTACAATTAGTTCCCAAAGTAAGAATCACTCATGTAGGGATGTAAATAGTGAGTGTTGCTATAGTGTCTGTAGAGTCTGCTCTCGGATGCCTGCCTACGTATAACCATGACTGAGTTTCCTAAACTTCATGTGTGTGTAACATAATCATAATTCTACAACTGGTGGCATCTCATGGACAGACATATTTATTTATGGCAAGTTGAAACCAAATACATAAACTGCATTTTAAAGAGGCTACACACTATTAAATGAAAGAAAGGGTATCAAAGTTGACCACCAGTTATTCAATTACAGGACAGTGCTATAGAACCCCCTTAACCTTAGGTTTAACACATCTCACCAAATTGTAGTAAATCCCCTTTATATTACTATGAGTAGTGCAAGCTGCCTTGTTATTGCCAAAGTGTCTTTATCCATCCAATTTTACTACTTCAAGAATTAATTTATACCGTTTCTATCAAAATGTAGTCCATGGATTACATATCAATAAAGAAATAAACAGCATGTACCAGTGTGTGAGCCAACTGACTTGCTAAGCACATTCCTTGCTTCAGTTACTTAAAAAAATACTTCTCATGGCAAAGTTTCACAAGGAAGGAAGTGATAGGTTGATTTATATTCTGGCACACACTCCTTGTTAGCTTGCAAACCTGTTATAAACAAAACACATAAATTAAATAAGCGATTCAAAATTGCCACAGAAAGAGTAGCCAGTGTCAAGAAACTTCCATAGGGAGTCTACAAAAATTATCAGAGACAATAAAGACACTAAAATAATGTATATTTAATACATTCTAATATGGAACAAATGTGTTTTATTTATATACATATATACATGCACACATAGACCTTATGTGTATGTTTATATACATTGATACACAGAAAGGTATACTCATATATACACTATTTTCTATTTTAAAAAATGACTTCAGAATTTATATTTTTTACTTAGAACTTTAAAGCATCATCTCGGGCCACTTACACAGATTCCCCAGTCTTCCTCCAGAGTCTAGTCTCCCTGATGATCCCATCCATGCTTTCTTCTCAACCTGCTATATCTAGCCTGGGTCTAGTTAACAGTGCCTTGCTATAGTGTGGCCTCTCCTTCCTGGATGCACCACAAAGGAGTTCTAGGCTTTGGTCATGAGCCTACCTGCCAATCCACCAACACATAGTGAAAACCCATGCCATATACCAACCTTTCAACTCAGCCTTCACACTCCAGGCTTGGACCAGAAGCACATCATGTATACCAGCCTTGTTGATTTAATCTACTTGACTTCACTCCAACCAGGCAAATTCCAACCTGTAGGACCAATCTGCATGCAAATCCTTTATTCTACCCTAACTTGCTCTGTCCATAACACACTCTGAACAAATTATAGTAAATACATAAACTCATGGAGAAGAAACAACTTATTACTGAAGGAGGAATAGATCAAAGATGAAATAAATAAAGAAAAAAGTCCAGGAACTAAAGGAAGATGAAAACACAACAAATATACTGGGACCTATAGCTCTAGGTACTCACTTAAAAAGTTAAAAAGAAGCTGGGTGTGGTGGTGCCTGCCTTTAATCAAGAGGCAGAGGTGAGGTGGAGGCACGGGGTGGGGAAGGAGTGGGGGTGGAGGTGGAGGCAGAGGCAGAGGCAGGCAGTTCTCTGAATTTGAGTTCCAGGATACCTAAAGCTACACAGAGAAACCCTGTCTCAAAAAACAAAACAAAACAAAATAATAATGAAATGAAAATAAAAAGAGCACAAATAAATGGCTTAATGATGCAACCCAAAAGTCAGAAAAACAAGAACAGACCAAATCTAAACAGTGCATGGCAAAAAATAATAAAAATCAGAGTGGAAATCAGTAAAATAGAAACAAAGAAAACAATACAAAATAATCAATGAATCTATGGGCTGGTTCTTTGCAAAGATAAACAAGATTGACAAACAACAGGCCACCAAACCAAAGAAATAAAGAGAGGATCCAAATGGACAGAATCAGAAATGAACAGGCAAACATTTCAATAGATACCAAAGAAATTTAGAATATTATAAGGGAATAATTTAAAAACCTGTATCCCATTAAGCTGTAAAACTGAAAAGAACAGAAAGAATTTCTAGATTCACTCAAACTATCAAAAATTAATCAAGAAGAACTCAACAACCGAAATACAACAATTACAAATGAGATTTAAATAGTAATAGAATTGCTTTCAGCTGAAAAAAAAAGCAAGCCAAGGGCCACATGAATTCACATTAGAATTTTATCACACATTCAAAAAAGACCTGTGACAAATAGTTCTTAAATATTTCTTTTAAATGGGAAAAAGGAGTACTCTTAAACCACTTCTGCAAAGCCAGTATCACTATAATATCATAACCAAGTATATACACAACAAAAAATGAAATTATGGGCTGATATCCCTGACGAACTTAGGTCCAAAAACATTCAGTAAAACACTTGCAAGCAGAATACACACATATAGCAAAAAGATTATAAAGTTTATATCCCTGAAATGCAAGGATTTTTTAATATACATAACTCAATAAATGTAGTAAACCATATAAATGGATATAAAGACAAAAATCACATGGTCATCTCAGTAGATGCAGAAAAGCCTTTGACAAAATCTAACATGCCTTCATGATAAAAATCTAGGGAATGTAGAGCTGAGGGGACATACCTGTGCACAATAAAAGCTATAAATGAAAGTCAACATGATTCTAATGGAGAAAAACTTTATGAAGTCTTCAAGGAGACAGAGATGCCCACTAACTATATTACTCTTCAATATTGTACTAGAATTACCAGATAAAAACAATAAAGAAAAGAGAAAATTAAAGGACATACATAGGGAAAGAAGAAGTCAAACTATCCCTATTTGCAGAAGATATTATACTGTGTATTAGAGATCCCAAAAATTCAAGAAGGAAACTTGTAGCAACTATAAACAAATACAATATGGCAGAATACAGAGTCAATCTGCCCAAATACAAGTACAAATAACTTCAGTCACCTATTATTTGACAAAGATGCCAAACACATAAGGTGAAGAAAAGGGCATCTAGCCGGGCGTTGGTGGCACACGCCTTTAATCCCAGCACTCGGGAGGCAGAGGCAGGCAGATCTCTGTGAGTTCGAGGCCAGCCTGGGCTACCAAGTGAGCTTCAGGAAAGGTGCAAAGCTACACAGAGAAACCCTGTCTCGAAAAATTTAAAAAAAAAAGAAAAGAAAAGGGCATCTACAACAAATGCACTGTGAAAAATTCTGTCCACACACAGAAGAACAAGTAAAGAAACAACCAGTTGTGTAAAGAGAAGACCAAAAAATGGGGAGAATCTCTGCCAGCTGTAATCTGGCAAAAACAGCAAAACACCCATTCAAAAGCCTGGGACCTGAACAGAGAGTTCTCAAAAGAAGAAAAAAATGGCTAAAAATAGCTCAAAAATTGTTCACCATCTCTAGCAATTGGGGAAATGCAAATCAAAACAACTTTGAGATTTCCTCTTACCCCAGCCAGAATAGCAAAGTTCAAAATAATAACCTACGGTAAATGATGAAGAGCATGCAGAGGAAAAGGGAGCCCTTGTCCACTGTTGGTGGGGTGGCAAACTAGGGTAGTCATTATAGAAATCAGTGTGCAGAATTCCCAAAAAGCTAAAAATAAAACTACCATATGACTCAGCTGTAACTGTCTTGGTATATTTCCAAAGGACTGGACATTCTATTCCACAGTTACTTGCTCACCTATGTTCATTGTTGCTATATTCACAATAGTTAGGAAATGGAAACAACCTACATGTCCTTCAATTGATGATTAAATAATGAAAATTCGACCCATATACACTATGGTATACTATTTAGCTGAAAAGAAAATGCATATAATTAGAAAAAATTATATTGATTTAGGTAACTTAGACTCAGAAAATACAAGTTATGTGTTCTCTCATCTGGGGATCCCAAGTTCAAATTTTAGGAGTGCATACACATTCTGGAATAAGTGCAGAAAGCAGGAAAGTGAAAAAGAAAATCCACTTTGGAAATCAGTATGGCGGTTTCTCAGAAAATTGGGAATCAATCTTCCTCAAGACCCATCTATACCACTCTTGGGTATATACCCAAGGAATGCTCAATCATACCACAAGGACACAGGCTCAACTATGTTCATCGCAGCATTATTTGTAGTAGCCAGAATCTGGAAAGAACCTAGATGCCCCTCAACTGAAGAATAGATAAAGAAAATGTGGTACATATACACAATGAAGTAATACTCAGCAGAGAAAAACAATGACATCATGAGGTTTGTAGGCAAATGGATCAAACTAGAAAATATCATCCTGAGTGAGATAACCCAGACTCTGAAGGACAAACAGATAACACATCTTAAAGCCCACCCAGCAACACCAGACTGTACCTCCTCCCCTGGACTCCATACTAGGGCTCACAGCCACAGCAGCCTTATAGGAGGCCAGGCTGGTACTAGAAACCTCAGATAAGACACTGCCCACCATGCACTAACCCCTTTAAGCCTTCCCGACAATCTCAGACTGAACTATCCCAGCCCCCAACCCTAGCTCTATAACTTGGTCTACAACTTTGGAAGAAGCTGTCTGCTTAACCAGAGGCCAGGCAGTACCTAGAGATCCTGGGCAAGACACTGCCCATTAACACCACTTCTTCTCCTTCTTCTTCTCCTTCTTCTCCTTCTTCTCCTTCTTCTCCTTCTTCTCCTTCTTCTCCTTCTTCTCCTTCTTCTCCTTCTCCTTCTCCTTCTCCTTCTCCTTCTCCTTCTCCTTCTCCTTCTCCTTCTCCTTCTCCTTCTCCTTCTCCTTCTCCTTCTCCTTCTCCTTCTCCTTCTCCTTCTCCTTCTCCTTCTCCTTCTTCTTCTTCTTCTTCTTCTTCTTCTTCTTCCTTTTTTTTTTTTTTTGGTTTTTCGAGACAGGGTTTCTCTGTGTAGCTTTGCGCCTTTCCTGGAACTCCCTTTGTAGACCAGGCTGGCCTTGAATTCACAGAGATCCACCTGCCTCTGCCTCCCGAGTGCTGAGACTAACACTTCTTAAAGCCCATTCAGCAACCCCAGACTTAACCCCTTCCCCTGGGCTCCATACTAAGACCTATAGTATGTGGCAGCTGCACTGGTGGCCACAGAGGTTCTAGGGACCCCAGGGATGATACCACCCACCACCTGCCTAACCCTTTTGAGCCTGTCCAATAGCCCCCAGACCCACCTCCACCCTTGGGACCCATATCCTAGCCTATTACTTTGGAAGAAGTCTTTGACGTTACCAGAGGCCAGGCAGGATCAAGGAACCCCAGGTAAGACACTGTCCACTGTCAACAAACACTCCTGAAAACCTATCCACTAACCCCAGACTGAATTGCCCCACCCTCTCATCTCCCCATCTCTGGCTTCATATCCTGGTCTACAATTTCAGAAGAAGACTTCTACTTTACCAGAGGCCAGACCAGGTCTAGGGACCCCAGGTCTACAACTTCAGAATAATTCAGTCTTACTGGAGCACAAACTGGATCTAGGAACCCCAGCACCAGGCCATATCTAGGGACCTCAGTCTACATCTCCTCCCCAGGACTCCATATCCTGGTCTACAACTTTGAGGACTTTGGTCTTACCAGATGCCAGGCTGGATCTAGGGACTCATAGCCCCCAAAACCAAGAAGGGACACCCTACTGAACCTGAAGACATGCTAGTAACTAGAACCCTTAGCCATTTATGTCAGAAGACCAGAGAAGAAAGAGAAACAAAGGAACAAAACACTCATCTAATAAAGACAACATCTAACAAAGAATCAACATCTAGACCTAAAATCATCCCAAATCCTAAGTGCCAGTGTAAGAACATGATCAATAGCAGAAAAGACAATATAGCATCACCAGAGTCCAGCTAGCTTAAAACAGCAAGACCTGGATAATCCAATACAACTGAAGCACAAGAAAATGACCTTAAAAATTATGAAGATTATAGAGGTCCTTAAAGAGGATATGAACCAATCCTTTAAAGAAATTGAAGAGACAGACAGAAAATGGGAAGAAATCAATAAATCCCTAAAGGAAAACCAAGAAAAAACAAATGATAAAGAAACCTGTTCAAGACCTGAAAATGGAAAAAAAGTAATAAAGAAAACAAAACAGAGGGAATCCTGGAAATGGAAAATCTGGGTAATCGAACAGGAACTACAGAAGCAAACATCACCAACAGAATACAAGAGATGGAAGAGATAATCTTAGCCATTGAAGACACAATAGAGGAAATAGATTATCAGTCAAAGAAAATGTTAAATTAAAAAGTTCCTAACACAAACATTCAGGAAATCGGAGGCATTATGAAAAGGCAAAACATAAGAATAATAGTAATAGAAGGAGAAGAAACTCAGCTCAAAAACCCAGAGAATATGTTTAACAAAATTTTAGAAGAAAAATTTTCCAACCTAAATAAGGAAATGCCTATAAAGGTACAAGAAGCTTACAGAATGCCAAATATATTGGATCAGAAAAGAAAATCCCCTTGCCACATAACAATCAAAACACTGAACATGCAGAACAAAGAAAGAATATTAAAAGCAGCAAGGGATAAAGGTCAAGTAACATATAAAGGTAGACCTATTAGAATCACACCTGACTTCTCAGTGGAGACCCTAAAATCTGGAAGGGCCTGAACTAATATCTGAGATATCAGCCCAGACCACTATATTCAGCAAAACTGTCAATTACCATAAATGAAGAAAACAATACATTTCATGACAAAGTCAAATTTAAACACTATCTATCTACAAACCCTGCCCTACAGAAGGTTCTAGAAGGAAAACTCCAAACCCAGGAAGTTAACTATGCCCACAAAAACACAGGCAACAGATAATCTCACACCAGCAAAACCCAAAGAAGGGAAATACTCCCCTCCCTCTCTCCCTTCCTCCCTCCCTCCCTCCCTCCCTCCCTCCCTCCCTCCCTCCCTCCCTCTCTCCCTCCCTCTCTGTCTCTCTCTCCTACTACCAACAACAAGACAACAGGAATTAACAATCATTGGTCATTAATAGCCCTCAATATCAAGGGACTCAATTTGACAATAAAAAGACACAGGTTAATGGATAGGAAAACAGTATCCAACATTCTGCTGCATAAAAGAAGCATGCCTCAACATCAAAGATAGACATTACCTCAGAGGAAAGGGTTGTAAAAAGATTTCCCAATAAAATGGACCTAAGAAGCAAGCTGGTGTAGCAATCTTCTATCTAATAAAATAGCTATACCATCTAACAAAATAGACTTCAAACCGAAATTAATCAAAATAGATGGAAAAGGGCATTTCATATTCATCAAAGGAAAAATCCATCAAGATTATGTCACAATAAGAAACATCTATGTCTTAGACATATGTCCTAAATGCACTCACATTTATAAAAGCAATGTTACTAAAGATTAAATTCACACATAGGACCCCACACAATAATTATGGAAGACTTCAAGGCTAAGAAAAGCCACTGAGGCCAGGAATGTGTCAAGGGTATTTGCTGCATGGAGACTCAGAGAGGCCATTGAGTGAAGCTGTGAAGGTGAAACGTGCATTGTGTTGAAGACCCCAAGATATTGGAAACTCCAGAATCATGTGATAGCTGCCAAAGAGAGCTGCTAACATGGTGTGGAGTCAGTCCAAGACAGAGAAAGAAAGAAAGAAAGAAAGAAAGAAAGAAAGAAAGAAAGAAAGAAAGAAGGGAGGGAGGGAGGGAGGGAGGGAGGGAGGGAGGGAGGGAGGGAGGGAGGGAGGGAGGGAGGGAGGGAGGGAGGGAGGGAGAGAGAGAGAAAGAGAGACAGGAGTGTTTCCTTGCCAGGTTTTCTGTCTTGCTTGGTCCAGAATTTCCTCACTATGTTTCCTTTCCTCCATTTGGAATGGTAATATATTCTGTGTCATTGTATGTTGAAAGTATGCAATCTGCTTTTTGATTTTGATTTTACAGGGGGTTACAGTTAAGATATTTCTTTGATTCTCAGAAAAGACTTTGAACTTTTAAACATTATTGAGACTGTGAAAAACTATGGGGACTTTGAACTTGGTGAATGTATTTTTGCATTATGATATGGTTATAAAACTATAGGAGGCAGGGGATGGAAAGTGGTGATTAGAATAATAATTGCTCCCATAGGCTCATATATTTGAATGCTTAGTTATCAGAGAGTGGCACTATTTGAGAAGGATTATGAGCTGTGGCCTTGTTGGAGTAGTTCTAGCCTTATAGAAGGAAGTGTTTCATTGGGGGCGGGCTTTAACATTTCAATAGCCCAAGCCAGGCCCAATGTCTTTCTCTTCTGCTCCCTGTAGATCTGGATGTAGAGCACACAGCTACTTCTTTAGCACCATGTCTGTCTGTGTGTCACCCTGCTACCCCCCATGTTGATAATTGACTGAACCTCTGAAACTGTAAGCCACCCCCAATTAAATGCTTTCTTTTATAAGGATTGCCTTGGATCACAGCAATAAAGTACTTAAGATATCCTTAGTGAAATCTACACTCTTCCAGAGAGAGGATAAAATTCAAATCATATTTATGTACATTTTATATATAACATTTTAATTAATTCTTAGAGAATTTTATACAATATATCTTGATCATATTCACTTCCCCCCAACCTTCCCAGGTCCACCACTCCTCTGCACTTCACTTTTTGTCCTGTTTTGTTTTAAGAAGAGATGATGTAACAGATGCCCTAGTTTTCTTTGCACAATGTTACTGATATTGTCAGGATGTTTACATTCTCCACTTTCTTAGTTAATTTTAGAGGTCAATGTCACATAGCCTAGAGTCATCTAAGAATGGAGAATAATTGAAGGATTGCTGAGTTCAGGCTGGTCTGAAGGTGTGGTGGTTTGAATAGGTATGACCCCCCACAGACTCATGTGTTTAAATTCTTGGCCCATAGGGAGGGGTACTATTAGGAGATGTGGCCTTATTGGAGTAGACGTGGCTTTGTTGGAGGAAGTGTGTCACTTTGAAGGCAAGATTTGAGGTCTCATACATACTCAAGCCATGCCCAGTGAGATAGTTCATTTCTTGTTGCCTGCAGATCAAAATGTAGAACTCTCAGCTCCATGCTTGCCTGCATGCCACCATGTTTCCTGCCATGATGATAATGAACTGAACCTCTGAAACTTTAAGGCAGCTTTAGTTAAATGTCTTATAAGTGTTGCCATGGTCATGGTGTCTCTTCACAGCAATAAAACCCTAACTAAGACAGAAGTCATGCCTCTGGGGCATTGTCTTAACTGTTAATTAATGTAGAAGGGCCCAGACAACTGTGGGAAGTAGCATTCTCTGGGCAGGTGGACCTGGGCTATATAAGCTAGGCAGCTAAACTTGGTTCTGCAAATGAGCTAGTAAGCAGTATTCCTCCATGGTTTCTGTTTCAAGTTCCTGCCTTAATGATCGTATGTAAAGCTGAAATAAACTCATCCCTACTTTTTAATCAGCAACAGAATTAAACGAAAATACCACCCCCCAAATTTTGAACCCTCAGACTCTAAATGTAATATTAGACTTAGTAAGAATGAGTATTGAAGATGTGATTAGACAGACCATGCAGGCATGGCCATCCTAACTGCTTTAATACATTTAGAAATGAGACCATAGGGACATAGCTGACTTTTTCTGCCACATAGTGTCTCAATGAGAAATTATCTTTCTCTTCAGAAAGAAGTTTTCACTAGGTACCATAATCTGCCAGTGCCTAAATCTCACTTAATCCCCAGGACAAGAAATAATGAGAAATAAATCATAGTTGTTTTAATTTTCTTGTTGTTCGGCATATTAAGAGTAAAATGTCATTTTGCCAACTTGCTTATTTAAAGATACTAGATACTGATCTTATAGAAAATTTTGTAACCTCTGACTCAGAAGCTGGATGGTACATTTTAAACTATATACCTCACTATGAGCAATGAAATAGCTTATAAAAGAGATTTATGCTAGAGTTTAGACAAGAAAGTATTGATGTGATCCTGGGGTATCTTGAATTAGAAAGTAAGGAACTAATCACATATACAACATTATTACCCACAATAGCTAAGATATGAAAGCATTAAATGATCATCAACTGATGAATGGGTAAAGAAAATGTGCTCTATGTACAATGGAGTAGAAATGCTTCTCAAATTATCATGCAATTATCTCATGTGTCTATTATAAGCTTAAGATATTATAAGTTAAAATGCATTTATTGTACCAAGCTCAACAAATGTTACAATTTAACAGCATACCACACTGTGGAAGACAAGTGTTTTATCCTCATAATTGATTATTCAATTAGGATCATACCCACTGCCCAGCATCAGGAGAATATCAGAATCTACATTGGTATGCCAGAGAAAATCAAAATTTAAAATTGGAGGTCCTGAAAGTATATTAATTCATATGTCCTAAAATATGATCATAAATTCAAGAGACATGGTGTCTCATATATACTTAACAGTTGCTTCAGGTTGATATTAAGTGATTTTACCACAAAAGTAGTACTGATGATATTGCTCAGTGGACAAAAGTACCTGCTGTCAAACTTGAGAAGCCAAGTCAGATCCTTGTAAGCCATATGGCGGAAAGATAGAACTGATTCCCATGAGTTGTTTTCTGACCTCCAGAAGCACCCTCCACACCCTCATAAAAAATACATACATTAAAAATGAAAAAGCTTTAAAATCATTTTACTAAAATAATTAATATGAGAGGTAATTTAGCCATTCTATGATGTATACATAATTGAAAACATATATCCATAAATGCTTATAGTTTTGGAAAATGTATGGTTTGGAAAGGAGACAAATAATGATGAAGGTAGGTCTAAAACATACTGAGCTTTCTTGAGGCAGTCTCTCTTGGTTAAGTATGAGGCATTTTTGAATATCAGATTAAGTAATAAAAGTTATACACTATAGTTTTTGAGTAAAAGTGTATTTTAAAATTTAATACTGATGCAAATGAATGAATAACACACAAACTATTATCCCAATAGAAGGCAAAACACGGAATGTAGAAAGGGTGGTAGGGCTAAAAACCCGCACATTACTAACCTTGGTTGTAAAATTTGATGAGGAGTGAGATAGTAACATGATCTCACGGAATTTCCTGACAAATACTAATTTCCAGAAGAAAACATTAGCTCTGTAGCTAAGAAGTGGCATGGGCACCATCTAACATGGAAAAAGTTAATATCAAACTGTGGAGGCAAAGCAAGGTCCCATGTTTGGATGTGATACAGTGAAAAACTCATCTGTAGGGTATTCCTGCCAAGAATGGACATTTGGAATTTAGAGTGTAAAAAATATCAAATAAGTATAAATTAGGGACATCCTATATGACAATGAAAAGAATGAGAGTCTCAAGGTTAAAAACAATGAGTTATTGTAATACTTGACATGCAATATACTGTAAATTAAGAGAAAGTGGTAGAAAAAGTCATTATTGTGTTAATTATTTTGAATGTATACCATGGGCTACATAATATTTCTCCATAAGTACTAAATTTCTTGATTATAGTAAACTTGGTTAAGTAAAATAATTTCTCACTTGTAGAGAATGAATAATGAATTGTTTAAAAGTAAATGAACAGAAAATTTCTAGTTTACTTGAAAACTATGTAGAAAAACATCATAAGTATAAGTTGATGCACAGATTTTAAAAAAGTGCAAATATAGGGAGAAAGGAAGGCAGAGAAAATACAACCAAAGGTACATATTTAGTAAAGATTTTTCCTATATAATCATTTTGCCTTCATTATTTTTTGGTTTAAATCTATTTGGCAAAAATTTCACTAAGAAAAATATTCTATATCTTTCAGTACAACCCTGATTAGCTTTTGTTGTTTTAAAATATCCTATCCTTTTTTGCAGTATAATACATGTTATTTACATTTTAATTTCTCTTTTTAGATTAACTACAAGTTCTAGAGGGTGGAATTTGTTTTTTCCTTGCCCAGATCCAAGCACTTATCAGTGGCTGAGGTAAAGTGGACTAAATACCTGTAAATAAAGATATAATAGACAAGACATAATTGTGGGAAATTTTTGCAAATGAGGGCAATTACACTTAAAGCATAGTTCCAGTGAATACATGGGATATTTGTATGTGATATATCTTGAGAAAGAGACATAAAATTTAACTGTTCTTATTGTATTGGTAAAGAAAGAACTTTGAATTGCTAAAAGGAAAATAGTAAAGTCCTTTGAAGTTTAATTCTGATATACTCTGCAACTTGTCCTGCTACTTTTTGTCTACCCAGTTTTCACATGAATATTCCTTCTCAAATTGTCAGTGCTCCAGAGACAGTGGGGCCTGAGAGAATGGAACCCATGAATGAGCAAGACTAAAGTCTCATGCAATGCCCAGATTTAGAGTATCAGACAATTTATATTTTGAGGGTTAATAAAGGTCATAGGACCAGTCCTTTCCTAAATATAAATGGAGGAAATGGATTGGGGTTGGGAACAGAGGAGGGATTGTGTGGGGTGGGACTCCGAGGAGAGGAGAGAGGGGAAACAGTGACTGAGGTGTAAAATAAATAAATCAATAAATTTATAAAAGAAAAAAGAAAGGCCATATGAGTAAAGTTCACATGAGTTCAGGCTGTAAACATTCAAAGTAACAATAATAGCAAATGGTAACGGGTAATATGAAGCAAATCCCCTCCTGTCTGCTATAGCTTTCTCTTGGTCATTGGTAACTACTATGGCTCTCAAAATTAGTGCAAAATGAGCATTAGCCTTTCTCCATTTATCAAAATAGCTATACCAAACTGTATTCCCAAAAGCTTCACAATGAACATATTGAGTGGAGATGGATTCCTGTTATATGTCAGGTTTAGGACAAAGTGTTAACGGTTCCAGTATTCCCTTAGGAATCCATCCAAGGTGTAGTAGGGTAAGTCACCAATATCATACTTTACTCTTGGCCTATTTGTTATTGTAGTTGTTGATATGGTGGCTGCTTCATTCATTGTTCCTGTTGCTGTAGATATAGTATTTAATGGAGCTGATGATGTCTCAGATTCTGATAAGCTCAATAGTGTTTGTGACGGTGAAGCTAATAATGGTGTTGTTGAATATTCTTAGATTGATTCATTGGGTAATGTTAAAATTACAGAATTCAACAGGAGGACTCCCACAAACAGTATTCTGAGTGCTTTGGCCCAGCAGATCAATACCATGGCATGGTTCCATCTTGTTTTCTCTTTTATTTTCTTGTTAGTGTTTCTATGAGCCACAGGGTATAATTTGTTATGGCTCTGCCTTGCTATGTGCTATTTCCCTCTCCGTCTGGGCAGAAGGTATAATGCCAAATTTACCCATTATCATGAGTAAATTAATCCTGAGACTATTACTATCCTTATGAAAGTGTAAATTCAATACATTGGGTTAGATCCCAGGCACATTATGCTTTTAGATCATCTAATTTTCTAGGGTTCAGATTTACCTTTTCATCTATGGTCCAGATTGTATTGCCTGTTCAGGGTGCCACGACTTCTGTCTCCTTTAAGTCTCAAGTATTTCTGTTCCTGCAAACACATTTATGAGGAATTATTTTGTGTGGTATGGACATATATTGTCATTGTTCTAGCTCTAAGTCTGATTTAATAGCTGCTTCTAAGGGAGTTCAGTTCAATCTTGGTCTAGCATTTAACTCAGCATGCAATTTCAATAGCCTTTTTCAAGAAGGTGTCCTTGAATTGTAATACCTTGGCTTTGAGTAGTTCATTCCATCTTTCTATATTGCCAGCTGCAGTTGGGTTATATGCTAAATGGAAGACCCACTGTATGTCTATATTCTGGGACCACCTCTGGACTTTAGATCCTATAAAGTGTGTTCCTTTATAATTAAATTGTTTAGGAGACCATGTTACAGCTTGATGTCTGAATCTAGTTTTAAGTGCTGTACAAAGGTGGCAGTCTCTAATGACCTGTTTACAGGCCTGCCAGGACAACTTGAGGTTCCCTTTATCAAACATTTAGAACAAAGCATATGTTCCTATGTGTCTCTGTGTTTTATGTACTCCTAGAATTCCTTACTAATTATGCTAACATTCTCGGGTTTCTTAATTTTCCAGCCTGGGTTCCTTTTTTTTTTCCTTTTATTTTATTTTACAGTACCATTCAGTTCTACATAACAGCCACAGATTCCCTTGTTCTCCCCCTTCCTGCCCCCCTCCCCTTCCCCCCAGCCCACCCCCCATTCCCACTTCCTCCAGATCAAGGTCTCCCCTGAGGACTGGGATCGACCTGATAGACTCAGTCCAGGCAGGTCTAGTCCCCTCCTCCCAGATTGAGCCAAGCGTCCGTGCATAAGGCCCAGGTTTCAAACAGCCAACTCATGCAATGAGCCCAGGACCTGGTACCACTGCCTAGATGCCTCCCAAACAGATCAAGCCAA
This sequence comes from Peromyscus maniculatus bairdii, assembly GCF_049852395.1. Lineage (NCBI taxonomy): Eukaryota > Metazoa > Chordata > Mammalia > Rodentia > Cricetidae > Peromyscus > Peromyscus maniculatus. The sequence goes on along the minus strand of NC_134864.1, from coordinate 67,763,615 downwards.
TCAACTGTCTCACCTATTCAGAGGGCCTGATCCAGTTGGGGGCCCCTCAGCCTTTGGTTCATAGTTCATGTGTTTCCATTCCTTTGGCTATTTGTCCCTGTGCTTTATCCAACCTTGGTTTCAACAATTCTCGCTCATATAAACTCTCCTCTTTCTTGCTAATTAGACTCCCAGCGCTCCACCCGGGGCCTAGCCGTGGATGTCTGCATCCAGATTCCTCAGTCCTTGAATGGGGTTTCTGGCACAACTATTAGAGTGTTTGGCCATCCCATCACCAGAGTAGGTCAGTCCCGGCTGTCTCTCGACTATTGCCAGCAGTCTTTTGTGGGGGTATCTTTGTGGATTTCTGTGGGCCTCTTTAGCACTTTGTTTCTTCCTTTTCTCATGTGGTCTTCATTTACCATGGTCTCCTATTCCTTGTTCTCCCTCTCTGTTCTTGATCCAGCTGGGATCTCCCGCTCTCTTTCTCTAGACCCTCGTCCTCCACTGCTCCCACTCATGTCCAAGTTGTTCATGTAGATCTCAGCCATTTCTCCATCATTGGGCAATCCCCGTGTCTTTCTTGGGGTCCTGTTTTCCAGGTAGCCTCACTGGTGATGTAAGTAGCAGTCAGCCTGGGTTCTTTTTAATCATCCTCATAGGGTTGTCCTGATTTAATTTGGTTCTCCATTTCCCCTCATTTTTTAGTGTTAGGGGTAAACTTTGAGTTTATCAACTGTGTGATCTGTCACCCTTGATGATTTATTCTGAATTTGTTCTCTAGCAAGTTTTAATAGTCTATTCTTAGTTGAACATGATGCCAGTTTGTCCATTATTTTTTGATGCCTGGTCTGTCTTGCCTATGTGAACCTCTACATGGGCTACATATACTTTGATATCTTTATTAAGTTTTGCCATTTTCATCCATGCCTCCCTTGACCAAATATCTTTGCCATTTATCTGCCAGTAAGTTTTCATTTTAATGACCATATAGCTATAACATTGCACACACACCATAAACAGGAGAAGAGCTAGATTTTCCTTTTGCTTTCCTTATGTTTGTCATTTAGCCAATAGTGCTGCTATTACTTCAGTGTGTTGTGCTGATGTGGTGGTTCCTTCCTTAGTAATAACCATTCCATCCCCTGGTCTAAAGACTGTTGTTTTCCATTTAATTTTGATTCCATCAGTTGTTGATGAGTCATCAGTACACCATGCGTTAGTCAAATGCTGTGATTATTCTGTTGGTCCCCACAGTCCAATAGGTGTGGGGAAACCCATCCCCACTTTTTCCCCAGGGTACGCTTGAGGAAAGAGGGATAAAGATATTAGGTAGAAAGACAGAGGGGAGAGAAACAGATAAAAACACAGGATAGCCTTTGGAGAGCCTGGATCAATATCCAACCCCACCCCCTTCTAAATCTTCTGTATCTTCTAAAGGGCTTTTTATAGGAATGCCAAGGGGTCGAGCAAAAGACCTCCCCCTAGCAAATCACCTGGTAACCACACACGTGGTCAAGCAATCCTCTAATGTAGCCCTGCTGGGTAAAGCAAGCTCAAGTCTCACTGGAAAACCTTTGTGCCCTCCACAAATAGGTGCTTCATTTGGGGAAGGGGTAAGCAGCTTAGGGATGGGGATTATAGGCAACAGGGCCATTTCCTCAGTGTGGGAAGGCACAGACCTCTTTGCTACCACATCCTAGTCACAAAAGGAATTCAGATAGGTATCATTCCCTCTGAAATACCTTTCCTTCAAGTGGATCCAATCTATCATCAGAATGAGTGCCCTTGTGACCATAGGGTGATCAGCAATGACTAAGTGTATGGTTCTGCATGCCTCATAAAATGTCTAGCCTTGCTTATCAAAGAGAGAGTATTTATTCTCCACACATGGGAAGCAATTGCAGTAGAAGCCTACAGGCAAATGTTGGTAAATTCTCTTTACTTTATGAAGAGACCTGAGTTGCCACATTCATCAATAAATATGATATCCATAATTAAGGTATCATCTAGTTCAATATTGGTCAGGTTGCATGCTTGGAGGTGAGCTAACAGGTGGTCTTAAAATTCTCTTTGTTCCTATATCTATTGGAAATCAGCTGCCGTTCTAGTAACCCTGTAGAGGATTTCATAATAATCTATAAGTGGTTCCTTCAGAATGCAAACATATCAATTAGGTGTTGGATCTGAGTTTTCTCTCTAGGTGGGGAGATATTTAAAATCTTGTACAGTATGACATCTGGGACCTTGGGTCCCTCAGATGTCTATAACACACCTAGAAATTTTGTTGCAGTATCTGTCTTTATTAATGGTCCAGCCATCACGTACCAGGGTATCAATTACTGTCTCCATACAGGTTTGAACAGTGTCCTTATTGTATCCTGCAATCAAAATATCTTCTCCATATCTTAAAAGTAGGTGATCTGACTTAGGTAGCTTTTACAGTGACCATCTTAGTGTCACATGGGCAACGATTGGGCTGTTCTTATAGCATTGAGGCATTCTTTTGAACCTATATTATTATTTCAGGTAAAGGTACTAATATCTCCAGAATCCACATGGAGTTATAGTATGCTAGAGAACGTGTCTGATAAGTTTATGGTTCCAAAGAATTTTAGGTTGCAACTCCTAATCTTTAAGAATATGTCTTTTACATCAGGTTAATTTCCGGGCATTTGTGGAGAAAGCTGATTAATGTTCCTACAGTCTACAGTGAGTCTCTATTGACTAGCTTCTTTAGTGGCCAAATAAGACTATTGAAGTTGAAGGGTTGTATAAGTCCAGTAACATCATCTTTCAACAATTTATTTAAGTGTCAGTAATTGTTTCATCACTTTCCTTGATAGGGTATTGTTTGGTAAATGATACCTTAATTTTAGGGAGTTCTATAGGGGGAATTTGTATTTGGGTGATATTACAGCCCAAGCATTTAAGTTTTTTAATGTAATGCCATTGGGGAAATAATTTGGGTATGACATCCACCACCAACACACAATTAGGTGCTGATGTAAACATTGTGGCAATATTTAGAGATAAAATACTGAGTAATAATTTTATATTTTCATATTACTGCTCTAAATGGTTTTCTTGATTCCCCTTCAATAATTACATAATTTTGGAGTTTGATAGGGGTGGATAGAGGTTTCAGATTGTCACCTCACTCTCTGTATGTATCATTCAATTTATCTGTTGAACCATTACCCTGATCTTTGCTGGGAACTGTATGAAGGGTCTGGGGTTGTCGATTCCATTCATTCTTTGTTCTGCCTAGGAATCTGTTTCTGAATCCTCTCTCCTCCTTGGAGCTGTCCTATTGGTATCTGATATTGTTTTCCAAATGTTCTTATATCCCTAATTTTCTGAAAGAATGTAGGGTTGTCTCTGGGTGGTGGTCTTGCCCTACCTTTGCCTAAAAGGGATGACTTTTAGGTGATTTTTTTATGGTGCTGGTTTGGTTTGAGTCTGTACATTAGACTTGAGGAATACTGTTTTATATATCTCCAGTTCTTGAGTCTTCTTGAAGAAGCTAATAGTTTCTCCAACAGTTTGGTAATTGGCCAGAGTTGATGTCAGTGCCATTCACTAATGTAGGAGGGTGTGCCTATGGTGTTGGGCTATTATGGTAAATTAAATAAAATATACCCAACTTCTTAGCTAATTCAATTGCTTCTTTCATCTTTCCATTGTCCCACCTTGAATTGAGTTAGATCAAGTGTAGGGAAAACCTGCCTCCAAGCAGCTGTTACCCAATCCAATAAAGGGTGAGTTTCCCCTCTGGCTATATCTAAAATTCCTTCCAGATCTTCAAATATGTAGGGATTTGCTAGAATCCCTTTGGTTCCCTTCATTTCTTCTGAGGTTAACATTCATGAGGTTAATCAGCTCCCCTTTCCCATAAGTGGGCTACATAGGATGCGCACTTATCTCCTCTTTGTGCAAAATTCTGTCTTATTTGCTGTAGCTCTATCCTTGTAAGTGGTCTAGATTCTACTTCAATGCTCACATGAGTATGATTAGTTAAATGGTTAGGAATAGCCTTAACCTTATTGGCAGCTACTGGTAGAGAGATCTTGGTGTCATTGAGGCATCTGACTGGGCCCTTATTAGTTGCCTCCAAGTCCTCTCTGAATGGGTTGTTTCTCCATCTTTCTGTCAAATTGCTAGCTAGTTGTTTTTCTTTCATTCTATCAAAGTCAATGTCTTTAATTATTGTACATAAGAATCCAGGGACCTTTGAGGGTTTTGCTCTCTTTAGCAAGGGCTCAAATACCGTTGCTGTAGACAATGGAATATCAAACTTAAGTTCCCTCTTGAACCTAGATAAATTTTGTATCAAGTGATATGTTCTGTCCCATCTACCTGTAGGACAGTTCTCATCCTTTGCTTTCATTTTCTTGATTCCTCCTATTAGTCTCTGCATTTTGTCAATTTGTTTGTCAAATAACAGAGGAATTGACTTCTCTTTTTCTGAAGTACCAGTTTAGGTTGTTGGTAGAGTAGGCCTGATTTACCACCCTTTCAAGATTAAGGTGTGTCCTCTTTACTATTCTCTCAGCTATCCAGTTCCTTGGTAACTCTGAGTGAACTGCTCCCACTACTCATTAAGGCAGAAGCTGGTGCCTTCATGCCTTTGTGGAAGCTAGTTCCTGCCACAGGCTTCTGGTTTCTTCCTTCTTGAGGACATTTCTGATCTTAGGCCAGAAGCCTGTGCCTTTGTGGAGGAAAGCTTCACAGTCAGGAATTCACTCTTCTTGCTGTGTTGAGTCTGGGGATGCTTTTGTAATAGCAAGAAGCCCCTATACTTTCACCTTTTCTAAGGATTGTCTAAGAGTCTGCTGACTACGTCAACTGTTGCAGGCAAGATGGTTGATGCTTGTAGTTTTAGTATAACAAAAGTTATATTTTATTATGCTGAGGGTCATCACACAAGGTTCATACTCTAAATTCTTTACTATGGTCTTAAGCCTATCTCACTAAGGTTGTTCACCTGCTATCTCACCAAGGTTGCTCACCTGTGTTACATATCTTAACTGAAGGCCAGGTCCGGTCTCTAACAGAAGTCTTTGATTCAAGGGTCATGGTCCTGGGGGAGACTCTCCAGGCACAGGGCAGATCAAGGTGCCATCTCTCCAGATGTACAGAGCAGAGCATTGCTCGTGATCTCTGCTTATTTAATAAGTGTCCAGTGGGTATCACCGGGTTCTAGGACTGTGTCTGGTTTTCTTGAGTGAATGATGACCCTGGGTTCTGGCTATCAAGTGCAGCCTTGGGCGTAATAGGGATCCTGACTAAGCTATTTTTATATTTCAAAAAGTCATTTTCTTTTTTACTGTGCTCATTACATGGCTCCATTCCTGGACTGTGTTCTGCCACAAATGAATAACCCATAATTCCCATATCATTTAGCATACTGTAATTTGAACATATTTACATTGACGTCTCTTACTGCAATATCTTCAAGGGTGGGAATCATTCAGCATCATATATTCCAATTTGATTTCCCTTAGCTATGCACATGCTTACCTAATTGATGTTTTATTCCCTCATACACCCTATGAAAGAAGAGAACATAACATTATGTTTAAAAAACAATATGTGATATGTTGCTTGAGTTTTCAGACACTTAACAACTTTGTTAGGCTCTCACAATTGGAAAATAAACATTCTCAACACAAGAGTCAGATATGTTCCCCGGATCCCACTTATAGTAAGGCAAATGTGAAAAGAAACTTTTGAGCTATAACAGCTGGTCCTAATTGTAATAGCTGGTATTCAAGCAAGGGGATAAAGGAAAGAAAAATCAGAAAAATCAAACCTCCAAAATATATAAACCACAATATAATTATTTACTCTGGAAATTAATAGCTAAAACACTAACTCCATCAGTGACACTTTCAGTGTTCAAAAATATAGTGCAAACTGTGTTTCAAAAGCATTTCTAACAGAACTAGATAATAAAGTTTTAAGTGTAAGTGTGGGCTTTGGAATATATGCTTCTAGCTCCCAAAACAATTCATTTCATGCAAAATGGCTCATATACTACATAAAACTTTCATTCTTGCTTTTAGGAGTTTACTAGGTCTATTTTCCCTGAACAGGTGATGCTTTCATTAAATATTATTAGAAAATAATAATTTCCATTGCTATAAACAGGCTTTTATTTTCATAAGACAAGAAATTCATTTTGAAATCAAAGAGGCTTTCAATGAAGAACAGCACAGCATAACTAATGTCTTCCAGGGAAAACTCCATACAAGTGAAGTACTCATAGGCCTCTGGATATTTTATGCCTTTGGAGGAACCATTTCAAGATAATGAGCTGTGAAATGGCAGACATTCATCTCCACCTAGTCTTTCAGAAAATTATTTCCCTGAGGCATTTGATATTGCCAAAGAGCTACTGACTAGTCCTAAAGGAGGTAATATTTTAGGTGTTTTTTTAAAGAAACGTCTCATAACTTCATGATTTCAGTAAAAAATATGAAATTCAGCCACAAGACAGAGGACAGATCATCCTGTTTCAAAAATGTGCATTTTAAACTCACAGAAAAATACATGAAGTCTTACAAAGCAATAACAAAATAGTGTCATTGTCACCATTATCTATGCTATTAGTTAGTTATACTGCTCTAAAATTACCAATTAAGTTTTGCTTTGTTTTGTTTTTCAGGATTCTCTGTGTAGCTCTAGTTGTCCTGGAACTCACTCTGTCAACCAGGCTGGCCTTGAACTCAGAGCTGCTTGTTTCTGCCTCTCAAATGCTGGCATGTGCTACCACTACCTGGCTAAACTTTGTTCTAATATGTTTCTATTAATTTCTTTTAAATGCAGTATTTAACTTTCTTCAGAATTAGTTGTAGCATTTGTGTATTTTTATTACTTAGCCTCTACTCTCTATTCATTTGTCAAATTAAAAATCACCTTTCACTTATATGGACACATGTTGTAAAGAAGCAAGATCATGTAGTTGTTTCTTTGCCAGGTGGCTGACCTCCAGGCCAGCTATCAAGTGTGGCCTTTCTCCTTCTCCTCTGCATTCTTCTCCAATGGGTGGCAACTGAGATTTTACAGCTTGTCTGCCTTGCAGTTTTTCTTTCAGGCTCTAATAAAATTGTCATTGTGCTTCCTTCCATTTGAGTCCATTATTAAATCTGTTATTGAAACCAAGAAGCCCAATGGGAAACCTGACTTCTCCTATATCACAATAATATGTAAGTATATGAATTGCTTGTGGCAAATGTATTTGTTAAATCAACACATTCTTATGTCTCTATCTGTTCTCTGAAACTATTTCTATGAAGCATACCTCATGTAATTTCTGACACTTGCCCCACAAGACTCTGTTAGATTCATCAGTGTTGTTCTAGATAGTAGTAGATTGCGTCTAAGTACTACATAGTAATTCCACTGTGTACATTTAAAAGAAAAGTTTATTTTTATTTTATGTGTATCATTATTTTGTCTGTATATATATATATATCTGTGTTCACTTTGTGTATACCCTCAGAGGCCAGAAAGGACTTCAGTGCCCTGGGTCTAGAGTTATAGATGGTTGTAGGCTGACGTGTAGGTATTGGGAAATGAATCCAGGTCCTCTGGAAGAGCAGCCAGTGCTCTTAACATCGGTCTCATCTCTCCCATCTCTCCAGACCCCTGTATGCATTCTTTTATCTTGTTTTAAAATAATCCAATTAAGCATTTTTTATTCATACTATATAATTTGATCACAGTCTTCCCTTTCCCAACTGCTCCCAGATCCTCCCTAAACCTCCTTAACCCCAAATCTCATGTTCTCATTCTGTGTCTCAAAAATGAAGCAAAGCAAAACAAAACAAAAGATAAGATAAAAATACTAAAACAAAATAAAAATCACCCCTCCAAAAAAACCCCAATATGTAGTTCATTTTGTGTTGGTTAACTGCTCTTGGGTATGGAACCTGTCCTCAGTGTAATTGACATACCAGTACCACTCCTTGGGAGAAAATTGATTTTCTTTTTCCTAGCAACTATCAATTACAAATAGCTTCCTGGTTAGGAGTGGAACTTTGTATTCACTTCCCCCTTCTCTGTGCTGGAATTTTGTCTGGTTTGAACCTGTGCTGGTTTGGGGTATGCTATCACAGTCCCTGTGAGTTCATATGTATAACAGCCCTATTGAGTCTTGAAGACATTGTTTCCTTGGAATGATTAACCATCTCTGGCGCTTATTATCTTTTTGCCTCTTCCTCATAGGCCCCTGAGCATTGAAGGAAGGGTTTGATAAAGACATCCCATTTAGGGCTGAGTACTCTAAAGTCACTCATCTTCTGCACACTGTCCAGTTGTATGCAGAAAGTGAGCAACTTTAGAGAAGAAGGTTCTCTGATGAAGGTTGAGCTGTGCACTGATCTGAGTCCCAGCCAAGTGTGGAGGCTGTGAGTACCTAAAAGGGAGGTAATCTGCAGGTTTGTGGGGAGTCACAAAGGAATAGAGTCAGGCTAGAAGGAAAGGCTGAGGAGAGGCTGACAGGGACAACCTAGAGGGACCCTGGGTGTGCACCAAGAGGCAGAATCTCAAGCTCCCAAGGAGCAAAAGGATATTTACCAAATGGATTTACCAAATAGATTTACCAAAAAGGATTTACTAAAAGGATATACCATGACCCAAACTGGGCTAGCAAGCATTCTTTGTGCATTCTTTAAGCTACATTTTCAGCCACATGAAGAGCGAATCAGCTAAATCAAACACATTCATCCATTTTCCCACTGTGTAAAACTGAAGTTAAACCCAGCAGTGTCTCTGCTGGGTCATGCATTGTATGAACACTTCTCTCAACATCCCTGGATTAAACTGAGGACTCTAAAGAACAACTGACTCTCTTCCAATGGGAGTGAAAGGCATTTCCCCATAGCTTTAACAAAACTGTGCAAATGGGGGTTTTGCAAGAGTGTGGCAGCTTTATTCCCTTATTTAGAAAGTATTTTTGTTCATGATTTCTTGAAAGGATTCAATTTATTTTTCTTTATTTTAGGAATCATTTACCCAAAGTATCAGCTTGAAGACAAAAGAAATTCAAATTAGCTTGTCCCATGGGAACTGGATTCTTATCTCTTTCTGGGTTTTTATGTCAATAACACATTGTTTTCATTTATATCATTTTCCATTGTATCATTTTTTAAATGTTATTTTCCATGCATATTTTTGTGATTTGCTTATTCTCTCAAGTATCATCATACAGTTTTAGTTTTGGAAAGACAATTATATTGTCTTTCCAGTTGTATCACAAAGAATGATTAAGAATATATATTTTAGTGTTCAACTACACAGAAATTTGTTATTTTTTTGCATTAGTTCAAGCCTTTTTTATGCCATTATATATGTACTACAGTAGCCAAAGGCTACTGAATCTTTGGACCCCAAGTGTCCTGTTTCCCTGGTAACATTTAAAAGTATAAACACCAGCTTTGCCATGCCTTGGAATTTACATTACCATATGAAAGAGTGGATGTATCTAAGTTTATTATCTGTAGCCCTTAGTGAAGAACTTGCACCTCAAGTTTCCCAAAATGAGATGGAAGGGATTATTATCCCCTTAATAAGATGGCATTTCAGAAGGCCTCTCTCAGTACCAAGATTTACAGCCACTTTGAGAGAACACTGACAGTCATCTGCCCACTCTCCTGAGTTAGGATTCAAAGAAGTGTAATTTTCTCTTTAACTTTTCTGTCCCCCTTTTCAGGTACTGGCCAAAGTCTTAGCATGCTTCTCCCGCACTTGCTTGCCACCCTCCACACAGATGACATGGCTTTTTCTCTTCTTCATTTCTCTGTAGGCAGAAGTTTCTGTCCCACCTGCCTGTCCCCAAATACCCAAATAATTGGCTTGGGGCCTTAATATTACTTATAAATGATCAGCCAGTAGCTCAGGCTTATTATTAACTCGCTCTTACACTTAAATTAGCCCATAATTCTTATCTATGTTTAGCCACATGGCTCAGTACCTTTTCTCAGTGTAGCATTCTTATCCTGCTCTGCATCTGGCTGGTGACTCCTGACTTTGCCCTTTCTCTTCCCAGCATTCTTAGTTTGGTCACCCTACCTACACTTTCTACCTGGCTACTGGCCAATCAGTGTTTTATTAAACCAATTTGACTGGCAAATCTTTACAATGTGCAAGAGGATTTTTCCACAGCATTTAATTAAATGTTTTCTCTAATTTTGTCAAACACAAATAGACTAAAGATTGTAACTGTAATTCTTGCTTGATAACTATTTTGTTATATGTACTTTTACTATGTTAAAGTTAAAACCTTCTTTTTGATTAGATAGTAAAGGGGAATTGTGGGATGTATTTCTCTGTGCTATGAATATGTTTTATTACCATTGGTTAATAAAGAAGCTGCTTTGGCCTATAGCAAGGCAGGACATCTCCAGGTAGGAAATCCAAGGAGAGATACAGGGAGAAGAGAGAAGAGTCAGGGAGATGCCAGCAAGTTGCCCAAGAAGCAAGATGTGAAAGTGCCAGTAAGCCACCAACCACGGGGTAATAGCTAGATGAATCGAAATGGGGTAATTTATGATGTAAGAGCAAGCTAGTAATAAGCCTGAGCCATAGACCAAACATTTTGTAATTAATATTAAGTCTCTGAGTGATTGTTTTATAAGCTTTTGTGGGGCCAAGTGGGACAGAGAAAAGGCTCCAGCTACATTTCTCTTCTGGTAGATGTGAATATTTGGGCCTTGCCCGCCATGTTGCTTGCATACACACACACAAACTTGTGCATTCAACAAGCACACACACACACACACACACACACACACACACACAATTTCTAGCAAGATATTTGACTAAAAGTCTTGTACTCATAAGGATAGAAGAACTTCAAATATTGCTGCAAACTGTCAGCTGCTTGAAGTACACTTGCAAATATTTACTACCAGTTTACATTTTCCTTATAAAACCAGAAAAGCAAGAGGAAAAATGTATAATATCACTTAAAAAAGTATGTGTATTGGGACAGAGTACCTTTAAGAGAGAGAGAGAGAGAGAGAGAGAGAGAGAGAGAGAGAGAGAGAGAGAGAGAGAGGGAGGGAGGGAGGGAGGGAGGAAGGACAGGCAAAAGAAAGAAAGATCTTGGTGTGTGTGTGTGTGTTTTACTGATACTAGGAGGGAGAATGTTAACATTTGAAGAAGACCTCAGAAAAGCCAACTTTGATTCAGAAATTACTTTCAGTTTGGGATTAGTATATCTATAAGCTGTAGAGCACTGTTTCTAAGATAATTACCCCTAAGCAAGGTAAATGCTGGTCATGGTTAGAAGTGACTGTTTAGGGCTAGAGAGATGGCTCAGAGGTTAAGAACACTGCCTGTTCTTCCAGAGGTCCTGAGTTCAATTCCCAGCAACCACATGGTGGCTCACAACCATCTATAATGAGATCCGGTACCCTCTTCTGGTATGCAGGCATGCATGCAGATAGAAGAACACTATATACATAAATAAATAAATTTAAAAAAAGAAGTGACTGTTTAACCAGCTGTAAACCAGTGCTCTATTATTTGAGGCAGTGAAACTTGGCATTGATGGTATTAATGGCACCAAACTAAAGTCCAGTCAAGAGATGCGTTATCTCCCCTTGTTTTTCTTTCTTTCTTTCTTTCTTTCTTTCTTTCTTTCTTTCTTTCTTTCTTTCTTTCTTTCTTTCTTTCTTTCTTTCTTTCTTTCTTTCTTTCTTTCTTTCTTTTTTTTACTGTATTCCCTGTGATGAGGAGGCAAGAATGAACTTTTCCTAATGTGTTTGAACATTAATCCTGCATAAGGAACACTGAAGTAACTTGGCTTGGTTTCTCCCTCATACAAGAGCAGATACAGGGAGTAACTGTGAGTAACAAAACTTTCTACTTTGCAAAAAACTGTGGAACAATATTAGATTTTAGTTACTACTCACTTGCTAATGATCATATTCACTTTGTCTTGAGGATAAATAACATGTTTTATTTTAAGATTTCTCCTTAGAAAATTTTGAGTTGTTTCCTTTAGTCTCTCAAATTAGATTAGTACTAAAACTCTTGATGGCTACTTAGATAATGATAAATGGAGACTTTTGATGCTGGGTAAATATTTATATTCTGTGTATGCCTGTACATAGTATTCTCTTTGTACTTTTGTTTTGTGTTACTCACTCAACCAACAGATCTAAAGTAAAGGACACCTGTACAGAACAAGAATAAATTTTTGTCATTATTTTCTGAGCTATACAGTATAGTACTTATCTACAAAGCATTTAAACTGAATCAATTATTAGAAAAAATCTAGAACAGATACGAAAAGAGCAGATGTACATAGATTACACAAGTATTATGTCATTTACAAAGCAGAATTGATTACCCACATACTTGTGTAGCCTAGATGTTAACTTCCTGAAATTCTGACACATGTACCCATAAATACTCACACTCATATAAAAACTGTGCATGCGGGAGGATGAGGAGATGCCTCTGTGCTTAACAGCTCACCCTGCTTTCCAGAGGAGACAGGCTCAGTTCCCAACACCCACACTGAATACTCGGGTCCAGTTCTCAGTACCCACACTAACAGCTCACAATTGACTGTAACTCTATTCCTGGGGAACTCAGGACCTTTTTTCAGCTTCCACAAACACCTACACATACTTAGTATACATTCACACAAACACATACATATAAATAATTATTTTAAAATATGCTTGCATGTAGACTGCCTTGACTTTAAAGCACCTGTTAGATGTATTGATAATATTTTCTTTACAATCTTTCATGTATGTTCAGACTATAGGTTGATATGAAAATTTGCCTTTGGATCTGGTCCTTATGATGTCTGTCAGGACACTGCTTAGGAATGGAATCATGTGAGTATAATTCTGAGTGCTTATGAGAAAACTCCAGGAAAATAAGACAAGAGTTTTATGACCCCGGTTTCTTCAAAACACAGTATTGTGAGCCAAGAATGATGGCACAGATCCAGATATGTGGATCTCTGTGAGTTTGAAGCCAGTTTGATCTACAAGGTGAGTTCCAGGACAGCCAAGGATGTTACACAGAGAAACTCTGTCTCAAAAACTCACCACCACCAAACACACAAACAAACAAACAAAACCCACATAATTGTTCTTGAAATGTATTTTCATGCTCTTCTCTGGTGTAGTGGATAGAAGTAAGTTTATTTCAGATTACTCATTATTGCTTGCTGTTGTTACTCGATTGATTACATGTTAAACTATCCCTTACATGCCTCTTTGGAAAAATATGGTTTTGTCACATGTGGCTTGTCCTTTTGATTGTATACAGCTTTATCTCAAGAGAACTTTACCCATATGACCCTTCTTAACTTTCAGAGTATAAATTGTCTGATGTTCTGGATGAAGTTGGCTATTGCATGAGACTGTAGTATGCCTCATTTATTGGCTCCATTCTCCCATATCCTACCACCTTTAGAGCAGTGACAAGTGGTTGCTTGTCAAGTCAGTTACTTGATAAGAGAGAAGGGGCCCTGACAGAAGGTGAGTAAGCACAATGGGGCAGAAACCAGGGAAAGCTTTGCTTTATGTCCAACTTGTGCATCATTTTTTTTTTAAAGAAAGAAGGACCATAAGTATTAAAATCACAACTATTAGCTGCTTGCAAGTTGTTTAAGATTATAAGCACTGATTTCTAAAAGAAGAAACTTTAGATGAAGAAATATGAGACAGAGTCTAAAAGAATATTGAAAAGGCATATAAACAAGAGGAAAAGATCCTCATTCAATTTTGGTAACTTAGGTATTAATCTGGACTGTTATCAAAATACTTAAGAAGGTCATTGATCACGAGGAAGAGATGAATAATTTTCTAAATGATTATAAACTGGATGATCAAACCATAATATTGGTAAAGGAGGCAAAAAAGGAAATTTTCCCTGTGAAGGCAAAAGCAAAAGTAAAAACAGTGCCATCTATACAGGCAGTGACCATGCCCTCAGCTCTTGTATTGCAGCCTCCTTTAAATATTTATCCTCTATTTTCTAAAGATGATCCTGAAGCATAGGGTGAGAAATTTGATAATCCTTCTAATATTGAATTCTCTCCACTTTTAATGAGGATTTAGGAGAGCCTATGACAAAAGCTAAATTTATAACCTAGGCAAGCTAGGGCTGGACAGGGCAACAGAATTCATTTACCAGTTCCTCATGAGCTAGGCCTGGTATTTTCATTTTAGCAAAGTCAAAATGTTTAACAGGGATTAGGCAGGGATATAACAAAATATTTTAGAAAGGTTTATGCTTCCTGTGGATCTACTGCTCCATATTGTTATAAGTATCTTTTTAGTTAGAGCAAATAGTATACAATGGTTGCCATATGATTTTCATATAATTGCTAAAATGGTTCTTAGCCCTTCCCCATTTCTTTGGTGGCAAATGTGGCCTGGAGATGAAACCCATGAAAATGTTCAACAACTTGCACTAGAGATGATCCTGGAAATGTCACATATGAAATGCTGACAGGGACTGGTAGATGAGCATCAACAGATTATCGTTGCATAATATACCTCCTGTAGCCCACCCACATATTAGCAAAAGAGCTATGGCCTCTTGGGTGAAACTTGATATGGGATCTAACTTCAGGTGTAGTTATATAAAAATTATACAAGGTCCCTCTTTGCCTTATGCTTATTTCACAGGGAGGTCCAAAGATGCTATTGAGAAATAAGTAAAAAGGGAACAAAATCAACAGTTATTATTAAAACAGCTGGCTTTTGATAAGGCCAGTGAAGATAACCAAGGAATAATTAGACCTCAGAGGGAGTTTGGAAATATTATGGACTTTCTAAAGTCATATAGAAAGGTGGAGACCCATAAACATAGAGCAAAATTAGCCGCTTTAGAAACCAATGCTATTCAAAACAGATGTCAGCAAAATATTTCAATTGTAGCTGACTTGACCACTTCAAGAAATAATGTAAATTGCCTTTACAACAAATGAATGCTCAGAATAAATGAGCTTCTGGTTTTTGCACTAAATGCAAGAAAGGGAAACATTGAGTTAAGGAAGGAGGATCTAAATATGGTAAGAACAACAACACATTGTCTAGTGAAAATAACTACCAGCCAACAATAGGTAAATAAACTGAGGAGCCCCCTCAGGGCCCATTAAATTAGAGGGTGTAAATCTCAAACAATAACATTTGTGCCAGCTTCGGATTATAATGAATCTATTCTTCCTTACAAGCTGCTACTCAAGGAAGTGCTGCTGTTGATATTCCTTGACCTAAAGAAACTGCCATTTCCCATTTCCAATGTCCTTTTAAGTTACACACAGGATATCAGGGACATATATACCCTGGAACAGTTGGACTTTCATTGGAACACAGTAGTTTATCCATGAAGGGAATCATAATACATACAGGAGTCGTTGATGAAGGCTATCCAGGGGAAACTGCAGTCATGATCACTGTGCCCAGTGGTTGGCAATTTAAAATAGGAGAAAAAGTGCTCAGTTATTATTATCTCCTGGTATAGCCCCTTCATGGAAAAATGCACTTCTTGAGGGAGCATTTGGTAGTAAAGATAAAACTGTAGCTTCAAGTACTTTATTGAAGGAAACTGATAAACCATTGTTGTTGGGTTTAAAAATAAAAGGAAAAATTTTATAGGATTAATTGATTCTGAAGCTGAAGTCTCTATTGTAACCATAGAATAATGGTCCTCTGAATGGCCTGTTATGGAGGTAAATTCAACCCTAATAGGTTTGGGAACTATGAGCTCCAAGGAGATTAAATAAACAAAGTCCTACAAAGTTTACACTACATAGGTCCAGAAGGCATAGTGACAGTCCCACAATCTTATGTTTCTCATGTTTGGGCTCATCGTCGGGAAAGAGACTTTCTGCAACAAATTAATACAGAGGTCTGTATTCCCACCACTAACTCTACCTATTCTTATCTACATAAGCAATGACTTATATAAAAGATGAGATATCAAAATGGAAAAGGACTAGGAAAAGAGTTGCAAGGGATTATTGAACCTATATTCCCACAAGGACTAAATTGTAAACATGGATTGGGTTTTTTATAGAGACCATTGAAAAAGTACCATGTATAAAAATTACATGGAAACCGCCGGGCGGTGGTGGTGCACGCCTTTAATCCCAGCACTCGGGAGGCAGAGGCAGGCGGATCTCTGTGAGTTCGAGGCCAGCCTGGGCTACCAAGTGAGTTCCAGGAAAGACACAAAGCTACACAGAGAAACCCTGTCTCAACCCCCCCCCCCAAAAAAAAAATTACATGGAAACCTAGTGAGCCTGTCTGGACAAAGTTCCTCTCTAAAGTAAAATTACAGACTCTTGACCAGTCAGCCTGGAATTCCCTGATTTTGTAATGAAAAAGAAATCTGGTAAATGGTGGTTGTTGATTGACTTACAGAATGTTAATGCCACAATGTGGCCAATGGGAACTTTACAGCCTGGTTTACCAACACACACAGGTATTCCTAAAAATTGGCCTTTAATAGTTTTGGATTTAAAAGATTGCTTTTTAGCTACATGTTTCATCCTGACGGTAAGGTGCATTTAGTCTTTTCTGTTCCCTCACTCAATCATAAAGAACCTCAGCTCTGTTATCAACGGATTATATTATCTCAAGGCATGAAAAACTCACTATGTAAGGTATGGGAAGGTTTTAGAGTCTGTGAAGCAGGCCTTCCCTCAGGTTTATATTATTCATTATACAGATGATACCCTGATAGCCACCTCCAAAGAGGAAGAGCTACAATCCATATATGACATGACTACATGTAGGATATGCTACAAAAGCTACATATGGGCTTATTATTGCACCTGGAGAGTACAAAGATCAGACACTGTGGGATATTTTGGGACAACTATTGCTATTACAAGTTACTAGAACAACTGTCAAACTACAAAATGCCCATCAGATGAGACAATTTTAACACACTTGACTTTCAGAAATGTTAGGGAATATTAACTGGCTATGTCTTCCTTTAGAAATACCTTGTCATGCACTAACCAACCTATTTCTTATTGTGTTACCTTTGTTGCAGCATACCAACTGTTCAGAAAAGTTTGCTTCTAATGGATTTTGAGGGAAAGCATATCCAAAATCAATGATTTTTCTCCCTCAGTTAAACATACAGTTGCTCATTTGTAAAGTTCTGGAATTAATGTCATTGTTCTATCATGACAAGCATAAGTTGCTTGATTCCCTTTAAATATTTCCCTGCCAAACTGAGGCTTGTCTCTGATCTTTGATTCTTTTCTTTGCCTGTGACATACTCTGCTCTTTGAAAATATTAACAATTCTAACATCTGTGTAGTTCTCAAATGTCACTAACATTTATCTGAGTTTGAGTCTATTTTTACTTATTTTGTTCAGGCAGGTTTGAGTCTTTTCAACCAATTATTTGGTTGTTTGATCAGTGAATTCATTTACTCTGTTTTGTTATTTTGGTTGGAACTTGAAACCCTACAAGATGGCTATCATTATTTGGAGAATAATATAGATTTTTTTATATTAATTAATTTATTTTATATACTCTCACCATTTCATTCCTCTGCCTAATTTCTGGGAACTGTCTCCTTCCTAGTCTTCTAGCTCCTTCAGGTCTGTATTCTGTCTCAGCATAGCATAATAACATAATTCTTCATATATAAATAATATTGAATATTTGCTTATGTATTTTGTTGATTTTTCTAAAACATATTATCCTTCCTTATCTCCCATAATTATCATATTAAATCATGATGTTAATCTCCTGTTAGCCCTCTTCATGATTTAACTTTTAAAATTAATTTTTCTGCTCCCAATTCATGTTCTACATTTCGTATTCACCAACCTATAATTATTGGAGAAGTATTAGATTAAAAGTTTTCATTTTTCACTTTATAAAACTATAATTCTTTCCATGTAGATGAAAATCAAACTTATAGTATCCCATCCCTGTGATTTTAAGAGACAGTGATGTTGGGACTGTGTGAAATGTGGGGTACTTCTGTCAAAGGCTAACACTTCCATCAAAATCTGCAACAATCCTTGAACCAACACATGATGTTTCTTGGATGCTGCCTTTTACGCATAAGACTATAAGCAAAGTTCTATCTTGGACACAAAATAATTTACCTGCAGTGTATTTATTTCTCTTTACTGGTTCTGCTCTTTTTTGCTGATTTGTTTCTTTCTGTTCAAATATCTGCATCTTGGTACACTTGGTACACTGCATCTTGATACACTGGTCGACTTATTTTATTTTTGCTTTTTTTTTTTTTTTGAGACAGGGTTTCTCTGTGTAGCCCTGGCTGTCCTATAACTCACTCTGTAGACCAGGCTGGCCTCAAACTCACAGAGACCCTCTTGCCTTTGCTTCTGCCTCCCGAGTGCTAGGATTAAAGGCACATGCCACCACTGCCCAGCCACTGGTAGAATTTTTGAAGAGCAATGTTTAAGGTTTTGTGAAGAAAAATGTTTTTCCAATGACAATCAGTGTAGTTAGAGTGTGGAACAGACCATTTGATACAGTTATTCTGAATAGCAGTTACATTACATACATGCTAAGCTCTTCCATTGTTGACTGCCTTTCCAACATTTATGATGAAGCTTTATTTATTTATTAAAAAGCTTTAAGTGGCTTTTTCCTTCACTTGTATAGGGCAAAAACTTATCTTTTTTTTTTGTCCTTGAAGGATTGCAGGTCTGCTTTCTGTTTCGTGGGCTCTCTGCTTCCCAGTGTGCTGTTATCATAATGCAAGTGAGTGTCTGATCTAGCTGCCAGCACAACTCAATTCCCCCGAGCAGTCATTCCTTACACAACACCTTTCTTTCCCAGCTCAACATGAGCAAAAGACAGTTTCTGTCATTTTGAAGACTTCCACTATAAATTACCATGAAAAGAATCATGACTCTAGGATACTGGAAGATCGGGACCTCATTCTACTGTTAATGTTCATTTTATTCTTCTACCCTTTCATTGAGAAGCACTCTCTTTTATTTTTTAACAAGTACAGATGCTTTGAAAGACCTCACCTTTTTCTTTATAGATCAGAGGAGAGTTCTTCAATTCAAGATGTTACAATGAAAAGGTACATTTTCTTTATTTTATAATGTTATATTTAGAAAAAGCCACCTTGTATGAGAAAATGTGGAATGAAATTAACATCACAGTATGAAGAATAAAACACTATTCTGTTCTTAGTTCACCAACATTTGAAAGCACACAGTGGCTCAAATTCATAGTCCCTAATGATCCACTTACATAAGAATCTGTATGTTCTAGAGGTCATTCTCAGACTTGGCCTTAACAAGTGGACATGTCTGAGAAACTCATTAGTAAAGTACCTTGAAAAAGAACAGAAGCATATTGTCTTTAAAAGTAACATGAAACCCTCAAGCCAGGGTAATTTAGAGCTGAAAGTATATTACCAGGAACACAGAAGGCCTGATTATTCCTCTATATCACTATCTATGTGTGAAATTGGAACTGGTAGAATATGGAGGGATCATTAGTCAGATACTATTAGAAGAGCAGGATAGACATTTGTAGGGTTTTTCTTCAATTATAAACATTTATGTGTGTGTGTTCTTTGAAAATATTTTATATTCTTTTATTTTTGAGATTATAATATAATTACATCATTTATATCCTCTATTTACTTGTGCCAAATCTAACTCCTTGCTCTTTTTCACATTTATGGACTCTTTTTCATTAATTGTTATTCCAAGCACTTATGTATATACATATGTGCTCCCAGATACAACCTGCTCAGTCTGTAGCACAGATATCTTGGCAATAGTCAATAGCTCTATAATTAGACTTAAGAACCACTCTACAAGAGGGAAACCATGCCTGGTACTGAAAACCTAGTTGAAAACAACTCAGGGTTAGTGAAGTCGTGGATCTTGGAGGAGAACCTCCATTTGCTCTTTTGCACAACATTCTTGGTGGTTCTTTCTCTCTTTTGTTGGCACAGGCTCCCACTGTGCTGCTCTTTGCCATCTCGAGTTTCTGATTCTTTAGCCTGCTAGGATTGTCGATGTACAGCACCAGGCTTGCCTCTTCTAATGTCCACTCTTTCTTCTTCTACCTCTTAATATCTTAAACTGTAGACAAGTAGGTCATAAAGATTACAATTATTTTCAATTTAAACTAAATTTTCTCTTCTCTTATTTATGAAAAATAAGCAAGTATGTCCTTGGGGTATTTTTCTCACTTAAAATGTGAACATGTATAGGACAACCTCTGTTATTTGTCTTAGATTATTTATAAGTATATGACTTAAACATATAGAATTACAAATAACTATATCCACTATTATTTTGAGAAAATTTTATTTCTCTGTAATGCCACTTGAGACACTCATTTCAGAGCTGTGAGCATGGCCTGCCTAAACCTCAGCATCTTTATTGCTGCTGAGTTTGGGGATAAACCTGACAATGAAATGTCATAGTCTCAGAGCTGCTTCTTCCATCAAAGGGAAAAGAAGTGGAGATCACTTTAAAGAGAGCTATGAAGCCATGGAAACAGCGGAAAACCTGACAGCAGTATTTTATAGTTTATTCTGAGGTTATGGGATGTAGTAGAATGCTTATTTATTTTCTAAAGAATTTTTATATGTAAGCAATATCTTAAGGAAAGACAACATGATTAGAAGTTAATGAAACATTATCATAATGATTTAAGATCTTTAATTTTAAATCATTTTTAGCAGAGAAACATAATATCTCACTTTAAAAAACCATTTTAAAAAATTTTCCAAAGTGATGTTTCACTGTAATTGTGTGGTTTCTTCTCCCCTCCCAAATGAAGACATAAAAATTGTTTTGTACTGTGTTAATCTAGCAGTTAAGTGGAGCAAGACTGATAAAATCATCAATGTTTTCCACGGGCCATAGAAAACATCACTAAGGAAATGACTCAGTGGGTGAAGTATTTATGGTACAAGCATTTAGGATCCCTGAGTTTGGATCTTTAGAACTCATGTAAACCTGGATATGGCATCACATGTCTATAATCTCAATGTTCCTGTAACAAAATGGGAGGTGGAGCCAGGGGAATCCCTGGAAGTGTGCAGCTAGCCTTGTGTGAACAACAGTGAAGAATAAGAGACACAGTCTCGGGCAAAGCAGAAGGCAGGAGTCAACACCTGAGATTGACTTCTGACCTCCACACACATGACATGGCATGAACACACATACCCTCACACATGTGAATGCACACACATACATACACATTTCAAACACACACACACACACACACACACACACACACACACACACACACACACACACACAAGGTTAAAAAGTAGAACGTAAAATGAACTACAGAAAGTATTTCAAGAACATAAATAAATTTATACAGGCATCTTTAAATAGATATACTTTTTATGATTTCACTACAGGCATTCTGAAAACTATAAATCATTTCATTCTGTTATTGCTTGAATTGCCATGTCCTTCAGTTTTCTTCAGTAAAGCAATAAGGAACTGCTAGAGATAATATTTGTATAGCTCTCATATGCGTTTATTGGGAAGGTGCTTTCTGACTTGTGGTATATGTAGCACAAATGCATAGTAATTATTTCCTACTTCTGATTATGTTTATTCTGCATCATATATATATGATATCATATGCAATTTATATCAGAACACTGTCTTAGTTGCTTTATTGTTGCTGATATTAAATACCATGACAAAAGTAACTTAAAGGAGAAAGGCTTATTTTGGCTTAGTGCTCTGGAAAGGTACAGTCCATCTTGTTGGGAAAGGCGTGAGAGCAAAGAAACATGGTGGCAGACCTGCGGGTCATGTTGCGCCCACACAGCAGAGTCAATGATAAGAGCCGGGCTGTGAAACCTCGGGTCTGCTGGAAGAAGTAAGGCTCCATCTTCTGTATGTTCCAGAAGCTTCTCAATAGCACCATCAGTTTAAACATGAGATTTAAAATATGGGGAACAGTTTACATTCTAACCACAACAAGAATTAGTTGTACAGAGTAATTTTAAATATAATTCCTGAGATATGTAAATATGTATTACATTTATAATCACATAATAATCTGGATATCTGAACATAAAATTAATTAAACAATAAAAGTAAACTAATAAGATGAGCTTTCAGCCTTAGGTAGAGGGTAGCATATGAGTAATATATGTGATAGACTTTTAATAAAATGTGTTTTAAACCTGCTTTATTTAACTATTACTGACATGTTTATATATGAACATATATATATGAGAACACAAATATATGCACACACATATATATATATATCCCCTCAAAACTAGATGAAGAATCCAAGAACTCATAGTCTTTGTGAACATAAAATAATTTAGTCTGAAAGGTGAAATTATTTTAATCAAAGAAATATTAGATAAGAAACTTTAAATTTTACCAGTCATTTTAAAATATTCAAAGCATATTATTAACTTAGCTACTAGTTCATTAAAAGAGGTCACTAAAACTATGACAATGACTGTGTGGCACAACAGAATCTCCAAACAACAGGAGAGGATTGCATCTGAAATCAGTGTCTTGTTCTTCAGTTTAAATAAAATTTATTTTCTGAATCTTTAGCAAGGCACACTCTCTGAAATAAGAATAAACTTAGGTAGCAGTCATTTTGCATGACCAGTACTTCTTTAATGTTGTGAGGGATAAGGAGTCTTGATGCTGTAAAATGCATTAATTATAAGTATGCTAGATGAGCAGAAGAAAAAATTTAAAGAAGATGGACGTTCCAAGCAGACAAAAATACAGAGAAGATTGACTTAGTTTCCCTCAGAAACAGCAGATTTATGCTATGTAGAAACATAGTTGTGATTTCTTGAAGATCAGAATAGAAGAATAATAGACATAAAATCATCAGTGAATGCATATATTGGATGCCTGTTATAGAAAAGTAAAGGTAACTATATTACTGTGTTTCTTCAGCAAATGATAAGCTAATCTCAGTCTTCACATAGTGGATGTATTCTGCAAGCAGCAAGGTGTGCACCTCTCAAGCATCTCTTTGCCTGCTGCTTCCTGGTATCTCCATCACTATAGAAACCACACAGCCCAAGTTCATTTATCACACCCCCAAAATTCAATTTTTAGTTGTTTTGGAAATTATAATAATATATTATATATAATATATAATTATATATAATAAATAATATATAATTATAATATAATTATCTAAAAATAAAAGAAATGAAAGCAAAAAACAAAACCCTACAATGCCCTGTAATGCTGAATAAGGTCATATTCAGCTTCTCAGAAGTGTAATAGCTTAGCTGCAAATGAACCATAATTATCCAAAGAACCATTCAAATGCAAACTGTTCTTAGTCCAATTTATATATCTTTCTGTGAACTGGAGAGTGAATGCACATTTTTCATAGTGTCTTAGCATCACAGCAGCTAACCTCCTTTGGAGCATTTGGGACACTCATATCTTACTGTGAATTCTGTTTTGAAAGCAATATCATTGGGAAAATGTTTCTCTGCTGTGTCATGGGTTCATGCATGCTGGAAAACAGCTCCTACATTCTGCTTGCATTTATCCTCCATTGCTGTATGTCTGCCATATAAAAACGTACATTCATCAAAATTGCTGCTAATTATTTATAGCTTTATTAATCAGGAAATACATTCAGTTACAAGCAGATGTTCACTCACAAAATGAATGACAGAACAAATAGTGAGGTAAAGTTGCTTTGTTTCTCCTTTAATATCTCCGTTCTCATCTCTTTACATTTCTCTATGCATGTTCTGTATGTAGTTCTGTATGTATAAGTTCATTGCATTGAAATTTTTTTGTTTAACTTTCTATTAATTTCTGCAATTTAAAGAAATAATGAAACACATTCTCACATGATATTGAATTTCCTGTGAAATCTCTGTTCAATTGTCTATGAGAATCACTGTATTTCAGGGTCAGCATGATTCCTGGGCAGATAAAGATGGAAACTTAGCCACCTGACTTCAGTCCCTGGGAAACCATCCATGTAGCACAGAAGGAGATGTTGTTCATGACTTCCACATGCATGGTGTGGTTCATGGACCCACACACATCATGCACACGCACAAACACTAATGTTAGCCTACTTTTAAAGAAAAATATAAGTAAAAAAGAATCATTATCTTTTATAGCACCCAAACAACACTTTTGTTTGATTTTTTGCTTAATTATTTTTAATAATTTTTCACATAATATCTTTTGACCAATCCTTTTCCTTCCTAAAATTCTTCCCAGATCTCTCCCATTTTTCCTTCACATCCAACTTCATATTCTTCTTCTGCTCACTCTTCTCTCTCAAAAAATGTAAATTCAACAGAACAAACACATAAAACCAACAAAAAATACCCCACAACAAAAAGCTCTCTCTCTCTCTCTCTCTCTCTCTCTCTCTCTCTCTCTCTCTCTCTCTCTCTCTCTCTCTCTCTCTCTCTCACACACACACACACACACACACACACACACCAAAACAAGGAATTCAGTGAACAAACAGAAATCAAAGAAATAGCACGATAAATGCACACACCCATAGATACACACACAGATGCGGTCACATGAGCACATACGTGAGAGCACAAACACATAAAACCACAAAATCATAAACTATATTGTTCAAACAAAAGAACAAGTAGGTAAAAAGTGCCTGAACAAAGCAATATGATAGAAAAAAGTCTCCAAAAGTACCTGGGTCTTGAAGTAGATCTCAGCTTTTTTGAAACCTCTATACCGATTTCCACAGTCCTGTACAAGTTTGCACTCTCACCAGCAATGACTGAATGTTCCCCTTACCTCACATCCTCACTAGCCTGTGTCATCATTTGTTGTTTGATTATGACCACTTTGACAGGCATAGAATTTAATCACAAGGTAGTTTTGATTTGCATTTCCCTGATTGCTAAGGTTATTGATCATATCTTTAAGTGCTTCTCAGCTATTTGTGTTTTATCTTCTGAGAATTCTAGGATTAGATATGTACCCCATTTAAAAAAATATTTGTATTTTTGTATTTTACATACCAACCACAGATCCTCCTCTCACCCTCCTTCTGTTTCCCCCCAACCTTCCCCCAACCCACCTTCCCATCCTTTCCTCCAGATGGGAGGAGCATCCATGGGGAGTCAGTGAAGCCTGGCTGAGGAAGGAACAAGCCCCTCCCACCCTGCATCAAGGGTGAGCAAGGCTTCCCACCATAGGTAATAGGCTCCAGAAAGCCAGCTCATGCACCAGGGATAGAAAACTTGATCCCACTGCCAGGGGCCACTCAAACAGAAGAAGCTACACAATGTCTCCCACATGCAGAGGGCCTAGTCTGGTCCCATGTAGTTGTCTCTGTAGATTTCCCCATCGTGATCTTGACGCCCCCCCCCCCCCCTGCTCATACAATCCATCCTCCCTCTCTTGTACTGGACTCCTGGAGCTCAACATGGTGCTTGGTTGTGAATTTCTGCATCTGTTTCCATCAGTTACTGGATGAAGGCTCTATGATGACAGTTAGGGTATTCACCAATCTGATTACCAGTGTAGGCCAGTTCAGGAATCCTCTCTGCTATTGCTAGTAGTCTCATCTGAACTCATACCTGTGGATTCCTGGGGATTTACCTAGCACCAGGTTTCTCTCTTACCCCATAATGTTTCCATCTATCAAGAGATCTCCTTCATTGCTCTCCCACTTGATCCCTCCCCCAGCTTGACCATCCAGTTCCCTTATGTTCTCATCCCCCATTCCCTCCACTCTATTGACCCCCTTATTCCCAGTTTACTCCTGGAGATCTCATGTGTTTCCCCTTCCCAAGGTGATCCATGCATCCCTCTTAGGGTTCTCCTTGTTTCCTAGCTTCTCTGGAGCTGTGGGTTGTAGTCTGATTATCCTTTGCTTTACATCTAGTATCCACTTATAGATAGAGTAAGTACATACCATGTTTGTCTTTCTGAGTCTGAGTCTGGGTTACCTCACTCAGGATATTTTCTAGTTCCATCCATTTGCCTGCAAATTTCATGTTTTTTTTTTTTTTTTTTTTTTTTTTTTACAGCTGGGTAATACTCCATTGTGTATATGTACCACATTTTCTTTACCCATTCTTTGGTTAAGGGTCATCTAGGTTGCTTCCAGGTTCTGGCCATTACAAATAATGCTGCTATGAACATAGTTGAGCAAGTGTCCTTGTGGTATGCTTGAGCATCCCTTGGGTGTGTGCCCAAGAGTGGTGTCTTGAGGCAGATTGATTCCCAGTTCTCTGAGAACTGGCCATAATGATTTCCAAAGTGGCTGTTCAATTTTGCACTCTCACCAACAGTGGAAGAGTGTTCCTCTTGCTCCAAGTCCTCTCCAACATAAGTTGTCATCAGGGGTTTTGATCTTAGCCATTTTGACAGGTATAAGATGGTGTCTCAGAGTCATTTTGATTTGCATTTCCCTGATGACTAAAGATGTTGAGCAATTCCTTTCAAGTCTTTCTGCCATTTAAGATTCTTTTGTTGAGAATTCTCTGTTTAGCTCTGTAGCCCATTTGTAATTGGATTGTTTGGTATTTTGATGTCTACTTTCCTTAGTTCTTTATATATTTTAGATATCAGCCCTCTGTCAGATGTGTGGTTGTGAAGATCTTTTCCCATTCTGTAGGATGTTGTTTTGTCTTATTTACTGTGTCCTTTGCCATACAGAAGCTTTTCAGTTTCAGGAGGTCCCATTTATTAATTGTTGTTCCCAGTGTCTGTGCTATTGGCACTATATTTAGGAAGTGGTCTCCAGTGCTAATGAGTTCTAGGCTACTTCCTACTTTCTTTTTTTTATTTTATAATTTAATTTTACATGTCAGCCACAGATTCTCCTGTCCTCCCTCCTCCCGACCTTCTCCACTCTCTCCCCCAACCCGCCCCCCATTTCCATCTCCTCCAGGGCAAGGACTCCCCCTGGGGATTCAGATCAGCCTGGTAGATTCAGTCAAGGCAGGTCCAGTCCCCTCCTCTCTTCACCCAGGCTGAGCAAAGTGTTCCTACATAGGCCTCAGGCTCCAAACAGCCAGCTCATGTACTAAGGACAGGTCCTGGTCCCACTGCCTAGGGCCCTCCAAAACAGTTCAAGCTAGTCAACTATCTCACTTATCCAGAGGGCCTAATCCAGTTGGGGGCTCCTCAGCCATTGGTTCATAGTTCATATGTTTCCACTAGTTTGGCTCTTTGTCCCTGTGCTTTTTCCAGTCATGGTCTCTACAATTCTTGCTCATACAATCCCTCTTCTTTCTCACTGATTGGACTCCTGGACCTCCACCTGGGGCCTGGCCATGGATCTCTGCATCCGCTTCTATCAGTCATTGGATGAGAGTTCTACCACGACAGTTAGGGTGTTTGGCCATCCCATCACCAGAGTAGGTCAGTTTGGGCTTTCTCTTGACCATTGCCAGTAGTCTATTGTGGAGGTATCTTTGTGGATTTCTGGGGACCTCCCTAGTATTTTGCTTCTTCCTATTCCCATGGGGTCTTCATTTATCATAGTCTCTCTTTCCTTGTTTTCCCTCTCTGCTCTTGATCGAGCTGGGATCTCCCACTCCCCTAAGCTCTCTTTCCCTCGACCCTTGCCCTCATTATCTGCCCCGCCACGTCCAGTTTGCTCATGTAGATCTCATCCATTTCTCTGTCATTGGGCATACATACTCGTGTCTTTCTTAGGGTCCTCTTCACTAGGTAGCCTCCCTGGAGTTGTGAGCAGCAGTCTAGTCATCCTTTGTTTTACATCTAGTATCCACCTCTGGAGGCATTATGATCCCTGACCTCAAGCTCTATTATAGAGCTACAGTAATAAAAACAGCTTGGTACTGGCATAAAAACCGACATGTGGACCAATGGAATCAATTGAAGACCCCGACATTAATCTGCACACCTATGAACATATAATTTTTGACAAAGAAGCCAAAATTGTACAATGGAAAAAAGAAAGCATCTTCAACAAATGGTGCTGGCATAACTGTATGTCAACATGTAGAAGGCTGCAAATAGATCCATATCTGTCACCATACACAAAACTTAAGTCCAAGTGGATCAAAGGCCTCAACATAAATCCAGTTACTCTGAACCTAATAGAAGAAAAAGTAGGAAGTAGTCTTGAATGCATTGGCACTGAAGATCACTTCCTAAATATAGCACCAGAAGCACAGACACTGAGAGAAACAATAAATGGGACCTCTTGAAACTGAGATGCTTTTGTAGAGCAAAGGACATGGTCAACAAAACAAAGAGGTAGCCTACAGAATGAGAAAAGATCTTCACCAACCCCATATCTGACAGAGGGCTGATATCTAGAATATATAAAGAACTCAAGAAATTAGACATCAAAATGCCCCCACAATCCAATTAAGAAATGGGCTATAGAGCTAAACAGAGAATTCTCAACAGAGGAAGCTCAAATGGCTGAAAGACATTTAAGGAATTGCTCAACATCCCTAATCATCAGAGAAATGCAAATTAAAACAACTCTGAGATACCACCTTACACCTGTCAGAATGGCTAAGATCAAAACCACTGAAGACAGCTTATGCTGGAGAGGATGCAGAACAAGGGGAACTCCCCTCCACCGTTGGTGGGAATGCAAGCTTGGACAGCCACTTTGTAAATCTATATGACGCTTTCTTAGGAAATTGGGAATCAATGTCCAAGACCCAGCTATACCACTCTTGGGCATATTCCCAAGGAATGCTCAATCATACCACAAGGGCACATGCTCAACTATGTTCATAGTAGCATTATTTGTAATAGCCAGAACCTGGAAACAACCTAGATGCCCTTCAACTGAACAATGAATAAATAAAATGTGGTACATATACACAATGGAGTACTACTCAGCAGAGAAAAACAATGACATCATGAGGTTTGTAGGCAAATGGAGAGATCTAGAAAAAATCATCCTGAGTGAGGTAACCCAGACTCAGAAAGACAAACATGGTATGTACTCACTCATATGTGGACACTAGATGTAAAACAAAGGATGACTAGACTGCTACCTACTTTCTCTTCTATCAGGTTCAGTGTAGCTAGATTTATTTTGAGGTCTCTGATCCACTTGGGCTTGAGTTTTGTGCATATCAATAGATATGGATCTATTTGCAATCTTCTCCATGTTGACATCTAGTTATACCAGCACTATTGATTGAAGATGCTTTCCCCACCCCATTGTACAGTTGTGGCTTCTTTGTCAAAAATCAGGTTTTAATAGGTGTGTGGATTAATGTCAGGGTCTTCAATTCAATTCCATTGGTCCACATGACGGTTTTTATGCCAATACCAAGCTGTTGTTATTACTATAACTCTGTAGTAGAGCTTGAAGTCAGGGATGGTGATGCCTCCAGAAGTTGCCTTATTATAAATGATTGTTTTAGCTATTCTAGGTTTTTTTGTTTTTCCATATGAAGTTGAATATTGTTCTTTCGAGGTCTGTGAAGAACTGTGTTGGGATTTTGATGGGGATTGCATTGAATTTGTAGATTGTTTGTGGTAAGATTGCCATTTTTATTATGTTGGTTCTGCTCATCCATGAGCATGGGACATCTTTCCATGTTCTGATATCTTCTTAGATTAGTTTCTCCAAGGACTTAAAGTTTTTTTCATACAGGTCTTTCACTTGCTTAGTTAGAGTTACTCCAAGATATTTTATATTATTTGTGGCTATTGTAAAGGCTACAAATTCTGATTTCTTTTTCGGCCCATTTTTCATTTGTCTATAGGAGAGCTACTAATTTTTTTTGAGTTAATCGTGTATACTACCACATTACTGAAGGTATTTATTAGCTGTAGGAGTACCTGGCAGAACTTTTGGGCTCACTTATGTATATTATCATACCATCTGCAAATAGTGAAAATTTGACTTCTTTTCTTCCAATGTGTATCCCCTTGATCTCCTTTTGTTGTCTTATTATTGTAGCTAGAACTTTGAATACAATATTGAATAGATAAGGAAAGAGTGGGCAGCCTTGTCTTGTTCTTGATTTTAGTGGAGTTGCTTTGAGTTTCTCTTCATTTAATTTGATGTTGACTGCCAGCTTGCTGTAAATTTCCTTTATTATATTTAGGTGTGTTCCTTTTCCTCCTGATATCTCCAAGACCTTTATCATAAAGGGGTGTTGGATTTTGTCAAAGCCATTTTCAGCATCTAATGAGATGATCATGTGTTGGTTTTTTTTTTCTTTCGGTTTATTTATATGATGGGTTACATTGACAGGTTTTTTTTTATGTTAAACCATTCCTGCATCACTGGGATGAAGCCTACTTAATTATTATGGATAATTTTTTGATGTGTTCTTGGATTCTGTTTGCTAGTATTTTATTGAGTATTTTTGCATCAATGTTCATGAGGGAGATTGGTCTGTAATTCTCTTTCCTAGTTGTATCTTTATGTGGTTTGGGTATCAGGGTAACTGAAGCTTCATAGAAAGAGTTTGGCAATGTTCCTTCTGTTTGAAACAATTTGTGTATAACAATTTAAGGAGTATTGGCACTAGTTCTTTGAAATTCTGGTAGAATTCTGCACTGAAACCATCTAGCCTTGGGGTTTTAGTTTTTGTTTTTTGTTTTTTGTTGGGAGAATTTTAATAAGTGTTTCTATTTTCTTAGAGGTTATAGGTCTATTTAAATTGTTTATGTGGTCTTTATTTAATTTTGGTATGTGGTACCTATCAAGACAATTGTCCATGTCTTTTATATTTTCTAATTTTGTGGAGTGTAGGTTTTTGAAGTATGACATGCTGATGCTCTGGATTTCCTTGCTATCTGTTGTTATGTTTTCTTTCTCATTTCTGATTTTGTTGATTTGGATAGATGAACTCTTTGTTTAATTGATTCTTTGTACAGTTCTCTTTGTTTCTATTTTATTGATTTCAGCCCTCAATTTGATTATTTCCTGGCATCTACTCTTCCTGGGTGAGTTTGCTTCTAATTCTTCTTTTTTTCTAGAGCTTTCAGGTGTGCTGTAAAGTAACTCATGTGAGATTTCTCTAACTTCTTTAGGTAGATAGTTAGAGCTATGAACTGCCACACCAACTCCAGTGTCGTCTGTGTGACATAAACAATTATGTCTATAATAGCGGACTAGAAATACATGTCCCATGGGACTAAGCTCCCTGGAGGTCCCTGGTGGAGTGCCCGTGTTATGCCTCCCTCTCGAAGAAGACATGCTTCACGGATCATGTGCTCCCTGGGCTATGGGTTCTATATAACTGCTTTTCTGATAATGTTCTAATTAATCTATAAAGCACAGCCAAAATTAATGAATGCTTGGATTGTGAACTATGGAGGAAAGGGGAAACTGAACATGGATCTTAATCAGATTTAGCAGAATGAGCTATTTTTTAAAGACCCCAAGCCACTAGGTAAAGAAAGTATAATAGTTCAGGCACTTCTAGGGAATGAACACTCACCCACTAGGAATCCTTTAAGAATCCCAACTAAAGTGATTTATGGTAGAAAACGTTATCTCATATGAGGCAGGTGGTGGGCCCCTCTGTTGAGGAAGTTCAGCATGGGAAACTTAAGGACTACAGCAGAACCCCTTCCCCTTACAAGCATAAAAGTATGAGTCCATATTCCAGCAGGTAAAAAGGTTTTATATTAGAAGAGATATGTGATTTAAAAAAAACTGAAGAAAGACTTAGAGAGGGTCTGCAGCATCCAAATTGGCTAAGTGGGTCATGAGAACCAGAAAAGTAGAAGTGCATAATAAACTAGAGAGCGGCTGAGATAAAGATGAAGGACACAGCTGCAACCACAAAGAAGCCTACACAAGTCTAGGGATTGTACTAAGTTTAAAAAACACAGACTGCTTTTTGGGTCATAAAGTTCTTGTGGGTGAAGGGTTATGTCTAGCGCCGATTAATAACTGTGCTTGCTTTTTTTAAGACGGTGTGATTGAATTATTGCCAAGCTCTTGTTGTTCCTTGTGTGACTTGATAGTTTTCTTTTCTGTATATAAACTACTGATTTGCAGAAGTAAAATTGCAGCAGATTTAAACCAATTCTGAGTGTGTTGTCTGTCTGTCGTTCACCAAATCCCTGCCTTCCTGACTACCCAAGCCCTGGTTCTCCTACGGTCGTGGTACTCCCAGTGGGCCAGTCCGTGGCAATGAACTTTCCTCTTAGTCCTGCTTTCATAGTGTCTCATAAGTTTGGTTATGTTGTACATTCATTTTCATTGAATTCTAGGAAGTCTTTAAGTTCTTTGTTTCTTCCTTGACCCACTGGTGATTCAGTTGAGCATTATTCAGTTGTAGGTTTTATGTAATTTGTGTTGTTGTTGAATTCTAACTTTAAGCCATGGTATTCTAATAAAATACTGGAGGTTATTCTAATTTTTTTTGTATTTGTTGAGATTTGCTTTGTGAACAAGTATGTGGTCAATTTTAGAGAAGGTTCCATGGGATACTAAGAAGAAGGTTTGTCTGAGTTCAAGGCCAGCCTGGTCTACAGGGCAAGATCCAGGACAGGTACCAAAACTACACAGAGAAACCCTGTCTTGAAAAGAAAAAGACAAAAGGTAGATTATTGAATCTATTATGAAAAGAAAAAAGAGAGAATATGGATATGATAAGATAAAAGTTCAATTATTGAATCTATATTTAAAAGGAACTACTTGTTTTAAATAGGATAAGTAATGAAAATTTTTCTGAGTTTATCAAATGTTACTGGACTGGACATTGTTATATTTTAATGGGGTTTTTCATCTGCATCTGTCAAATGTTAATGGACTAGACATTGTTAATGTAATTCTTGACTGTATATATTGTATATACTTATTGGATATAGTTTTTCTTGTATTAGTTATAAGCTTTTTAAATTTCTAGACAGAAAAGGGGAAACGTGGTGATATTATGTTTCCCAAAATATTGTGCACCCTAATAAACTTATCTGGGGTCAGAGAAGGAAAGAGTCCCTAGATATAGAGGCCAGAAAATGGTGGCACACATGCCTTTAATCCTATCACTTGGGAGGCAGAGACCCATCTGGATCTCTGTGAGTTTAAAGCCACACTGGAAACAGCCAGGCATGGCAACATGAGCCTTTAATCCTAGTAAGTGATGTCAGAAAGCAGAAAGGTATATAAGGCGAGGAAACCAGGAACTAGTGCTGGCTAAGCTTTCAGGCTTTTGACCAGCAGTTCAGCTGAAATTCATTCTTGATGAGGACTCAGAGGCTTCCAGTCTGAGGAAACAGGATCAGCTGAGGAAATGGCAAGGTGAGGTGGCTGTGGCTTGTTCTGCTTTTCTGATCTTCCCATGTTCACCCCAATACCCAGCTTCAGATATGTTTTTATTAACAAGACCTCCTAACAATTCATGCTACAGGTGGATGTTCTGTGGATGTCTATTAAGTCCATTTGAGTCATAACATCTGTTAGTTCCCATATTTCTCTGTTAAATTTCTGTCTGTCAGACGTGTCCATTGGTGAAAGTTGGGTGTTGAAGTCTATCACTATTAGTGTGTGGGTTTTGATGTGTGATTTAAACTTCAGTAATGTTTCTTTTGCATATGTGGGTGCCCATGTATTTTGGTCATAAATATTCAGAATTGAGACTTAATCTTGGTGGATTTTCCCTGTGATGAAAATAAAATGTCCTTCTTGATCTATTTTGATTAATTTTAGTTTGAAATCTATTTTGGTAGATTAGAATAGCTACACTAGCTTAACTCTTAATTCTATTTGGTTGGAAGGTCTTTTTCCAACCTTTTACTCTGAGGTAGTGTCTGTTTTGGAAATTGAGGTGTGTTTCTTGTATGCAATAGAAGAATAGTTCCTGTTTTCTTATCCATTCTGTTAATCTGTGTCTTTTTATAGGCGAATTGAGTCCATTGAAACTAAGGGATATTAATGACCAGTGATTGTTAATTCCTGTTATTTTTTGGTAGTAGTTTGTGTGCTTCCCTTCTTTGGAATTTGCTGCTGTGGGCTTATCTATTGCCTGTATTTTCATGGGTGCATCTAACTTCCTTAGGTTGGGTTTTTCCTTCTAGTGCTTTCTATAGTGCTGGATTTGTGGATAGGTATTGTTTAAATCTGGTTTTGTCATGGAATATCTTGTTTATTCCATCTATGGTGATTGAGAGCTTTTTTGGTATAATAGTCTGGGCTGGCATTCATGGTCTCTTAGTGTCTGTATAACATCTGTCTAAGACCTTTTGGCTTTCAGAATCTTAATGGGGAAGTCAGATGTTGTTTTGATGGGTCTGCCATTATATGTTACTTGGCCTTTTTCCTTTGCAGCCTTTAATATTCTTCCTTTAATTCTGTAAGTTTAGTGGTTTGATTATTATGTGGCAAGAGGACTTTTTTGGGGGGGAGGGGTCCATTCTATTTGGTGTTCTGTAAGCTTCTTGTACCTTAATAGGCATGTCCCTCTTTAGGTTGGGGAAATTTTCTTCTATGATTTTGTTGAATATATTTTCTGTGCCTTTGAGCTGGTATTGTCCTTCTTCTATCCCTGCTATTCTTAGATTTGGTCTTTTCATGATGTCCCAGATTCCCTGGACATTTTGTGTTATGACTTTCTTGGCTTTAATATTTTATTTGACTGATGAATCTGTTTCCTCTTCTGTATCCTCCATGCAAAAGATTCTCTCTTCCATCTCTTGTATTCTGTTGGTTAAGCTTGCATCTGTAGTTCCCTTCATTTACTCGGGTTTTTTATTTCCAGCAATACCTTTGTTTGTATCTTCTTCATTGTTTCTATTTTACTTTTCAAGTCTTGAACTGATTTCTTCACCTGTTTGGTTGCTTTTTCTTGGTTTTCTTAACTTTCTTTAAGGGATTTCTTCCAATTTTTTGTTTGTTTTTTCTTGATTTATTTAAGGGAATTTTTCATTTCCTCTTTAAAGGCCTCTGTACTCTTCATAAAGTCATTTTTAAGACTGTTTTCTTCTGCTTCTTTTACATTGGGATGTTCAGGTCTTGCTATTGTAGAATTGCTAGGTTCTGGTGGTAACATATTGCTCTTTATGTTGTTGAATGTATTCTTGCCCTGGTGTCTACCCATCTCTTCCTCCAATCAGTGCAAAATGTGTCTGTGTCATCACTGGCATTGTTTGTGTCTCAGGGCATTGCTGGGGTCTCAGGGAATGGGTGGGTTTCAGAAACAGAGTGGGGCTTGTAGATTACAGGGTCCAATGGGAGGATGGTCAGGCCTGCCTGCAGGAGTCTTGCCTGCTGGCCTGCAACTGGGGGCATAATGGCTAGGGGTACAGGGACACAGGTTGTGCCCTTTGGCCTAGGGCCTAGACACTGGGGTGACTGGCTAGGAGACCAGTGACTCACCTCTTGGTCCAATCAGAGTTGGCAGAGTCTGTCTCAGGAAGCAGCTGCAGTCTCAGAGGATGGGTGGATTTGGTGCATGGAGTGGGGCTTGTAGATTTCAGGGTCTGATAGGGGAGATTAGGGTGACTGCTGGGAGAACAATGACTCCATGTGCCTCATTTTTAAATTGGTTTGTCTGTTTTTTCAACATCCAATTTTGAGTTCTTTAAATATTTTAGTTATTAATCCTCTATCAGATGAGTAATTGGTAAAATCTTTTCCCATTCTGTAGCCTACAGGTTTGTCTGGATGATGGTGCTCTTTTCTATGAAGACATTTTCCAATTGTATGAGATCTTTTTTTTTTAATTAATTATTGGTCTAAGTGCCCATGCTATCAATGGGTGTCCTATACAGAAAGCCTTTTCTTGTGCCAATGAGTTCAAAACTATTCACCAATTTCTCCTCTATTGGGTTCAGTGTGTCTTTTTTTTTTTTTTTGAGGTCTTTCAGGCATTTGAACTTGCATTTTGTGTAGAGTAAGGGATATGGATCTATTGCCATTCTTCTACATGTAGCCATCTAGATTGATCAACATCATTTATTGAAGATGTTGTCTTTTTTCCAGTGTTTAGTTCTTGCTTCTTTATCAAAAATCAGGTGCCTGTAAGTGTGTGGACTTATGTCTGGGTCTTCAGTTTAATTTCACTGATCAATGTGTGTTTTTAGACCATGCTATTTTTATTAGATATTTTATATGTACTAGCTTTGTAGTACAATTTGTGATCAGGAATGGTAATACTTTCAGTAATTCTTTGATTATTCAGGAGTGTTTCATGTGTTTCATCTCTCCTGTTTTTTTTGTATTTCTATATGAAGTTGAAAATTGTCCTTTCAAGTTTTGTGAAGAATTATGCTGGCATTTTAATGGGGACTGTATTAAATCTGGAGATTGCTTTTGCTAGGGCCATTTTCACATTTCATTTTCATATTAATCTTACTGATCCATGAGCATGAAATATCATTACATTTTTCGATATCTTCTTGAATTTCTTTCTTTAATATCTTAAAGTTTTTATTATACAAGTCACTTTATTATCTAGAATTGTCCCAAGATATTTTTGAGGTTATTGTGAAAGATATTGTATCTATGATTTCTTTTTCAGTCTGAGGACTTTTGTGTATTCGTTTTGTATTTTGCTACATTTCTGAATTTTGTTTACCAGCTTTATGAGTTTGCTGGTAGGGGTTTTAGCATCATTTACATAGATATCATATCATCTGAAAATAAATCTACTTTGCCTTCATCTTTTCCTATTTGTATCCCCCGATCTCCTTCAGTTGCCTTATTGCTCTACCTAAGACTTCAAATACTATATTGAATAGATAGATATGTAGAGGGTAGATGACCTTGTTTTATTCATGACTTTAGTGAATATGTTTAGAGTTTCTTTCTATTTAGGGTAATGTTGGCTGTGGCATTGCTGTAAATCAAGTTTATTTATTATATTGAGTTATGTCTCTTTCACTCCTAGTTTCTCCAGGATTTTTATCATGACAGGGTATTAGATTTTGTTGAAGGCCTTCCTAGGTGTTAATGCTTGGGAATTTAGGCAGCTGAGGTGCTCTGGGGGATCTTCTCCTACACCTGGATCTCTAGGATGAAGTCTACTTGACCATGGTGGATGATCTTTTTGAAAACTTGTATTCAGTTTGCAAGTATTTGACTGATAGCTTTTCCATGTTCATGAGGGAAGTTAGTCAGTAATTTTATTTCTTTTTTGGACATTTGTGTAGTTTCAGTGTCAGGGTAATTGTGACCTCATAAAAAGTACTGGGCAATGCCCCTTCTGTTTTATTTTGTGAAATAATTTGAAGAGTATTAGTATTAGTTCATTCTTTTTTGAAGGTCTGGTAGAATTCTATACTAAATCCATCTGGCCTCAGGCTATTTTCAGTTGGGAGGCTTTTAATTACTGCTTCTAATTCACTGGAGGTTGTGGATCTGTTTAAGTTGCTTATCTGATCTTGATTTAATGTCTGTTGGTTGTATATATAAAGAAAATTTTCCATTTATTTTAAGTTTTCCAGTTTGGCAGAGTACAAATTACAAATTTTTAAGTATGTCCTTATGATTCTCTAGACACCAGATAGAGTTTCTCTTTCTTTTTTATTGGAAATACATTCTTCTGTGATACAATACATCCAGACCACAGTTTCCCTGCCCCACCACTCCTTCCAGTTTTGCCACAACCTCCTCTTTCCCCTAGATGACTCCCCCTCCATTTCCTCTTCAGAAAAGAGTAGGCCTACAAGAGACAACAGCCAAATAGGACAAAATAAGACACAGCAAGACAAGACAAAAAGCCCACATACTGAGGCTGGACAAGGCAACCCAGTAGGAGGAAGACAGCCCCCAAATCAAAGTCAGAGATACACCTGTTCCTACTGTTAGGATTCCCACAAAAACACCAAGCTAACTGTCACAAAATATATACAGAGAACCTGGTGCAGACCCATGCAGTCCCAGTGCTTGCCACTTCAGTCTCTGTGAGTCCATTTGAGCTCTGCTTAATTGATTCAGTGGGCCATGTTCTCTTGGTGTCCTCTACCCCCTCTGACTCATACAATCTTTCCTCCTTCTCTTCTATGGGGTTCCCTGATCTCTGATGGGAGGTACATTGTGGTGATATTTTGTGATCTAACAAATAAAGCTTGCCTGAAGATCAAAGCCAGCCACTTGTTAGCCATAGAAGCCAGGCAGTGGTAACATATACACTTTTCATCCCAGCACTTGGTATCTCATGCTTTTGCTCCCAGTACTTGGGAGGCACACATGCCTTTTATCCCAGCACTAGGGAGGTTGAGACAGGAAGTGATATGGCTGGGTGGAGAAAGGAATATAAGGTAGGAGGAGACAGGAGCTCAGTCCTTTCAGCTGAGGAGTTGGTGAGGTGGTTGTGGCTTGTTCCTTTGTCTGTCTTTCTGATCTTTCAGAAAGGATTCATGCTACAGTATATGACGGAGACCTCCAATTTAGACTCTCAGCATAATGTCTGGCTGTGGGTCTCTGCATTTGTCCCCATCTGCTGCCAGAGGAAGGCTCTCTCATGATGACTGGACAAGGCATTGATCTATGAGTATAGCAGAATATCATTAGGAATCTCTCTCTCTCTCTCTCTCTCTCTCTCTCTCTCTCTCTCTCTCTCATTCTTTCTTTTGTCTTTTTAAAAAATCTGTGAAAGTGACCTTAGTGAGGACTTTTAGCAATGGAGCATATAAAGTCTGAACTGGCCATCTTTTGTAGTCAGGCAAAGCTTCCAGTTTTGGGGCTAGGTTGCATTCACTTGAGTTTTTGGCTGAGGTAGTCCTGTGGAGATTCCTAAACAACCTGGGCTCATGCTCTGACAGAGAGACACTCTGAAAACTGACAGCATGGCCCCATTTCTGAGGACAAGCAGCTCATTTAAAGTAGAGAGCTAGAGCTAGTGTCTGCACAGAACCTTCACACCTGCTTTATAGACTGTGTGGCACAAGAAGGAACTCTGCAGGCTTTGGAAAGAGAAACCTGGAGACAAACCCAGCCTCAAAACCCTCAACCTACAATCTGTTCTGTATGTGAGATGTGCTGGGGCAATGGAGGTGTAGAACTCTTGGGAGTGACCAACCAATGTTTGGCTTAACTTGAAGCCCATGCCAGGAGAGGGAGTCCATCCCTTACTCTGCCTGGATGGCCAGAAACTGGAGACTGGACAACCCAGAGACCAAACACAACTGGAAAAAAAGGAAGAAAGTGTTTGTGGCTAACACAAAGGAATGAGGAAAGAAAGGGGTGGGAGGACGAGTGAGGGAGTCCACAGGAAGAAAATAACTGGGTCTATTGCAAATTTTAATGCAATCCCCAGGAAATGGGGGTGGGAGAGGAGAGTTCCTTTCAAGTGGTCTGCTACAGGGCTGGGGATGACATTGGAGGGACTGTAATGTAGGACAGGAAGAAGAGTGGAGATTATCAACCTGAGTACCAGCATGGTGTGGCCACTGACTTCCCAGGTAGGAAGTGTTTTTGGTATTGGCTGATGACACAAAAGGATAGAAGAGAGGAAAGCTTGATCTGCTGCTAGGTTTGATGGAGTCCATAGGAAATTAAGTTGTTTTTTTTTCCAAATTTACATGATAAGGTTGTTTGATAGGTTGTCAACATAAGTAGGACTAAAATTTCAAAATTTTTGAACATGCAGGAACAGCTTGTGTTTCTTAATATTTTAAACATGTAGTCCCTTGGAGAAAACACCTGTGAGCTTCCCGAAGCACATACATCCCAGTGCTTGAATCACTGTTGGGTATCATTATCATAAATAAGGGAAAAGGCAACAAATAAAAACCCCACGGCACAGTGAAAATCAGTGACTGCTTTCTTTTTGGGAAAGACCCACATTATCAGGAAGTTTAAAGAATAATCCAGGGAACATGGAAAAGCGGGCTTAACATCCTTACATTTTCAGATAACTGAAGTAAGAGATGGTAGCTGTGTTTAAGGATAGCTTAGCTCTTACCCCAAGGACACATTAGTGTTTGTCTCTACCTTAGGAAGGCTGTCTACTGCACTGGAAACTGATAACCAAGATGTCCTCTTGGTATGTTATTAACTTTGATGATCTAGTATAATTGCTTCTCACAGAAATCTAAGGAGGCTGTCAAATTCACACATTTTAGAAGTAAAGTATTTCAAACAAGTGGAGAAATCTTAAAGTACTAAAGAATGAACCCCAAAACATTATATTTAAAAATTAAACAAGAGAGACTCCCCTATGAATAAAACTGTGCTCCTGTTTTTGTGTACATTTTAACTTCCTTTATTACAGTTGTTATGCACTATATACATACTCCTTTGTGTGTCATTATTTTCTGCACAAAGCTTAGATATCCTAATGTATAGAATTCTCAGTGTCATTTTTCTCAGTAATTAATACAGCAGCCTTATAAACGGGGAGATTTTTCTAGTTTAAATACAGTAGATGGGTACACATATATGTGTGTTCATATGTAGGCTTTCCACATGCCTGCACAAAGAAAGTTCTGTGCATTTTTAAACAGCCTTACTGGAGATGCCCTTCCGTTTGCTCTTTAACAGACCTAGGCAATTTATATCTGTAAAGCCCTGCCTACAAAATACATCCTATAGTTGTAGCTTTGGAAAAGTACACTTAAATGTCTAAAAATAATCCATACTTGCTCTGTAGAGCCAAGAAGTTTTCCACATTACTCAACAATCTCTGCTGTGTCACTGATGTAATCTTACATTTTCAAACATCCCCAGGAGCCAACAGTGTACATGAATTTATTCTCTAGCCAGGAAGACCTTTCATTTAATAGTATTAGATTTACTATGTATTAATTACATTAATTACTGCAACAAGATA
Organism: Peromyscus maniculatus bairdii; assembly: GCF_049852395.1. Taxonomy (NCBI): domain Eukaryota; kingdom Metazoa; phylum Chordata; class Mammalia; order Rodentia; family Cricetidae; genus Peromyscus; species Peromyscus maniculatus. The sequence goes on along the minus strand of NC_134864.1, from coordinate 67,722,958 downwards.
CTCCCAGTTTCTCAGGAAACATTGAGAAAAATCCCAGTCCTCTCCCTTAACTCCCAGTTTGAGAGTTATCTGAGGAAGATATCTGTCTTATGATCAATATGTCTTTAGAGGGGACATTGCTGTTTTGTTCCTAGGCAGATGTTAAAATGGCATGAACCAGTCCAGATTAAGGCAGAATTGATACCACCTTTCAGAACACAATACTAATTCTTTGCTTTGACATATAGTAAAGATGGACAAATTTTCTCTACAAAATAGAGACTCTGGAACCCAAGTCATTTTTCAATAATTTGAAATTTTGTTAAAACTTTGTACTCTCCTCTGTAATGAATAAACAATATGTTTTCTGTATTATTTCTTGTAAGGATTTAATTCTGGTGACACAGTAATTGTCCATATAGGCCATATACTATGATAGAATAAAATTATTAAAGTTTAAGTGTTAATCACCTTTCCTCTGTTTCCTTTTCGCCTGCAACAGAAAGTGTGTGTGTGTGTGTGTGTGTGTGTGTGTGTATGTGATGTAAACAAGGAAGTCTACTCTGTTTTCCATCATTTCTTACACTGATGAGGAAGAAAGAAGAGAGACAAGAACCATGCATAATCAAAGAAACACAGGTTGCTTTATGTAAGAAAGGCAAGGATAAATTCAAGAAGCAGTAAAACTGAGATGGAGGGTGCTGAAAGAAAGACATGGGCACTGAATCTGAGCTCTGCTTGGGAGTTTCTAGAAATACACTTCAGGTTGGGGATAATACACTTCTCCAAGTTGGCTTTGACAGGGCATTAATGTGCCACAAGTGTGTTAAAGAGTGCTGTAAACGTCAATATCCACACAAAAGAAGTCAGGCAGGGCTCAGGGAAAGTCTATGCTGTAGACACATTGCAACAGATGACCTTGAAGATTTCTAAAGCTGGAACAAGCTATGTGAGTTGTTCTCAGTGTGAACAATATAGTCAGGCCTTTGTAGCATAGCGGAGTGATAACTGCACCCTGGCTTCTCTGGAAAGGGAATGTGACCTTTGGCAGATTGCTCTCCTAATCCCAAGCAATTCCCAACGTTCTCCAATGACTTGTTTGCCAGCATCCCAGCAGCCATCCATGTGCTCATTTCTGAAAGAAGTCTGGACAGAGACTACATCCCAGTGTCATCCACAAAAAGTGAGACAAAATGAGAACCAATAGGACTATCAAAGAGGAGATGAAGTGTCTAGAACAAATGAGAAACCTTAGACTAGTTTATAATCCCTCCTCTCTACCTCTGTGATTACCCCCTGATTTACAATCCTTCAGTAGTAACTTCCTTCCCAATCTAGTAAGTACCACAGATGCTCAGATATTTCTGACCATCATCAGCATAGAGACACAACTAATAGGGGTGTGTGTGTGTGTGTGTGTGTGTGTGTGTGTGTGTGTGTGTGTGTATGTGTGTGGCCATATTTTAATCAACTCTGTCTTAGTATGACACTATGTGGTAGTTTGAATGAAAATTCCCTTCTCACCCCCTCATATATTTGAATGCTTAGTCACCAAGGAGTGGAACTATTTAAAAATTAGAAGGATTAGATGACCTTGCATTGTTGGAGGAGGTTGGTTGCTGAGGGTGAGCAAATCATCAATTAAAATGCTTCCTTTTATAAGAATTGCCTTGGTCATAGTGTCTATTCACAGAAGTAGAATACTAATACATTATTTTAAAATAATATTTTTATTTATCGTGTGTGTGTGTGTGTGTGTGTGTGTGTGTGTGTGTGTGTGTGTGTGTTCATGTATGTGGTTATACATAAGCGCTGGTTTCATGTTTGGAGTTCAGAGGATAAATTTGTGGAATTGGTTCTTTCTCCATTTTATATGGGCTCCAGGGATAGAACTCATGTAGTCAGGCTTGGTAGCTTACCAGCTGTGCCATCTTGGTGCTCTCCAAATTACACACATATTTTTTAAAGGTTTCTTTTATTTTTAATTCTGTGTATGTGTTATATGGGTATGTGCATATGAGTATAGTTCCTTCTGAGTCAACAAAGGGTGTAAGATCCTGAGAGTTGGAGTCTCAGGTGGTTGTGAGCTGCATGTGGGTGCTGAGAATTGAGGAGTATTTCAGCTCAGTACTTGCTTTTACCTACAGAGCCATCTCCCCAACCCTAAAGTGATATATTTTTTTTATTCAACAACGTTCTTAAGAGCCTATCTACATTTTGTAAGTAAGTTCATGACATAGGCATAGAGAAGCAACTATGGAAAGAAGATAAAGAGACTTATTTTAGCCCCAGGACACCAGTGCCTAAGCTGTAGATACTGCAGGGCAGACTGATAGTGTGTACATTAGTTTCTTTCTTTTTTTTTTTTTTTAAAGATTTATTTATTTATTATGTATACAGTGTTCTGCCTGCATGTATGCCTGCAGGCCAGAAGAGGGCACTAGATTTCATTACAGATGGTGGTTGTGAACCACCATGTGGTTGCTGGGAATTGAACTCAGGACCTCTGAAAGAGCAGTCAGTGTTCTTAACCTCTGAGCCATCTCTCCAGCCGTACATAAGTTTCTTAACCATTTTAGCCTTCATATTTTTTTCAGCATTATGAAGAGACTAATACCTATCCCAAAGGCTTATAATAGGAAATATATTTAGGACAAATGTGGTTCAAATGTTTATTGCCATTTGTTGAATGTAAAAGGCTTGAATTTGTTGCTAACCTCCAGTTTTATAGTTAAAATTTCATTTCTGTATCTGTCTCCTAAATTGCAAAGTTAAGTTCTTGATCTCCTTTTCTCAGCTGATCAATTTGACAAATGATGATGCCTTACTCTTTTCAAACCTGCTAAGATACTATGTTATTAATTTGATTTTTTTCTTACTTCAGTATTATTTGTTTATTGAACCCTCACCTGCATAAGGTAAATTTTTTGTTGTTATTAAATTTTATATTATATTTTATTATGTGTATATATGTTTATATGTTTGTGCACCTGCTTGCAAGTGTGTGCTTGTGTGCACACACTATAGAGCATGTCTGTAGGTCACAGGACAACTTGAAAGAATCTGTTTCCTCCTTCTACCATATGGGTTTCAGAATCAAACTCAGGTGTTAGGCTTGGTGTTGAGTATCTTCACCCACCGATCCATCTTGCTAGCACCTGAAGGATAAATTTCTTTATATTCCATACCACCTCTGCAGTTTTCAGGACCTTATAGACTAGTATCTGAGAATGTTACAAACCATTAGTAGTGTGGTAGGCCCTATCTACTTACACAGCTTATAAACTATAGCCAAAGAGGCTATACTTCTCTTCCCCAGACATTTTCAGTTATTCTTTCTTCCAGTTTCTTTCCTAGTATATCTTCATGGTCTATATTCTGCCTATTCATAATAAAACCCCAAGTCTAATAACATTGTGATGGCTAAAGAATCTCCATTTTGTGCTAGGCATCCATCTTGGTATTTAACAGCTGTTGGTCTCTGGCTCAAGTTTGGGGAAGATAAGTTCCCAGCAGCCCCAGCCCCTTGATCCTTACCCAGAAATGTGCAGCTGTGCCCATTTGCTTCCTATGACAGGACTAACTGCTGATTTGAGCTTCTGTTATTTGTTTATGCAAAGACTGTTTTTTAGTACTTATATTTTTTTTCTTTATTAAGAAATTTTTATTCATTTTACATACCAACCACAGACCCCCTTCTCTTCCATTCACCCCCTCTCAGCTTCCCCCCCCCAACTCACCCACCATTCCCTCTTCCAAAAGGGTAAGGCCTCCCTTAAAAAGCAAAGCCTGGCCGGGCGGTGGTGGCACACGCCTTTAGTCCCAGCACTCGGGAGGCAGAGGCAGGCGGATCTCTTGTGAGTTCGAGGCCAGCCTGGTCTACCAAGTGAGTTCCAGGAAAGGCGCAAAAAGCAAAGCCTGGTACATTCAGTTGAGGCAGGTCCAACCCCGCTTCCCCCACCCTGCCCCGCATCAAGGCTGTGCAAGGTGTCCCACCATAGGTGATGGGCTCAAAAAAGCTATCTCATCAACTAGGGATGGATCTTGGTCCTACTTCCAGGAGGTCCCTTAATCAGACCAAGCTATATAACTGTCTCACTTATGCAGAGGGCCTAGTCCAGTCCCATGCAGGCTCCATAGCTGCATGAGTTCCCACTAGTTTGGATCGGTAGTCTCTGTAGGTTTCCCCATCGTGATCTTGATGCCCCTTGCTCATAGGATCCCTTTTCCTTCTCTTTGACTGGAGTCCAGACACAAGGACTGTGGGAGCCCGTTCTCAGCTTCCTCATGGCTTTACCCAGCAGGTCCGAATAGAGGATGATCAGGACCACGGGCCTGAATGCAGGTGTCTGAGATGGTCTGCACTTGGCTGTGCTGGGGGAGGAGGTCTTTTGCTCCACCCCTTGGCATCTCTATAAAAACCCTGGGGCAGAGGCAGTCAGGGCCCGTTGGAATAGGTTCCAGGCTCTCTCGAGGCTATCCTTTATTTTCTATCTGTTTATCTCTGCAAGATTCTCTGCTATAAATCCTTCTATCTAATATTTCCTGCTGCTCACACTCAAGAAAACTCTAGGAAGCTGTGGGGTTGGTGGGTAAACGCCCCCACAAAGGACTATTTTGAGGTCACTTGGACAAACTAATCTCTGAAGACAGAACAGCTCTTTAGTTTTCATCTTTAAAAGCCCTTCCTTCCTCTGAGTGGCAGGTCTCTAATTTGGGTTAGAGACTGTGGCCCTGCTAGTAGCTTTAATAAATTTGCTTAGTTATGACCTGAAATGAGTCTGGAGGTCTTTTTCCAGTAGTCTTGAACTCCATAACAACACTCTTCACACTAAACTTCCAAAGTCTTCTGAGAGACAAAAGGAATTTCTTTCCTTTTTAATGTAAAATATTTTTACATTAAATGTCATGTATTAAGAGGATTTGTGGAAGGTGCACATCTGTTTTCTTCAATAAATAAACTTCAAAGGCTCTTAGTATGCTTTCACAAGTCAAGTTTCTAACACAAATCTTTTCAATAATTAATGAAGATCACAGATATATAAAACTGCTATATGGACTGGGTATCCTTTTCCTTCCCTGCCTCTCTCTTTAGTGTACTGTCTGTTGAGTATTTGGATGGGAGTTCTGTGTGTTGCTCGCATTGGCTTTGTTCTTCCATATAGTTATGCTTCTGGTCCATGCTTTTCTAACTTGATCATGCCAGCCTAAAGTTCGATTCTCTACTCACTACACACCCTACTGTTTCAAAGATGTCACTAAAGTGTTAAGGTTTCACAAAATATTTTTGTTCTGTGACAGTTAATTTGGGGTCAGCTTGATTGGGTCACAAGAATTCTACATTTTGTTAAACATTATTATGAATGTAAATATGAAGGTTTTTTGATGAAATTAACATTTGAGTAGGTGAGCTCAGTGAAGTTTAGGCAAACGTGAGTGGGTCTCTTTCAACGATTTGAAGGCAAGAAGGAGAAAACTGCTGGATCATTGAGAAAAAGGGGCTTCCTCCTGCATAGCTGCCTTATCTTTGACAGACAGATATTGGCTCTTCAGATAGAAATTCAGATAGAAATATAGCTCTTCTTGGATGGAGAGCACATCAGCTTTTGAGCTAGATGTATGCAAACAGAACTCCTGGTTGTTAGGCCTTCACATGGAAAATTACCATTGCACATCAGCTCTCTTGATTCTCCAGTTAGTACACTGAGATCTCAGGGCCTGTCAGCCCACCTATCCTCAGTGCTAATTACTTATAGTCATATTGGTCTGATTCTTCCATTTGTTCTGTTTGTCCTGAGAACTCTCACAGGCCCCCAAAAACATTCTTATGAAAAGACTAGCTTGCACTTGAAACTACTCTTCTTCATCAGCAAAGGGAGGGGACTTCTGTTTCACATTTCATTTGGTTTTGTAAATGCCTTGCTTGCTTCACACTGAAGATTTAGCATCTAAAATTTTATTCTCAATAAAAGAAAACTGGTTCCATGAAAAGGACATCTGTGAACAGTGAAGATTAAGAACATAATAGTGCCAAGCGTCCCTGCACAAGTTCCAGGTTTCAAACAGCCAACTCATGCAACGAGCCCAGGACCCGGCACCATCGCCTAGATGCCTCCCAAACAGATCAAGTCAATCAACTGTCTCACCCATTCAGAGGGCCCGATCCAGTTGGGGGCCCCTCAGCCTTTGGTTCATAGTTCATGTGTTTCCATTCATTTGGTTATCTGTCCCTGTGCTTTATCCAACCCTGGTTTCAACAATTCTCGCTCATATACACCCTCCTCCCTCTCACCAATTAGACTCCCAGTGCTCCACCAGGGGCCTAGCCGTGGATGTCTGCATCCAGATTCCTCAGTCCTTGGATGGGGTCCATGGCACAACCATTAGGGTGTTTGGCCATCCCATCAACTGGACCTGCCTGGACTGAGTCTGTCAGGTCGATCCCAGTCCTCGGGGGAGACCTTGATCTGGAGGAGGTGGGAGTGGGGGGTGTGCTGGGGGAAGGGGGAGGGGCGGGGGGGGAGATAGCGGGGGGAATCTGTGGCTATTATGTGGAACTGAATAGTATTGTAAAATAGATATAATAATAATAATAATAATAATAATAATAATAATAATAATAATAATAAAAAGAACATAATAGTGACTCTAGGTCTATGTAAAATAACTGAAATAGACTTGTATGTGTGTGGCAGTGGAGAAAGAGTGAATAGGTGAAACCTAGCTTTCCACATTATGCAGCACAGGTATAGATAGGGTCACATATAAAGAATCATGAGTATTGATCTAATACAGCCTGGTACTTTTTCCTTTTCAGGTTGTCTTAGTCACTGCTCTATTGCTGTGAAGAGACACCATGACCAAAGCAATGCCTATAAAAGATAGCATTAGTTGGAGGCTTGCTTACAGTTTCAGAGGTATTGTCCATTGTCACATTGGCAGAAAGCATGTGGCATGTAGATAGATGCTGAAACAGTAGCTGAGAACTACACCTTGGTCTGCAGGCAGAGAGAGGGATGGACTCTGGCCTTGTCATGAGCTTTTGAAACCTCAAAGCCCTCCTTCAGAGACATTCTTCCTTCAACAAGACCACACCTCTTAATCCTTCTAATCCTTTCAAACAGTGCCACTCCCTGGTGACTAAGCATCCACATATATGAGCCTATGGGGGGCATTGTCATTCAAACCACCACAGGTGTACCTGCTTTCTGACTTCCCTTAGTCTCTCTATCTTTCTTCTGGATGCTTGGGGCTTAGTTAACAATGGTGAGTATCAGTTTTCCAAGTGATATGATTTGAACGCTTTTTATGCAAAGCTCCACACTTCTCCTTTCACAGTTTGCCTGCTGCAAGTTAAAAAAACATTGCCTTATAATCATCAGTTTTTCTAGAGCCTTTGGAGAAATTTGATGTGATGAGCAGCACATTTACATCATTATCATTATGGACTACCCAAGAGAAATTTCACTAGCTCTCTTATAGGAAAAATGTGGATAATATAAAATAATGGTGTCATAAAAGCAAGTGAGGAAGAAGAATAAAAATTAGTTTTGAATGGTAAATTAATTAGATAATTTTCTCCCTTTTGTTCATAATCAGGGTATTCAAATAAATTATTCCAATGTTATAATGTGAAATGAAAGTGGCAGCAATAATTTGCCAGAATATTTAGTGATACAGGAAATCTGATCACATGCTAAAGAAATGAATTAGATAACTGAATCATTACTCTTTTAAAATAAAATATTAAAAATAAATTAACTTTTAAATTTTACTTTACTTGGTGGTGAGAGTTTTGATGGACCCACTATACTTTTATAGCACTTCCCATGAAGTGTTGTAGAATTTCATTTGATCATTAAAATACCTAGTGAGTATTTATTGTTTCCATTTCAAAATGAGCAAAACAGGTTCTTCGAACATAAAGATTGAGGCCACTGAATAATCCTCACAAGTATTTCATTTTAAATTCCTTTAAAAGAGGATTAGCTCTTCAGATGTGAGGCAGATTACAGACACAAGAGAGGAATACCCATTTAGATTAAATGAGGAGTAACCTAGGAACATAACTCTTTTGAAAACCATCTATATGGAAGTGGACTGAGTACTTTATAGTTGGAGACAGAGTATACAATGGAGTCTTAATAAAAGCAATCGTAGTTCCTTCTGTCAGTCAGAATTACTATCTTTGAAGATAAAAAGAAAAATTATTAAATTGGTTACAATTTTTAAAACAATAAAACTAGATATTGACTCTTTAAAATTGAAAGCAAAAAATTCATACAATATAATAATATAATAATTATATTATACAATATAATAATTCTGATCATGGTGTCCCCTCTCCCACCTCCTCCCAGATCTTCTCCACCTCTCCATCTACTCAAATCTACCCCTGAAAATAAACAGGAAAATAAAAACTACAAAGAACCTCTTTATATCTCCTATTTATCTTACCAATAATAGTGGAAAAACACTGTTCCCTGAAAATACATGTCCACTGACTCCCAGAGAGCATGTATGTAATGAGGAGATGCAGCAACAACTAAATAGTTTCCTCTGCAAACTGGAAAAGCTCACAAGTGCACACAGTGGACATGACAAGCAGGAATCTACCACACAGTTTTCACTGAGAGTGGGCTACACTAACACCTTATTTTTATTTATTTGTTTGTTTGTTTACTTATTTATTTATGTTTAATTTCTGGCTTCCAGACTTGTTTTATGCCTCCTAGTGGATATTTTGTTTGGGTAGACCTAGAAATTAAAGAAGAATGATAGCAAAATTTCATTAGTAGACTATCTCTACCTGTGACTTGCAATGACATTTCCAAGGGAAAGTGTAGTATATCTCAGCACTAAAAATATGCTGTGTCAACTCTAATCTCAAAATATGGAACAACAAATGCAATAGGTTGAATTTGAATTGTAAATTGGTAAACTGAATTTATAGCTTTCTATTTGCATTCGGTAACATGTTGGTTTTCCTATATTTCCTTAGAATAATGAAGTCTTCACTTTATCTATATAAACAGCATTTCCTAGAGCACCTTTGCAATCTGCCAGGAAATGCTTGGAGAAGCAGAATAAGCCCCACCCATCCTGCTGCTGACCCAGATGAAAACAGTTTCTAAACATGAAAGGAAACCGTTCTCAATAGCAGCAAAGCAAAGCAAGCTCATTCTTCAGGGTTTCCACTTTGTTTAGGGAGGAGCTGAAAGGTGGGGCAGAGACTAAGTAAACAGAGCTGAGATAAATTATCCAACAGGAAGTAACACATGGAGCCTATTTCCACAAAGACTGGGAAAGCCAGACAAACTTGTAGGAGTTTCTTTTTTGTTTTGTTTCAGAAATATAAACTCTGCTTTGAAATGATACTAAATATAAATCTGTGCAATAGTAACACAATATTGAAGGTGTTCACAGCTTCTTGACGGGAGAAAACTGGAAACTAAATTTAGATCTAGTTTCAAAATTTGGCCCCTGAGTCCCCATTAGGCAAACTAGCTTGTCTCTACCTCAGAAATAGTCACCAATTTATGAAGGTAAACTTGTACAACAAACTGGTCCCTTAGTACGTAGAAATGGTTGGATCTGAGCATGCAGATGGGGTAATAATGTATACAATATTCCTTTAACAAATGGTGCTATTTCTATCAGATTTTACATTTTCTATTTGCAATGTCATTTTAACTAGTATAATTAAAAAGATTTACACAGTAGAAGCAGATGGGTATACACTATTATCACTGAAGTTTCTACAGCTCTAGCCAACGTAATGAGTCAGGAAGGAAAAATACAACCAAGAGATAAAATATTTACTTAGTTAGTTAGATAGTTATTTCTGCACATGATAATTGATTATGTGAAAGGACATTCCCAGAAAAACAGTAACAACATCTCTCACTAAATCTTCTGTGAGGCTGATTAACATATGAGAACTTCAATGGCTGTAAGGAGGTTGGAATGTTGCTTGTGCAGAGCCTGATTACAGTTTGTCTTGGTCTATCCTTAGCTGCCTTAATAGCCACAGCTTGCACCCCTCTGTCTGACATAACATCCCTGTGACTATATTGTAAAGCCTTCCACAAGTTAAAGGATAAACATGTCATGAACCAGCATCTGAGTCCACAGTAGAAATTTGCCTGATTGGCTGTAATCATCTGCCCAGTGTTTCCACAAATAGGTTTGAATGGTATTTTAGTTTATGATTTTATTTCTTGGAACATGGAATTTACAGCAACTTAAATCTGTATTCCCAGCCCATGGCCATTCACAGTGGACTGATAAACTGTCTCTTCTCTCCTTTGAGGTATTTTTGCATTAATAACAAGTGATAGACATTGGCCTGGAAGGCATATAGGAGATCTTCACTCTCTGTCCCGTCCTCCATTGCAAATGCCCTGGTCTCATCCTCACATCTGTTGCAGATTACTTGTAGGGACTTATCCTTCCCGTCTCTCTTCATTCCCTGTGGACTTTGCAGAACCTTCCAGTGAATCCAGTCTTTATCCCTCTTCCTGTCCCTTTGTGTAAACCATCATTTTCTGGAGGCACTCTCTACCTGGGAACACATTGGCCTCACATGCCAGGGATCCCATAGGTGACCTTCACTTTCCTTCTTGTCCTACATTGCAAATTCCCCAGCCCCACCCCCAGCCTTGCAGCAGACCATTTTTGGGGACCTGTCATCTTTCTCTGACTCCACTCCTTAGTGGCTAGACCTAACCTCCTGGCACACCAAGGTTTCTTCTTTCCTGTTGACCCTAACAGTGTCTCTGCTTCTAGCCCATCCCCCATTCCTACCTGTCAGCCCCCAATACCTAGAAACATTCTACCTGGGATGCCTCTCCACCAGTGGCCATACTTGGCAGTGATTCAGAAGCACTCCTTACCAGGAAATTTAGCCATCGTATGCTTCCAAGATCCAGAGAGGGAAACAAAAATCAAGTAATGGAAAAAACACCCAGTAAAACTAAGACCAGATATTAACGTCTCGAATTACAATCATCCCAAACCCAGGTACCGAAACACCAACACAATCACTAACATCCAAGACAATATGTCTCTACCAGAACTCAGCAATCACACCATAGTAGATCCTGAGAAATGCAATAGAGCTGAGACATACACCAAGGACTTCAAAATAACTATTATGAATATGGTCAAGGACCTTAAAGAGGATATGAATAAATCTGTTAATGAAGTCTATAAAAACACAAACAGTGGAAAAAAATAATGAGAACAGTTCAAGACATGAAATAGAAATAGGATCACCAAAGACAACACAAATTGAGGTAAAACTGGAAATGAAAAATTTAAGAAGTCAATCAAAAGCCCAGGAGGAAAGTGTCACTAAAAGAGAATCTCAGACATTAAGGAAAAGATAGAAGAAATGAATACCTCAGTCAAAGAAAATGTTAAATGCAAAAACAGTCAGGCACTATCAATTTGCCTGCAAATTTCATGATATCATTGTTTTTTACTGCTGAGTAGTACTCTATTTTGTATATGTGCCATATTTTCTTTATTCATTCTTCAGTTGAGGAACATCTAGGTTGTTTACATGTTCTTGCTATTATGAATAATGCTGATAGGAACATAGTTGAGCATGTGTTCTTGTGGTAAGATTGAACATTCCTTGGGTATATGCCCAAGAGTGGTATAACTGGGTCTTGAAGAAGACTTATTCCTAATTTTCTGTGGTGTGATACCTTGCACAGCCTTGGTGCAGTGGGAAGGGGCTTGGACCTGCCTAGGCTCAGTGTGCTGGGCTTTGCTGACTCCTCATGGGAGACCCCGATTTGGGGGATGTGGGGGTGTGGGGTGGCTTGGGAAAGAGGGCTGGGAGGTGGGAGGAGGGAGGAGATGGGGTCTGTGGATAGCATGTGGAGTAAGTAGAAAATTTCTTAATAAAGAAAAAAAAAAGTCAGACACAAAACAGCGAGGAAATCTGGGACACTTTAAAAAAAATAAAAATCTGTTCACAATAGAAATAAAAGAAGGACAAGAAGCTCAGGTCGAAAGCACAGAAAATTTGGTCAAAAAAAAAAAAAATCACAGAAGAAAACTTCCCCAACCAAAAGGAGGTGCCTATCAAGGTACAAGAATCATACAGAAGACAAAATCGACTGGACTAGGAAAAAAAAAAAAAAAAAACCAAACCAAAAACAAAACATGGCATATAGTAATCAAAACACTAAATGTAAAGAACAAAGAAAGGCATTAAAAGCTGCAGGGTGAAAAGACCAAATGACATATAAAAGCAACCCTATTAGAATAACACATGACTTCAGTGAAAACTCTAAAAGCCAGAAGGGCCTGGATCTATGTTCTACAAATTCTAGGAGATCACAGATGCCATCACAGACTACTGTACTCACCAAAACTTTTAATTACAATAGACAGAGAAAGAAGGAAATTCCGCAATAAAATCAAGTATAAGCAGTATATATCTACAAATTCAGCTCTATAGGAAATGCTAGAAAAAAAATGTCAAGCTGAAGAGGTTAGCCACACCCAAATAAACACAAGAAATAAATAATCCCAGACAAACAAATCAAGTCAGGGAAGGGGTGGGGAGGAGGAACCATCTCATCACCACAAAATAGTAGGAATCAACAAACATTGCTCATAAATAATTCTCAACACCAATGGTGTTAATTTCCTAATAAATAGACCCAGGCTAACAGATTGGATTGAAAAACAGGATCCACCCTTCTGCTACATCTAAGAAACACTCCTTATGTCAAGGATAAACATCACCTCAGGGTAAAAGAATGGAAAAAGATATTCCAATGTGCTGTGGGCTGTTCTGTATGGCAAATGTGTTGCTCTGATTGGTCAATAAATAAAACACTGATTGACTAGTGGCTAGGCAGGAAGTATAGGCAGGACTAACAGAGAGGAGAAAAGAAAGAACAGGAAGGCAGAAGGAGTCACTGCCAGCTGCCACCATGACCAGCAGCATGTGAAGACACCGGTAAGCCACCAGCCACGTGGCAAGGTATAGATTTATAGATATGGGTTAATTTAAGCTATAAGAACAGTTAGCAAGAAGCCTGTCACGGCCATACAGTTTGTATGCAATATAAGTCTCTGTGTTTACTTGTTTGGGTCTGAGCGGCTGTGGGACTGGTGGGAGACAAAGATTTGTCCTGACTGTGGGCAAGGCAGGAAAACTCTAGCAATACCAATGGATCCAAGAAACAAACCAAAACTAATCAGAAGGGATGAGAAAGATGATTATATATTCATCACAGGAAAAATCCACTGAGAGGACATTGCAATTCTAAATAATTATGCACCAAACACTAGGGCAACCAAGCTCATAAAAGAAGCAGTTCTATGGCTAAAACCACATATTGACCCTCACACAGTGATAGTGGGTGACTTCAATACCTGACTGTAGCCGATAGACTAGTTATCCAGACAAAAACTGAATGGAGAAATACTGGAGCTAGATAATGTCATATATCAAATGGACCTAGCAGATGTTTACAGAAAATTTTATCCAAACACTAAAGTATATACCTTCTTCTCAGCACCTAATGAAACTTGCTTCAAAATTGGCCACATACTCTAACACAAGACTCAACAGACACAAGAAAATTACAAGAATACCCTTCATCTTATGTGACCATTATGGATTAAAGCTGTATATCAACAACAACAGAAACAATAAAAACCAAACAGCTCATCACTGAATGAAAAATGCATCAAGACAGAAATTAAGAAAGAAATTAAAGACTTTCTAAAATTCAGTGAAACACATTGCTTTTGGAAAAAAATAAAAAATAACACATTGTTTTTCATTTTGAAGATTCTCCTTATCATATTTCATTTATGTTTACATATAAATTACAGAGTACTTGTCTCCATTAGAGCAAGATTCAATTAATAATGGAACTGAATTATAAGTTACTCTACATTGCTATATTGATTTATTCTAGATTATGAAGCTTCACACTAACTTAAGTGATTCTTTTTATTAAAAGGACTTATTGAAGAAATAATACATCACTATAAAATATTACATTGTGAAATATTCTGTATTTAATAGTGCATGGAATAGAAAAAAATAACAATATTATATTCATTAATATATAACAGAATTAGTACTCCTATAGGTCTTGTCTGAACTCATTAGTTCTAACATCTTATTTTTATGTTGCAGTTGGTTTTCTAATAAGTCCCAATAATAATTTGAAAAATGAAAAGTTCTTTATAATAAATTATACTCACATTAATTTTAGATTTCATTTTTATTTTTAGAAATGATGCTTATTTTAAGCTTTTGTTGATATCAACTATACAATTAAGAGCACTGACTTTTTGTTACAGCTTGCCTATGTGATGCCTTAGAATATTTTTTTGCTTTTCTAGCCCGCTACCAGCAAGCTTTGGCTGTCCCTTGGGTGCAGCTATAAATGTGCTCTCTCAGCCTTGGTGTCAACTGGTGTCTCAGGATTCTGTGTCCGTGTTTTCATATGGTGGTTTCCCTGTTGTCTCTCTCTTCTTCTTATAAGGACATTAAACATGCTTGAGTGTTTATCCTACACATGTAAGTTTAGCTGAACTAATTGTATCTACAAATAAGAGTTAATAGGTTCAGGAACTTAGTGTTCCTTCACCCAGAGGGAAGACACGTGGTCCTCAACCTTTCACCTGCTTTAACCCTAATATATTTCCTTATGCTGTGGTGACCCCCAACCATAAAAATTTTAGTTTTCAACTGTAATTTTTGCTACTGTTATAAATTATAATGAAAATACCTGATATGCAGGATGTATTTTCATTGTTCCAAATTGAACACAATTAAAGCATAGTAATTAGTCACAAACAATATGTAATTATATGTTGTATAATATTTATTTCTAATTACAAATAAATGATAAAAATGGAAGCATGGTGTAGCATGGATAACAGTCCTTTTTCAAAATTCCAATTCATTTATTTTCCATGGGTAACAGTCTTAATATCACAATAGTAAACTACATTGCTACATTTGAGACAGTATGTATAAAAAGTCAGTGTTAGTGCAGAAGTTGAAATTGCTTCTTTTTCACCAGATCAGAAATTCTAGGGGCAGTCTTTTCAATAACAGAACAAAGATCATCTTCCACAACAAGTCTACATCTCTATTTAGACTTGATAACCAACAAGCTGAAAAGCCTTGTTGTTGGAAATGGAAAAAGAAGGTGCAGCACAGTCTAACACAGAACAGGATATGATTGTCATCATTTGTCCAGAATTTTCTAACTGGCATTGTAGAGAAATCAGTCATCTTGGCATTGCTGTTAATCAGGTCAATAAACTCCTCTTGTGCTGTCTCAGGAACACCTTCAACTTCGACTGTGAATAGGCTTCTGGCAAGTGCAAATGGGATGTCAGGTAGATTTGGAAAATATGATGAAATTTCATCTGCAAGCATGTACAAGTGTTCTTTCATAGAAATTATCATCTTAATCCTTTTGTCTGGTTCAATGTCATGTTCCTCAAAGAAAGCAGATAAGGCAGGCAACAAAGGTAAGTTTTATTTTCATCTTTTTTTCCCACCAAAGCTGAAGATTCATTTGGAATGATCAGATTTTTTTCAGACAAATAGAGGCATGTTGTATTTAGTCCTTGCAGTGATAAATTTAACTCATTCAAGATGGCAAAGATGGCAACCAAGTTATTTGAAGAGTTATTTTCTGCAATTTGCTTTTATCACTGAAAAGTGCTTTGAACTGCAGTCTTGCTTTCTGCTAAAACAAAACAAAACAAAACAAAAACCAAAAACATGTTAATCCCAGCACTCAGGAGGCAGAGGCATGTGGATCTCCATTATCTGAGTTCAAAGCCAGCCTGGTCTACTGAGGGAGTTCCAGGACAGCCCAGGACTACACAGAGAAACCCTGTCATGAAAAATAGAAAATAAGGATAAATTATAACACAGAGACTTATATTAAATCTTCTTGCATTTTGATGAATTTAAATATACTTACTAATAGTGAAGAACCAGTCTGCCTCTATCTTAGGCTTAAAAGCCTTTTTATAACAAAAACAAACTAAGTTCATTCCTGTTTATGATTAAACCTCTCAAAGATTGGATTTGTTCTATCTGTAACCTAACTACATATGGTTCTGTACTGCCTCTTCCAAGAATGGCAATCATGTCTCTGTTTCAAAAAGTTAATAACCATATTGCAATCCTACCTTTGTTTCTAAAGGGTTGTTATGGTCATCTTGTTATGACTACCTGTGGTGGTATTTTATTTGTGCATTAACAAATAAAACTTATCTGGGGGTCAGAGGACAGAGTCAGTCACTAGATTAGACATAGAAGGCAGACAGTGGTGTCACACACACCTTTAATCCTATCACTCAGGACACAGAGATCCATTTGGATCTCTGTGAGTTCAAGCCATACTGGGAACAGAGCCAGGCGTGGTGGCACACACCTTTAATCCCAGCACTTGAGATCTCATGTCTTTGCTTGGGAAGGACACACACCTTTAATTCTAGGAAGTGATGGCAGGAAGCAGAAAGGTATATAAGAAGTGAGGACCAGGAACTAGAGGCTTTCAAGCAGTTCAGCTTAGATCCCTTCTGGGTGAGGACTCAGAGGTTTTCAGTTGGAGGAAATAAGATCAGCTGAGGAGTTGGTGAGGTGAGGTTGGCTGTGGTTTGTTCTGTCTCTCTGATCTTTCAGCTTTCACCCCAATAACTCCGGGTTTTTTTATTAATAAGACCTTTTAAGATTCGTGTTACAAGTACCTGTTTTTATGACCCTGTTACAATCACGTTTGTTTCAGAAGGTTATTATGACTAACTTGCTGCACTTACCTTCTGCTCCTGAAACCTTGCCTATTTTGCCCGCCAAATTTCCCATTTGGAAACCCCCTACCCCTGAGCTATAAAAACCCTATCTTTCTCACATCCAATGCTGCTCTCTGAAATCCTGACTTAGGGAGAGACGGCACACTGGCCAGTCCTGTGTGCACCACAGAAGTTAAAGCTTGTTTTAATCAGACAGTCATGGATTTGTTCTTTATTCTCACATGTTCAGGTTTAACAATGGTAAATCATTGCAACAGTATATTCTGGGTTCAGTATCATATCATAATTTAAAGCTTAAGGAAGCACAATTATTATGAAAATTAAATATTCTTGGATTACTTTGATAATGGAATAGTTTTGAAACAATCCAACTAAGTGATATAATTATGTCTTTTGGACTCTCATTGTAAAATTAAAATTGAAAAGTAATTTAAATGAGAGAGAAAGTAATTCAATGACTTCCTAGAGAGCTTTTTCAGAATAATGGCTAGTATTATTCTTTTTGGTACCTTATTAATAACTGGTAAAGACGTTTACTAACTTTCAACTGTGATGTAAATTGTTCTCAAAATATTTTTCTGGCAACTTATTTTCACATGTATATAAAGCAAATATATGTATATATAGAATTCTTGTTCTTGGTCAGCTATCTACCTTTGATAGGAAAAAATGACTTATGAGAAAGCTTAGATTTCCCCCTATATTTTGGGTGATATATATGTATATATACACACATACACACACACACACACACACACACACACACACACACACACATATATATATATATATAAAAAGTCTTTTATATATATATGACTTTGCATGTCTGTATAACTGCTGAATTAATTCATCTTCCCCACCTAGTGAAACTTTTGTTTAGGGAAAGACCCTGATGCATTCCTGGAACTTGATGGAACAACAGGCCTCTTCCCCGTTTTCTTTATTTCCTTTTGAGGATTAAGACTAAACAACCTTTAAAGACTATGAGGTTGGACCTTTGTCAATGGGAAAACACAATTACTACCTGTATTAGAGTAAAAGCAAAGTGAAGTTTTTGTCCCAGTATGCCTGCTTGCCTGATATGAGTCATGCTTTTTACAAATGAAACTGCCTTGCTGAGTTACTTTCAGCTTGTTCTTGTGTTCTTGATTCAACACTAAAAATATTTATTTTTAATATCATTAGGATGATAGGTAATAATATAGTGACTACTATATTTCCACTCAAAATTTTTACTCTTTAATTTTTTTTAACATCAGAAAGGGTAGTCTCCTTTCTCCATTTAGGAGATAATGGTGATAAATAGATGATGATTGTATATTCCAAAACATATATTTTTTCATAGTCTTAACCCAAATCATAGGTTTATATGCTGATATAAACTTTCTCCCACAAATATTTTTCTTAAGAAAGTCTAAGCTAACAGTAAGAGTCAAATTATTTCTGGAAAATTTAGCTCTTTATCATAACTATCTTCTCAATATTTGCATGAGAACTAGCCAAAAGGAAACATTTATTTTAAATTATTAGGAGCAGAGTTTATACAATTTTAATACATTTCCTAAAATATTATTTTCCTTGTAGTTGATCATCTACAACTTGATTTGCTTTTAGAGTTACAGGGCCAGTTTTCTCAGAACAATTTAGCTGACCTTGGAAGCAAAGGATTATTGTGGGAATCACATCACTTACTTTCCCTATCAGTGAACTTCATTCTGTCATTTCTAGACTACTTCTCCAATGCCTTGTTGTAGCTGATTTTGTTATTTTACTTAGGAGTAAATTTACTGAAAGGCTTTGAGAGATTAGGTTACACACAATAAATGAGAAGTGTTAGAAACTGGCTAGAAAAATGGGAAGACATCTGTGGAAATCTTTAGTAGACTATGTAGTGAGGAATTTAGAATAGTTGCACAACCAAGATTCATCTTGGATGTGGGCCACCAACCACAACATTGACTGAGCCAGCGACAGGGAGGCAGAAGAAATGTCTTTTTTGTCTCTAAAATAGAGGGAGCACGTGATTCCTGGAAGGAAGATAGTAAGTATTAGGAATAGAATTAGCCATTGTTCTTCCATAAAACAACCAGAATTCAGTGTACCCAGTTTCCATCCCTAGCTGGTGTGTGTGCTACAATTTAGGAAATTGTTTCAGTGAACTATTTAGACCAACCCAACTCAGTTTTGAGACAAAAGTTCTTGTCATCATCTGCATGAACTTTTTTTTTTACTCAGAACAACTTACAAACTGAGTAACAGAGTCTAGAAATATGTAAATTTAAAAAGGGGCTATTCTATGACTGAAAAACATTTAACAATAGGAATATAATACACTTAAAAAGATATTAGAAAGATAATTTTCTTATAGATAAATTACTTATTACAGAAAAAAAAAAGCTAAGCGGAGTCCAGCTGTACACAGTTGTCCAAGTGTGTTCTGTCCTGGTAGCAGACAGTATCACAGAATAATTTGCCAATAACTTAAAATACAGAACAAGTAAACTTGGAGGACTTAGATAAATTGCTAGGCTCTCCATAGAGAAGCTGATCCTATGTTACTCTAGATATAAAATGATGAATAAATTAAGAATTTTCTTTATGTAAGTGTCCTAGTTAGAGTTTATATTGCTGTAATGAATCACCATGACCAAAGCAACCTGAGGGTTTCTTTGGCTTACACTTCCATAGCACTGTTTATCATTGAAGGGAGTCTGGGCAGGAGCCTGGAGGCAGGAGCTGATGCAGACAGAGGCCATGGAGAGGTGCTGCCTACTGCTTTGTGCCCATTGGTCTTCTCAGCCTGCTTTCTTATAGAACTCAGGACCACTGGCCCAAGGATGGCACCACCCACAATGGGCTGGGCCCTCCTCCATTAATCACTGATTAAGAAAACATCCTACAGACCTGCCTACAACCAAATTTTATGGAGGCATCTTCTTAATTGAGGTTTCCTCCTTCAAAGTGACCTTAGCCAGTGTGAAGCTGACATAAAACTAGCCAGCACAGTAAGGAAAAGTGATACCAAGTATTGTGATCAGCCAGCCTTGGAACCAGGGCATGTACTTTTTTCTAATTTGACAATTTTGTTTTCACAATGTTATTTGGATTTCTCTCTACTATGATGTACTGTTTTTTTTTTCCAAGAAAAAAAATCAGAACATCTAAGTTGGTATTTTGCTAATTGCCTAGATTCTTACTGGTATTATCAGTTCATGAAAGTAGTAATCTGTTTGCAAACATCTATCGTTAATTTAAAATCAACTTTGAGTGGCTTAAGACCATGTTTGGGACTCCCAAGTGCTGTCAGTAGCTCTATTTGGAACAGTTTACCCATTTTCTTGTCCATATTTCTATAGTTCAAGTCACCTCTGCAAAGGGTTGTGCCCTTAATTATGGCGCACCTTTGGCTTTGAAAAAAATTTTTTTTCACTTTCTTCTTGGGCAGAAGCCTTGACTTGGTTCAGGATAAAATTCTTTTGGTGGGCTTGATACCACTTCAATACTTCAGATATGAGGACTAGTCAAACCTGCTTCAGATTGGTCCAATGTCTGTGCTACCACAATTTATTTCTGAGGTGTTCTCACAGGCAACAAGAACACAGACCCCATCTATGCTCATGGTGGTGACTTGAAAAGGGGTCACTGCATTCATCTTCATCACATAAGGATACAGATTCAGTTCATGCCATGGAAAATAAGCCTGAATTTCACTGATAAAAGGAATTCCAGGGGTTGGCTTATAAAAGTGGCTTTCTTTGAACTAACCCATTGGCCCAATGATAAAGTTATAAAACCATAATTAGAGGTTTGTGAATGGGGTGGAATATGATTAGAGGGAAAGGAAACCAATTAGGAAACATTAATGTCTAGTCACTGTGCCAATTTGTTCACAATAATAGTCTTTATTAAAAAAATTCCTAATAAGTAATGAACTTATATCTATGCACCAAAATAATGTTAATGTAGTTAAGATATATCTAACTCATTGTAACATGTTATTGTTCTGTTTGAATTTAATTAAGTGTGTTTTTCTTTTATTGCCATTATCTTAAGCAGTGTTAGAGATTTATATTATAACAATGTGTTCTAGAGAAAGAGAATAAGTTGAATCAATTTAAATTTAATATATATTCATATTTAATTATTATTCCTAAAGACATCTACCTATATGACAGTTTATACTATCAACTTTGTTTTAAAACATATAGACTTTCAGGATGTAAATAGCTTAATGGTTAAAAACATTTGTTACCCTCACAGAGGACTACAGTTAAATCTCTTGTCCAATGTTAGATAAGTCACAAATACCTATAATTCCACTTCAATTTTATTGCTCATTCTATAAGATATACCTTGAATGTTTATCTCTTTGAAAATGTATGCTGAAATTTAATTGCATTCGGTTAAATATAGTAGCAGGTTATAATGTTCAAGCTAAGATCAGATCTGAACTGTTATAGGTTAGGCTGTTATTACTCCGCCCTCACTGGTGGGATAAACCCCACTACAAAATGGTGAATTCAGCTCTCTCTTGCTTTCTTGTCCTTTCATCTCCTACCATGGGAAGGCAGAGCCCTAAGGTCTTCACAGATCTGACATTGTTGCCTTGATCCTCACATCTGCAGTCCAGGCTGGATCATCATAAATTGTCCAAGCAGAGGTGCTCTACTATAATATCAACTAAAGAACAATATGAGGGGGAAAAAACCCCTCACTTTACCATAAGTAAAAACAACCAGTAATTCTGTTATGGTTCTTATCTACCTTGAATGTATGTAAGTAGAACAATTTTTAAACTTTCCAAATACTTCAAAGTTTATAGATCCTGATAAGCTGTTCCAAATTTCATGAAAGCAAATGTAACTCAAGAAAATGACTTCTCAGGACTGATGTTGCCCTTTAGTTTCCTGGCCTAGATCCCACTAAGTTTAAATATTTCTTCTAATATAATACCCTATTTACCAAATGTGTGTCTCACAATATGTCAGCATTGTTGGCTATATTACAGAATTCAAAATGAAAAGCTTTCCTGACATCTACAATGAGATTAAGCAGGATTTATATGAAAACTTATTTCCAACTTGAAGTCAAATCTCCATTCCTAAGATTTATTTCCCCATAAA
Source organism: Peromyscus maniculatus bairdii (assembly GCF_049852395.1). Taxonomy (NCBI): domain Eukaryota; kingdom Metazoa; phylum Chordata; class Mammalia; order Rodentia; family Cricetidae; genus Peromyscus; species Peromyscus maniculatus. The sequence goes on along the minus strand of NC_134864.1, from coordinate 67,701,032 downwards.
GAGTAACCCGAACTGCCATTCAGCACTTCAGAGATTTGCAGAAAGCACACCTAGAATTTATTGAAATTATGGTCAAACATGAATGACTCAATTACTTAGTTTTAATTCAAAATTTTTAATGATTCCAGTTAACATTTTTATACTATTTCACAGACATCCTTTTCCCAAGTTAAGGTTACTTAGTTAATGGGTAGATTGTAAATATCCTTGTTTGGATGTTTAGAAGCAGAGGGATGGGACACACAGTGGAAGTTAGAGCTGATAAAAAGTAATGTGTGGATTATTTGATCCAAAGCTGTAAACCTTATTGGAATAGCCAGAATAAATCCCCAAGACAAGTGTGTGTTTCTATCCTTACAAGCTGCAGACAAGAGACAGTAATACAATAATTTTCTATTGAAATGATTACATAAGTAGCTGTTATTTCATTGTATGTTACCACTAAGATTTCCCAAAGTTTTGTGGTTAAAAATGAATATGAAGAGATTAAAAAAAATACTGGCTTCTTTCATCAGTGCATTTCTTGGAAATAAAGGAGAATTAGAAACATTCAATTACTTGCCAAAGTAATTGGGATGATCTATAAATGTTCCACCCAATAAAAGGTTTCATATAAAAATTCCAACTAAGTTGACAGAATTATGTTGATTAAAGTACACATAATTACAAAAAGATAAAAAGACAAGGAATATTAGTACCCAATATCTCACAAACAAAAATTTCACATCCATTGTTAAAATTTGCAAAAAACAAAGGATACTTTTTCTTGTTTTCATCTACTTCTTATGTCTTTTGACCTTGTTTTACTTCAGGATATGTTTTCAGAAATAAATAGCTGCAACTGGTTGGAATGGTACTAATCAATGGATCTAACAGGTGAATAACATCATGGTCTTCAGGTAACAAGTATCCTATTTCTAGTATGAAATAGAATGGCATTAATCCAAGATATTCAATAGCATTAGAATTATTAATTGATTTTGTGAGGGAATAAAATGCATATGAAATGGTAGAAGATGTGATATTTTAGACACAGAACCAACATGGAGACAATGGAATTTTAAAATGTATCTGTTTTAGAATTGAAGTTAAAATTAATGACAATTACAAATAGTCACTATCAACTCTAGGAAAACAGAAAAGTAAAGTTTCCATAGAAGTGGAATGTTTATAAATACCATTAAGTCTCTTACAGTCACAATTCAAACTATGCTGAAAGTCAACCAAGGATCTAGGTATAAAATAGGAATATCTACAAAAGCATGATATTCATGCCTTCAAGTATCTTCATTTTAAAGGCAATGTTTATAGGAAAATATAAGAACTTGGGCACTGGAGTGAAAATGCAGAGTAGACAATACTGTGAAATTCCAAGCCGCGTGTTTCACTAAGTTTGTGATGGCAGATGGAGCTTCCTATCCTTTATTGAAGAACAGGCACCCCTAGTTTTGAAACACTAAAGATATTCAGTCTGGACCTGAATCAGTGCAACTTGCTACTTGTTGATGCCAATGTATGCCTCTATAATTTTGTTTGTTTGTTTTGAGACAGAGTTTCTCCGTGTAGCTTAGGAGCCTTTCCTAGAACTCACTCTGTAGTCCAGGCTGGCCTTAAACTCACAGAGATCCACCTGTCTCTGCCTCCTGAGTGCTGGGATTAAAGGCGTGCGCTGCACCCACCGCCACCGCCACCACCACCACCACCACCACCACCAGGCTATAACTTTTGTTTTGTTTTGTTTTGTTTTGTTTTGTTTTGTTTTGGTCCATATATCACATGACTTAAATGTAAGTTTTTGTTTAGATGAAAACAGTTGTCAGAACACAGTCCAAGAATGAAGTTGTGCAAGGAGTATTCTGAGTGCTTGTGAAAACTCCAAGAAAACAAGAGTCTTGTGACCCCAGTTTCTTCAAAAATATGCAATTATTCTTGGAATGTGTTTTTGTGCTCCTCCCAGATGTAGTGGATAGGGGTAAGTTTACTTCTGATTATTCATTACAAATGGCTATTATTATTTGTTTATATGCCTCTATTGAAAAACATGATTTTGCCATGTGTGGCTTACCTTTGTAATTGTACACTTTACTTACTTCTTAACCCAGAGAGTATAAATTGTCTGATGCTCTGAATAAAGTTGACTTTTTTTGTGAGAACAGTTTGCTTCATTTATTGATTCCATTCTCTCAGGTCCCACCACCAGCTAAAGTGGTAAACAATAATAAATGCCCAAAAGTTACTAGAAGATATGATGAATGTGTGCTAGAAGAGCTAGAGTAAATATATTTGACCAGAAATGGAAGAGTTTGACTGCTAAGGAATAGTTAACAAACTTTCAAATAGTAGTGCTATGTTCATGGTTCAATGACTTGGCAGGGTCATTTGGAGCAAATTTGAATACCATGCTGAACTAATTCCTTTGAAGTTTGTACAAAATGATAGGCTACAATACGTGAGACAAAGATGTAAGAATGAACAAAGTGAAATGATAAGGAAGTCAGAGGACTTGGAGAATAAGGAAGTTAGAATGAATTCATTACGTAAAAATCAGAGAATTTATAATTTGATTAACTAGTTTCACTCCTAAGGAAGTAAGTAGAAAGCTTAGGAGCATTCTTAAGTTAAGCAATGCCTCTGTTAGTAATAGGAGAGCAGTGTGAAGATGTAAAGGAATCTTCTTGAAGGTCAGTAGTGGATTCCTTGCAGACAAGTTTGGGCAGATAGAGTTGGCATGCTGTTTACAGAATTCTATAACTTCAAGGGGAGGTGATAGTACCTAGTCATAAGTAAGTTAGGTAATTGTCATCACTATTGTGATCAGCAGGATCAAAATAGACATCAGTATGCCCAGACTCTTAGAGATTTCTGAGATTCCTAAGAAGATCTTAGGAGAGCATGATGCTCCAAGCTCAGCTGATAGTTTATTATGTGACTTGTAAGGTAAGAAAAATGTGTTTGTGCAGGCATAAAAATGATGTCAATTACAGAGATGAAAAGATCATGGTTTACACACTCAGGTTCCACATATAAAACACAGCACATATTTAAAATCTATTCATTTAAGGGGAAACCAGATCCTCTTGAGGCAGAAAACAAACAACATTGTCAGTATACCAGATAGACATCCCTCTACTTTGCCCCCAAAGAGATGCTAGACTGTGTTACTCAGAAATGGTGAATATCTATATTGTTTTGGCCAATGGATACAGAATATAAGCCAACAGTAGCAGTAGAACTTCTGTTTTGGAAATATTGTTGAATGAGAACAATGGAGGCTAGTTATCGAATGGTGCTCTCATCTTAGATACACTCAAAGTAAATTCAGAGTTCTGTGATTCTCCCAGACAAACTTTCCTGTATATGTGAGTTCATATATATTAAAACTTGACACAACATTCCTTCACATCACTTCTCTGAATAGTAAAGTCATTAACATCACAATGGCCAAAGTGAAAATTCCTATAATTATACCACCTCTACTAATGTCCAACATAAGTAACATGAAACAGTATCCCACATGAAACTGGATAAGTTAGCATGCACTAGAAACTTTAATCAATGTAGGGGAACAGGTATTAATTGTACCCTCATTTGATTGCTATTGTCTATTGCAACATTCAAAGGATAGTGAATAATGATTGATTTCTGTAATTTAACTTAATGATAACCTCAAACTCAGTTGCCAATCTAGTTTTAGAGATTAACACAGTCCCAGTACTTAATGTAGAGCTTTCAATGTGAAGAGCCACTTATGCATGAACAGACAAAAGTGGATTGTGAAGTGCCCCAAGCAAACTAGATATTCTGCTTAATTTCAACTGACCACAGTCATTCAGATTATATCCTATGAAAGTTACAAAGTAGACATAATATAACAATAAAATAATCTAGTATATCTATAATATTTGTGAATTACACACTTTCAAATGTCAAGATATCCAAAGAAAGGTAACATATTAAATAAAATGATAATGCAACACAATACAACATACAACATTTCATTGGATGCAGCTGATATGACACTTAGCTAAAAGCATAAAACTTTAAAATACTGAAGTACAAGTCTAAGGTAAATCAGTGTCCAAAAGAAAGCAAGGTGAAAACACTGGCAAAAAGATTATACCAGGTATCAATAAAATATACAACAGGGAAAAGGTAAATACAATGGTAAAGTAAATATTTTGTTCTCCAAAACAACAAAATCGGTAGTAAAACTACAGGAAGAAATAAAGAAACAAATTTGAGCATTTAGAAAATGAAATTATCAAATATGATGAATTATTAAACAGAAAGTGTATATAGTCCAACATCTGATTATAAAACTATAATTTCATGTTCCAAAGCATTTACATGAATGCACTCTAGGGTCAGATAATTTTTTGTTGAATTTTATGAACTGTTCAAGAAATAAGGTATGCTATTTTTCATGCAAGCTATTCTATGAAAGTCAAAAGCAACTTTATAATGCCAGAAAAGCTCAGTCTAAAACCTGCTTATGGCATTATACAGAATAAAATTATAGACCAATACCCTTCATCTCATCAATGTATATACTATGTTACTGTGCAGAATTCTGACTAATAGAGAGGTCAGTAGTTGATGACTAGGAAAATAACGAACTTATTTTGAGGCTGAAAGCAAGGGGCATTTAGCTGAAAGTAGGAATAATAACATTTGATATCAGACTAGTCATTGAAGTATCAAAAATAAAATTTAATGAAGAATATATTTGGAAGAGTCAATAAACATAAGCAAACTGAGGAAATTCAGCTGTGAATCCTTCTGGGACTGGGAATTTTTTAGTTGAGAGATTTCAGTCTCCTTGTTTTTTTTAGAACTTTTTCAATTGTAGCAATTGACTTAATTTTAACAGGTCATATGTATGTAGAAATGTATCTATTTCTTCTACATTGTTTCAACTTAGAATATCTGTTTTCACGGTGTACCCTAATAACCTGAATTTCATGGGTATCTGTTATAATGTCTTCGTTTCATCTTTGATTTTGTTAATTTGTATTTTTCTCACTTTAGTTTGTCTAAAGAGTTGTCAAATGTGATTATCTTTTTTATTTATACCAACTCTATTTTTCATCACATTTTGGATAGCTATTATTAGTTGCTATCCATAAATTTCTACTCTGATCTTTTTTCTTTCCATCTATTGACTTAGGGTTTGGCTTATTCCTGGTTTGTAGGAATGGGAAGGGAATTCAGTTATTTATATGGGATTACTATAATTTTTAATTAATTTGTTTGAAAACTATTTTACAGTTATAAATGTTCATTTTAGATCTGTTTTCATTATATTCCATGGGATTGTTATGCTATTTTTTCATTTCATTGTAGCTTAAGATATTTTTATTTCTTCCTTGATTTCTTTGATAACCTATTCATGATTAAATAATGTGCTATTCAATCTCTGTGATTTTTGTGAGTTCTGTAGTTTCACTAGTGTAGGAGACCAGCTCTGATCTGTCAAAGGTTTCATGGGGGGGGGGGAGAGTGAGGAATGAGGAGGTATTATGTAGAAATATAAATGGAGATGGGGAAAAAAAAAGACAGAGACACAGAATAACTTTGAGAGGGCCCTGGGTCAATACACAGCTGCCTTGAGTTGAATCATGATGAGCTTTTTGTACATCAGCAAGGGGAGGAGCAAAAGACCTCCCTTGTATAAGGTTGAGGTATAAAGTACCAACAAGATGTAGACCCTTCAAAACACCTGGTAACCACACTCTTAGCCAAATCATCCCATTATTCAGCCCTGCTGGGTAAAGCAAGCTCAAATTTTCTGACATTGAGTACGGCTTTACTAGGGAGCCTCTGTGGGCCCACACTCACTAACTGTTCATTTCTAGTTTTATTCTTTTGTAATCAGCTAGAAAACAAGAAATTATTTCAGTGTTCCTGTATTTGTTGAGATTTGCTTTGTGTCCTACTATATAACATCTTCTGAAGCAAGTTCAGTGGGTTTCTATAAACAATATATAGTCATTAGATACCTGTTAAGTCTACTGGATCTATAACGCCATGTTATTCTGATATTTCTCACTTAATTTGGGATGTGGGTCAGGATAAGCAGTTGATCGTTTTGAATTGGGTAGGAATTGAAGTTGCCCCCTGCTGTGGGATCTTCTGTATGTCCTGTGGGAGCTTGTTCTTGGGTTTCTCATGGCTTTACCCAGCAGGTCCACATAGAGGATGATTAGGACCATGGGCCCAAGTGCAGCTCAGTCGGTAGAGCATGAGACTCTTAATCCCAGGGTCGTGGGTTCGTGCCCCACGTTGGGCGCCAGATATTGGTGAAATTATTAAGGCCACTCCACATAGTTAAAAGGATATTTCTTTAATGGCGTAACTCACAAATTAAAGGATAGGTAGGTCACAGGGTCTAGGGAAGGTGTATCGCAGTCCAGAGGTGTTTTCTGGAGCTCTGCTTGGTCCACCTCCACCGTTCAGGGTCCCGGCTCAGCCCGAGCGCTGGCCCATCCAGATCTCGGGTCTCCAGGCGCCTCCCCTGGCCCCGCCTCATAGGCGTGACAGTTGCCAGAGTCTCAATGGGAGTTGGAACTTCCAGATCCAAGCTGGAATGGCTACCCACTACAGCTCCCTGTTTTTTCATTGAGGTAATTCTGTGTCTTTAAGTCCTGTAGTTTTATGAAATTGAGTACATCAGCATTTGGTGCATATATGCTTAGACCTGTAAAATCAGCTGGGAGTTATAATATATTGCATCTATTTGTTAAGATTGATTTTAGAAACAATTCCGTTTCACTATACATTTCAGGTGTAAGTGCAGTATTTGTGCCATACTTAATAGCCATTGTTCTCTTTTCCATCCAACAGAAGTATGCTGGTCTCAATAAATATATACCACACAAAAAAGTGATGAAGTGTCAAAACAGAAATAAATTACTGTGGTTGATCCAATGACTGACTCATAGAATACACCGTAAGAATTACTCTTCAACTTAATGTAAATTAAAATCACAGAATGCATCATAATTTTTCATTCAATATTTCAGTATTACTTATAATTTCTTTAAATGTCAATTTTACTAAGTGCTGTTTATATCACTGGGGTTAACAATTATTTCTTTAATAGTAAAAAAAGAATGATTATTAAGCTCCATGTTTTAAATCAGGCAAATATTTGTCTTAATAGACAAATTAGTTTAACAACAATTACAATATTCTCTATAAGTTCTATATATTTTCACATTATAATTTTTGAAAACCAATTGTAAGGTTAACATTTTGTTGAACACCTGTTTTGCTTTGCTTTGATAATTCTAGTTTTTGTCCATTTTTCAATTTCTTCCATAAATTGCATATTATTTGAATGTATACAAACTTTGAGGATAAATTACTATCTTCACTCTAGACAAATATTGAGGAAACTGAAGCTTTTTTTTGCAAGTACAAAGGCCCAAGTATGGACAATGACATGTTAGTGAGGAGCCTTTCTTAAGATGAACTGGCTTCCTTCCTCTTCTGTTTCTGCCTCAAGTATGTCTCCACCTCTTTATCGTCCCTATCACAGGAGTCTCAGTACACACAGGAGGACACAAGAAGGACAAACTATTGGGCAAACAAAGTGGAGAAGGAAGAAATGATGTCTCAAAAGGATAAATACTGAACACCACAAAATCAGAGATGCCAACTTTCATTAATCATTATTATTCACTGCAGTGTAATATGTATGTCCTCATCTAACTAAGAGTCAGAATCACTCTAGCCTTGATAGAGTCCAAATTCATCAGAATGTGTTTTGGTTATAGTACTATGAGAAAGAATGAGGTTGTCTCCGTAACATCAATGCCTATTCAAATGGCATTTGGATCCTAACCGTGAATGCAAAGGCTTACTGTTAAAAGTCATTGTACTACATGCAGTAGAATGATTCTTGAAGTACAAATATTTGTTTAGAATAGACCATATATTTATGTATACACGTATTTTTAATTACTGATAATAGTCATGCCTATTTTCTCCTGTATTTCAATATCAATTTTGGAAACTTTTTGTCACTTTTACTTCAAATTTGTTTCTTCTTTACACATTTGGAAGAACATTAGGATCATCACTGCTTTCTGTCCAAATGCATGAATTCTTGCTGTTTACTACTCTAAGCATTTGTTCTTCTTTTAAAATACACTATTTTTGGCCTTGTATAATGCCTATAACCTTAACATTTAGGAATTGGAGGCAGGAGGATCAAGAGTGCAAGGTTACTCTCAGCTATGTAATTCCTTTGAGATCAAACTGGGCTATATGAGACACTTTTTTAAAACAAACAAACAAACTGTGTTGCTATTCTTAAAATGTTATATATAATATTATACCTTATATATAATATAATATCTTAGAAAATTTTATGTATAATATTATATATATGGCTGAATTAATATTCTTTAATGGGATGTCACTGTGTATACAAATCACTCTTAAGGGTAGGCCCATGCCCAGAAGTAGATGGTTAACACAAAGTGAACTCAATGACATTTTTGGGAAGTCTTTGTATCATAATGCTTCATCAGTCTTCTCTTTGTTTTGTTTTGTCCTTATATTTCTTTTGCATATATAAATGATTTCCAGTTTTATAACTTCCAGTTTTGTGTTTTTATGAGATTTTTGTGTTTGTGAATATATGTGTCTCTGCAGATATATGTTTCTTGTGTTTTTTTTATTGACTTGTTTTCTGTTAGTTTATTTTGTCTTATTCCATTTTTTATTTATCTTATTTTATTATTATCTTATATGCCTGTTTTAAAAATAACTATATATAGAGAAAGGATGTAGATTTGGGTGGGAGGGGAGGTGAATACAATCTGGGAGGAGTTGGGAGAGGGGAAGCTGCAATCAGAATTAGAATATATTATATGAAAAAAATCTATTTTCATTTACAAAAAAAAAAAAATCAAACTTAAGGCAGAATACGAAGTTTACCAAGGAGTCTCAAGGTTCTCAGCATAAGTCTGGAATTTCTGCAGCTGTCCACTGTCTGTCTGTCTTTCTCACTGTGTGAAAATTAATATTTGGTATAAAAATAGAAATTGCAATACAGTAGAGCTGGATTAAATCAGCACTTAAACTAAAATAAAAACAACAATAAACAAATCTGGTCAGTAATGAGTACATGTGTTAGTGGAATAATTGGGTACGCAGATGTTTAGAGAAAAGATTTATCAAAAATTGATATAAATTATATTAAAGTAAAAGATTAAACACAAAAACTTAGAAAGGATGACTAGAACTTGGCAACACTGATTATTTCAGGAAGGGAATTAGATCCACCTGAAAACAATGGAGTTGGAGGAACTTTTTCTGGTTTTATCATCCATCTCTTTTGTTTTTGTGCTATTTTATGTTGTTTGTATTTATTTCTTTTATTACATTATGTGTATTTTTTTTTTGGTTTTTTTATTATTATTATTATTATTATTATTTTACAACACCATTCAGTTCAACATAATAGCCACAGAATCCCCTGTTCTCCCCCTCTCGCCCACCCCTCCCCCCAGCCCACCCCCCATTCCCACCTCCTCCAGATCAAGGTCTCCCCCGAGGACCAGGGTTGACCTGGTAGACTCAGTCCAGGCAGGTCCATTCCCCCCTCCCAGACCGAGCCAAGTGTCCCTGCATAAGTCCCAGGATTCAAACAGCCAACTCATGCAACGAGCCCAGGACCTGGCACCAATGCACAGCTGCCTCCCAAACAGATCAAGCCAACTGACTGTCTCACCCGTTCAGGTGGCCTGATCCAGTTGGGGGCCCCTCAGCCTTTGGTTCATAGATCCTGTGCTTCCATTCATTTGGTTATTTATCCCGGTGCTTTATCCAACCTTGGCTTCAACAATTCTCGCTCATATAAATCCTCTTCATACTCACTAATTAGACTCCCAGTGCTCTACCAGGGGCCCAGCCGTGGATGTCTGCCTTCAGATTCCTCAGTCCTTGGATGGGGTTTATGGCATCACTATTTGGGTGTCTGGCCATTCCATCACCAGAGTAGGTCAGTTCCTGCCATCTCGCGACCATTGCCAGCAGTCTTTTGAGGGGGTATCTTTGTGGATCTCCGTGGGCCTCCCTAGCTCTCTGCTTCCTCCCCTTCTCACCTTCCCATGTGGTCTTCATTTACCATGGTCTCCTATTCCTTGTTCTCCCTCTCTTTTCTTGATCCAGCTAGGATCTCCCACTCTTTCCCTCGACTGTCGCCCTTCATTGTTCCCACTCATGACCAGGCTATTCATGTAGATCTTGTCCATTTCTCCGTGTCTTTTTTGGGGTCCCGTTTTCCAGGTAGCCTCACTGGTGATGTGAGTAGCAGTCTAGTCATCCTTGTTCCACATCTAGCATCTTCCTATGAGTGAGTACATACCATATTTGTCTTTCTGAGTCTGGGTTACCTCACTCAGGATGATTTTTTCTAGATCCATCCATTTGCCTGCAAACCGTGTGATGTCGTTGTTTTTCTCTGCTGAGTAGTATTCCATTGTGTATATGTGCCACAATTTATTTATCCATTCTTCAGTTGAAGGGCATCTAGGTTGTTTCCAGGTTTTGGCTATTACAAACAATGCTGATATGAACATAGCTGAGCAAGTGCTCTTGTGGTATGATTGAGCATTTCTTGGGTATATGCCCAGGAGTGGTATAGCTGGATCTTGGGGGAGATTGATTCCCAATTTTCTAAGAAAGCGCCATATTGATTTCCAAAGTGGTTGTACAAGCTTGCATTCCCACCAGCAGTGGAGGAGAGTTCCCCTAGTTCCACATCCTCTCCAGCATAAAGTGTCTTCAGTGTTTTTGATCTTAGCCACTCTGACAGGCGTAAGGTGGTATCTCAGAGTTGTCTTGATTTGCATTTCCCTGATGATTAGGGAAGTTGAGCAATTCCTTAAATGTCTTTCAGCCATTTGGGATTCCTCTGTTGAGAATTCTCTGTTTAGTTCTAAAGCCCATTTCTCAATTGGACTGTTGGTCCTTTTGATGTCTAATTTCTTGAGTTCCTTATATATTCTGGATATCAGTCCTCTGTCAGATGTGGGGTTGGTGAAGATCTTTTCCCATTCTGTAGGCTGTCGCTTTGCCTTGTTGACCGTATCCTTTGCTCTACAAAAGCTTCTCAGTTTCAAGAGGTCCCATTGATTGATTGTTTGTCTCAGTGTCTGCGCTACTGGTGTTATATTTAGGAAGTGATCTCCTATGCCAAGGCGTTCAAGACTATTTCCTACTTTTTCTTCTAGCAGGTTCAGAGTAGCTGGATTTATGTTGAGGTCTTTGATCCACTTGGACTTAAGTTTTGTGCACGGAGACAGATATGGATCTATTTGCAGCCTTCTACACGCTGATATCCAGTTATGCCAGCACCATTTGTTGAAGATGCTTTCTTTTTTCCATTGTACACTTTTGGCTTCTTTGTCAAAAATTATATGTCCATAGGTGTGTGGGTTAATGTCAGGGTCTTCAATTCGATTCCATTGGTCCACATGTCGGTTTTTATGCCAATACCAGGCTGTTTTTATTACTGTAGCTCTATAGTAGAGCTTGAAGTCGGGGATTGTGATGCCTCCAGAAGTTGTTTTATTGTACAGGTTTCTTTTAGCTATCCTGGGTTTTTTGTTTTTCCATATGAAGTTGAGTATTGTTCTTTCCAGATCTGTGAAGAATTGTGTTGGTATTTTGATGGGGATTGCATTGAATCTGTAAATTGCTTTTGGTAAGATTGCCATTTTTACTATGTTAACCCTGCCTATCCATGAGCATGGAAGATCTTTCCATTTTCTGAGATCTTCTTCAATTTCTTTTTTCAGGGACTTAAAGTTCTTGTCATATAGGTCCTTCACTTGCTTGGTTAGTGTTACCCCAAGGTATTTTATGTCATTTTTGGCTATATGTGTATTGTTTTTATAGTTAATACATTTTTATATTTTAGTGCTGGAAAATGAATGGTGAAAAGCTGATACATTCTAATCTGCTGGTTCCACATTCCCTATTTCCACTAAAACGTTATCCACCTTAACACTGTCTCCTCCTTTATATGCTTTAATCCGTTCGTAGGAGGCAAGAAAAATGGTCCTGGTAATTCAGACTGACAACTGGTTGTGCATATCACAACAGTCAGCCTGGCTGATTGACTTTCCTGACATCACATTAGCAAATGGAAATTGGCTCTTCTCTCTGTGCAGGTGGCTCATTTCTTCAGCTTAGCCATCATGTCACTAGTGGCTTAACCTGGATAATAAAGGGAGCAACTTGATGTTAGAAGCTCCAAACAATTAAATGACATGAAATTCAAAATTGGCCATCAATTTTTCTATGATATGCTTTTTTTCCTCTTGTTAGCTGATGTGATTGTCCAAAACAGAAAGATTTTGCTCGAATAAGCTATTTGTGTAACACTGGACTCCAAGTTAAATGGATGAAAGAGGACTCTACTGCATCCTGTTTGCAATCTCAAGCAACTGTTCAAAGCAGTGGCCCAGTAATTGTATTAATTATTCAGCTTGCTTTGTTGATGTACTATTTGGATCAAAGAAGGTCAATTTGTATATAAGCTGAAGAAATCTTCCCAGGCAGAGAAGAAACAAACTAACATAAATTGTATAAAAGAACGGATTTATCTAAATGTAAAAACAACAATGTAACTCTTAGGTAACTTCAGAGTATTACAACAATCTTCAAAACAGCCTCCGTCTATCCTAGAAAGATTAAGTAACATGTACAGGTGTAATTGGGGCTAAGACATTAGTAGTCACAATTGTTACAAATTATTTTGTATTCACTGTGTTTAGACCAAGAATTAGGCTTCCAGCTGAGTTTCTACCTATATTGCATGCAAGGGCAGAAGAATGCCCTAGAAATGTCTTTTCTCAGACTTCTGCTCAGAACCACATACCTCCTCCTTTTCAGGTGTAATATTGCATAGAAACAAAAATGACCCCATTTGTCACTAAAGCTTTTTAGCACAATACCTTCAAGAAAAGGTTTTTTTTTTTTCCTTCCCCTTTTCCCCAGTGCAGAAGTATATCTACTTTACATCACATTTCAGCATCCCTGGAGAAGGAAACATATACAAGATCGTTAGAAGAATCTTCTAAAGAGAAATAGGCCTACTTCATTTTAGAAGTGACTGTGACTAATGGGCTGTGTAGAGCCACCTTTCTCAGCCCAGACACTTGAGGGAATAAATCTGCCCAGTGACATTATATATAAGGATGTCTTTGATTAAATATTAGTCCTGTACTCTCCTGCAATTAAAGCTTGTTTCATTATTCAGAAAAAAAAACTACAGTATTAGCGTTGGTCTCTGAGGCAGAAGCAAAAAAATCTGTATTCTTCTGCTGCCTCCATATTCTCCTGTGCACCTCTGCTATTAGTGAAAGAGGAAGAAAATAATAGGAAATTGCCTGTAATTCCATAGTAGCTACAGTAAGGCTTGTCCCTTCCCTTTGGCTGTCATTTGTGCTAATTTAGTTTGTTGTGAGTAGGCATGAAATAACAGGTACAAGTGTGTATGAGCTTTCATTGCTTAAAGAAAGTGGGCTGTAATCCTCAGCTAGTGGTCATGAACTTTGGTTGTGCGCATTTACATGCTGGCTCTCAGCTTGTGCTCCAAGCCTCTTATTTGCAACTTTTCCAAAATCATGAAAATCTGTAAGAGGTTTGTATCCCCCAACACCACCTGTTATCACAGTCCCAGGTCTGGGTACTTAGGGTCGGGAGGACTTTCCTTTGATGTCCCTGCATGACAGTCCTCTCAGTGCCACCACACAACTTTCTCCAAAGGTTCTTTGCCCTGTGAAAGAAGTAGAATGCACAAATCACTAATTCTTTGGTTTGGGCAAAATTCTAACTAGGAGTATATGGAGTCTTTTGGTACTTTTCAATGCACCCAATGTTGTTGAGTGATTTTCTTGGCATTGCCCTCTTTGAATTTACCAGGAGAAACAATAGAAGTATTTTTTTATGAAGAATGTCTCCTTCTAAAGCAGCTGACTACCTTTTCCTGCAATTTCATCCAATATATTTTTCTCACTAAGGCTATAGAGTATGCTGATTGGTTTTTTCTAACAATTTACCACCTGAAAAAGAAAATTAAACATATTTTACTCCTCTATATTTTATATTAATGTCTACATTTTATATTTAATATATACATTTAGTTTAGTATAAGAAATTTTGAGAGCAGGTCCCAAAGTCATGCATTATTAAATAAAAATAACATATAGAATGAGCACTATGAGTTATTGGTCAGCAATGTCCCAAGAGGTCTCAGGAGCAACATGGGCTATTGTCTCCATTCTCTGTTGCCCATTATAATTGGATGATAAGACCATACAGCCGAAGACACAACACACTTTAGTTGCCAGATATGGAGAAATAAGTTTATAACTGACTGGGAAGCCTCTTCTCTGCCACGCAGCTTTCATAGTTAGTGCCAGAAGGTTCTAAAGAGGTCATGGGGGAAGAAAGACATCAATAGTCTCATGTATAAAATTCTCAAATAATAAATAAAAATTACTATTTTTTTAAAGAAATTTGGGGAATAGGTAAAAATTAAGTCTTGTTGGAACTTGAATTCTTTTTCATATGTAAACCAGAGAAACAACAGTCACAGTTCAGATTTTGTCGAAAATTAAAATTGATGCTTAGCTGGTTTGTATTCTTTCTCATTGAGCCTGTGGGGTGATGGACTCAGAAAACTCCATGAGACCCAAGGGAGCTCTCTCATGGCAGTGACACTGTACTGTTCACTGTGAACTTCCTACAGATGAACAGCATTCCTCATGTGCAAACCAATCCTGCAGTAACTGATTGCTGAACTCAGAATTTTGAACTATAAACTTGGACGCAATAAGTGGGGATTAATATCCATTGTTCTCCCTCCTGGCCATAAAATTATAAAACATTTATGATAATTAAATCTTTCAAAAACCAGAGTAAACAGTGGTTTCAAACAAAAACCAGAACCATTTGTGCCACATCCTGTAAATTTTGGTATGCACTTATTCCATTTCTTTTTCTTTTCTTTTTTTTTTCTTTTTCTTTTTCTTTCTTTCTTTCTTTTTTTTTTTTTTTTTTTTTTTGGTTTTTTGAGACAGGGTTTCTCTGTGTAGCTTTGTGCCTTTCCTGGAACTCACTTTGTAGACCAGGCTGGCCTCAAACTCACAGAGATCCGCCTGCCTCTGCCTCCCAAGTGCTGGGATTAATATTTTGAAAGACAGTTTTAAACTGTTTATTATTGAGTATCTATTGTACAAAATGACAGGCTTGTTGTAATATTTTAAACCTTGTTTGTAACATACTCTAATCATATTCGCCCATCATCTTTCTTATCTGCCATTTTCCTGACTCTTTTCAAATACATCTTCTCATAAACATTATTTTTTACTTTGAGTTTTCTTTGACCTTTTCAATAGGAATGCATTGTTTAATATCCCATTTGTCAAATTTCTGATTTTTTTGTGTATTGACTTTTATTATATTATGTTTTAGAAGGATAATATGATTTAAGTTTTCATAAGCTCTTAAACTTAAACTTGTCTTGTGGCCTCATCCATGAACTTTCTTGATACATGTTTTATGTATAGTTGACAAAGATGATTTTTCTGTTGCTCTTGAATGATTGTTAGGCCTATTTGGTGTCAAGTATAGTTCAAATAATCTGTTTCTTATCTACTTTCTGTATAAATGATCTATCCATTCTTTGTAGTATGGTATTTAAGCCCTTTATTATTAGTATAATATTGTATGTTTTTGTCCTTCAAGTCTGTTAATATTTCTTTTATATAGCTAGATGCTGAGATAAGTGCAAAGACTTTTTTTTTTTGCACAATTATTATGAACTTGTGTCTTAGTTAGGGTTTCTATATTGGTGATTAAAAAAAGTTACTAAAAGCAACTTTAGAAGAAAAGGGTTTGTTTCAGCTTACAGCTTTCAGGCCACATTGTATCAATGAAGGTAGTCAGGCATGAACCAGGAGCTCAAGAAGATGCTATGGAGGGATGCTGCTTACTTGCTCCTCAGTTTGCTCAGCCTGCTTTCTTTTACAGCTCAGGACCTCCTAACCGGAGTTGGCCCCACCACCTCCCAGTCAGATAGGCTCATTCACATCAATCATTAATCAAGAAAATGCCCACAGGCAAATCTGGTGGGGCTTTTTTCATAATTGAGGTTCTCGATTCCCAAATGCTTGAATTTGTGCCATGTTGAGAAAATAAACAAACAGAAACAAAAAAGAGCAAAAGAAACAAACAAACAACACTAGCCAGCACATACCCCTTAATAATTGGACTCCTTTATATTCTTTATGTTTGTTCTATATTGTTTCCTACATCAAATTGTGTGGCTTTTGTGTAAGTATTGGTACCTGTTTTCTTTTGGTTATCACTTAATGAAAAGTGTTTTTATTTTTCTTAAATTTCATTAAACGTGAAATATTTATCCTGTAGGCAGTATAAAACTGGAGTGTGGTTTTCTTGTATCTATTCAATTACCTTTTGCCTACTTAATGGTAAATTGTGTCCATTTACATTTGTGGTGGTTTAAATGAGAATGGCCACCAGAGGCTGATAAATATGAATGCTTGGTCACCAGTTGGTAGAACTATTTGGGAAAGTTAGGAGGTTAGGAGGTGTTACCTAATTGAAGGGGGTATGTCACTGAGGGGTGAATTTTGAGGTTTCAAGGACCCAAGCCATTCTCAGTTAGCTTTCTTTCTGCCTCATGGTTGTTGTTTCAAGGTGGAAATTCTCAGCTGTTGTTTTAACTCTGTGCCTACATGTCTGCTACCATACTCTCCACCATAACGGTCATATACTCTACCACCCTCTGGAACCATGAACCCCAAATTAAAGGCTTCCTTTTAGACATTGTCTTGGTCATGGTGTTTTGACACAGCAATAGAAAAGCACTGGAAACAATATGTAAAGTAAATATTGATAAAGTCTTTATATTTCCATTTTTATTGCTTTGTTTGTTTTTAGCTTCCTAGCCCCTTCCTCTATTGTGGTATGCTATGTAATTTAACAGCTTTCTGTCTTTGTGTCTTACTTACTTTTTTTATCCATGTGTTTTGTTAAGTTTCTCTGTGTTTATCATGTGGCTTTTAAAGCACTGATAGTTGTACAATCTATATTAATATCATTGTTTCTCAATTTGATCAAAATACTTTGTCTTTCATTTCTCTCCCAGCATTTTATTTTTATATGCCACTTAATATTTAAGTATTTTTACACGTATCATTTTGTGTGTGTGAGCACATATACACACAATGACACACGCATGGAGGTTAGAGAGCAACTTGGGAGAGTCAGTTCAGTCCTGGGGCTTGAATTAAGGCCATCAGATTTAAATGCATATGCCTTTACCTCTTGAGTTCTTTTGGCAGCTCTGCCAGTTTATAATTTTTATGCCATACATCCATTGACATTTGTTGCCATTTTTTAATTGTAGACATTTATTAACCAGTTTTCCTTTTAAGTTTTATGCTAAAATTGTAAGTAGTTTAAATACTACCATTTGAGTATCAAAGTATTTTAGATTTAATGCTGGAAAGATGGCCCAGTGGTTGAGAGCCCTTGCCCCTCTCTCATGAGGACCAGAAATTGGACCATGACTTCCAAATCAGGCAGCTCACAAATGACTGCAACTTCAGCTCCAAAAGATCTGATGTTCTGCTGGAACCCTTGCACGTAGTCACACAAACACATATGTACACGCACAACTTAAATAAAAAAGTTTAAAAAGTATTTCATATTTAAATATATACTTAAATTTTAAAACAAGTTTTAAATTATTTCTATTTAATCATCACAGGCTAATGTCAACTTGAAGAACTTTTCCCTACTTCACAGAAAGAAGTAATGTAGGTCTGGCAGTGATGGGCTCCCTCAGCTTTGATTTTCTGGTGACATCTTTATGTGTTCCTTATTTCTGAGATAGTTTTCTAAGTAAAGAATTTTGTGGCTGGCATTTTTCGTTCAGTTAGTCTTTTAAACACATCATCCCATGCTCCTGATTTCATGGTTTTTGTTAAGAAATCACCTTGAAGTTTACTCCCTGTATTTAACAACCCTTTCTCCTCATCTGTTGTCAAAATTTTTTGCCTTTGCTTTCAACAGTTTGAGTGTTAGTCTTATTGTAATTGAAATTATTTGGAATCTTTGTGCTTTACCTATCTGAACATCTATTTATTACCCTGGATCCAGAACATTTTAGACACATTTCTTAAAGGAAGCTTTCTTAGTCTTTCTCTCCCCCTCCTCTACTTTTTTTGACTGCCATGCTGTAAAAGTCAGTTCCCCTGACACATGAATTCCACACAGTTTCTTGATTCTTCATAATTCTTTTTCCTATTCTCTCCCTGATCTGGTAATTTCAAGTGGCCAGTCTGAATGCATTGACACTTGCTTCTGATTACCTAATCTGCTTTTGATGTCCTCTGCTATTTGGGGCTGTAGTTGTGGTCTTAAACTTCAACAATTCAGGTATTTTTTTAAATGTTTCCAATTCTTTGTTGAACTTTTCATTTTGTTCTGACATTATTTCCTGGTTTTTCTAAACTACTTATCAGTAATTTTCTTACAATATAGTGCTGTGGGATGGTCTGTATGTCAAATCTGTTGCTCTGATTGGTCAATAAATAAAACACTGATTGGCCAGTGGCTAGGCAGGAAGTATAGGCAGGACTAACAGAGAGGAGAAAAGAAAGAACAGGAAGGTGGAAGGAGTCACTGCCAGCTGCCACCATGACAAGAAGCATGTGAAGACACCGGTAAGCCACGAGCCATGTGGCAAGGTATAGATTTATGGAAATGGATTAATTTAAGGTATAAGAACAGTTAGCAAGAAGCCTGCCACAGCCATACAGTTTGTAAGCAATAGAAGTCTCTGTGTTTACTTGGTTGGGTCTGAGCGGCTGTGGGACTGGCGGGTGACAACGATTTGTCCTGACTGTGAGCAAGGCAGGAAAACTCTAGCTACAATATAGTTTATTCATAGAAATTATTTTGAGTTTTTGGGGGGCATCAAGCAATGGATCACAGTAGAGCAGCATGGAGTGTGAAAGGGAGGAGGCAATCTTGTTGTTAGGTACCTAGGTTTATGACAATAGTGACTGTGTGGTCCTTGGTAGTAAGAGTGAGGCAGAAATATGATTTATGTAAAGGATTTTGAATCCTAACAGTCACTTCCAGATCTAGGAATAACATACTGGGCCCTGCAGAATTCAGAGCTGTTGCCAGTAGTATACACACACCCTGCTTCATCTGTCAGTGGCAGGCACATGTGTAGTGGCCCATGTCAGCGTTCAGAACAAGTAAAGTGTCAGAAGCTAGACTGGTAGGAAAATGGAGGGCTAAATGCTGGGGCAGGTTGAGTGGTGAGAATTGGATTTAGTTGCATGTTAGCGCTTCACTGTGGGATTAGGCATAAGCATATGTACTTGGAGAGTCTATCTTATTTATGGTTATGTATAGGTAGGCTATGTGGAGTGGTAGTGGGGCTGCCAACAATGTCTAACTCCAGGGAAGAAGGAAAAGGTCGGAGGCAGGCAGCTGTAATCAATGACAGCAATGATGCAGGGTTTGTGGTGAAAAGAGTAGGGCTCAAAGGTGGTAGAAGCTGTAGGAGCTGTCCAGATGCAAGCTCTTAACAGAGCGTGCCAATGTAACACCTATTATGTGCCCAGTGTCGATAATCTGATAACCACTATTCTGCCCCTCCTGTCCTAGCCATCTCCAGATAGATTAGTTTGGTCTAGTATCTTAGCTTACGTTCTAATGTTGAAAACACAATATCATTGACTCACTAGGTAAACTAAACAAGAAAAGTGTTATTTGGGCCCATAGTTCTCAAACAAGATCAAGAGCCAACTGTAATAATGTTCTCATTATCAGAGTCCCAAGGCAGAAAAGGCATCACATGACTAGAAATACTTGTGTGTGCTCTATTACTTCTCATTATAAAGCTGCAAGAATTGAATTATTGGAGTACCAAAATGCATATTTGTCTAATCTTAATTATCCCACTGGCCCCCACTCTTGAACCACAATATTGTCTATCTTCTAAGTACCCTACCATGAGGAGCTGTTAGTCTTTCAGGTACATGGGTGAGACACATCTAGCAGGTTCATTGGTGGTATTCTGAAATTTAGGGAGGCAGATTGTTCATCTTTTGTTTCCTTTTCTCAGTGTGCAAAAATCATAGATTAGGGAATTTTTGGTTTGTGGCTCTTTGTCTAAAATTTATTTGTGTGTGTTTGTGCATGAAAGAGAGCAAGCACTTGTGTGTGTGCTTGTATGTGTGGATACATGCTTGTGTGTATGTATGTGTGTGTTGGGCTGATGAATGCTAGGATCTCCTACACCAGCCTTTAAACTATGTCTTAGATTTTTGTCAAATTTGATATGAGCAGCTACATGATTGCTTATCTCAGTATCAGCGGTTTATAAAATATAAGCACATGTAATATATATATATATATATATATATATATATATATATATATATATATTCTCTTCTTAAATATGTCTAGGCCCAAAAAGGGATATTTCAGTTGAGTAGACAACATAAAACATAATAGGGGAATATAAGCCAGGTAAAAGATGAGATGTTAAATAAAACCATTAACAAATTCTAGAGATGTCAATAAGACACAACCCAAAGTCTCCACTGCATTCAGTGACACAAATGCTGCGAAATGCCTGTAAATACCTGTAGGGGGTCTTTAAAAATGAACTCAGTGAATCTATGAACTATCTAAAAAAATGTAATATTATGACCTTCTGACATTCATAGGGTTGTCTACACATGATTGAAGAAGGAAGACATCAATAGAAATGCTAGCGTGGACAGGGGAAAGCTCAGGAAGCCTTCACCATAGACAAATAACTCCAGGCAACTGAAGAATGCTGAGATGGGCAGAAAGTCTTTTCCAGGGAAGGGAACACCGATTGGTTGTCTAATACCAAATGGCCAACTCTGACAACATAAGTAACATTTTACAGACTGAACAGGTTGTACTAGTACTTATCACTTATGTGAGTAGGTTTACTGGAAAGGACCCAATAGTTTATTTTATTTTGTATATTTTATGCTAACAGAATTGTTTGTTTATTGTATATAACAATGTATACATGGCAGAATAATTATGTCACTAATTAATAAATCCATTATCTGCATAACTACATTAAGCTAATTAACACATCTATTACCTTATAACATTTTTCATTTTCTTTTTATTTATTCTTTGTGTCTTTCCCATTATGCATTTTGATCGAATTCATTTCCCTGTCCTTTTGTATTTACTCTTTGTCCTTGCAGCCCCCTCCCACAAAAATAAACTTTAAGAGGAAAAAAAAGTGAAAAAGAAAGAAAGAAAGAAAGAAAAGCAATCTTTTCATGGAAGCTGTAGTGAGTCACACAGTAAACCCTTTTGTCCATATATCTGTACTTGCAGTTGTTCATTGCAAAGCCATTGATCTGGTTTGAGCCTCTGGTTCCTGTCAGAGAATGGTTGTTGGGTCCTTATTGGGATGACACTTGGATAGCCTGTTGTTGCTCCGCATTGTGGAAATTCTGTAGTTTGGGGTTCAGGACCTGATCATAGAGATGGTGTGGGCCAACTCATAACCCTGGCTCTGAGACTGGGTTGTTAGCCTGCCAGCTCGCGGGTCTTCAGAGTGAGCTCTCCAGCATTGCCCTGGCTAGTTCTCCCCTTGTAGGGATGAGCAAGGGGCGGGGATCATTCTCCAGCTTCTATGCCCTCAGGGTTGGCTCTCCTACACCTAACACCATCAGGGCCAGCTCTACTGTGTTGCCCAGGTGTGGTGCAGGGGCCATCTCCTGAGTGCTGCAACAGGTGCAGGGCAGGGACAGCTCTCCCACTCTTATGACCTCAACCCAATAGTTTCTTAAACAAAGTCTTTCTTTGTTTATTAAAATAAGGGACTGATTGTGTTGGGACAATAGAAGAGAATAATTGCTAGGTTTAGAAAAGTCTTGAAATTGCTTGCAATGGCTTCATGAAGACTAGGCAAGAAGTGACTATGAAATATTGTGAAATTCACAACCAAGAGCAAGAGTCTGGGCTAGATTATTGATCATAAATCAATAGTGCTGACAGTATTCAAGGTTATGTAAATTTCAACATCTTGGAATCATTACTTAGAGGTGGAGCCTTAGGAAGTGGAGGGCAAATTCCTCAGAATGTGCTAGAGAAATGAATTCCAGTTCCAGTCTGGGTATGCAGAGGCTTGCTTACTCAAGCTGATAAAACTTAAGTTTTATGGTACTTTTCTTGGATAAGTCAACTCCAATGCCCTTCAAGAAACAATGGCAATATTGCCTTAGTGATTTATAATTTTGCACTTCTTTATCTTTTAAAATATCCTGAAAATACTTGACAGGGCACTAAACTTCCAAATTTTAAGTGCATCCTGGGAAGATGGAGGAGTACCACTATTTAGGACAAAGGTAAGAAATCCATTAGTTGAGTTTTCCCATAAGAATAAGAGAGACGATTTTGAGACTGGAAACAGAAAGAATGGAAAAACAAAAATTCTGTGGTTAGGAAAAGATAGATGAATAATAACTTCACAGATAGAACACTAAAGACAAAATTTACATTTGTATGCCACAGTCTACTTCTCTAAGATTTTTATTATGTATGATGAATTACATATTAAGTATGTTTACAACACATAATTTCAATTTGCTTTCATATTTTCTTATTATAAACAAAGAAGTTTGTGAAGAATATTTGTCAACTTTTATATGAAAACCTATTTGAGAAATTCCTCTCTGTGATTAATTACAGCAAGCTATTTATACTCACCGAAAAACTTGGATGCTAACTCAATTGTAAGAATATAAATGACATATCTTTTTCATTTCCCTTCTCTGACTTGAAATTTAAAGCTAAACATAATGTCAAACCAAAGCAAAAATAATAAAACACTAATATCCATTTTTCAGTTTGATCCCTTACCTTCTAGTACTCATAATTACTTTGCAAGACGTTTTATATCACTATTGGAAAAAATAGGCTGTAAAATAATATTGTTAATTTTTAAGAAATGATTATAACCTTGTTGTTCATTTAAGATGAATTTTTAGAGAACTGAGAAATTTGTTTCAATATATGTTTTGACAGTGAAATACAATGATTATTCTTTTATAGCATTTTAAGAGTATCCTACTGCATATATAACCTGTGTTGTAATTGCTCCTATGGGTTTGTGGCATCAACTACCAGAATCCAGCTAGAATTCTCAGCACAAAGAAAAGCATAAATTCCATTCAACCTGTTGTTTTTCACATCAGCATGAACAGAAATTCTTGCAGGAGAAAGGAGACATTGCTTTTGCCTCATTTAACCTACTTTTAAAAATCAATATAACTCATCAATTTATCAATGGTTGACATATAATCTTTTACTTGAAAGTTTATTTCATTGATCTTTTTTTCTTTGTTGTTTAACTTAAGAATTAAAAGATAATGATTAGTAGTCATATGTATATCTATTTAAGCATTATATATAACAAAAATTTCAAATGAATGTTACTTATAAAATTCTATTGCTTATCACTTCTTGGACTTTTGCTAAGAGCAAGTATAGAAAATTCTATTGTGAATATATGAATTTTCCCATTATAATTAATTAGATTCAGTAATTAAAACTGAAAACCAAGCCTTTATTCATTTCAGTTTTTTATATCATAGGCATCTTTTCTATGCATGAATAGTATGCATACAATATTTTCACATTTTTGATCATGTCTCATTTAATACAGATTATTAGTGAATCCTCTGTGGTGGGTCTTTAATAACCTGCCTATTCAGTTCAGAGAAATCTTTTTGTTGTTGTTAGGATTTTTCATTTTATTAAAATCAAGTATAAAGGATACTGACCTCAGCAGAGGTAGACGGACCCGGCAGTGGTGGCCAACAGGGACATACAGGCCCAGGGGCAGCCTGCAGAGGTAGACAGACCCAGCAGCAGCAACAAGCAGAGGCAGGGACACCTCTAACCCCAACACCCAGGGAAGAAGCTATCTCCATGGGACGGAACCAGAACGAATCTGAACACTCTGTCTGAGGACAACCCAGGGCCCAGCTGCTGATCCTGCGAAACCCAACAACTTGGAGGTGTTGGTGAGACTACCCCGCTAAACTGAAATCCATCCGGGAGAGGATTCAGATGCCTACAGTTTGAAATCTGAAGAAACAAGATCAGCTGAGGAGTTGACAAATGAACAAAATGTGATCTGGGAACACAGAAGAAGGCGCTGCCCAGCCACCAAACCAGATCACCAGAATCATAAGTATATACTTCACCAGCTGAGATCAGCTGCCCCTGAAGAAACAACTCCATAGCACCAATTTATCCAAGAACTCCTACTAAACCAAGACTAAAAATTAGAACAAGGGAGGCACTCTCAGACACAGACACCACCTGCACCGAGCAGAGGAAGAGATGAGTAGATGCCAGTGCAAAAATACAGGCAACAACATAAAGACCTATATGGCAACATCAGAACCTAGTGATTCTACACCTGCAAGACCTGAACATACCAAGACAGAAGAAACAGAAGAAATCAACCCTAAATATGACTTTAAGAAGATGTTAGAGGCCCTTAAAGAAGAAATAAAACATTCCCTTAAAGAGGAAATAAAAAATTCCCTTAAAGAGGTAATGAAAAACTCCATTAAAGAGGAAATAAAATACTCTCTTAAAGAAATGGAAGAAAAAATGAACAAAAAATGGGAAGAAATCAAAGAAAGCCAAGAAAAAGCAATTAAACAGATGAAAGAAACATTCCAAGATCTGAAAAATGAATTCGAGACAATAAAGAAAACACATGCTGAGGGAATGCTGGAAATAGAAATCCTGAATAAACGAACAGGAACTACAGAAACAAGCATAATCAACCAATTGCAAGAGATGGAACAGAGAATCTCTGACACTGAAGACACAATAGATAAAATAGATTTGTCAGTCAAAGAAAACACTAAAGACAAAAAAGTCGTAACACAAAACATCCAGGAAATTTGGGACACCATGAAAAGACCAAACCTAAGAATAATAGGGATAGAAGAAGGAGAAGAATACCAACTCAAAGGCACAGAAAATATATTCAACAAAATCATAGAAGAAAACTTTCCTAACCTAAAGAAAGAAATACCTATGAAGATACAAGAAGCTTATAGAACACCGAATAGGCTGGATCCAAAAAAAAAAAAAAAAAAAAAAATCCCCCTCGCCACATAATAATCAAAACACTAAACACACTAAACACACAGAACAAAGAAAAAATATTAAGAGCCGCAAAGGAAAAAGACCAAGTAACATAGAAAGACAAACCCATCAGAATAACACCAGACTTCTCAATAGAGACTATGAAAGCTAGAAGATCATGGACAAATCTTATGCAGACACTAAGAGACCATAGATGCCAACGCAGACTACTATACCCAGCAAAACTCTCAATCACCATAGGTGGAATAAACAAAATATTCCAGGATAAAACCAGATTTAATCAATACTTGTCCACAAACCCAGCCCTACAGAAATCACTAGAAGGGAAAATCCAACCCAAAGAAGCTAAACACATCCATGAAAAATCAAGCAATAGATAATCCCACACCAACATACACCAAAGAAGGACAACACAACACAACCACAAAAAATAACAGGAATTAACAATCACTGGTCATTAATATCCATCAATATCAATGGTCTCAACTCACCTATAAAAAGACACAGGCTAACAGAATGGATAAGAAAATATGACCCATCCATCTGCTGCATACAAGAAACACACCTTAACTTCAAAGACAGATACTACCTCTAAGTAAGGGGCTGGGAAAAGGCTTTCCAAGCAAATGGACCTAAGAAACAAGCTGGTGTAGCTATCCTAATATCTAATAAAATAGACTTCAAACTAAAATCAATCAAAAGAGACAAGGATGGACATTACATATTTATCACGGGAAAAATCCACCAAGATGAAGTCTCGATTCTAAACATGTATGCTCCAAATACAAAAGCATCCACATTCATAAAAGAAACACTACTAAAGTTTATAACACACATCAAACCCCACACATTAGTAGTGGGATATTTTAACACACCACTCTCACCAAAAGACAGATCTACCAGGCTGAAACTTAACAAAGAAATAAAGGACCTAACAGATGTTATGACTCAAATGGACTTAATAGATATCTACAGAACTTTCCATCCTAACACAAAAGAATATACCTTCTTCTCAGCACCCCATGGAACCTTCTCAAAAATTGACCACATACTTGGCCACAAAACAAATCTCAACAGATACAAAAAAATTGGAATAACCTCCTGTATCTTATCAGACCACCATGCCTTAAAGTTAGACCTCAAAAACAACAAAAATTATAGAAAACTCACAAACTCATGGAAACTGAATAATGCCCACCTAAAATATCAATGGGTCAAGGAAGAAATAAAGAAAGAAATTAAAGTTTTCCTAGAATTCAACATCCCCAAACTTATGGGACACTATGAAAGCAGTGCTAAGAGGAAAATTCATAGCTCTAAATGCACACATAAAGAAGATGGAGCAATCCCATACCAATGAATTAACAGCACAACTGAAAGCTCTAGAACAAAAAGAAACAAACTCACCCAGGAGAAATAGATGCCAGGAAATAATCAAATTGAGGGCTGAAATCAATGAAATAGAAAACAAGAGAACAATACAAAAAATCAATGAAACAAAGAGTTGGTTCTTTGAAAAAAATCAACAAGATAGACAAACCCCTAGCCAAATTAACCAAAAGGCAAAGAGAGAGCACCCAAATTCACAAAATCAGAAATGAAAAGGGAGACATAACAACAGACAACAAGGAAATTCAGAGAATCATCAGATCATACTTCAAAAACCTGTACTCCACAAAAATGGAAAACCAGGAAGAAATGGACAATTTTCTGGATAAATACCACATACCAAAATTAAATCAAGACCAGATAAACCATTTAAATAGACCAATAACCCCTAAAGAAATAGAAACAGTCATCAAAAGTCTCCCAACCAAAAAAAGCCCAGGACCAGATGGTTTCAGTGCAGAATTCTACCAGACTTTCAAAGAAGAACTAATACCAATGCTCTTCAAAGTGTTCCACACAATAGAAACAGAAGGAACACTACCAAACTCTTTTTATGAGGCCACAATTACCCTGATACCCAAATCACACAAAGATGCAACAAAGAAAGAGAACTAAAGACCAATCTCCCTCATGAACATTGATGCAAAAATACTCAACAAAATATTGGCAAACCGAATCCAAGAATACATCAAAACAATTATCCATCACAACCAAGTAGGATTCATCCCAGGGATGCAAGGATGGTTCAACATATGAAAATCAGTCAATGTAATACACCATATAAACAAACTGAAAGAAAAAAAAAACACATGATCATCTCCTTAGATGCTGAAAAAGCCTTTGACAAAATCCAACACCCCTTCATGATAAAGGTCTTAGAAAGATCAGGAATACAAGGAACATTTCTAAACATAATAAAAGCAATTTATAGAAAGCCAACAGCAAACATCAAATTAAACGGAGAGAAGCTCAAAGCTATACCACTAAATTCAGGAACAAGACAAGGCTGTCCACTCTCCCCATATTTATTCAATATAGTACTAGAAGTTCTAGCTAGAGCAATAAGACAACAAAAGGAGATCAAAGGGATACAAATTGGCAAGGAAGAAGTCAAACTTTCACTATTTGCAGATGATATGATAGTATACATAAGTGACCCAAAAACTCAACCAGGGAACTCCTACAGCTGATAAACTCCTTCAGTAAAGTGGCAGGACACAAGATCAACTCAAAAAAATCAGTAGCCCTCCTATAGACAAATGATAAAAGGGCTGAGAAAGAAGTCAGAGAAACATCACCCTTTATAATAGCCACAAATAATATAAAATACCTTGGGATAACACTAACTAAACAAGTAAAGGACCTTTTTGACAAGAACTTTAAATCTCTAAAGAAAGAAATTGAAGAAGATATCAGAAAATGGAAGGATCTCCCATGCTCATGGATAGGTAGGTTAACATAGTAAAAATGGCAATCTTACCAAAAGCAATCTACAGATTCAATGCAATCCCCATCAAAATCCCAACACAATTCTTCACAGACTTGGAAAGAAAAATACTCAACTTCATATGGACAAACAAATGACCCAGGATAGCTAAAAGAATCCTATATGATAAAGCAACCTTTGGAGGCATCACCATCCCTGACCTCAAACTCTACTATAGAGCTATAGCAATAAAAACAGCTTAGTACTGGTATAAAAACCGACATACAGACCAATGGAATCAAATTGAAGACCCTGACATTAATCCATGCACATATGAACAGCTGGTTTTTGACAAAGGAGCCAAAACTATACAATGGAACAAAGAAAGTATCTTCAACAAATGGTGCTGGCATAACTGGATGTCAATATGTAAAAGATTACAAATAGATCCATATCTGTCACCACGCACAAACTCAAGTCCAAGTGGATCAAAGACCTAAACATAAATCCAGTTACACTAAACTTAATAGAAAAGAAAATAGGAAGCACTCTTGAACGCATTGGCACCGGAGACCATTTCCTAAATAAAACACCAACAGCACAGACCCTGAGCACAACAATTAATAAATGGGACCTCTCGAAACTGAGAAGCTTTTGCAGGGCAAAAGACAGTCAATAAGACAAAAAGACAATGAACAGAATGGGAAAAGATCTTCACCAACCCCACATCTGACAGAGGATTGATCTCCACAGTATATAAAGAACTCAAGAAACTAGACATCAAAATACTGAACAGTCCAATTAAAAAATGGGCTAAAGAGCTAAACAGAGAATTCACAAAACAAGAACTACAAATGGCTGAAAGACATTTAAAGAAATGCTCAACATCCTTAATCATCAGAGAAATGCAAATCAAAACGACTCTGAGATACCACCTTACACCTGTTAGAATGGCTACGATCAAAAACACCAATGACAGCCAATGTTGGAGAGGATATGGAGCAAAGGGAACACTCCTCCACTGTTGGTGGGAATGTCAACTTGTATAACCACTGTGGAAATCAGTATGGTGGTTTCTCAGAAAATTAGGAATCGAACTACCTCAAGACCCAGCCATCCCACTCTTGGGCATATATACCCAAGGAATGCTGATTCATACTATAAAGATACATGCTCAGCTATGTTCATAGCAGCACTATTTGTAATAGCCAGAACCTGGAAACAACCTAGATGCCCATCAATGGAAGAATGGATGAAAAAAATGTGGTACATATACACAATGGAGTACTACTCAGCAGAGAAAAACAATGAAAGCATGATATTTGCAGGCAAATGGATGGAACTAGAAAAAATCATCCTGAGTGAGGTAACCCAAACCCAGAAAGACAATCATGGTATGTACTCACTCATAAGTGGATTCTAGATATAAAATAAAGAACAATCAGACCACAACCTATAGAACCATGGTGGCTATATATATAGCATGGAGGTCCCTAGGATGACTGTGGCTTATAATAAATTTCGGTTTTACTCAATTATTGAAAAAAATAGCCAAATGAATGGAAACACATGAACTATGAACCAAAGGCTGAGGGGCCCCCAGCTGGATCAGGTCCTCTGAATAGGTGAGACAGTTGATTGGCTTGATCAGTTTGGGAGGCAACTACGCAGTGTGACCAAGTCCTGTGCTCATTGCATGAGTTGGCTGTTTGAAACCTGGAGCTTATGCAGGGACACTTGGCTCAGTCTGGGAGGAAGGGACTGGACCTGCAAGGACTGAGTCTACCAGGTTGATCGCAGTCCTCAGGGGAGGATTTGCCCTGGAGGAGGTGGGAATTGGGGGTGGGCTGGAGGTAAGGGGAGGGGGTTGGAGGGGGGAGAATAGGGGGACCCATGGCTGATATGTAGAACTGAATGGTATTGTAAAATAAAATAAAAGAAAAGAAAGAAAGAAAGGATACTGACCTCATGCTTTCCATTTTAAAGAGTCACATGTTTACGGGAAATTGGAATTGATTATGAAAAAATGAAGAATTTCTGCTAGGAGATAACTTATTTTCTTTCATTTTAGAAATAAACAATACATAACTGGGTTTATATATGTTTTTCATGCTTCATGTTTTCTAGGCTGTTTTATTTTACTTTTTAACAAGATAAAATGTAATAAACTAAAACAAAAACTATCTCATTAAAACTGGACAGGGTAAACAGACAGAAGAAAAAGATCCACAAGAGAAGGCATGAGAATCAGGGACCCACTTGCTCACACTCAGGAATCCCATAAAAACACTGAACCTAAAGTTATAATATATATCCCGAGGGCCTGGTGAGGACATGTGCAGGCCCTGTGCTCGGTGCTCCCATCTCTGGAGTTCATATGAACCTTGCTCAGTGGCTTAAGAGGGCCTGTTCTCCTGGTGACCTCCATGCCCTCTGGCTCTTACATTCTTTCAAACCCCTCTTCCAGGGGCATCCATGAGATTTGGGGGGAGGGGAGGGATTTTATGGAGAGATTCCATTCAGAACTTCCAGGATCTGTCTCTTTGTGTATTGTGTAGGTCTCTGTATTTGTTCCCATCTGCTGCAGGAGGAAGCTTCTGTGATGGTGGCTGAATAAGGCACTGATCTATGAGTATAGCAGAATATCATCAGGAGTAAATTTGTTATTACTTTTTTTTAAGTAGTAATTTATTGTACCCTATGTCTCTGGGCTATCTGGTCTCTGGTTCTTGGTAACCTGAGCAGTGCTGGGTATAGGTCCCATCTCATGAAGTGGGCCTTAAGTAAAATCAAACATTGGTTGGTTACTCCCACAAGTCATGTTCCACTATTGTCTTATCATATTTTGAAGGCAGGATGGAATGTAGATCAAAGGTTTTATGACAGGCCTGGTATTTAGGGTTCTCTCTTGGTAGCCTGCAGAGTACCTTTCTCTACCAAAGACACTGCAATATGGGGGTGACAGTTCTGTGCAGGCACCAGTTCAATTGACACCTCCATGTTTAATGAGTTGTGTGGGTATTGTGTTCAAGAATGAGGACTTGCTCTCCATTTGTGGAGAGCAGCCTATAATCTTGACAACAGCTTTGGTTGTTTGGAGGTTTTCATGGGATCCCCTTTGGCCAACAGCTCAATTGGATATAAACCAGTTCTGGAACTGGAAGCTTTGCTTGGTGAGAAGAGATAGACAGTTGGGACTCTGTCCCCCTCAGTATTTGGAGACTTCATTAGGGTTGTCTTCATATAATTTAGGAATTTTCCACTACAATAGGTTTCAATAACACCTCTCAGATGTCCCTCAGTTTTAGCTGTCTTTCCTTGTATTTATTTGCTCAAATTCATTATCCCTCCCAATCCCCACTGTATCTTCCTATTCCTGTCCCTCTTGCCCCAGTATGTACATAAAAATCTATTCTATTTCCCCCTCACTGAGAGTTCCACATGCCCCCTGCCCCCCAAGTCCCTTCCTCTCTGCCTGACCTTTTTGAAACTACTTAGTGTAGTTTGATTATCATTTGTTTAATGGCTAATATCCACATATAAGTGAATACACCCCACATTTATCTTTTTGAGTCTGTATTACCTCACTCAGGATGATTTTTTTAATTCCATCTATTTGCCTTCCATAACTCTATCTAAGAGCTAAGTAATACTCTCGTGTAAATGTACCAAATTTCTTTATCCATTATTCTGTTTAGGGACATGTGGATTGTTTCCAATTTCTGGCTCTTATGAATAGAGCAGTAATGAACATGATTGAACAAGTGTACTTGTGGTAGTATAAAGTGTCCTTTGGGTATACACCCAAGAGTGGTATAGTTGGATCTTGAGGAAGATCAAGTCTCATCTTCCTGAGGAGTCACCACACTGATTTCCATAGTGGCTGTACAAATTTGCACACTCATTAGTAGTGGATGAGTGTTCTCCTTATTCCAAATCCTCACCATCATGAGCTGCTATTGATCTTAGCCATTCTGACAGTTCTAAGATGGTTTTTCATTTGTATTTCCCTGGTGGGTAAAGAGGTTGAACATTTCGTTGAGTGTTTCTCAAATATTTGAGTTTCCTCTATAGAGAGTTCTCGGTTTAGATCTTTACACCATTTTCTAATTGGATTGTTTGCTGCTGTTGTAGGGTTTTTTTTTGTTGTTGTTGTTGTTTGATATTTAGTCACACGAGTTCTTCATATATTTTAGATATCAGTACTCTATCTGATGTGGAGTTGGTAAACATCTTTTCCCATTTCTATAGGCTGCCACTTTGTCCTATTGATGGTGTCTTTTGCATTAGAGATGGTGTCCCTTGCTTTTCAGTTTCATGAAGTTCCACTTATTAATTGTTGATCTTAGTGCCTGTGCTTAGTGCCTGTGCTATAATATTCTGCTCAGAAAGGCATCTGCTGTGCCAATGAGTTCAAGGCTATTCCCCCACTTTCTCTTCTCTCAGCTTCCCTGTATCTGGTTTTATGTTTTGGTCTTTGATCCACTTAGACTTGAGTTTAGTGTGGCCTGATAAACATGGATTTATTTGCCTTCTTCATACAGACATCCAGTTTGACCAGCACCATTACTGAAGATGCTGTCTTTTTTTTTCCACTGTGTATTTCTGGCTTCTGTGTAAAAAAAAGTATTCATAAGTGTGTGAATTTATGCCTTTGTCTTAATTATATTTCATTGATCAGTATATCTGTTTTTATGCCAATGCCATATGGGTTTTGTTACTACAGATTTGCAGTACAATCTGCAATAAAGAATAGTGAGTCCTGCGGCAGTTCTTTTATTGTTCAGGATTGTTTTAGTTTTCTTATTTGTTTTTGTTTGTTTGTTTTTCCACATGAAGCTGAGAATTGTTCTTTCAAGATCTGTGAATAATTGTATTGGAATTTTGATGGGGATTGTATTGAACCTGTAGATTGCTTTTGGTAGAATGGCCATTTCTATTATGTTAATCCTACCAATCCATGAACATGAGAGATTTTTTTTCCATCTTCTGATATCTTCTTCTATTTCTTTCTTTAAAGATTTATCATACAAGTCTTTCACTTACTTGGTTAGAGTTACCACAAAAATATTTTTATTATTTGAGACTATCATGATAGTGTTGTTTCCTTGGTTTCTTTCTTAGTCCATTTGTCATTTGTCTATAGGAGGGCTACTGATTTTTGGGAGTTAATTTTCTATCAAGTTACTTTGCTGAAAGTATTTATAAGTTGTAGGAGTTCCTAAGTAGAATTTTTAGGGTCACTTATGTATACTTTCATATCATCTGCAAATAAAGATATTTTGTAACTTCTTCCTTTCTAATTTGCATTCCGTTGTTCACTTTCAGTTGTCTTCTTGCTTCAGCTAAGTCTTCCAGTACTGTATTGAATTGGTATAAAGAGTGGACAATGTTGTCTTGTTCCTTATTTTAATGGTATTACTTTGAAATTCTCTCTATTTAAATTGATGCTGACTATGGGATGGCTGTAAATTGACTTCATTTTGTTTAAGTGTTCCTTGTATCCCTAATCTCTCCAGGACTGTGATGGCTAATATTGGTTGTCAACTTGGCTACTTTGGGAATGAACTCCAATCCAGAAATGAAGGTCACATATGCAAGAGATTTTTTTGCTTAGTTTGAAATGGGTGAATCCCCATTTCTAGGCTGGACATTTGAGGTTGGAAGAAATGCATCTTTGATCTGGATGTGAGGTAGGAAGGCACACCTTTAATCTTGGTCATACTTTCTGCTTGGAGTCTATATAAAGACATAAAAGATGGAAACATTTGCTTTTTGCCTGCTTGCCCTCATTTTGCTAGTATTCATTTGAATATTTTTGCATCTATGTTTATCGGGGAAATTGGTCTGTTATTCTTTTTCTTGTAGGGATTTTATGTGGTTTACATATTAGGGTAATTGTGGATTCATAAAGTGATTTTGGGAAATGTTCCTTATGATTATATGTTGTGGAATAATTTAAGGAGTATTGGCATTAACTCTTTTTTGAAAGCCTGGGAGAATTCTAAGCTAAAACCATTTGGCCCTGGGCTCTTTTTTTGTTTATGAGACTTTTAATGACTGTGTCTACTTCACCAGGGGTTATAGGTCTGTTTTAATTGCTTATCTGACCTTAATTTAACTTTGGTAAGTTGTATCTATCAAGACAATGTTCCATTTCCTTTAAATTGTTTTTTTTTTTAATTTTCCAATTTGATGGAGTACAGGTTTTTAAAGTATGTCCTTATTCAGTGTATTTCTTTGGTGTCAGTTGTTATATCCCCTTTTCATTTCTGCTTTTGTTAATTTCCATATTCTCTCTCTCTGCCTCTTTGTTCATTTGGGTAAGGGCTTGTAAATCTTGTTGAAATTTTCAAGTAACCAACTCTTTGTTTCACTGATGCTTTGTATTATTCTCTTTGTTTCTGTTTTACTTATTTCAACCCTGAGTTTGATTATTTCTTGTTGTCTGTTCCTTTATAAGTGTAATTTCTTCTTTTGTTCTAGAGCCTCCAGGTATTCTGTTAAGTTGCTAATATGAGAGCTCTCCAGTTTTTTTTATGGCAGTTAGTGCAAGAACACACCTCTTAGAACCATTTTTCATTGTGTCCCATAAGTTTGATTATGATGTGTATTCATTTTAACTCAGTTTTAGAAAGTCTTTAATTTCATTCTTTATTTCTGTCTTGATTCATTTTTCATTCAGTAGAGAGTTGTCTAGTTACTATGAGTTTGTAAGCTTTCTGTTTTTTTTTTTTCTGTTGTTGTTGATATACAGCTTTAATTTGTGGTGGTCTAATGGGATATGGGGGATTACTTCAATTTTCTTGTATCTGTTGAAACTTGTTTTGTGTCCAAGTATGTGGTCAGTTTTGAAGAAAGTTCCATAAGGTTCAGAGACAAAGGAGTATTCTATTGTGTTTGGGGGAAATGTTCTGTAAATGTCTGTTAGGTCATCGGTGTACAATGTATGTTAGCTACTGCATTTTTCTCTTTAGTTTTTGTTTGGATGGCCTACCTGTTGGTGAAAATGAAATGGTAAATGTATGTGAGGGTCAGTGTAAGATTTCAGCTGTAGTAGCATTCTTTTTAAAAGCGTGGGTGCCTCTGTGTTTGGGGCATAGATGTTAAGAACTACAATGTTCTCTTGGTGGATTTTTCCATTGATGAGCATGTAGTGTCCATCCCTGTCTCTTCGGACTATAGTTTTGGTTTGAAGTTTATTTTGTTAAATATTAAAATGGCTACACTAGCTTGTTTCTCAGTCCATTTGCTTGGAATATCTTTTTGCAATCCTTTACTCTCAGCTAATAGCTATCCTTGATGTTGAGGTGTGTTTCTTGGATGCAGCAGAAAGATGGATTCTGTTTTTTCATTTATTCTTTCAATATATGTTTTCTATTATGTTATTGAGATCATTGATACTGAGAGATATCAATTACAAATGATTGTTGGTTACTATTATTTTGTTTGTTTGTGATGTATGTGTGTATGGTTTGTGTGTGTACTTGCTTTTCTTTGATTTTGCTCTGAGATTATTTACTCCCTGTGTTTTCAACTCCTTAGGTTCTAGCACCTTTTGTAGGGCTGGATTTGTTGATAAATATTGTTTAAATTTGACTTTATCACAAAATATCTTATTTCCTCCATCTATGGTGATTGAAAGCTTTGCTGGGCAAAGCAGTATGGACTGGTATTGGTGGTCTCTTAGAGTCTGCAGCAGTGTCTGTCCAGGCTCTTCTGGTTTTTAGAATCTCCATTGAGAAGTCGGGTGTAATTCTAATAGGTCTGCATTTATATGTTACTTGGTCTTTTTCCATCTCATCTTTTAATATTCTATCTTTGTTCTTTATGTTTAGTGTTTTGATTATTATATGCCAAAGAGACTTTCTTTTTTGGTCTAATCTATTTGGTGTTTTTTATGCTTCTTGTACCATTATAGACATCTTCTTTTTAAGGTTAGGACACTTTTCTTACGATTTGTTGAAAATATTTTCTGATTTCTTCTCTTTCCTCTGTACCTATTATTCTTAGCCTTGGTCTTTCCAGAGTGCCCCAGATTTTCTTGGATGTTTTGTGTCAGGAATTTTTTAGACTTAACATTTTCTTTGACCAATATATCTATTCTATCATATCTTCAAAGTCTGACAATCTCTCCTCCATCTCTTGTATTCTGTTGGTGAAGTTACTGTTTGAACTCCTACATTTTTCACTTATAGAATTCCCTCAGTTTGGGTTTTCTATATTGATTCTATTTTTATTTTCAGGTCTTAAACAGTTTTATTCATTTACTTTAATTCTTTGGTTGTATTTTCCTGGATTTCTTTAAGGAATATATTCATTTCCTCATACTGTTTATTTTCCTGGGTTGCTTTAAGAGATTTATTCATTTTCCTCTTTAAGGAACTCTATCATCTTCATAAGGCTATTTTAAGGTTTTTTTTTTCTTGTACTTCAGTTATGTTCGAATATTCAGAGACTTCTGTGATATGGTTGCTGGGCTCTAGGAGGAGCATATTGCTCTGGCTGATATTAATTGTGTTTTTATGCTAGCATATAGGCATCTTGGATTGGGATAATTATAGGTGTAGGTGCTAATCTTTGCTTTTGTTTTTGTTGGGTGGGTGTTTTGTTCTTTAGCTTCTCTTTCCTTTGTCTGTGTTTTAGGAGGATGTGATGCTTGTGTTATACCTGTAGAAAAATTTCTGTGGACCTGATAGGTGTGGTCACTGAGGCTTCCAGGTAAAATGTGTTTCTGGGAATTGGGAACTAATGCTTAGGAATGGGTATAAACTATATGTCTGAATTGATTCACAGGAGGGAGGAAAGCAGAGTGTTCAATTAGGATCTGCTTATGTTGTCTCCTTGGAATGGGGAAAGACGGTGAAGAGAGGTCCTCTCAGAAGGTCTGTTATAGAGCTGGGGATTGGATCTGTTTCTCTTCCATGCTCAGCTGGTGTGTTAGTAGGGAATACCTGCTGGTGTTAAAGGCTGGGATAATGGGATTAGTTCAGGGAAGGAAGGTCATTGGGGAAAGGAAAACCACAGTATGTGTTCTGCTTCTGCTATAGAACTGGGAGTTTCGAACTGGAGGACAAGAAAGAGAGGTGAAGATCTTCTATCAGCCCAACTGTTTCCCTGCCATGCTTTATATTGTAATAAGCAAAAACTGTTTCATTTTTACAGAGACATATGATGGAGCATTGTCAGTTTTGATTTGTGCAGGTATACCCATGATGGCCATAACTTCTAGCAAATGAGTGATTACAGAATCAGCTTTTTCAGAACTCAAAGCAGTTGCCCATTGAAATCCTGAATAAGTATCGATGGTATGGTGTACATATTTCAATTTTCCAAATTCTGCAAAGTAAAACACATCCATCTGCCAGATTTCATTCCTCTGAGTACCCTTTGGGTTACATACTGCTGGTAATGGTGTTTGATTGTAGAAGGAACAAGGGGGGCATTTCTTTACTATTTCTTTGGCTTGTTGTCAGGGTATAGAAAATTCCTTTTTTAAACCTTTACTATTGACATGATGTTTTTTATGAAATTCTGAGGCCTCCAGCACATTTCCTATTAATAATTTATCAATCTCATCATTGCCTTGTGCTAGAGGGTCTGACAGACCAGTATGGGATCAAATGTGAGTTATATATAAAGGATGACTCCTTTTCCTGATTGTATCTTGTAATTGAATAAATAGTGAAGTTAATTCTGAAGCATCAAGGATAAATTCTGCAGTCTCAATATGTAATACCACTCTTTTAGCATACTGAGAGACAGTTATTATGTTGAGAGGTTCTGAAAAATCCATTAATACCAACAGAATAGCATGCAATTCTGACTTTTGAACTGAATTATAAGAACTTTGATCCACTTTACTAAAATTTTCTGATTTTTAACCTGCCTTTCCTTGTTTGTTGGCATCTGTATAAAATGTATGAACTCCAGATATGGGTTTTTCCCATACAATTCGAGGCAAGATCCAATCAGCTGTCTTTATAAGATCAATTCTATCAGCTTTGGGATATTTGCTGTTAATTTCTCCCAAAAAATTACTGCAAGCTCTTTGCCAAGGTTCACTTTCTGTCCATAATTTTTCAATATCCTCCTTAGTTAAAGGTATGACAATTTCTGCTGGGTCTATTACTGCTAATTGACGAAGTCTTAATTTTCCTTTCCAAATCAAGTCAGAGATTTTTTCCACATAAGTTTTTAATTTTTTATTCAGTTTATTTGGTAAAAAAATCCATTCCAATATAATATCTTCCCTCTGCATTAATATTCCTGTAGGAGAATGCCTAGAAGGTAAAATAACCAAAATGCAATCCAGCTTTGGATCAATACGATCCATGTGCCCTTCATGTACTTTCTTTTCTACCAAGGCCAATTCTTTCTCAGCTTCAGGTGCTAATTCTCTTGGACTATTTAAGTCCTTGTCACCTTCTAAGGTTTTGAACAAATTATTCAGTTCATCATTTTTTACCCCAACAATAGTTCATAGATAAGAAATGTCTCCAAATAATCTTTGAAAGTCATTAAGAGTCTGTAGTCTATCTCGCCTAATTTGCACCTTTTGGGGACTAATTTTTTGTAGCTCTATTTATTATTATTATTATTATTATATTATTATTATTATTATTATTATTATTATTATTTTACAACACCATTCAGTTCAACATAATAGCCACAGAATCCCCTGTTCTCCCCCTCTCGCCCACCCCTCCCCCCAGCCCACCCCCCATTCCCACCTCCTCCAGATCAAGGTCTCCCCCGAGGACCGGGGTTGACCTGGTAGACTCAGTCCAGGCAGGTCCATTCCCCCCTCCCAGACCGAGCCAAGTGTCCCTGCATAAGTCCCAGGATTCAAACAGCCAACTCATGCAACGAGCCCAGGACCTGGCACCAATGCACAGCTGCCTCCCAAACAGATCAAGCCAAATGACTGTCTCACCCGTCAGGGGGCCTGATCCAGTTGGGGGCCCCTCAGCCTTTGGTTCATAGATCCTGTGCTTCCATTCATTTGGTTATTTGTCCCGGTGCTTTATCCAACCTTGGCTTCAACAATTCTCGCTCATATAAACCCTCTTCTTACTCACTAATTAGACTCCCAGTGCTCCACCAGGGGCCCAGCCGTGGATGTCTGCCTTCAGATTCCTCAGTCCTTGGATGGGGTTTATGGCACCACTATCTGGGTGTCTGGCCATCCCATCACCAGAGTAGGTCAGTTCCTGCCGTCTCGCGACCATTGCCAGCAGTCTTTTGAGGGGGTATCTTTGTGGATCTCCGTGGGCCTCCCTAGCTCTCTGCTTCCTCCCCTTCTCACCTTCTCATGTGGTCTTCATTTACCATGGTCTCCTATTCCTTGTTCTCCCTCTCTTTTCTTGATCCAGCTAGGATCTCCCAATCTTTCCCTCGACTGTCGCCCTTCATTGTTCCCACTCATGACCAGGC
Organism: Peromyscus maniculatus bairdii; assembly: GCF_049852395.1. Lineage (NCBI taxonomy): Eukaryota > Metazoa > Chordata > Mammalia > Rodentia > Cricetidae > Peromyscus > Peromyscus maniculatus. Next base: position 67,661,515 of record NC_134864.1, on the reverse strand, counting down.
TATTCATGTAGATCTCGTCCATTTCTCCGTGTCTTTTTTGGGGGTCCCGTTTTCCAGGTAGCCTCACTGGTGATGTGAGTAGCAGTCTAGTCATCCTTGTTCCACATCTAGCATCTTCCTATGAGTGAGTACATACCATATTTGTCTTTCTGAGTCTGGGTTACCTCACTCAGGATGATTTTTTCTAGATCCATCCATTTGCCTGCAAACCGTGTGATGTCATTGTTTTTCTCTGCTGAGTAGTATTCCATTGTGTATATGTGCCACAATTTATTTATCCATTCTTCAGTTGAAGGGCATCTAGGTTGTTTCCAGGTTTTGGCTATTATAAACAATGCTGATATGAACATAGCTGAGCAAGTGCTCTTGTGGTATGATTGAGCATTTCTTGGGTATATGCCCAGGAGTGGTATAGCTGGATCTTGGGGGAGATTGATTCCCAATTTTCTAAGAAAGCGCCATATTGATTTCCAAAGTGGTTGTACAAGCTTGCATTCCCACCAGCAGTGGAGGAGAGTTCCCCTAGTTCCACATCCTCTCCAGCATAAAGTGTCTTCAGTGTTTTTGATCTTAGCCACTCTGACAGGCGTAAGGTGGTATCTCAGAGTTGTCTTGATTTGCATTTCCCTGATGATTAGGGAAGTTGAGCAATTCCTTAAATGTCTTTCAGCCATTTGGGATTCCTCTGTTGAGAATTCTCTGTTTAGTTCTAAAGCCCATTTCTCAATTGGACTGTTGGTCCTTTTGATGTCTAATTTCTTGAGTTCCTTATATATTCTGGATATCAGTCCTCTGTCAGATGTGGGGTTGGTGAAGATCTTTTGCCATTCTGTAGGCTGTCGCTTTGCCTTGTTGACCGTATCCTTTGCTCTACAAAAGCTTCTCAGTTTCAAGAGGTCCCATTGATTGATTGTTTGTCTCAGTGTCTGCGCTACTGGTGTTATATTTAGGAAGTGATCTCCTATGCCAAGGCATTCAAGACTATTTCCTACTTTCTCTTCTAGCAGGTTCAGAGTAGCTGGATTTATGTTGAGGTCTTTGATCCACTTGGACTTAAGTTTTGTGCACGGTGACAGATATGGATCTATTTGCAGCCTTCTACACACTGATATCCAGTTATGCCAGCACCATTTGTTGAAGATGCTTTCTTTTTTCCATTGTACACTTTTGGCTTCTTTGTCAAAAATTATATGTCCATAGGTGTGTGGGTTAATGTCAGGGTCTTCAATTCGATTCCATTGGTCCACATGTCGGTTTTTATGCCAATACCAGGCTGTTTTTATTACTGTAGCTCTATAGTAGAGCTTGAAGTCGGGGATTGTGATGCCTCCAGAAGTTGTTTTATTGTACAGGTTTCTTTTAGCTATCCTGGGTTTTTTGTTTTTCCATATGAAGTTGAGTATTGTTCTTTCCAGATCTGTGAAGAATTGTGTTGGTATTTTGATGGGGATTGCATTGAATCTGTAAATTGCTTTTTGCAAGATTGCCATTTTACTATGTTAACCCCGCCTATCCATGAGCATGGGAGATCTTTCCATTTTCTGAGATCTTCTTCAATTTCTTTTTTCAGGGACTTAAAGTTCTTGTCATATAGGTCCTTCACTTGCTTGGTTAGTGTTACCCCAAGGTATTTTATGTCATTTTTGGCTATTGTAAAGGGTGATGTATCTCTAATTGCCTTCTCAGCTTCTTTGTCCATTGTATATAGGAGGGCTACTGATTTTTTTGAGTTGATCTTGTATCCTGCTATGTTGCTGAAGGTGTTTATAAGCTTTATCAATTCCTGGGTGGAATCTTTGGGGTCACTCAAGTATACTATCATGTCGTCTGCAAATAGGGAAAGCTTGACTTCTTCCTTTCCAATTTGAATCCCCTTAATCTCCTTATGTTGTCTTATTGCTCTGGCTAGAACTTCAAGTACTATATTGAATAAGTATGGGGAGAGTGGACAGCCTTGTCTCGTTCCTGATTTTAGTGGAATTGCTTTGAGTTTCTCTCCATTTAATTTGATGTTGGCTGTTGGTTTGCTATATATTGCCTTTATTATGTTTAGGTATGTTCCCTGTATTCCTGATCGCTCCAAGACTTTTATCATGAAGGGGTGTTGGATTTTGTCAAATGCCTTTTCTGCATCTAGTGAGATGATCATGTGGTTTTTTTCTTTGAGTTTGTTTATATGGTGTATTACATTGATGGACTTTCGTATGTTGAACCACCCTTGCATCCCTGGGATGAAGCCTACTTGATCATGGTGGATAATTGTTCTGATGTGTTCTTGGAGTCTGTTTGCCAGTATTTTATTGAGCATTTTTGCATCAATGTTCATGAGGGAGATCGGTCTGTAGTTCTCTTTCTTTGTTGCATCCTTGTTTGGTTTAGGAATCAGGGTAATTGTAGCCTCATAGAAGGAGTTTGGTAATGTTCCTTCTGTTTCTATTATGTGGAACAATTTAGAGAGTATTGGTATTAACTCTTCTTTGAAGATCTGGTAGAATTCTGCACTGAAACCATCTGGTCCTGGGCTTTTTTTGGTTGGGAGACCTTTAATGACTGTTTCTATTTCCTTAGGGGTTATTGGACTATTTAAATAGTTTATCTGGTCTTGATTAAACTTAGGTATGTGGTATCTATCCAGAAAAATGTCCATTTCTTTTAGGTTTTCCAGTTTTGTGGAGTAGAGGTTTTTGAAATATGACCTTATAATTCTCTGGATTTCCTCAATGTCTGTTGTTATGTCCCCCTTTTCATTTCTGATTTTGTTGATTTGGATTCTCTCTCTGTGTCTTTTGGTTAGTTTGGATAAGGGCTTGTCTATCTTGTTGATTTTCTCAAAGAACCAACTCTTTGTTTCATTAATTTTTTGTATTATTCTCTTAGTTTCTAATTTATTAATTTCACCTCTCACTTTGATAATTTCCTGGCGTCTATTCTTCCTGGGAGACTTTGCTTCTTCTTGTTCTAGAGCTTTCAGATGTGCTGTTAATTCACTAGTGTGCGATTTCTCCAACTTCTTTATGTGGGCATTTAGTGCTATGAATTTCCCTCTTAACACTGCTTTCATAGTGTCCCATAAGTTTGGGTATGTGGTGTCTTCATTTTCATTGATCTCTAGGAAGTCTTTAATTTCTTTCTTTATTTCTTCCTTAACCCATTGGTGATTCAGTTGAGCATTATTCAGTTTCCATGAGGTTGTAGGTTTTCTGTAGTTTTTGTTGTTGTTGAAATCTAGCTTTAAACCATGGTGATCTGATAGAACACAGGAGGTTATTCTGATTGTTTTGTATCTGTTGAGATTTGCTTTGTGGCCAAGTATGTGGTCGATTTTAGAGAAAGTTCCATGGGGTGCTGAGAAGAAAGTATATTCTTTCTTGTTAGGATGGAATGTTCTGTAGATATCTATTAGGCCCAATTGGGTCATGACATCGGTTAAGTCCTTTATTTCTCTGTTAAGTTTCGATTTGGGAGATCTGTCCAGTGGTGAAAGTGGGGTGTTGAGATTTCCCACTATTAATGTGTGGGGTTTTATATGTGGTTTAAGCTTTAGTAGTGTTTCTTTTACATATGTGGGTGCCCTTGTGTTTGGGGCATATATGTTCAGAATTGAAACTTCATCTTGGTCGATCTTTCCTGTGACGAGGATGTAATGTCCTTCTTGATCTCTTTTGATTGATTTTAGTTTGAAGTCTATTTTGTTGGATATCAGGATGGCTACCCCTGCTTGTTTCTTAAGACCATTTGATTGAAAAGTCTTTTCCCAGCCTTTTATTCTTAGGTAGTGTCTATCTTTGAATTTGAGATGTGTTTCTTGTATGCAGCAGAAAGATGGGTCCTGCTTTCGTATCCATTCTGTAAGTCTATGTCTTTTTATAGGTGAATTAAGTCCGTTGATATTAAGGGATATTAATGACCAGTCATTCTTCATCCCTGTTATTTTTGGTGGTAGTGTGTGTGTACTTCTCTTCTTTGGGGTTTACTGTTGTGGCTTTATCTATTGCCTGTGTTTTCAAGTGTGTATCTGACTTCCCTCGGTTGGAATTTTCCTTCTAGTGCTTTCTGTAGGGCTGGGTTTGTGGATAGGTATTGTTTAAATCTGGCTTTGTCTTCGAATGTCTTGTTCCTTCCGTCTATGATGATTGAAAGTTTTGCTGGGTATATTAGTCTGGGCTGACATCCATGGTCTCTTAGTGTCTGCATTACATCTGTCCAGGTCCTTCTGGCTTTCAAAGTCTCCATTGAGAAATCGGGTGTTATTCTGATGGGTTTACCTTTATAGGTCACTTGGCCTTTTTCCTTGGCTGCTCTTAATATTCTTTCTTTATTCTGTACATTTAGTTGTTTAATTATTATGTGTCGAGGGGACTTTTTTGGGGGGTCTAGTCTGTTTGGTGTTCTATAGGCTTCTTGTATCTTCATAGGCATTTCCTTCTTTAAGTTGGGAAAGTTTTCTTCTATAATTTTGTTGAATATATTTTCTGTGCCTTTGAGTTGGTATTCTTCACCTTCTTCTATCCCTATAATTCGTAGGTTTGGTCTTTTTATGGTGTCCCAGATTTCTTGGACATTTTGGTTCATGACTTTGTTGGCTTTAGTGTTTCCTTCGACTGATGGAACTATTTCTTCTACTGTATCTTCAATGCCAGAAATCCTCTCTTCCATCTCTTGCATTCTGTTGGTTATACTTGCATCCGAAGTTCCTGATCTTTTACTCAGGTTTTCTATTTCCAGCATTCCCTCTGTTTGTGTCTTTTTTATTTTTTCAATTTCCCTTTTCAGTTCTTGGACTGTTTCCTTTGTTTGTTTCATTGCTTTTTCATGATTTTCTTTCAGTGCTTTATTGTTTTCTTCCAGGACTTTAATGTTTTCTTCCAGGACTTTATTGTTTTCTTGGAGGGCTTTATTGTTTTCTTCTAATTTGTTTGGCCTTTCCTCTAGCTGTTTACAGCGTTCTTCCAATTTTCTTGTCTTTTCCTCTACACAAGCCTCTACCTTCTTCATGAAGTTACTCATAAGGCTACTTTCTTCTGCTTCTTCCAATTTTTGGTGTTCAGGTCTAGATGTTGGAGGCGAGCTAGGTTCTGGTGATGCTGTATTGCTCTTCATTTTGCTGTATGTACTTCTGCCTTGACGTCTGCCCATCTCCTTGTGGTTCCTTCTTGGTCTTATCAGTGTACTTGTTTCACAAAGAGCTGACAGACTCAGGAAGACTCTCTCTCTTGTCCAAAAGGGAGTTCTCTTGTCCAACTCTTTGGTCCAGAAGGGAAGTCAGGGGCAAGCTCTGGTCCAGAATGGCAGTCGGGGACAGGCTGGGAGCTGGGGGCCGGTCTCTAAGTCTCAGGAAGTGGCTGGGGTCTTGGGCAGATGGGCGTGGGAGCAGGGCGCGGAGATTGCAGGGGCTTCCAGGGGGGCTGGAAAAGGGGATCCCTCCCGGTGGGGCTAGAAGGGGAGCTGCCCGGTGGCCAGAACCTGGCGCCAAGCTGTGCAGGCCTCCCCGGAGTGGCTGGTGCCCAGGGATGGGGTCCGGGTTGAACCCGGGTACTCACCTCTGGTCCAGAAGGGAAGTCGGGGGCAGGCTGGGAGCTGGGGGCCGGTCTCTAAGTCTCAGGAAGTGGCTGGGGTCTCGGGCAGATGGGTGTGGGGGCAGGGCGCGGAGACTGCAGGGGCTGTCGGGGGGCCTTGGAAAAGGGGATCCCTCCCGGTGGGGCTAGAAGGGGAGCTGCCCGGTGGCCAGAACCCAGCGCCAAGCTGTGCAGGCCTCCCCGGAGTGGCTGGTGCCCAGGGATGGGGTCCGGGCTGGACCCGGGTACTCACCTCTGGTCCAGAAGGGAAGTCGGGGGCAGGCTGGGAGCTGGGGGCCGGTCTCTAAGTCTCAGGAAGTGGCTGGGGTCTCGGGCAGATGGGCGTGGAGGCAGGGCGCGGAGACTGCAGGGGCTGCTGGGGGCTTGGAAAAGGGGATCCCTCCCGGTGGGGCTAGAAGGGGAGCTGCCCGGTGGCCAGAACCCAGCGCCAAGCTGTGCAGGCCTCCCCGGAGTGGCTGGTGCCCAGGGATGGGGTCCGGGTTGGACCCGGGTACTCACCTCTGGTCCAGAAGGGAAGTCGGGGGCAGCTTGTAGCTCTATTTTATATCCTAAATAATTAATAGAATCTCCTCTTTGTATCTTTTCAGGAGCAATTTGTAATCCCCAGCAAGGCAAAATTTTCTTTACTTCTTCAAATGTTCTTTCTAAAGTATCTGCATTTGAGTCATCTAGTAAAATATCATCCATATAATGATAAATTATAGATTTAGGAAATTTTTTACGTATCACTTCCAATGGCTGTTGTACAAAATGTTGGCACAGAGTTGGGCTATTCAACATTCCCTGTGGGAGGACCCTCCATTGAAATCTTTTAACTGGTTGAGAATTATTGTAAGTAGGCATTGTGAAAGCAAATCTTTCTCTGTCTCTTTCTTGTAAGGGTATTGAAAAGAAACAGTCTTTTAAATCATTAACTATGAGAGGCCATCCTTTTGGTAACATAGTAGGCAAAGGCATCCCAGATTGTAGAGAGCCCATTGGCTGAATTACTTTGATAATTGCTCTAAGGTCTGTTACCATTCTCCATTTACCAGATTTCTTTTTAATAACAAATACAGGAGAATTCCAAGGGCTGGTTGATTCTTCAATATGATGAGCAGTAAACTGTTCTTCTACCAATTCTTCTAAAGCCTGGAATGTCTCTGTTGTTAAAGGCCATTGCTGGAACCATACAGGCTTGTCTGTTAACCATTTTAAAGGTAGAGCTGTTGGTGTCTTTGGAAGATCATCAGTTGTTGTGCCCTGTTCTTGTATAATATGGATGGCTGGTGACCACTCATTAGAACAATATCTTCTAATATTTCTCTCAGAAACATGTGCTAGTTTATGATTTGTTTCTGAGATTGGAGGGATGTTAATCTGAGTATTCCATTGTTGCAACAAGTCTCGACCCTATAGGTTCATAGCTATGTTAGCCACATATGGTTTTAATTTTCCTCTCTGTCCTTCTGGACCTATAAATTCAAGCCATCTTGCACTCTGTTTCACCTGAGATAATGTCCCAATTCCTAACAGTTGAACGTTTACCTCCTGAAGAGGCCAAGTTGGATGCCAAAATTCTGGTGTAATTATGGTAATGTCTGCACCTGTGTCTACCAGACCAGACAACAAAACACCATTTATTTTTATCGTTAATTTTGGTCTTTGTTCATTAATAGAAGTTTGCCAAAAATTTTTCTTTATGTTTTCTCCTGAATTTTCTATTCTCTCTGTTTCATCATCCTGACCAGCATGATTTATTCCAATAGGCATTTGGTTATTTAATATTACAGCTATACAACATAATCCTACAGGTCAAGCAGTTATAGAAAGATCAAACAAAACTCTAAAGGATATGCTAAATAAACAGAAAGGGGTAACAACCCCCCCCCCTAGAAATAGACTGCATAATGCTCTATTAACTTTGAATTTTCTCAATGCCAATGAGAAAGGAACAACAGCTGTAGAGAGACATTAGATAATAGAAAAAACTACAGAATTGAATCAGCCTATATACTTTAAGGATGTGCTGACCTCAGAATGGAAACCAGGATATGTATTACATTGGGGACGAGGTTTTCCTTTTATTTCTACAGGAGAAGATAAGCTGTGGGTGCCATCAAAATTGATAAAGGTTCGATTTGAACAAGAGAGACCTCTTAATTAGAGGAGGTGATAGTTCATCAACCAGCATGAACATCCAATTTAAACTAACTTGTATCAATAAAACATGCCTTTTCATTTCATCAGATAATAACTTGCCAAAAAGGAACATCCCCAAAATTAGTATTGGAGAAGGTTTTTGTTTTTGTCTTTTAGGAGAATGAAGGTTAAGGTATCTAAAGAACACTGAACAAATGAGACAACTGAAGAAAAGGGACAAATCATCTATCCCAGGAAACCGAGTGAAATGGCATATGGGTATATCATCTAAAAAAATTTATAAGTCTTCCTAAATGTTTGTTTCTGCTCTTCTCTAAAGAAATTCAACACTATTGGTCTTCTCATAGTCCTAGTTCAATTAAAATTTAAAGCTGACTTTGGAGTTGGAGAATGCCTCTCTCCTTCTTTAAACTCAAGCATGTTGTTAAAAGGAAAATGTGGTGGTATTGTTTTCCCCAAAATATTGTGTACCTTAATAAACTTATCTGGGGTCAGAGAACAGAAAAGCCACTAGTTAGTCAGTGATAGCACACGCCTTTAATCCTGGCATTCCAGAGATAGAAATCCCTTTGGATCTCTGTGAGTTCAAGGCCACATTGGAAATAGCCAAGCATGGTGACACGCCTTTAATCCCAGAAAGCCAGCCTTTAATCCCAGGGAGTGGTGGTAGACAGCAGAAAGATATATAAGGCGTGAGGACCAGAAACTAGAGGCATTTGGCTGGTTAAGCATTTGGCTGGATAAGCATTCAGGCTTTGGAGCAGTAATTCAGCTGAGACACATTCCGGATGAGGACTCAGAGGCCTCCAGTCTGAGGAGACAAGACCAGCTGAGGATCCCGCGAGGTGAGATAGCTGTGGTTTGTTCTGTCTCTCTGATCTACCAGCATGGACCCCAATAACTGGCCTCGGGTTTGATTTTATTAATAAGAACTTTTAAGATTCCTGCTACAGGAAAATGCAAACTCCCTGTATCATGCCAGAAGAAAAGAACCATCTTCTGCTATGGGACAGGAGAAAAACCAAATTAATCAAGGGACTATTCTATTACTAATCTCAACTCTTTGATTCTATTCTGATTCTTTAAACTTTTCTTAAAGTATGAATTTTATATCAACATTTACAATATATATATATACATTTTAAACTTTGTTGAGATATGAATGGTTCATATAGAGTACTAACTAATTCTAGAAAAAAGGTTTCAATTAGCTGCATATATATGTCTTTGTGTTCGGGTCTCTTATCAGTTTTCTGCAGGAAATCACAGCCAAGCCTAACATCAACTGAAGTCTCCAGGAAGAAGATGGGGCCCCACAACAACAACAATTCCATGTGGACAATAATAATATCATTAAGCTGACAAACATCATCTATAGATCAGCTTTGAACTACAAAGTGCTCAGAGCAATTTTGAGAGGGCTACCTGAGATGATCCAGTCTCAAAGACTACTTGAATAAGGACTTGAGGTAAACCCTGAACCTTGGCATTATACACAGACTGGATAATAATGAAGGATATAGTTACCTTTCCAAGAATTTGACAATTAACCTAAAATTTTTCTTTTCAGGATAAAGATACATTTGCCCATACCCAGCAGGAAGCAATTTTAAGAAGAAGACGCCCACATTCCCAAAGAGGTGGTGTGGAGTGGGTAGTTTTTTTGGTCTTTTAATGGGTTTTGGGTCTTGGATAATTTTCATTGTTTGGGGTGTTGGTTACAAGTTGTTGTCAAGGGTTAGGAAAAGGGCTAAGCAAAGGAGATTAGATTTAAGGTCCTTGTTTTAAAAAAAAAAGAAAAAGAAAACTACTAGCTTTAAATATTTTATATTGGATTGGATTGTTTTATATTATATACAAATTAGTGAAACTGATATTGTTAGAAAATGCTATATGTATATTTCTAATTGTACTAATACCATTCATTTAACAATGTAATACAATTTTCTGATCCTTGAATGTTATTATTACCAACTATTAGGATATAAAGAAATGAAAGTCAGTAGTTAAATATTATAATAGAACTTGTAGTCATATTAGGTATGTTTTCAAGATTGAGCAGATACATTTTAGATAGACAGGTCATCTTCAAACCCTTCAGACATCTACAGAATATGGCATTTAAAATGTTTTAATAACTTAGAAAATTTTTCTTTTTGTTATGACTATGAGACATGCCGACTCCTGGCAGTACCAATCTACTTCAGAGAGAATATGGGCATTGAAGAAACTGCATATGGAGTTAACTTTCATTGTGGCAAAAGTTAGCCACTGGACAACAAAGTACCCTTGAATCAACTGCTGACAAACAGGACAGACAGGACATAAAACAAAGGACTACCGATTCTTGCCAAAGCAAGTGTGGTTATGGCTTTATCAAAAGGCATCTTCTGAGGCCAGGACAATATGGCACCATCCCTGAAGTTGCCTTTGCAATCCAGAAAAGGTACAGTGCCTTTTTCTTTGAAGGCAGCTGAACAGGCAGTGGGCTGATGGCTTCTGATGTGCAGTGGAACAACAGCTGAAACAGTTATTCTTGAAGAGTAACTAAACTCACACCTCTCAATAGTAGCCTGGCATTTAATAGAAGGATATGGAGAAGAACAGGATGCTGAGATGAAGCCACAGACACACATAGCCAAGAAGAATCGACAGCTGAATTAAAAAAAAAAAGTCAACAATTTCCAGAATTTAAAATCTTGAATCATGACAGGACACTAGTGGAATTCAGGTGTTCCTGGTACATGGACTGCTCTCACCCAATGTGAGGTCGAACTATTGACCTTGTGTACATCCTACTTCACAGTAGTCTGTTAGATACGCTAAGCCTATAGGCTGAAGATGATGCCCCAACACTGCGGAGAAACCTCAGGAGATTGTCCAGGCAGCTGGCTGTTTCTGTCAACTCACATTTTTTTTTTTTTTTTGGAGGCTGCTTGCATGCACTTCCTGTTTTTTTTAATTAGGTAATATTATTTCCTTCTTGGGTCTCTGAGGGAGTTGAAGATTAGTTAGAGTTGAAGATTAGTTAGGATAGAAAGTGAATTAGGTACATTTTGGACTTACCAAAACAGGATAGATAATGGAATTATTTTCTCTGAATTTGTCAAATACAAATGGACTAGACATTGTTTAGGTATTTATTACTTGTATATATATGGTATATAGTTTATTGTACATTTGTATATAGATTTTCTTACATTAGTTACAACTTTTTTCCTTTTTCTTTTTATTAATATAGAAAAGGGGAAATATGGTGATATTTTATTTGTACTAAAATATGATTTGTATGTTAATAAATAAAGTTGCCTGGGGGTCAGAGCTAATAGCAAGCCTTAGCAGAAGCTGGGCGGTGGTGGTGCACGCCTTTAATTCCAGCTCTTGGGAGGCAGAGCTAAGGGGATCTCTGTGTGTTCAAGGATACAGCCAGGATGGAGATACATGCCTTTAATCTCAATACCAACCATAGAAGACCAGGAGGTCTGTACAGACAAGCAGTACAGACAGGCAGTGATGAGGAGGTCATGTGGTTGGGTTTACAACCAATGAGAAGGCAGAACAGAAACACTATGAAAAGACAGACACACAGGAAGTAGGTCTCTTTTGGAGAGGTAGGGCAACAGCAACAGTGAAGGGTAAGGTTTTTAGCTCTTAGCTATTGCTCTGACCTCTTGGCTTTCATCTCTGTATTGATTCTGTGTTTCTTATTTAATAAGACTATTGGTTACATCTACAGGCAGGAGTGGCCTTTGGGTTAGCAGGGGTGCCTGCTGGGCCTGGGAGATGGGATGAAGCAATAAGTGTCAGGAGGGAGGTTTGGAGGGGAAGATCTGTGAGGTCCACAAGAAATGAAGGTGGAGGGGAGAGGGGAGGCGGCAGCAAGTGTTCTTTTGCAGAGCTGGTTGTGAGGAGACTGGGGATTGGATTTGGAGGAACAGAGAGCTCAGAGAAATCTTAATTACATGTAAAATCAAATCCTAATGGCCTTTATTTATAACTATGTATTAAAGCATCTCTTAACTCTCATCAGAGAACCTTTTGTTTGCAGTAGATTGTGTTCAAAACCGAGACCCACAATTGATCAAGGTATAGACAATAAGAGACTTCAAAATGTTGAGCCCTAAATGGAACATATATACCACATCCTTTTTTCTAAAGGCTCAGGGATCATTGTGGAAGAATGTGAGAGCCAGAGGTAGTAGATGACTAAACAGAAACGTTATCTTCTGGATAGAGCAGGGAAGCTGCATATATGGACTGAGAGTAGTTGTGACACAATACACAAGGCTTGTGAAAGACAAAAGCTAACCAATTTCAGCATGAAGATTAGACATGAAATTCTACCCCTACACAGAAGGTATTGGCAATTCTTAGCTGCTAGGAGAGTAAAGGTCATTTTCCCTAAAAGTTCTGCATCTGATGGGCTTTCCCCATCAATGTTAGCAGTCTATTGTTGCCATCCTTGCTAAGCTTATGTTTAGACAGTTATGTTGTAAAACTTTGCAGTCACTTCTATGATTCTGAGGAAGCACAATATGATAAGGCAACTATATTCCATTGGAAGGGACACATTGAAGGATATTTGGGAAGTACAAATTGGTCTTAGTTGGGGGACAATTACCCAAAGTTAGGGTAAAAGGGAACAGGGACGGATCTGGCCAGAGTTAAGGAAGGAAAGTGAATCTGATCAAAGCACATTGTATGAAACTCTCCAAAAATCAATAAAAGTGTAAGATTTTACCCAAATTTAAGAGACCAAAATTATGGTGGTACTATTCACAATGTCCAAGAAATGCAACAGCCTGTATTTATACCAGCAGATAGATAGAAATCTAAAATTTGTGGTAAATATACAGCCTACATGTCATTTGTCCTCATTTGCAGATCCTCTATTTGTGAATTTATGTTCTTTGAAATATTTATTTATAATCCCAGAATCAATATTTGTGAGGCTTTGGCATTTATTCAGGGGTATGTACAGAACAGAAATATGTAAATCCCTAGATAAGATACTGCAAGGCAAAGATCTCCTTAATTTTTAAGTTTCTGTAACTGTAAACTGATATCTTACCTGGAATACATCTAATGTCATATCTATTAATTTTTGTATGTGACTTCACTGATCAAAATTCCCATTAAGTATAATGCTATCCATTGTTCCTACATCTCACAAGAGCATGGTATATTTTGCAGAAAAAAGCACATGTACTGGGATAAACTTTGTTGACTTGTGAATTATAATAATTGCTTTCTTTTTTATTAAAAATTTAAACTTATTTTACATCCCAACCACAGTTTTTCCTCCCTCCTCTCCTCCCTTCCCTGCCCCCAACCTCCTTTCTACTCACCCCATCCACTCCTCAGAAAGAGAAAGTCCTCCCAATGGAGTCAAAAAAGCATGGCATATCAAGTTGAGGCAGGACCAAGATCCTACTCTCTGTGTCAAGGATGAACAAGGCATCCCATCATAGGGAATAGGCTTCAAAAAGCCAGCTCATGAGCCAGGGAAAGATCCTGGTCTCACTAATAGGGGCCCCACAAACAGATAAAGCTACACAACTGCCAACCACATGCAGAGTACCTAGGTTGGTCCCATGTATGTTCCCTAGCTTTTAGTCTAGAGTCCATGAGCTTCCAGGAGCTTGGGTCAGCTGTCTGGGTTTCCCCATCATGTTCTTGACACCCCCTTGCTTATATAATCCCTCCTCCTTCTCTTCAACTGGACTCCCAGAGCTTGGCCCATGGCTTGGCTGTGGATCTCTGCTTCTGTTTTCATCAGTTACTGGATGAAGGTTCTATGATGACAATTAGGGTAGTCACCAATCTGATAACAGGAGAAGATTAATTTATATACCCTCTCCACTGTTACTAGGAGTCTTATCTGAGGTAGATTCCTAGGAGTTTCCCTGGCACCAGGTGATGTAGAAATATATTATATAAAAACAATAAAATAAAAGGTACATTTTTGAATCTACTCTGAAAAAAGAGATAGAAATAATAGGATAAAAGTGTAGATTACTGAATTTACTCTGAAAAGAAAAAAGGGAGGGTATAGATATAAGATAAAAATGTATATTAGTGAATCTACTTTTAGAAAGCAACTACTAGTTTTAAATATTTTACATTGGATTGGGTTTTTGTATATTGTATAAAAATGTATATTGATACAAATTTGATATTATTTTTGTTAAGATATACTATACATATATTTCTAATCTTGTTCAAAGTATTGTACCTATACAAATCATTTAACAACATAATGCAAATTTCTAGGCCTTGAAAGTTATTATTACCAATTAATTAGGATATAAAGAATTGCAGATTAGTTGTTAGTCACCTATTAAAGTGGAACTTGTCAGGTTAGGTATGTTTTCAAGGTCAAACATATATTTTAGATTAAAAAGGGCATCTTCAAGTACTTCAGAGATCTATAGAATATGACATTTAAGATGTTTTAATAATATGTTTTTTTTTTTTTATGACAATGAGACATGTCTGTTCCTAGTAGCACCAATCTACTTCAGAGAAGATGAGAGGCATCGAAGAAACTCCATATGGGCAAGAAAGTGCCCTTGCCTATGCTGTCCAAATGGACAAGTAGGACACAAAAGAAAGGACTGCTGGTCCTTGCCAAGACAAGGTTGGAAGGCCGTTTAGAAAACCCTGCTTCACAGATGAATCTGTCAGATATGCTAGGCCTGTAGGCTGAAGATGGATGCCCCAATATTACAGAGAAACCTTGGGTGACTGTCCAGACAGCCAGCTGTTTCTGTTATTTCTCACATTTTTTGGAAGTCACTTATCTGTACTTCCTGTTTACTCAGTAAATATTATTTCCTTCTCAGGTCTCTGAAGGAGTTGAAGATTAGGTAGTTGTAATTATAGTTTTCCTTGTTAATTAAAGGTTAGATAGTTTTAATTATATTTTCCTTGTTAACAATTCAGAAAAGAAACTCACTGAAAAGGTGTGAAGTGTATAAGTTTGAAAGACATCAAAAGATAGTTTTGAACTGGTAATACAAGTTAGAATAAAAAGTGAATTAGGCAGGGCGACAGTGGCACACACCTTTAATCCTAGCACTTGGGAGGCAGAGCAAGGCGAATCTCTGTGAGTTCAAGGCCAGCCTGGTCTACAGAGTGAGATCCAGGACAGGTACCAAAACTACATGGAGAAACCCTATCTCGAAAAACAAAACAAAACAAAACAAAACAAAACAAAAAAACAAACAAAAAAAGTGAGTTAGGTACAACATTTTGGACCCACCAAAATAGGATAGATAATGGAGTATTTTCTCTGAATTTGTCAAATGTTTATGGACTGGACATTGTTAATGTAATTCTTGACTCTCTGTGTGTGTGTGTGTGTGTGTGTGTGTGTGTGTGTGTGTGTGTGTGTGTGTGTGTAATACTTGTTATACTTATTGTACATAATTTTTCTTTTGTTAGTTATAACCTTCTTTTATTATTTTAGATAAAAAGGGGGAAATGTAGGCCGGGCGGTGGTGGCGCACGCCTTTAATCCCAGCACTCGGGAGGCAGAGCCAGGTGGATCTCTGTGAGTTCGAGGCCAGCCTGGGCTACCAAGTGAGCTCCAGGAAAGGCGCAAAGCTACACAGAGAAACCCTGTCTCGAAAAACCAAAAACCAAAAAAAAAAAAAAGGGGGAAATGTGATATATTGTGTGCCCTAATAAAATATGCCTGAAGATCAGAGAACAGAACAAGCCACTAGATTAAACATAGAGGCCAGGCAGTGGTGGCACACACCTTTTCTTTAATCCTAGCACTGGGAAGGAGAGAGCTGTATGAATTTCTGTGAGTTCAAAGCCACCCTGGACTACATGAGATTGACTCAGTCTAGGAGAGAAGCAGAGCTAAGCAGTGGTGACACATGCCTTTAATCCCAGCACTTGAGATCTCACACCTTTAATCCAAGTATTTAGAAGATCACATGCCTTTAATCCCAGCAATAGGAAGTAAGTAATATGGTGGGTGGAAAAAGGTATATAAGGCATGAGGAGACAGGAACTAAAGCCTTTTCAGCTGAAGAAGATCATTCATCCAGAGGCCTATCAGCTGAGGCTATTTCAGGTTTAGGAGTTGTTGAGGTAAGATGTAGTGGCTGTGGCTTGTTCTGCTTTGTTCTCTGATCTTTCAGCATTCACCCCAATATCAGGCTCTGTTTTTTGTTTTTTTTTTTTAATTAATAAGACTTTTTAACATTCATGTTACAACCAAGTGTCTTCCTAACCCCATAGTGGCCCCTTCAATCAAGATATCTCTTTCATTGTTCTCCCTTTCTTTCCCTCCCCCAACTTAGCCATCCTGATCCCTCATGTCCCCATTTCCCACCTCCTCCCCTCTTAACTCCCTCCCCACACTACACTGCCCCCAGTTTACCCAGGAGAGTTCATCTATTTCTCCTTCCCAGGGTGATCCACCTTGTTACCTAGCTCCTCTGGGGCTGTGGATTGCAGCTTGGTTATTCTTCGCTTTACATCTAATATCCACTTATGAGTGAACCACAAAGGCAAACTCTACCAACAGAATAGAGGAGATGGAAGAGAGAATCTCAGGCTTTAAAGACAAGATAAAAGAAATGGTCAAAGAAAATCTTAAATCTAAAAAGCATAGGCACAAAACATCCAGGCAGTCTTGGGCACTATTGACCTACTGAGAGCCTCAGGCATACTGACTAATATTCATGGTACTGGAAAGTGCTCTTTATGCTACCAAAGGAGAAAGATAAACACCGACCCAGCTATAAACACTTTGATCTAGAAGAGTTACCTGCCTGCAAGATATACTAATGCAATAGTGTCAAAATAGTGTGGGAGTAACTGATCTATATCTGATTTGAGTTAAGGCACACTGCATTAGATGGAGCCTATTCCAATAGCTGCTTGGAAGACTAAGAACCTGAGACTAGACTGGCCAGCAACCTCAGAGAAAACCAAATACTCCTGTTTTGGTAAAGGAATATAACAATAAAATGATATTCATTTATTGGTGAAATTATTAAGGCCACTCCATGTAGTTAAAAAGGTTTATTTTGTGGGGTAACTTACAAGTGAAGGGATAGTTTACAGGGTCTGGGAAAGGTGTGGCGCAGTCCGGTGGTGGTCTCTGGAGAACTCTGCTCGATCTACCTTCAGCATCCTGGGTCCAGGAACCAAGAGAGCTGGCGCATCCAGATCTTAGGTCTTCAGGGCCCTCTCTTGGCCCTCCGTTATAGGTGTGGCAGTTACTGAAGCCTCAATGGGGATTGGAACTACTAGATCAAAGCTGGAATGGCTACCCACTACATTCTATTGTATTCATATATCTATTCCTTTCTTGGCCATGATCAGTGTATATGGGAACAAATACAGAGACTGATAGCCAGATATTATGCAGAGAATGAGAGATCTTGAGACACTCCACCATAAATGGGATATCACCATCAAATTCCTCTGCTCATGGCTCAGGGAGCTTTGCAGAAGAGGAGGAAAGAGTCTAAGAGCCAAAGGGGATGGAGGACAAGGAATCAAGGTCTTCTAGGCACAGTAGTGCTGGTGCACATTTGAACTCACAGAGGCTGTGGCCGCATGCACAGGGCCTGCAGGGCTCTGCAGTAGATGGAGATGCAGTAGGTTCTAGAGCTGGAAGGAGTAGACACCCCACCCCCAACCTTAACCCAGAAGCTATCTCCAATGGATAACTACTTGCAAGTGGAAATTTACTTTTCTCCAAGGGAGTCTCACTGGGGAAACAAACTACTCTTAAGGGTAGGCCCCATGCCCCATAGTAGATGTCCAACAGAAAATAAACTCAAACCTCAAACTCAACAGCATCTTTGGAGGTTTTTTTGTCTCATAATGTTAAGTCAGGGTTCTTTTGTTTGTCTGTTTTGTTTCTTTACAGATCTGTTGCATTTATATTATGTCTCCTGGTTTTGGGTTTTATAGGATCACTGTATATGCAAACATGTGTCTGTGTTTCTTGTATTTTTTTCGTCATGTTCTAACTTGTTTTTTTTATTTCTATTTTATTTTAATTTATTGTTATTCCTTAGATGCCTGTTTGATTTGTAGCAAGGAGCAGAAAGAGTGTGGATCTAGATGGGAGGTGTTGTAAGCAGGAACTAGGAAGAATATGAAAAGGGGAAACTATAATCAGAATACGCTGTATGAAAAAAAAACTATTTTCAAAAAAGTAAAATAAAAAAATAGCCTTTATCTAATGAGAATAAATGTCCAGAGCACTGTTGAAGAGAAGACGATGGCATTAACTCTAAAGGAGTGGGGTTGTTCCCAAAAGGGGAGGATCCAGGTGAATACCACCATGGAAGCACTGTAAAAAACCATGTCCTTAACAACATCAGGTACATATCAGTCATGGGAAAGGCAACTACTTCATTTATCATACAATTTAGGAATGTTTTTAGAGTAAATGGAGGAATTACCTAGTGTGAGCAGAAACAGCAAGAATGAACAGCACTTATTGTTAAATGCAGGATGCTTGTCCCCCCCCCCCCCCCCGTCACAGGATGGAGGAAGCATGCATTGAAGGTGTTGACACTGGAGACTCATTCACTTCTGAGCATAATAAATTAATAAGTAGTATATAAGTTTAAAAAAGCTTTTGTCAATAAGATATCAATGACTTGATTTTCATTCCTTCTGTAAATGGCCAAAAGTATATATGTACATAAAAATACCTTGAGCATTGCAAATAATTCTGTTGGTATATACTGGTATGCTATTTTGGAAATACAAATCAAATAATACATTTTATCGTCAAAAACATGTTCCATGATCACTGGAAACATTTGGAATATGGGCTTCCAAAGAAAAAAAGCAGATTTCTTGGCAACACACACACACACACACACACACACACACACACACACACACACACACACATACTCCACTAAATTTTTCCATTTAACAAACAACTTTATCCCTTCATTCCTTCTTTATGTCTTAGACATACTTTCAATTTTCTTTTGCTGAAGTTCACTAGGCTTAGTTATCTTCCAGAGCCTAATACATGTTGCCCCCATCCTCCATACCAATATAGAGATAATATGGCAATGGCATTTGTTGAAGTTCCAAAATTCATCAGCATTCACACTCTGATGTCATTTCTTCTGGGATAGCTGTTTTCACTTTAGTATAAATTGTTCCTCAGTTCCTCTCTGCCTTCTTGTAACTTATAGTTTGCTGCTTTTTGCCTGTCCTTGTTGCTTTTGAGAATTACTTTGTTCTAATGGAATCCTGGCTCAAAAATGTACATATGAGAATCCCAAGCTCAAGGGAAGGCTCCACATCACTGCACATATGGGTGTCCCATGCTCTAGGGCAGGGCTCCACACCACTGCACATATGGGTATTCCATGCTCCAGGGAAGGCTCCACAACACTGTACATATGGGTGTTCCATGCTCTATGGCAGGGCTCCACACCACTGCACATATGGGTATTCCATGCTCCAGGGAAGGCTCCACAACACTGTACATATGGGTATTCCATGCTGCATGGAAGACTCCACACCACTGCACATATAGGTGTTCCATGCTCTATGGCAGGGCTCCACACCACTGCACATATGGGTGTTCCATGCTCCAGGGGAAGGCTCCACACCACTGCACATATGGTTGTTCCATGCTCCAGGGAAGGCTCCACACCACTGCACATATGAGCAGCACTAACTAGACAGTAGGTTATTCTTTTTAAGACATGAAAGTTGTGACATTAACTTGTGTGTCATATTGGGTAACTGGATTGGGGTAAGAGGAATGGTAAGTATGATCATAGTTCATTGTGTACATATATGAAATTATAAAACATGAAGGAAAAATTTAAAAGCCTCTTGCAAAATATATAATCAAAATAAATAATAAAAGCTAAGTCATAATAAAAAGAAAGCTACAACCAATAGCAGATAAACCATCCAATCCAGTTTTTCAAAACACAAGGAGCTGAATTCTAGGAAAATAATACAATTTGACCCCAGATATACGATCACTAAAAATACTAGGCTATAAGCCAGGATTCTGAGGCTCCATTTGGTCCCTTCATCATATTTTATGACACCAGGAAACTTTTCAAGTAATTTTTTCTTACCGTTTTTATTTCTGTATGGTTCTGGTCTTTATCACTTTTATGTCCCCAATGTGTGTCATAACAATTTAGAATAATAGAGACACTGAGAGCTCTGTAGACATTAAATATGAAAATTGGCTTTGAAGATAACCAAATTCTAGGCTTAATGTTTGATAAGAAGTACAGAATGAATAGAAAATATAGAGCCATATAGAAATTAAACCTCATTTTAACTGTTATTTCAAAACTTAGATAATATATTGCTTCATATATTATTTTTATAAATAACTCATTCTCAGGATCAATTTTTTTTTACACATCACTACTCATTTCATCTACTTTTAGGGTTTCTAAATACAACATTTGTCAGTTTATCAAAACATGAGATGAACTGGGTAGCCAACAGTCCCTAAAATGTAACTGATAATACTGATTTTAGAGCCAAAATCATTTGAATTATGACAGTTCAGAATTCATGAGGAGTAAAATTTACATCTTTTGTTATTTGAACCAGTCTGGATAAAGTGGCAAATTTTTCCTCATTTTCAATATATTATTTAATATTCTTCATATATTAAGAAGATTTTGACAAAATCCATTTTGGCCAAAATCATCATCATAAAGAAAAATTAAATTTCTCAGACATAATGCATGTACATGGGTCCCATGCACTGTAATACAGCTCTCAAAGGCAGCTATTGCCAAAGCATTCTCCTGTATAATATGTATTTCCAAAGTTCAGTAAGTGGTTTTCTTGATTTTTTTTCAAGGTCTGGTCATTTGTTTGTTACTCATAAAGAGTTATATTTGACTGGACTCAGAAATAGAAGCTCTCAGTGAGGACAGCTGACATCTATTGGCAATTGGCTCCTGGCTCTTTCTTTAGTTTCTTTAATTATTCTTGGCCAAAATTTACCATACTCTGCATCTTCCTTCTTGTTTTGCTAAGTGCATTGTTTCTTCAGAGTGATACAGCAGTGCTTGTATTGCAAGACACATAGAGTAACGACACTGAATCTTGGGTGTTTTGTTCCTGGGCTTCTTATCTTCTTTGCTTCTGATTTCTGACATATTGGTGGGCATTGTCTTCTTAGGAAAGACTGAAAAACTTTCAGATTCTTTCAAGCCTTTTGGGCCCCAATCACCAAGGCACAGTAGATCTTTCAGTCCTCTCTCTTCAAATCGTTCTCTATTTTTTTTTAAATAAACAAGTTGAGAACACGCAGATTGGCATGAACAATGCATCCACAAACATACTTGCTCTTCCTCTTTCCAGTTCTCCTTGGTGTATAACAAGAAGGCCCCTTACTCGACAGCAGGTGCACTGCTGTGGGTGGAGACACCTTGATTCATGAGAAAACCTTGTTTGTAGTTCCCAACATGGAAGCAGATCACATAACCTTTCCCCTCAGAGCATCAGCAGCTACTTCTGTGGCCATGTGCTTCTCATAGAAAGTACATCATTCCCTTCATGTGTGCGCCATTCACTGCTAAGAGATTCTGACAGGTGGTGGCTGGTAAGGAGATACTCATCTTCACCTCGACAAGGATGAGAGCCTTGAAGGTGCCAAAAAAGTTTTTTTTCTTTTCAAACAATTTATTTTATTGTGTCTATATGTGTTTGTATGTGTGTGTGTGGGGGGGGGTGTGCCATGACATGTGTGGAGGACAGAACTTTTAGGATTCAGTTCATACTTTCCACCATGTGGTACCAGGGATAAAATTTTCATGCTGATTTATTTAGGTGGCTGAGGTGCTTTCCTTCCTAAAACTTTACTTGTCCTTATTTATAATAAAATTTGAAATAAGCTACTTAGACATCATAAAAATAAAAAAAATCAGTTACAGTAAAATAGGCAAAAAAGACTATGTCTGGTTGTCTTGAGACTAAATCTAAGAACAGTTTGAATTCTCAGGAAGGTACAATATGCAACTATTTGGTTCTTTAGCCAAATTTTAACTTAGAAGTGCTTACAATAGTGTCTCAATCTCCATTGAATGTGAAGAATTATTTAAACTGTTATCCAATAATTAGTCTCCAAATAAAGACTATGTCTGACTAGTAAACCATGGAAAGCTAAATGCCATGGACTATAAGGCAAACAGAAGTGAGAGAAAGAAAAATAAGCAGAAATAAAGGTTTTGATCACCAGAGTTAGATTCAGGTATACTCTCCCACAGATCCTACTTAGAGTAAGCAATGACAGCATGTGACTAATCACCAAATGTTTATAACACTACACATTTAGGTGGCATTGTTTTGAAACATAAAACTGCTATAAAAATAACTGTTCTCCTATATAAAAAGAATTTCAAAGAGTAGAATACTAATTGAGTTGACTCAATGCTTACGTAGACCCAGCCTTTCTCTTCATTAGTGCCTTGCCACGTTTATCCATTTTCCTCCAAGTAGCTGAGTGTAGGGATGTTTTCCTTTATGTGAATGAGAATGCTTTCAGCTCCAGAAATATAAACTCCATGGCAAAGAGATCTGTTATCTCTTTTAGCAAGAAAACAGAAAAAAAAAATCTGTTCCTCCAGAAACACTTGGTTAGAATGCTAGTGACAGTATAAAACAACCAGATGTCTGTTTCTCTAAGGCCAGTGTGACTTGCCAGGAAGCCTGGACTGTGTCTGAGCTATTTTACTGAACAAGGTTTTCATGGCCCTGAACTCTGATCCATTGTTAGGACACACTGATGCACAGTATAGCTCTTTCCAGTCTGAGGACTTCCTGGTGGTGTGTATGAGATTGTGTTCACACTGTAGATATCAATGACAGTGATGGTACACAGCTGTATTTGAGACCTTTATGTACCCAGAAACTCTCTGACTGGGCTAGTGATATAGAAAAAACATTTCTAGGTAACCATCAGAAAGAACCTGAGCTATGACCTTTTTGGAACACACTGTTTCTGAAAGATTTAATGCACATGTAGGCAATTCCTGCTCCTCTGTCCAAAGTACAAGTGTATGGTCTTTGTAAAGGGAAAGTTGGAGTATTGGGAACATAGCTTAATGGTAGACTATTTGCCTGCATCCACAGGGCCCTGGATTCAATCCCCAGCACTGTAAAAGAGACGATAAGAAGTGAGACTCAGAAATTGACGCAGGCAAATCTCAATCCCAAGCAATGTGCAAACCTTTGGCTGGAATTACCTTCAATGCTGCTGCTCTCTTTTCTCCTGCCCCTGTAATTAAGTGCAGATTTGGAAGTACTGTAGGATGGGTCTTCTGGGCCTGACGCTAGGAGAAGATTTTACAAACAGAAAACAGTATCTCCTGAAATGCACTGCCTGAGAGGGCCACTGTACAAGTTCCAGCTAATCCTGTCTTTTTTATCCACAAAATCCTTCTAACAGTCAATATTGGGGAGATTATGTTCATCCTTTAGTTATTTTACCATTGTCAAAAGCTGCCTACCAGTGATACTGGAGGTACAGGACTCAAATAGCACTATTAATAAAATTGCCAATGTTTTTTAATTAAATCTTTCTGCATTAATGCTTAATATATTGAATTAAATAGTAAAAGATCAATATCAAAATACACTAGATGTAAAGCAAAGGATAACCAGACTGCAGCTCACAACTCCAGGGAGACTACCTAGTAAAGAGGACCCTGAGAAAGACACAGCGATCGCCCAATGACAGAGAAATGGATGAGATCTACATGAACAAACTGGGGGTAGGGAGGTAATGGAGGGCAAGGGTCAGAGGGAAAAGAGCTTAGGGGAGCAAGAGGTCCCAGCTGGATCAGGAACAGAGTGGGAGAACGGGGAGGGAGATACCATGATGAATGAAGACCCCAGGGGAATAGGAAGAAGCAGAGTGCTAGAGAGGTCCCCAGAAATCCACGAAGATACCTCCACTGTATACTACTGGCAATGGTTGAGAGGGTGCCTGAGCTGACCTGCTCTGATGATTAGATGGCCAAACACCCTGGCTGTTTTGATAGAACTCTCATCAAATGACTGATGGAAGTGGATGCATAGATCCATAACCAAGCCCCAGGTGGAGCTCCTGGAGCCCAATTGGCTAGAGAGAGGAGGGATTGCAGGAGTGAGAGGTATTGAGACCATGATAGGAAAAAGCACAGGGACAAATAGCCAAACTACTGGAAATGCATGAACTGTGAATGAATGGCTGAGGAGCCCCCATGGAACTGGACCGGGCCCTCTGGATAAGTGGGACAGTTGATTAGCTTGAACTGTTTGGGAGGCCCCCAGGCAGTGGGACCAGCACCTGTCCTTGGTGCATGAACTGGCTTTTTGGAACCTGGGACCTATGCTGGGACACTTTTCTCAGCCTTGGTGTAGGGAGGAGGTGAGTGGACCTGCCTCGGCTGGCTGAGTCTACCAGGCTGGGCTGACTTCCCAGGAGAGACCATGCTTTGGAAGAGGTGGGAATGGGGGAGTGGATTGGGAGATAAGGCTGAGAAGGGGAGGAGGGAGGAAGGGGGAATTTGTGGCTGATGTGTAAAATCAAGTTAATTATAAAATAAAAATAAAAAATACAGTAGACTAATATCTAAGGCTAAGACTTTTATTTAGTGGCCTCTGAACTCAGTGAGATATAAACTGTAATTAACATAAAACAGAATAAATCAAATAATTGCATACTGCTAATAATTTTTGCTGTAAGCATAATATTTTACATGTATTTACTATATAGTTTAAAAAGTGAGTTGAAGGGTGCCTTGAAGATACAGTTATATCACAATAATGTCTGAGTCATTTCTGCTGAAACCATTTAAAATTAGAATAATGCACAAGATGTTTGAAATTTTCTAAAAGATTTAGAATCTGATTTTTATAGCAGGCTTTCTTGGACTACCAGCTCCCAAATCTCCATTATTAGTAATGATGGAGACTTATTATTAATTATGAATGTTCAGCCTTTAGGCTTGTTTCTAGCTAGCTTTTCTCCTTTAACTTAAATTAACTCATTTCTATTAATCTATGTGCTGCTCTAAGGGTTGTTTACCTCATTTATGTACTGTCCATCCTGCTTTCCTACTTCCTCAATGTCTGGCTCCTCGTGGGCTGGCCCCTGCCTGGCTGGGACCTGGTTGGCTGGCCAGCCCTGCCTATTTCTCCTCTGCCTCACTATTGGCTGTTCAGCTTTTTATTAGACAAGTCAGATGCCTTAGGCAGGCAAGGTAGAACAGCAACACATCTTTACATAGTTAAACAATTATTTTACAACATGAATAAATGTAGCACATCTTTACTTAGTTAAACAAATGTTTCATTCCACAACAGATATGCTTTATATTAATAGCTATTCATTTAATTGATTGCTCATCCTATACCTGGAGAATTAAAAAAATACTACTGGAATTCATCAGGATAGATGAATAATAAGGAAAGCAAGGACAATTTTGTAAATTCTTCTTACTTACATTATTTCTGGTATCTATACTTTGAAAATAACTTATATCTGTTCATTAGAAACTAATAAATACTGTTTGCAACACATTGTGATTGTTGTAGTAGAACAACTCTGTAATTCTCACCATGAAAGGTTTAGTGGAGGATTACCATGTCAATCTGAGTTTAATGTCATTCACAACCAAACATCCTCTAAAACTGAAAGTTCCTTAGCTACAGTTGAGTTGTATTCGTGTTTACACTTTAATCAACTGTTTAAACTCATGCCACAGTTCATGGTTTTTGTGTGTGAATTATGGTGACCACATTATAACTTTGTTCCTCCTTCTGACTTCCTTGGACTCTATTTCCACTGTGTTATGTGTCCTTCACGATGTGCCTTTGCTGCCAGTGATTTCGTATGCACTAACTGTGGCAGAGACCCTTATGTTTCCAGTGTCTCCTGGTCTGATCTGATAAATCTCCACCTATTTCCTCTCACAGATGCAGTGAGTCTGTCCTTTTCTGTCAGTAGCCTTTGAATTACAGTTTCTGACAATACTTTACACTCTTAGAGAGTTCACAAGGAAGCCTGTGTTGTTAAGTCCCTTACAGTCTGAAATGATTTTTATTCTGACGTTATATTTCATTGAGTTTTTTGAGTAAGAATTCCAGAGTTCATATCCAATTTCCTGAGGAATATGAATTTATTGCCCCATTGTCTAGCATCCAATATTAATGAAGAGATACACCTAAGGGCATTTTCATTCTTGTTATTTTAAAAGAAAGATTTCTCTTTACTCTGGATATCTTTAATTTTTTTTCTGTGTCCTTGGTATTCTGAAGTTTCAAAGTGATGTGATCAGTGGAGAGATGAGATTTGAGTCATCGAGATGAATGTACAGCAGACCCCTTTCAGTGTGAAGACATGTATAGAAAATTCTGTTAAATCTTGGTAGTTTCCTACCTTCTATTTCTTCATTATTTGTTTCTATGTTGCCTGTTGAATAAACGGTAGTCTTCTGGGACATGAAAGTTTGTTTTATTTCTTAAAAATCTACCTGACACATTTCTTTGTTCATTTCTTCTTCTATACTTTTCTATTTCCTTTATAGTATTATGTATAAAAAAAAAGAACCCAACACAAACCATTTAGACCTTCAATGCCTCAGTTAAATTATATTCTTGGTGTTTTGTTTGTTTTTTGTTTTTGTTTTTGTTTTTCAAGACAGGGTTTCTCTGTATAATTGTGGTGCCTGTCCTAGATCTCGCTCTGTAGACGAGACTGGCCTCAAACTCATAGAAATCCACCCAGCTCTGCCTCCTGAGTGCTGGGATTAAAGGCATGCACCACCACAACCCAGTTTAAGTTATATTCTTAAACTACATTCTTTTTTAATTTTGACATAATTTATAAATTTCACATCATGTACTCCAATTCTGTTTATTTCCCAGTTCCCCCCATATCTGCTCTTCACATTTACAACATCCCCCCCAAAAGAAAATTAAAAAAAAAAACACCTCTCCAACATCTCTTTATTCATCATATTGGCATTGAGAATTTTGGTGTGTCACACAGTATACTCTTTTGTTCAATCAGCTTTACATACAAATGTTAATTACAACGAGTCATTGGTCTGGGTTAAGGCCTCTGGTTTCTGGTACACTATCACCACTGGATGATCACCTAAACTCCTCTTGGATATTCCTCAGTATACTGGGACCAACCATTCCCCACAAAGACAAAATGGTGATGACCCTGAATGGAGCTCAAAGGCTCCTTTTAAGCATAGCCAAGGGGAGATCCTGGGGCAGTTAGGTCATTTTAGATATGATTGGCTTAAGCAAGTGGCAATCATATTACCACATTCTAATTGGCCAGGGTAGTAGGGGTTGGCTAAGGCTACAATTGTTGTTGTTTTTCCATTTTGGGGCAGGCCTGGACAAGTACCAGGCTTTGTTCTTATTTGGTTATGACTTTGAGCTTGCTGACTACAATTGTTGTTGTTGTT
Organism: Peromyscus maniculatus bairdii; assembly: GCF_049852395.1. Classification (NCBI taxonomy): domain Eukaryota; kingdom Metazoa; phylum Chordata; class Mammalia; order Rodentia; family Cricetidae; genus Peromyscus; species Peromyscus maniculatus. The sequence goes on along the minus strand of NC_134864.1, from coordinate 67,634,331 downwards.
GTTGTTGTTTTTCCATTTGGGGGCAGGCCTGGACAAATACCAGGCTTTGTTCTTATTTGGTTATGACTTTGAGCTTGCTGACTATGGCTCAGGCCTAGCCTAGTCTGGTACTCCATGTGCCAGGCTTGTACTTGCTATTGAGGGTGTTGGAGAGCGATTGTACTTTGGTTGTGGCTCTGTCAGAAACTGCCTGTTCAGTCTCAGGAAACTGAAATTGAGGCCTGATTTCTGAGAGAAGACTGAGCAGCCTGTTATGGTGTCTGCTCAGTCCTCTCACTTTACTCAGACCTCAGGTTAACTTTTATGTTAGAACCCACTTACCACTCTCTCTTACTGCTTCTAACCTTGGAGCTACTGAGGATTGCAGTAAGTTCTTGGTTTTTGCCTCCATTGCAATTTGTTCATAATTAATTAATCTTTTAAATGTCCCATCGCCATTCTTTTTTAATTGCTTTACTTGCTGTAGAATAATCCTTCTGTAAACTATATGAATATATTTAAATATGATTGGCTTAATAAGCAAACTAACTGGCCAGTAGCCAAACAGGATAACATTAGGCAGGAAAGTGAAACTGAAAATGATGGGTTGAGGAAGGGTGGAGTCCTTGGTATTCTGAAGTTTCAAAGTGATGTGATCAGTGGAGAGATGAGATTTGAGTCATCAAGATGGATGTACAGCAGACCCCTTTCAGTTGTCAGCCAGATGCACAGGGAGCAGGACATGTACAAAATGAGGTAACAAGCCATGGGCCACATGGCAGCTCATAGATTAATAGAAATGGGTTAATTTAAATTATAAGAGCTAGCAAAAAACTAGTCTGATATATTGACTGAACATTTGTAATTACTATTAAGACACTGACTGGTTATTTGGGAAATGGCTGCTGGGACAGGATAACTCTGACTGATACTTTTTGTTATTATAATTACATCATTCATTCTTCCTTTTCCTCCTTCCATACTCTTCCATATGTCCTCTCTTGCTCACTTTCAAATTCATGGCTTTTTTCTTCATTAATTGTCATTGCACATCATTATCTTTGAAAAACATTAAATTCTTATTTATGTGTGTGTGAAGATCTGTGTTTGTTTTTTGCCACATCTGTGCAGCTGCCCAAGGAGGCCAGAAAAGTGCATCATATCCCCTGGAGATGGAGTCATGGGTGTTTGCAAGCCACCCTACATGGGCACGGGGAGCCATACTTGTGTCTTCATTTGTAGCAGTAGAAAGTTCTGAGCCATCTGGCCAGCTGCAGCATTTTCTCTTTTAAATTTTCCTCAAAATTGGTTCCTTGCTGATCATCTTCCTAATATATGAGCCCACAAGAGGCAAGGACCCCATCCACCAATCACTAATTAAAAAACATCTTACAGCCAAGTCTTATGTAGGCATTTTCTCAGTTAAGATTCCCTCCTTCCAGATGATTCTAGATTGTGTCAAATTGACATAAGACTAGCCAGCACAGAAAAACAACCGTAGTTGTTTTACACAAATGGAAACGGAATAAAGCTCAGGAAATGGAGCAAGTGTGACAGGAAATTCTTTAACAGTAAGAAAGTCTTTTTTTCTGAGATTACCAGAGAGCATGCTATGACAATGTGATGATGTGACATATCCACATACTGCATGTATGAAGAGGCTGTGAGATTTGTCAACAAAGGCCACAATTTAGTTAAGCTTTGAAATGCTAAAGCCAAATTAAATTAGCTCTGACTCTGAGGGAAAGCAGGAAGCTATTGTTTTATACCAGACTTATACCATCTATGGTACATGAGATATAATTTTTTAATTATTTTTTTTGAGATTATAATATAATTACATCATTTCTTCCTTCCTTTTCCTCCCTCCAAACCATTCCATTTTCCCTCTCTACTCTCCTTAAAATTCATGACCTCTTTTTTCCCATTAACTGTTAATTCATGCATATGTATGTGACACACACACACAGAGACACAGACACAGACACAGACACACACACACACACACACACACATGCACGCACACATTCCTAAACATAACCTGTTCAGTCCATATACTGTTACTTGTATGCATGTTTTCAAGGCTGACCATTTGGCAACAGAAAATCAGTTGGTGAACTCTTCCCTGAAAAAGACCACCTCCTCTGCTACCAGCTTCCCCCAGTTGTCTGTAGTTCTTCATGTAGAGTTGACACCTCTTGGGCCTTTTTCATCCACTTTGGCATGTCCATTGGTACTGTCCTTGTTTATATCATAGTTAGGTAGTAATGTTGGTGAAACCTATGGATGTAGCTTCTGACGTTACTAGAAGACATAGTCTCACAGCAAACTCGCTTATCCTCTGGCTCTTATAATCTTTCTTCCCCCTATTACTCAATGTTCCTTGACCCTTAGGTGTGGACGTGTTTGGAGGAAGTATCAATTGGGACTGAGCTCTACAACTCTGCATTTTTATTGGTTGTGCTTCTCTGTAGCATTTTAAAAGTATGATTGTTATTTTCAAAGATTCACTTCCTGTGAGAATCCTAATCACCGTGCTTACAGCAAAATTATTTGAAGTAACTATTATCATTCATGTGTATCAAGTTGATAGTTAAAGCCATTCAGATTAACTTGCGCATGTGGCATAAGCAGTAACAGAGTGGGTACCTGCATATGTGCTCATAAATACTCTAATTATTCTTTCTGGGTGCCTAAGCTTAAAAGAATAAATAAAAATATGTCAGAAGTAGAGAGGAAAGCAGGAAAGAAGAAATGAAGGAAAGGAAGGTGGAAGCCGATTAAGAGAGGGAGAGAGGGGAAGGAGATGGGAGGAAAGGAAGAGTTCCTTGGTCTATAAACAACCAATATTCAGATTCAGGTTATTTGAAAATAATCTGGGTACTCATATTAATTTTAGAGATATCTTTAGAGCTTTCTAATATATAACCAGTATTAAAAATTGCTGCCATAAATCTTAATTGCTGAAGCTTAATTTACTACAAAGAGATCAAGAGGTAGATTCTAAACCATTATGGGACATTGAAGTTGACTCAGAAACAGTAGGTTAAATAACAAGGAAAGTCTCCAATAAGGTACCTTATGCTATATACTGAGGCTCTGCTAGCCATCAATGTCTAGTTACTAAGAAAAAGTATAAGCAGAGAAAAGATTGTTATTCAATTACAGAAGAAGTATACTTTGCTATAAAGTATCCCTGAAGAAATACCTCTGATAGAAAGCTACTATTGTAAAGCTTTGTGCTTAGCTACCATTGTAGCAGAAGACACAACAGGAAGGCCCACTGAGAGAAAGAACAAGAAAAAGTGGTAGCATAGACAGGGAAAGAGCCATTATTTTCTTTGAGACAGAAATGATGGATGTCAATCAAAATACATCTTATCAGGCAGTATATTGAAGCTATTCCTTGTGGTCGTCCTTGATGGTTTTGTTCAGAAGTACGGTGAGGTTCAGAGGTTAAATGTGCTCTGAACTGAAAGCATTAGGAATAGGCTAGTGTTTGAGAAAATTACTGAAAGAATGAGAAAATGACTTAACTACAACAACCACAAGTGTGGACAGGGTTCTATGAGGATGAAAGACCATGGATTTGTGGAGGCATCACATAGTTCTTAGATAGTATATTGCCTTACTAAGCTTAAAGATGGACACAATGAAGAATAGGGTTTTATGGACAAGAGAAATAGAATATTAAAGTACGCAATATATTTCACAACTGATGACATTGTATGGTGGTGACATTTTATAGTAAAACATAGTCAATAAATTATAATTTTCAAAACTCCCATAGGAATTTAAAATATTCTGAAAGAATGACTAATTGCTCATATTGATCTGCCTTATTATTTATTGGAATATATGCAAATACTTTTAAAAATCAATGGAAAATAATTAGAAAAGATTAGATTAATAAGAAGATATGTCAAAATATGTTGTAAGCATGTATGGGATTCTCAAAGAACAAATAAGATTATTTTTCAAAGACAAGATAAATTTAAATCATTAAAAATCTGATATAATGCTGTTATAGTCAAACTCCTCATTGAAATACATAAAGAAAGAAAGCCTCAGACTGCTTGCAAAGGTCCCAGGGGTCTACAGGCTATTTGAGGGACAGATAGTGCTCCAACTGCAAAACTTTTTTGAGTGACAGCCCCATAAAAATGCATGAATCTCACACAAATACATTTTAATGTGCACTTTTCAAACTAGACAAATTTAATTAGTGGGAAGTTATGTAAATGTCAATAGATGGCAAAAAAGTGATGTGACTCAGAATCTTAAAATAGTTTGAAAAAAAAAATGTTCTATTCTGAAGACACGTAGTTACCAGGAAATAATAGATTAAAGCAACCATTAGTTTTCAGTTGTTTCCTCCTTGGAAAATATCAAAAGCTATAAAAGTTATAAATTGATTAAAGATTGTAACATTTGGACCATTATATAACTAAGAGGTTTGTTAAACTGATTTAAAGATGGAAATATGTTCTGACAAGAAACTCACCTCTCTTTGCTCTTTGTAGTCACAGGCACATGTGCTTCTCCAGGACTTGGGCACAAATGTTGGATTGTATTGAACAGGAAGCCATAATGAATCATAAATGGCTAGTGACTGAATTCTGAGGCCTATGTTCATCTTCGTTGTGTTCCATGATGGATTAATTTCTCATTAGTTTTCTACAACACCTGATTGAAGACAAAGTATCATTATCCTTTCTCTAAAACAAACACTAAATACATTCCTAAGAAGAAAGCCCATTTCCTGTAACCAAGATTAGCTTCATATTGAATAAATTAAATTTAAAGAGGAATATAAAATTCCTTTACATAATTTAAAATCCATTTAGAATTTTTATAGGTTGTCATTAGCAGATGTGTTTAGCTGTGATAATGTTTTCAAATACTGAGAGGATATAACAAAACTTTAGCATAAGATTACCAAAGGAATCAGAGATTTATTCCACATACAAGACAACAGAGCTTCTTAAAGTGATTGTAATATAACTGAGGTTATGTGGTAGTTACCACAACTTCTCCCCCACAAATACAGAAGTATCTCAACAGTGTTTGAATAACTTACTCTACATTGCTAATGAATATCTACTAGGCAATACTCAAGCCAAATTTTGTCATTAGTAAATACTTTTCATATTCATTATGGTAGATAATTCCTATTTTTCTCCCCAAAGCCACATTCTAAAACATCACTGTCTCTTGTTAACAATTCTCAATACAATTTTCTATTTTTACTTCTGAGAGCTGTTTATTCAATTCATTAGTCTTTTGTTGATTGGATGATTTGATTTTCAGTTATTTAACCTTTGGATTTCTTCATAGAGTCAAGACATTAATCTCCTATCTGATATGTAATTGACATTTTTCTCTCTTTAAGAAAGAAGGATGTCTTTTGCTATATAGATTTTCGCTTTCTTTTAAGTTTTGGGTATTACTTATTATACTGTTAGAATCCTTTTCAGAAAATCTTTTCCTATGTCCACAACTTTATATTTTTCTATTTATGTATAGTTTAATTTTGTGATAATCTGATGTTATAATAAGTTATTTAAATTATTTATTTATTAAATTATTTTGTCTTTGTTAAAATACTTTTGTGGTCTAGAATGCAGTGTATTATAGAGAAAGCTCTATGGACATTTGTGAGGAAATTGTGTTCTATAGTTGTATTCTGTAAATATTTGTTTACTTCATTGGATCTGTGGTAAATTTTAATTCTGAACTTTTGTTGACTTTTAGTTTGGATAACTATCTAAAAATGAGAGTGACAAGTTAAAATTACCCACTGTTACTGTGAAAGGACTTGTATGAGGAAGTATCTGATCTTGTACTTCAGTTACCATTTCTTTCAGTTAAGTAGGAGTCATTGGCTAGTGAGAGGGCTCCTTGGGTAAAAGTTCTTGCCTTCATGCCTGAGGACATGAGATCAATTCCTTGAACTCCCATGATTAAAGGAGAGAACTGACTCTTACAGGTTGTCCTCTGATTACTATTTTAAGTTTCCATTTGTCTGATACTGACTTTCATCTTTTAACTTGTGGGCTGTGGTATTTTTGCCAAGGATGGGTGTTTCTTGGAGATGACAAATACTTAGAGGTTGTGTTTAAATCCAGCCAGCCATTCTGTATCCCTTTAAAGTGTGTTAAAGCTGGTAAATCTTCAGGATATTATTGAGAGATGTCTACTAATTCCTGTAATTTTGCTGGTTTTTTACTGGTTGACTAGATCATTGTTTTGTTTTGTTTTGTTTTTAAATCCCATATTAGTATTAGAGGCTTGCTAATTTAATATTCTTTGCATGTAAAATTCCTTCTCAGTTGTCCTTCATCTATCCTCTGTTGAAATTTTTTCTTTCCTGTGCTTTTCATGGTTGAGACTGCCTTTTTTCTTTATATGTATGTAGTATTACTTTAAATATCTTTTGCAATAAAGTTTTGGCAGTTTGGTGGTTCTAACCTGCCTTACATTTTACTTTTCTGGAAATAGCTTGTTTCTTTCTTAATTTTAAAAGACAACTTTGATAAATATAGCAATCGCAGTTGGCACTTATTTACTTTTAGGATTTGAAATATATCATCTCATGCTTCCCTGAGTTTGAGAATATCTGATAACAGATCTGATAGTATTATGTTGCTTCTGCTATAAGTGAATTGGCATATTCTGCTTACAGCCTTTGAAAGTGTCTGTTTTATATTTATGATATCTTAACAACAGTATATTCTAGAGACATTCTAGAACCCATGTCTAGCCAGGGTTCTAAATGCCTATTATGCTTTGATGTCCGTTTCTTCCTCTAGTCTGAGAATTTTTCTGCTTTGATTTTACCACACAGATTTTTCTAGACCTTATCCTTTCTCTGCTCCTTCTCTACTGAGTACTTTGTTGTTCAATCTCTTGTTATGTCCCTGAGTTCTTATAGTTGTATTCATGCTACAGTTTTTTGATGTCTAAATGTGCTTTTATCCCTGCTGTTCTTCTACTTGAGAGCTTACCTGATGATGCTCACTACTGCGCCATTTATTTTCTTGATTTGTTTTCATTTGAAATTTTTTGTTTGCTCATAACTGTTTTACAATCTCCATGACTTTGATAAAATTTCCCCACATTTTAAAATTTCATTTCCATATGCATGACTTTTTCATCTTCTTTGGTAACTTTATTATTTAGGTGTGGAGTTATTTACTCATTTGAGTCGTCTGTATATTCACTGAAAATATTAAAAATAAAGTTTAAAATATTTTCCTGGCATTTGGTCTTTTATTACCTTTGATTTAGTTCATGGGGAGTCATGAGCTCTGGGGTGTGTTGTGCTGCTGTGTTTCCTCATAGTTTTTATCTGTTTTGTTCTGCCCATCTGTTGAGATGCAGGTGTCCTCCCTTTCACTCTTCCCCACTCTTACTTCCTGTGTTTACCTTGTTCTTTGTGGGACACCTTGGTTAGTTATCTTCATTGGGGCCTATTATCGCCTCTGTTTACAGGGCAAGTTGACTGAAGTAAAAGAAACAGTGATTGACAGCCAGCCTAGTGTTAACCTGCAGTAAAATACACCATGCACCTTAATTATACCCTCAAAAAGGTTCAGAGAGAGAATTGCTATGACACAGTTGCACAAAACTGTACCCCATAGATGTTTAGATCTTAGAGAACTAATAATTAAGTAAAGAGAGGGGCAACAAGAAATAGGAAACCGGGGATTAACATCAGAACAACAGAGAAGGTCTCTGAATTAGAGGTATGAGAAATAACAGAGAAAATGTAGCATGGTACAGAAAAAGGAAAGACTTCTATCAAAGCTTACTCAAGCTAAACATAAGCTAAAATAAAGGAGGCTGAGCAGTTGGAAATCAAAATGTGTCATGAAAAAATAGAAACAAAACTAAAACCAAAGAAATATAATATTATGCATTATTTCCTATTAGTTAGGATGAATGTGATATTCTTCACATCACATTTATCTTTTCAGTTTGGCAGGTAGGAAAGAGCTACTAGTCTCAGTTATTCAAATAAGTCACATGAGAATATCCACTATCTTAGTTAGGATTTCTATTGCTGTGAAGAGACACCACAATCACAGCAACTTTTACAAAGAAAACATTTAATTGTGGTGGCTGGCTTACAGTTCCGAGGTTCAGTTCATTATCATCATGGAAGGGGCATGTAGGCAGACATGGTGCTGGAAAAGTAGCTAAGAGTCCTACATCTTGTAGGCAACAAGAAGTAGCCTGTGACCCTGGGCAGTATCTTGAGCATAGGAAACCTCAAAGCCTACCCCCACAATGACACACTTCTTCCAAAAAGCCATACCTATTCCAACAAAGCCATACCTTTTATTAGTAACATCCCTTATGAGCTTATGGGGTCCAATACATTCAAACTGCCACAGACACCATGACCATGGCAACTCTTATAAAGGAAAACATTTAATTGGGGTGGCTCACTTACAGTTCAGAGGTGCAGTTTATTATCATCATATGGGACATGGTGGCATGTAGGCAGACATGGTACTAGAGAAGTAACTGAGAATCCTACAACTTGTGCAGGCAACAGAAAGTGGTCTGAGACACACTGGGTGGTATCTTGAGCATATATGAGCCCTCAAAGCCCACCTCCACAGTGACAAACTTACTCTATCAAGACCATACCTACACTAACAAGGCCATACCTCCTAATATTCCCACTCCCTTTGGGGGCCTTCTTCTTTCAAACCACCAAATTCACCCTGCAACAAAGAGGCAAACATGAAATTACAGGGTCCTTGTGTGCAGAAACAGCCTGGTTTTCAGCATGTTCTCTGTTTAAGTAAATGAATTAAAGCTTTGTAATAATTAAGGTTACTAGAGGATGCTTACACTTGGCTTTCAAAGGTTCTCATTTAACACAGTTCATCTTTTGTTTAAAAGCTGATGAGAAAATTAAACACATTCACCTTCAACCCAGATAACTTATTGCTGATGCCAGTAAGCAGAATTTAATAGTTCCTTCTGTGCTTTAGTTGGTAATATATTCGACCATCTGCTGTACTTGCTTGCTGATAGTTGGAGATAGGTAACCCCTGGCACCAGAAGTAACTAAAACAGCTGCAGTTTTCCTGGTAGTATGCTGGTTGTACATTCAGGATTCCAAATCCCAGGGAATCACACTGTCTTCCAAGGCCAAATCATTTAAACCAAGGTCAATAAATTGTCCTCTTTCAGGACCTCATCTTGCAGGTTTTGTAATCATCAACCTTTTTTTAACTTTAATTATATTGCTCACTGACCTGTTAAACACACCAATTCTTTACAAACACATCTTTTCTCGTTTTTGAGAGACATATGTGGCAAGCATGGAGTTCTCTCCTGATACTACAGTGGTTCTTTAAACCATGTCTAGTCCACTGTTCATCTGACTGCTGATAGATCCAGTCAGTTTTCTGGGGTCTCCCCTCCTGCATCTCAGAAAGCCTAAAACTATGGTCATCAGGTCATGCTGAGCACTGCTTGGCCAAGCCCCTTTGGCCTGACAGTCTTTCCATTGCTCTATGTCAAGCTCAATTACTGTGGTCCTTTCAATCCTCTGGCCTGAACTTTCCCATTTTCCTCCTGAGATCTGTTTTCCTGCCATCCATTCAAAGAGACTGTTTATTCAGACTACGTGCATGCAGCTGTCACAGGCATACAGTCACGCCCATGTAAAATTATATTGCTTACTGACCTGTACATACAGTTGTGTCTTTTGACAGTGAAGAATTTTTGGTTTTCAAAGCAGAACTACATAGGAAATTCTCTTTTGGGGGTATGCAATTTAAATTTTTTATATTTACTTGTTTGTTTGATATATTTAATGCTTTAATTGAAATGAAATTACAGCAATGTCTCTTCCCTTTTCTCCCTCAAGCCCCTCCTCCCAGTTACCCCTGTTGGACCCCACGTATACCCCCCTCAAATTGATACCGTCAGTACTTCTTTTTTGCTTCCCGTGTTTCTAAGTCAAATCAAGTGTCTCTTCTGGAGGTAGAAAATTGTTCATTTTGTTTTCATCCACTTCAGTGGAATGCTTCATTTTTTTCACCCAATAGGAGTCATATTAACAAAAAATAAGTTGTTTTTACTAGTGCAGATGTTTGTAACATGCAGGTGAAATGTATTTTTTTTAGTAAAATTTATATTTCAAAATATTTTTGTTCCCCTGAAGTACATCCTATCTACCAAATTATGCTGAATGGGTCACTTATACATGCAGTTTAAATGATAAATCATTGTACCTATCAGTAATTTATATTCTATTTTATGTTATGAATTATTTAATTGGGGAAACATTGATAGCAAATCAATTTTTATTAAACTGGGAAATGAAGTGTTAGTATCATTGTTTTACCTTAATAGACCAAGTGACAGTGGTAAATACTGTCTTCAATCTTATATTTCAATATACTAATTTATATTTAATAAAAATATTAAAGAATCTCTTGAAGGTTGACTGTTCACATCATAGTAATTTTTCAGACAGCATGATTAACATATAATAACGGTGTTGAACAAATTATAAGCAAACAACTTCTACAAAATTAATTTAAGCAACTTTCAAAATTAATTTCTGGGCAATGATTAAAAAATGTTTCAGTATCCTACCAGATAATACTAGATGTAAAACCTCCATAAAAATTTCTATTATACTGACATTTTTAAAACTTTCTTAGAAAATAAGCTGCTGACATGTTGGATCCAGCATGAGGATGTGAGCAGTGTGTTAATTAGGTTTTCTGTTGCTGTGAAGTGACATGACCATGGCAACTCTTATGAAAGGAAACATTTAACTGGAGCTGACTTATAGTTTCAGGGGTTTATTCCATTATCATTATGGTAGGACATGGAGGCATAAAGGAAGACATGGTGTTGGAGAAGGAGCTGAGGGTCCTACATCTTGATCCATAGGCAACAGGGAGTGAACTGTTTTCCACACTGGATGTAGCTTGAGCAGAAGAGACATCAGAGCCCACCCCCACAGTGACACATTTCCTCCAACAGAGCCACACCTGTTACTCATGCCATTCCCTATGGGGGCCATTTATTTTTCAAACTACCATAAGCAGTAAAGATCATCTCTCAATATTGTCTTGTCTACAAAAGAAGATAACTAGAAAATTTGTCAGATAAGAGATGCATATTAAATGGCAGTGATCAGGAGTATTATCTTAATGTGTCGCCAGTGGAAATAACATTATGCTGATTAAAATATCTGTTAAGGGCTGGAGAGACAGCTTAGATGACAGAAGAACACTTTTCTTTTACAGAGGACACAGGTTCAGTGTCCAGCACCCACACAGTGACTCAGAACCATTTGTATCAACAGTTTCAGGGACCCCCACACCCTCTTCTGGCCTCTGCCAGCACCAGGCATGCAAGTGGTGCACAGATGTACCCAAACACATAAAATTAAGATTGAAAAAACTAACAAAAAGTCAATGATAAGAGTATGATTTCATCAGGCAGTCGATTCTCTGGATTTCCTCAGTATTTGTTATGGCTCCCTTTTCATTTTCGATTTTGTTAATTTGGATATTCTCTCTCCTCCTCTTAGTTAATTTGAATAGGGGCTTTTTACATTTTGTTGATTTTCTCAAAAAGCCAACTCTGTTCCACTGATTCTTTGTACTGTTCTCTTTGTTTCTATTTTATTTATTTCAGCCCTAAGTTTGATTATTTCTTGCCATCTATTCCTTTTGAGTGTAACTTCTTATTGTTTTAGAACTTTCAGGTGTGTTGTTAAGTTGCTAGTATGAGATCTCTCCAATTTTTTTTATGTAGGCACTTAGTGTTATGAATTTTCCTTTTAGCCCTTCTTCTTTGTGTCACATAAGTTGTGATATGCTGTGTCTTCATTTTCACTGAATTCTAGGAAGTCCTTAATTTCATTCTTTATTTTTATCTTGACCTATTTTTCATTCAGTAGAGAGTTGTTTAGTTTCCAAGAAACTGTAAGCTTTCTGTTGTTGCTGATATTCAGCTTGAATCCATGGTGGTCTGAGAGGACACAGGGAGCTATTTCAGTTTTCATGTATCTGTTGAGACTTGCTTCATGTCTGAGAATGCGGGAAGTTTTGGAGAAAGTTCCATGTGGTACTGAGAAGAAAGTGTAGTGTGTGTGTGTGTGTGTGTGTGTGTGTGTGTGTGTGTGTGTGTGTGTGAAATGCTCTGTAGATATCTGTTAAATCTATTTGGTTTATAATGTCTGTTGCTTAGTTTTTGTCTGGATGACTATTAATTGGTGAGAATGGATATTCAAGTCTCCCTATTTCCATATGTGAGGGTCATTATGTCATTTAAGCTGTTAGTAGTGTTTCTTTCACAAAATTCCTTGCCCTTGCATTTGGTGCATAGATGTTAAGGATTGAGATATCATTTTGGTGGATTTTTCCTTTGATAAGTATGAAGTGTCCTTCCCCATCTCTTATTAGTTTTGGTTTGAAGTCTATTTTGTTAGATATTAAAATGGCTATGCCAGCTTGAATGTTATCTTTTTGGAATATCTTTCTCCAACCCTATACCCTTAGGTATTGTTATTCTTGATAATGGGGTGTGTTTCTTGAATGCAGCAGAAGGATGGATCCTGATTTGAAATTCAGGATCCTTGATTTGAAAAATGTGACATTCATTGTTTTAGTCTGTATCATTTGATTGAAATTGAGACTATTGATATTGATTGATATCAATGACCAATAATTGTTGATTCTTGTTATTTTGTTGGTGATGGTGGTGGTGTGTATATGTGTGTGTACGTGAGTAAGTATGTGTGTATATGTGCATACATCCCTTCATTTGGTTTTGCTGGTGTGAAATTTTTTATTTTCCTTTTTTCATGGATGTAGTTAACCTCCTCAGGTTGGAGTTTTCTTTCTAGAAACTCTGGTGGGGCTGTACTTGTGGATGGATAGTGTTTGAATTTGACTTTAACATTGAATATCTTTTTTTGTTTGTTTGTTTGTTTTTTGAGACAGGGTTTCTCGGTGTAGCTTTGCACCTTTCCTGGAACTTGCTTTGTAGACCAGGCTGGCCTCAAACTCACAGAGATCTGCCTGCCTCTGCTTCCCGAGTGCTGGAATTAAAGGCGTGCGCCACCACCGCCTGGCTTGAATGTCTTATTTTATCCATCTCTGGTGACTGAATTTTTTGCTGGGTATTGCAAGTGGATTTTTCTTTCTCTCTTGCCAGCTCCCAAATCATGATAAAGAGACTTATCATTAGTTATGAAAGCTTGGCCAACAGCTTAGGCTTGTTTCTAACTAGTTTTTATAATTTAAATTAACCCATATCTTTTAATCTATGTTCATTTATGTGGCTTGATATCCTTTACTTTGTAAAGCCCATGCTGTTTACTCTGCATCCCTGGCATTTCCTCCCAACTCTGATCTTCTTCCCAGCACCCTCTGTGCCTAGAAATCCTGACTAGTTATTGATTATTCAGGCTTTTATTAAACCAATCACATTAACATATCTTCACATAATGCAAAGGAATATTCCACAACATTTCTCCCTTTTTGTCTAAATAAAAAGGAATGTTTTTTAACTCTAACATAATAAATAAAACTGTAAAAACAATTATCAGGTATGAATTACACTTACAATGTCCAGTCCATTTTCATTTGATAATTTTGGAGAAAATACTTACCTTATCTTGGTGAATTCAAAGTTCTGTACCAAATTTATCTTCTATCATAACTAAGGAAAACTATAACTATGATTATCTAGTCCATCAAAGACCCCAGAAGGATGTATTATTTTAGTAAACAGGAAATGTAGAGCAAGCAACTTCCAAAACTAAAAGAAACAAGAGAAACAGCTGGCTGCCTGGGCAGTCACCCAAGTTTCCTCTACAATGTTGGGGCATCCACTTTCAGCCTACAGCCCTAGAGTATCTGACAGACTTTTGTGTGAAGCAGGAATTTTTGGAGGACTGTCTTACCCTGTCTTGACAAAGTTCATCAGTCACTTTTCTCTGTGTCCTGCTGGTTCAGTTTAGACAGCATATTTTCCGCAGTTGAAGTAGGGAAGTTTCTTGATCAAATGTCTAGCTTTTGCCATAAAGAAAGCAAACTCCATGATGCCCATCATCCTTTTTTGAAGTAAATTGGTGCTGCCAGGAGCAGAAGTGTTTCACTGTCATGAAAAGCCTTATGCTACTAAAACGTTTTAAATGCCATCTTCAGTAGGTCTTTGAAGTGTTTGAAGATCACTGATATGTCTAAAATATATCTCTATTTGACCTTGAGAACATACTTTACATGACTATAAATTTGATAGTTATAGGTAAATAACTACTAACCTGTATTTATTATCCTAAATAGTTTTAAAATACTAAAACTTCACATAAACTTTTTGAATGTGCTACATAGGTACAATACCTTAAACAAGAATAGAAACATATATACAGTATAAAAATAACCTCAAATTTCTATCAATGTATAAAAATTTATACCAATGTGAAATATTTGAGAATAGTGTTTGTTTAAAAGTAGACTCAACAATCTACCTGTTATCTCATCATTTCTATCCTATATCCTCCATTTTTCCTTCCAAAAGAGATCCTTGAGTCTGATTCCTTTATTTAGTTTTTTACCTGACTGTGACAAATAACAACTTGTAACCAACTCCCCCTAAATGATGGTAAACATCTGTAATTCATCAAATGACCAAAAGCTACCCACCTTACCTCTTGAAAATGTGGATGTTGTGTTTTCTAGACTGCTTCCTGCTCTCTGGGGGCATTGGAATATTTAGGAGATCCTGAGAAAGTTGGGATAATGGTCAAGTCCTTAGAGAGTTAGTTGTATTATTTGTAGTCCAGTATCTGTGCAATGGAAAAGAAAAGGCTTAACTGAAGTCTTGGCTGGAGTAGTCTGTGAGGCTGAACCATCTCAGTCAGCAGTCTTGAAGCTGGATCTGTTTTTACTGTGTATTTGTAACATTGTATGTTTGTGTGAGCAAAACCTTAAACCTACCATGTGGCTTAGCTCATGGCACACTCGTAGCTCACTAGGAGACATATCTCTGTACTATGGACAGCATGAGAGACCCAAGACTAGGCAGCCATGTTTGGCTCCATGTTGTGTGTTTGGAACCTTTTTTAAAGCTTTCTCAGGTCTTATGTGGACAAGTGTGGTCTCATGTTGGGTGCCATTTGAAAGCAGATTTTCTGTCCCTCCTGACAGCTCCCAAATCATGACATGGAGACTTATCATTAAATATAAAAGCTTGGACAATAGCTTAGGCATGTTTCTAACTAGTTCTTATAACTTAAATTAACTCATATCTTTTAACCTATGTTCTTTTATGTGGCTTGATTGCCTTTACTTTGTAAAGCCTGTGCTGTTTGCTCTGCATCCATAACATCTCCTCCTGACTCCACCCTTCTTCTTCCCATCATCCTCTGTACCTGGAAATCCTGCCTAGATGTTGGCTGTAAAGCTTTTTATTAAACCAGTCACAGTGACATATCTTTACACAGTGCAAAGAAATATTGCAACAGGGTATATCAGTCTGGGCTGGCATCTGTGGTCTCTTAGAATCTGCAGCATATCTGTCCAGGCTCTGGCTTTTAGAGCCTCCATTGAGAAATCACATGTAATTCTAATTCTAATTCTAACCTTTTCTTTTTCCCTTGGATCTTTTAATATTCTTTCTTTGTTCTGTATGTTTGGTGTTTTGACTATTGTGTGGCAAGGGGACTTTCTTTTCTGGTCCAATCTGTTTGATGTTCAGTTTACTTCTTATAACTTTATAGGCATGTCCTTCTTTAGGTTTGCAAATTTTTCTTCCATGATTTTGTTGAAAGTATTTTTGGGCCTTTCATCTGGGATTCTCCTTCTTCTATCCCTATTATTCTTAGGTTTCTATATTCATAGTATCTCCGATTTCCTGAATGTTTTGTTCCAGGATTTTTTTTTAGGTTTTTTGACCAATGTACTTATTTCTTCTGTCAGATCTTCAGTGCCCAAGATTCTTACTTTCATCTTTTGTATTCTATTGATGAAGCGTGCCTCTGTAGCTTCTGTTTGAATTCATAAATTTTTATTTAAAAATTTGAAATGCTTCACAAATTTGTGCATCATCCTTGCATGAGGGTCTCATTAATCTATTCTGTATAATTCCAATTTTAGTATCTAATGCTGATGAAATGAGCACTCAAATTTGCTTTCTCATCACCTACATAAATATAAATCTTTCCAAAGATTACTCAGAGTCCTAAAAATGACAGACTGTTCCATGCTTGTCTCATCTGTTCACATCCTAAAAATTCAACTTGGTTTATTTTGTTCATTTTTCCTAATTAATATCATTTAATTAATAATAACATGTTATTTCCTTTTATTTTTCTTTGCATACAAATCTGTCAAAGTATAACAATAATTTTACAATTAATTTCATGCAACATAGAAAATTGTCAGTGGTCACTTATACAAAATTATTGATTAGTGTCATTTTGTAAATAGTGTCTGGCAGTTTCTCTGGTGCCACATTGATTTATTTTGCTGTGCACTGTTGGAGAATAAATGAATCCCATTGTGAATTAGAAGATGCATGACTTCCAAAACTACTACAATTTTTGTTTCTTTAGTTGAGAGTGTCTCTACTGCAGGGACCTTTATCATTCCTAAATTTCTTTTCATTTTTTCATTTGTCACATAAATGGCGACTTATTTAGGTAACAAGCAAAGTATAGACAGCCACTGGTGAATGAAAAGGACAGCATATGGTTCCTGTTTATAGGTGCCTGGCCAGCTAATTTGAAAAGGTAGACATTTAAACAAATATTTTATTCAAGGTAGTAAGCTCTGGTTACAGGGGGTGTTTTCATAGGAGCATAAGAGTACCATGTAGAAGGCACAAATTTAGTACTAGAGATATATGCATTGGTAGAATAAAATAATTCTCTTTTAAGAGATTAGAGAAAATATCTCAAAAGAAGAGACTATTCACTTTATTTTGAAGGATGGGTCTTTTTTTTTTTTATCAGTTAGCTTCCCAGCACTAGGATTGCAAGTATACATCTCCATGCCTTTTAAAAAATTAATTCTTTTTATATTTCAGATTAATATAATTACATTATTTTCCCTTCCCTTTCCTTTCCTCCAAAACCTCCCATATACCTCTCCTTGCTCGCTTTCAAATCCATGACCTCTTTTTCAGTAACTGTTGTTACATACATATGTGTGTATGTACATACACGTACATTTCTAAGTTCATAAAAACAACCTACTAAGTATGCATAATATTATGCACATGTGTACTTTCAGGACTGACCATTTGGTATTGAATAACTGGCTAGTGTTTTCTTTCCCGAGGAAGACCGTATCTCTTCTCTCAGCATTCCCTAGTTGCCTTTAGTCATTTCTGTAGAGTTGAGGCCCAGGGCTCTTCCATCATCCACTTTGCTGTATCTACTGTTGTTGTTCTTCTTTTCTTTGGCTCATGTTTAGACAGCTGGGCTAGTGAACTTTGATCTTGAAATTTTTCTGACTTGGACTAAGATGAGCACTGAGTTAGAAAGGGAAAAAAAGAATCTTTACAGAGTAAACATTATCATGCTTTTGAATTCTGAGAATCTTTGTAGACTGGTTAAAATGGAGGGATATTGGCCCAATTTCCCCAAGACTTGATATTTCCTAGGACATGGAACCTCAATTATAAAACTAGGACATTCCTAAGAAAGCTAAGATGGCAGTTTACTCTAGATTAAATGGGAGGGTTTCTTTCTACCTTTTATATTCTCTCCAATATAAGTCTTATTTCTGTATCATACTTTTCCAACTTTATAGTTAATTTTACATATTAATCTGAGAGTTCATTGAATCTGAAGATCCAACTAATTGTTTCCACAGTTTTAGACCTGTTAGAGAAGCAGTCTACATTTTTTGGGGCGGGGGGGGGGGAATTTCTAGTACCTTGATAGGCCAGATGGCATAGCCAAAATAATAGAAAGGATATCTGCTCCAGTGGATGCAGATTCTATCCTGTTTGGAGACTTCTCTTCTGACTTTTGGATAACTACCTTGCACTGTTTGTGTTGTGTGTCTCGTGTGGAAATATTAGGATCTCTTTACTTGTCTGTACTCCACCCATACCACATGAGCCTGTGTATTGTAAGACAGAAACACAAAAGTGTCCCTATACCACTGATAATAATCACTCAGAAGAGATAAATATTATTTAATAACAGTTACTGATGAATGGATGCTAGCTTACAAAATATGATGCAATATTCATTCTATTTTTATTAGAGGGCTATATATTAGGATCTAATTATTAGAACTTTTAAAATGAATTGCTAGATGGTATTATTAATAAAAAAACCCAGAGCTAGATATTGGGGTGAAAGCTGAAAGATCAGAGAAGCAGAAAGAAGCCAGCCATGTTTTTACCCCCAGGAAATCCTCAGACCAAGAGAGAGCTGCTTCCTGTATACTCACACCTATACACCTTTTTGTGCCTTGCTATCTTACTTCCTCTCTCCTCCCAGCTTCATCATTTCCTCTTTGTGCCCAGCTTTATCACTTCTGGTCTGTCTGTCCAGGCCTCCAGACTTCTATGGTTAACTAGTGCTGGGATTAAAGGCATGTGCCACTATACCTGGCTCTGTTCCCAGTGTGGCCTTGAACTCACAGAGAGCTGATGGATCTCTAATCTGAATGCTAGGATTAAAGGCATGTGCTACCACTACCTGACCTCTATGTTTAATATAGTGGCTGGCTTTTCTCTCTGATCCCCAGATAGGCTTTATTGGGGCACACAAATAAACTATCACCACAAGAACTATAGTGAAGAACATATGCATTAAATGCATTTTTTGTCGGTGCACATCACTATAATAACAGAAAGATTGAACCTAAGGAGGTAAAAACCAGCACTTAAAAGTATGTCTTTATTTTTTATGTATTTGGTTTTGTTTTTCCTTAATCAAATTTATGGCATAACCTAATACAAGTGATTCACTTCACTCTGCTTCTTCCTTCAATACTTAAGCTTCTGAAAGTTCAACATGTGAAGAGTGTTAAAACATGTAAGGATATTAGTGTGCAGTGGTAAAAATACATGTGTTCTGATTTTTAATTTGCCTGTTTTCTAAGGCAAGGAAGAAGGCATGGAGTTGGAAGAGTGGGTAGCTGGGGAGGATGTGGGAGGAGATGAGAGAAGGGAAACCATGATCAGAATATATTACATGAAAAAAATCAATTTTCAATTTAAAAAAGTTAAAAACTTTTGCATGTGAGAAACAGGAAATATGAAAATTAAAATTTGAGACCCCCAAAATATTAAGCACTTTAAGCAAAATTGTGTTGAAATGATAATGACCTGAAAAGTGGTTGCTAACTATATTCACATCTTTTAGCAATTCTGCTAAGACAAAGTTTTCATTTCAGAGAGATCTACAAGTTGAACCCAGATAGACAGAGTTACAGAAAAGCTCAAAGAAAGCTCAAATCAGGTTTCTTTTCCTGCCTTAGCAGGGAGCATAGCCAATGCTGTGAAGCATATTGTTAATATTCAGTGTATGTTCTATTAAAATATGCTCCCAGTGTTAGTAAAACTCACTGTATTAGTAACTTCTCTTATTACTGTGAAAAAATACCTGGGAACAGCAATTTAGAGAAGGAAGAGATCATATCAAACTACAGTTTCAGGATCATCATGAGGAGGAGTCATGGACTTGGGAGTTTGAGACTGTTGGCCACATTGCATTTGAACTCAGGAAGCAGAAATGTAAATGATTCTCAGGAACTTTTATATATTTTTATTCAGTCCAGGACCTCCTTCAATGAGATTGTGATGGTGCATTTAAAGTGGGTATTTGATACTTCCACATTAAGTAACCTAATCTAAAAAATCCCTCACAGATAAACTCAGAGGTTTGGTTCCATAATTTAAAATCTTGTCAAGTTGATATCAGGATTTACTAACACAGTTATATATAATTATTTTATAGTAAAGAGTTCATATTTCTTCATATATAAATGACCTTCTCATTATATTTGATGGAAACATCTGTGAGGTACCTGAAGATACAAAGAATATATCCAAGTGGGCAAGAGAAAAGGCTCAGTGGTTAAGAACACCTGTCGCTTTTGCAAAGGACTCATATTTGTTTCCTAGCAATAACATGGTGGCTCCCAATCATCTGTAACTCAAGTTACAGGCTATCTTATGCCCTCCTCTTGACTTCACAGCATAGTATGAGCATGCTTCACATATAGACATGTAAGCAAAACACTAATACATATAAAGTACAAATAAGTAATTAAAAAAAAAAGGACATATCTTCCATGAAAATTAAATGAAGGTCCCAGAGGCCACTAAGCTAGAACTGATCTGAATATCTCCTCCTAGGGATGTTCTTTTATGAAACAGAAAGCATCATGCAAGCCTCTAAAGGGTGGGGGGGAGTAACAACCAATTGTCATACCCAGCTATGAGACGTATGAACCACCACAATGACCAGTGTGGCATGATAACCCAAAAGAATGCATTACTGGCATATATATCTTTGACAGTAACAAATTGTTCTCTAATTGGATTTAAGACATGCTTAATAAGATGGAAATCATCCCTGGTGCTGGAAAACTAGCCAACTACCAAGGCTAACAAATTCAAGGATCTTGGAGGAAAACCTACAACCACTACTTTCCTAAAACATCACAATCCCTAACACATTTATTTATTTTACAGTGTGGTACGCATTTGCCATAATGTGTGTGAAAGTTACAACTTTTCAGGAAAGAGTTCTATCCTTTCACCATGTAGGTCCCAGAGATGAACTCAGGTAATTTGACCTGACTTGACTCACCGGGCATCTTGCAAGCCCCAGTTGATTTTTTTTATTTCAAGTTTATTTACTTCAAGACAATTCAGATGTATAGTTGAAAATCTCTAAATTTAAGCAAGTTTAACAATTCTAACTTTGGTTTTGTGATACACCAGGACCAATTGTTCTCACTATGTGTTTAATCTTGTACACAAACAGTAGTGAAACTTGGAAGTAAAAAAACAAACAAACAAAAAACTACCATGTTTGATGGGGAGACAGTTAATATTGGTTCTCAATTTGATTTGATTAGTAAGTATCACGAGCATGGAATCTCATCTTCTGCTGATCTGTCAGATTATTTCCATAATTTCTCTACATGAATAGAGATTATCTCCAGAGATGATTAGATGAGTAGAGAAAATAGCCTTCAATAAGGATGGCACCATATGATGAGCGACACTCATGGGTTCATTAAAAGGGTAAAAATGAGGGGCTAATGAGATCACTTAGTGGGTAAGAGTACTTGATCTGCAAACATGAAGACCTGGGTTCAAATTCTCAGTAACCACATGAAACCCAAGGCATGTCTGCGCACCCCTGTAACCTGTGGATGGCAGGGGACAGCAGTGGGAGGGTCACCAGGGATTGCTGGCACGCATCTAGCTCCATGTTAAGTAAGAAATCCTGTCTCAGCTGCGTAAAGCAGAGAGTGACAAAGCAGGATACTTGATGTCCTCCTATGGCCTCCACGTACATAAGGCACAAGCCGTGTACACATACAATACAGATAATACCACACACAAACAAATAAAATAGTAAGGCCAGCTGGATAGCAGCAGTCCTCTGCCTCAGCTTCCTGTTGTACTGAGCAGTGATGGAGCAACCCCCTGCCTCCACAGACAGTGCCTGGCCCTGCCTCTGCATTCCTAGCCATAATGCACTGTGTCCCTTGAACTTTTAGAAAAAAACAAAAAAACAAAAATTCCTTTTCTTGAATAAGTTACTTTTTGTTAGGTCCTTGGTTACTACAAAGAATAAAATAATGTAGTAAGGATATGGGCTGTTATTATCTATTTTTTTCACATTAGCAACTTAAAGTATATTATAAGTTAATTAGACTGGAAAATATATAAGATGTATGTGGTTCACCTATAAATATGTTTACATTTATGAATATTATTTGTAAAACTCCCATTCTTTTCAAAATTATTATCTATATAAATTGTAACTCCTTAGATTGTTTTTAAAATTATTATTTCTGGGGTGCATATGTTTGTATGTGAGAAAAGCACTAGGTCCCCATATGAAGCAAAAATTTCTATGGCAAGATGATCTATCTGTGAAGACATTCATTACGTTTTCGATGAACCTCATGGATTTTGTTTCTGCTGCCATCAAATAAATTAATGTCTCTTCAAACAAGAATCAGCACCATAGCTTTGGCTTGAATACCTAAAACTCAAACTAAACCCTAAGTAATACATGAAAAGTGCAGTAATATGACACAGGTTATTCATTTTCCTTACTTCTATTCATAAAGAATAAGCTATAGACAAAAGAAATATCAATTTTTTACAAAAGTGAGTAATGGTATCTTTTATTTATAACTCATATTTGTGTTTATTTTAGGTACTTTATATAAGTTGAAGAAAATTAATTTTGCTTAATATAACAATATAAATTTTTATTAATTAAATTTATTCATTTATTTTATATCCAGATGGCAGTTTACCCTCCCTCCTCTCCCCCAATTCCTTCCCCCCTCAACCTGACCCTCTATTCTACTCCTCCTCCGTTTCTGTTCAGAAACAGGAAAGTCTCTCATGGGTGTAACAAAGCATGGCATATCTAGTTGAGGTAGGACTAAGCTCCTCCCCTTGTATTAAGGCTGGGCAAGGCAACCTAGTATGAGGAGTAGGTTCCTGGAAGCCAGCCAAAACATTAGGGACAGTGTAGCACAAATCTTAAAAGGTCTTATTAATAAAAAACAAACCCAGAGCCAGATATTAGGGTGAACGCTGAAAGATCAGAGAGACAGAACATGCCACATCCAGCCTCACCTTGCCAACTTCTCAGCCTGTTTCCATGAATCCTCTGACTGGAAGCCTCTGAGTTCTTATCCGGAATGAATCTCAGCTGAACTGCTGCTATAAGCCTAAAAGCTTAACCAGGCTCTAGTTCCTGGTCCTCATTCCTTATATACCTTTCTGCTTCCTGCCATCATGGGATTATGCCTGGCTATTTTCAGTGTGGCTTTGAACTCACAGAGATCCAGATGGATCTCTGCCTTCAGAATGCTAGGAGTAAAGGTATGTGTGTTCTGTTCTTTGACCCCAGATAGTTTATTAAGGTGCACAATATCACCACAAGGACAGGTCCTGCTTCCACCACTAAGAGTATCACAAGTAGATTAAGCTACACAACTCTCACATATATGTAGAGGGACTAGGTCAGTCCTATACAGGCCCTGAGTTGTCGGTCCACAGTCTGTGAACTCCTTTAAGCCCAGGTTAGTTGTTCCTGTGGGTTCCCATGTAATGATCTTGACCATCTAGTTCATACAATTCTTTCTCCCTTTCTTCAACAATTAATAAAGGGGACTTCATGAAACTGAAAAGCTTCTGTAAGGCAAAGGACACTGTCAGTAAGACAAAATGGCAGCCTACAGACTAGGAAAAGATCTTTATCAAACTCACATCTGACAGAGGGCTGATCTCTAAAATATATAAAGAACTCAAGAAACCAGACATCAAAAAACCAAATAATCTAATTAAAAAATGGGGTACAGATCTAAACAGAGAATTCTCAACAGAAGAATCTAAAATAACCAAGAATTGTTCAACATCCTTAGCCATCAGAGAAATGCACATCAAAATGACTCTGAGATTCCATCTTACAGCAGTCAGAATGGCTAAGATCAAAGACACTAATGGCAATTTATGCTGGAGAGGATGTAGAGCAAGTAGAACATTCCTCCACTGCTGATGGGAGTGCAAACTTATACAGCCACATTGGAAATCAATATGGAGATTTCTCAGAAAATTGGGAACCAATTTACCTTAAGACCCAGCTATACCAATCTTGGGCATATACCAAAGGATGCTCAATCATCCTACAAGGACACTTGCTAAACTGTGTTTGTAGCAGCATTATTCATAATAGCCAGAACCCGGAAACAATCTATATGTTGCTCAACCTAAGACTGGATAAAGAAAATGTGGTGCATTTATACAATGAAGTATTACTCAGTTGTTAAAAACAATGACATCAGGAAATTTGCAGGCAAAACAAGGGAGCTAGAAATATCATCCTGAGTGAGGTAACCCAGACCCAGAAAGACAAACATGGAATGTACTCACTCATAAGTGGATATTAGCTGTAAAGGATAACCATGCTACAATCCATGCCCCAGAGAGGCTAGATAACAAGGAAGGCCCAAAGAGGGGTTGGGGACACATGGATTTCCCTAGGAAGGGGAAATAGAAGAGATTTCTTGGTAAACTGGGAACAGGCAGGATGGGAACATGAGGGATTTGGTTGGGGGTGTGTTGATGAAGAGTGAGTAAGTAAGTAAGTAAGTAAGTAAGTAAGTAAGTAAGTAAGTAAGTAAGATGAAAGATGTCTTGACTGGGGAAGGCATTTTGGACTCACGTAGAAATCTGATGCCAGGCAAACTCCATTGACTCTACAAGGATGACCCCAGCTAAGACTCCTAGCAATAGTGGAGAGGATGCCTGAACTGGGCATCTCCTGTAATCAGATTAGTGACTACCCTAATTGACATCAGAGAGCCTTCATCCAGTGACTAATGGAAACAGATGCATAGATCCACAGCCAAGCACTGGGCTGCACCCAGGGAATCCTGTTGAAGAGTAATGGGTATCTTAATTGTAGAATCAGTGTCCAATACTACCTGATTTACAATCAGTTCATAGAAACTGCTGCTTATTCCCACCCAAAACCCTCAGCCCCTTGTTCCCTCCAATTACTCCAAACACACACACACAGACACACACACACACACACACACACACACACACACACACACACACACAAACTTACATGAAAGCATGTTCGGATTGCTTTTTTGAGAGACAAATTATAAATTAGCACAGTAGCTCCTAGTTTCTCAAGATATAAAGATTGAATTTTTTTATTGTTTTGTTAGTTTTATTTAAGTATGTTTGTTTTCTAAAGAGAGAGAACGAAGGCATAGTGTTGGATGGGTGGAGAGGATCTGGGAGATGGGGAGAGGAGAACCTGTGATCAGAATACGTTGTATAAATTTTCAAAAAAAAACCCCACAAAATACAAATATAACTCAAGAAAATTACAAAAGAAAGTCATGAAAGAAGCAGTGTTACCATGGACCTTGCAAACAGCATTCACATTGATTAGATGTTGTGTCCTTTGAATGATACATCCTTCCATGGCTATAACTGCACAATGCCTCTGAACATGAGGATCATGTAATTCACTGCCTTTGCTTGCATTCTGTGTGCAAAGCCCTGTATACCTTCTACAGAGTAAGACAGGCTGACAAGACCTTTAACAACACTGAGCCTGCTAAGGGGGTATTTCTCATTTCAGTTTAATATACTGGAATCCTGACATATACTTCACTATCTTAGGGTGAATCTCCCAAGTCACTTCCTTTCAGTATCCTGGCAAAATGGCATTCCTAAACCTGCCTAGTTAAGGTCAGCTAAAGGACTTGGTAAATGCAATTTCACTCAGCTTTCTGAAATGTGCCCTCTTTGTGCAAACCTCTGCCCTCACTATCCACAGCTTTGAGAGCTGACGCTGCTGTTTGGGAGAGATATAAAGAGGATTATGAACAAAACTAGTCTGGTCTGGTGCATTTTATCTCTGCCTTATATAGCATGTACCCTTTCTCTATCTAATACCTCACAAAATAACTGTTTAAACAGTGTGACAATCTGATGTTTTCTAAACTTCAACTTGCTAAACCTGGCTAGTATGCCAGTATTTTATGGCTTCAATACAACACATGGCTTCTTGAGTTTCATAATAACTAGAAAGGGATATTTAAAATCACTCACAAGAAACCATACTAGTACGTATTCAACACCTAGGCTTTTGGAGGAAAATGCATGTGAGAAAATAATTTAACAATTTTGATAAGTGTCAGCAATAAATAAAAGCAATAAAACATAGAATGTTATTTATAATAAATTCTGTCTAAAATATTAATTTGTATCCAGAGCCTATTACCAATCTCTTTTATCAATAGATAAAATTCAGCAAATAGTGTATATACTATCATCAAGTCCCTTTCCCAATAAGTGCCATTACATTTGACTTGTCATCTATCTTTAATCTCTCTGTTAAAATAAAATACCTTTCCACTTCAGCACTAGTCACGACCCACACACTCCTCTAATACTTGATTTGTTTTTCAGTGTCTCACGGTGTAGCTCTGTCTGTCCAGGAACTTGCTGTGTAGACCAGGCTGACCACACAGAGATCCACCTGCCTCCCAAGTTTTGGGATTTATGGCATGTGCCATCACACCTAGAGCTACCACTTTCTTAAGCATAGGCAAACAACAAACATTGGCTCAAGCCTTGACTGGTTTATTTCAAGCTACACAAAGGCATTATTGAACATGGAATTGAGACAAGATACACAGTAACACACCCACCATATCCTGTTCCCAACACAAAATTATCACGAATATCAGTAACTTCAATAGCACAGAAAATAATCACCTGGACTATATTTTGTTTTCCCTGAACTATAGTCATGATTTCCCCCTTTGATTATGTGTGCAACAAATTTTCTAAATTTGGGCATGTTAAAATTTACATCATTATACCTTTATATTTGAAGGATAATTTAATGAGGTATAGGAATCTACTTTCAAAATTATGTCCTCACCTACACCTAAGTTTATCACTCAACTAATCCCAACTACAAAATTTCACTGTATTGTTGTCATTGAAAAAGCCAATATTTGGGACTTTTCATATTTTAATAGTTGAATTTTAGTCATTAAAAATTAGAATTTTTAAATTTTGGATTAACTGTAATTTGTTATATGAATGTACAGTATTTGTTTTTCATTTTATTTGACTATGTATAGAATCTGTTTTAAAATTCTCTTCTGACAGTTCTGGTTATTTTTTTAATCTAGGAAAATTATGTATAATCAAGTTTTTATCATTTTAATCTTATTCTTTCTTTGTGACAGTTCTATTAAGATGCAGAACTACTATGAATGTTCTTGTAAATTGTTCATTAAATTGTTTTTCTCTTTGTAGTTTTACTTTAGAGTCTAGGACATAGCCTCCCTTTCATTAAGAGCCTGGATGACACATCTCTGATAAATCCAACAAATGTATTTAATTGTGGGTTTTTAGTTTTTGTCAAGTTGACACCAACTAGAATTGTCTGGAATGAGGGAACCTCAGCTTAGGAAATGCTTCCATCAGATTGGCTTGTGGGCAATTGATTCCTGTGGGAGGGCCCAGCATGAGGTGGCCAGTGTCACCCCTGGGAGGTATAAGAAAGATGGCTTAGGGTAAGCCAAAAGCAAACTAATAGTTACATTCCTCCATGGGCTTGACTTCAGTTCTGTTCCTGCCCTGACTTCCTTCAAGAATGGACTGTTACCTGGAAGTGTAAGAAGAATAAACCTTTCCTCTCCAAATTGCTTTTGGTCATTGTGTTTATCACAGGAACAGAAACTAGGACAATGTGATATCTCTGAAAAACAAAACAAAAACAAAAACAAACAAGAAAAAAAAAACAACCATGTACTTTTCTTCAGTAATTGGGTTTTCCATGTTATTTCTTTCTATTCATAGTCTTATGCTTCTTTGACTTAGTAATCTTAGTAGAATTTGCCCATTCAATTAAGTGATGGGCAGGCACAATCAACAGATTCATTGAGATCTTTACATATTTGTTTACCTAACTAGCTTTGCTCACACATAGGTGTTGTTTTATTTGCCCTGTAAACATAAAGGTGTGTTCTTTCTTTGTTCACAAATAAAGGAAGTACCCTCTACAGATTTTAGAATAGAGTGGAAATTTGTTCTTTCTCATTTTTGTGGTTGTAGGCCTCTGCACTTAACAAAGTATGTGCTTGGGTAGATTTATATTGTTCATGTAAAATAGTTCTTCAACCTTGTGTGTATTCATTGTAGGCATGTGTGTTCTTACAGATATTGATACCTCAATATTTCTTTTAGTCCTTTTGTAGTCACCTTTTCCCATCCAATTAAATTTCATTTTATTGTATACTAAATTCTGATATATTTGTATATGATGATTTATTGTATTTGTTATTTTTTGTATCTTTTATTTATTGTATTTTATATTTATTGTATCTGACATTCTTCCCTATTTTTATTTATTGTTCAAGTCTGATATTTAAATTACTATAATTTCAAGATTGTTTTAGTATATGAACTTGTTCAAGTCTGATATTTAAATTACTATAATTTCAAGATTATTTTAGTATATAAACTTGTTCAAGTTTTATATTTAAATTACTATAATTTCAAGATTATTTTAGTATATGAACTGGTTTTTAATGTATTTCTAAATTATACTGGCATTCTCATAAATACATGCATAGAAACCTAGGTGAAAAGGGTCAGTGAGACAGCTTAGCAGGCAAATGCATTTGCCACAAAGCCTGATGACATGATTCAATCTCCATAACCCATGTGGAAGGAAGGAATTGATTCCCTCAAGTTTCTTCTGATTCCATACACATGCACTATGGCATGTGTGTGTCACAAACACACACACATACACACACACACACACACACACACACACACACAAACAAACAAACAATTAGCCCTGAAAACAAATATATATATATATATATATATATATATATATATATATATATATGTAACATTATGGACTTACTAGGTTATATTCAGAGATATATGCATATATACATATGCACATATGTATGCAATAACGATTAGCAAAAAAAGCAACCATGAGTTTGAAGAAGAAATGGAAAAACATATGGAGGTGTTGTTTTGTCTTATTTACTGTATTCTTTGCCTTATAGAAGCTTCTCTGTTTCAGGAGTTCTCATTTATTAATTGTTGCTCTCAGTGTCTGTGCTACTGGTGTTATATTTAGGAAGTGGTCTTCTGTGATAATATGTTCAATATGTTCAATGTACTTCTTACATTCTCTTCTATCAGGTTCAGTGTAACTGCATTTATGTTGAGGTCTTTGATCTACTTAGACTTGAGTTTTGTGCATGGTGATAGAGATCTATTTAGTCTTCTACATGTTGATATCCAGTTATGCCAGTACTATTTGTTGAAGATCCTTTCTTTTTTTTCCATTGTACAGTTTTGGCTTCTTGTCAAAAATCGGGTGTTCATAGGTGTTCAGATTAATGTTATGGTCTTCAATTCAATTCCACTGGTCCACATGTCAGTTTTTATGCCAATACCAAGCTGTTTTTATTACTATGGCTCTATAGTAGAGCTTGAATTCAGGGATGGTGATGCCTTCAGAAGTCAGCAGCAAATTCTTTCTCCTCCACTTGCTCTTCTGTCAGGCAGGGGAGTAAGTACATTGACCTTTGCCCTCTACCACATGGAAAAAAATCACAGAATGTTCTTCTTTTGGACTTCAGGACCTAGCATTTTGATTTTGGACTTTCCACCTCCAGACAGTGAGAAAGTGTTTGTTGTTTGTTAATTACTCAGTTTTGACATTTCTTATAACAGTACAAAACATGTGAGAAATCACAAAAGAAGTAACTTTGTATTAGAAACTCATGCCTAGATGATGGACAAGTGTTTGCTTCCTGTTTGTAATCAGTCATCACTCATTAACTACAAATACAAGATATATTAATAAATATGTACTTTCAATATCACATTCATGCTGAAGTTCTTTTCCTTAATATACCCGATTGCTATCTCCAACAATGTCTTAAATTTGTGCAAGATAACTAGATAGCAACACAGATTGTGATATTAGAAAACTTGTTTGATAAATGATAATTGAAGATACTTTCTGGAAATTATCAGAAAAGTGTTGCATGATTGGAAAGATTGCTCAGTGGACAAAGTCCATGCCTCTGTAAGCATGAGGGTGTGTCTGGTGGCCCAGAAACCACATAAAACCTGGATGTGGTAGAGCACCTTAGCATAGTCATATCTAGGTAAGAGGTAGGACAGGCAGTTCCTAGGGCTCATCAGCCCTGAAGTCTAGAAGAATCAATAAGCTCCAGATTTAGTGAGAGATTCTGTCCCAAAAAGTTTAAAGTGGAGTGATACAGACACCTGTCATTGATCTCTGTCCAGCATATGCATACACATGAGGACATCCTCACATACATGCACTCTCTCACGCACATACACAAGCATGAGCTGTTGTGTTTTGAAAAAGCTTTTAACATAAAACACACTACTAATTACTTCCTCTTTTACATAAATATTGTCACACATTTATAATATTTCTTTGCATTTAGAGATTTTTAAGTTAGTTAATTTTTAAATGACTTGTTATTAGCAATAGAATATTGGAAGAACTTTTGTATCCCTTACTGTTTTACTATTATTGCAGAATTCTTATCAAGAAATCATTTTCACCCCTTTAAAAGGTGTTAAAAATAAATTTTCTTGTCATAAAAATAACATTAAAACTAATAAATTGTAGCTTACAGGTCCCATAAATAACCCACTGTGAGGTTTTAGAACTTCATTTCCACATAGCTTATATCATCCAACACAGAGCCTAATTGTTTTATCACTACCGGTTACTAAGACATGAAAATATCAAGATTTTTATTAATGCTAATTCCATAATTCCATGAGAGCTCACCAAGCTGCTTAGTGCAGGGCTATACTAAGAAATGGCAATTTTAATTATACTCAATATGCAAATATGCTTTCCATATAAGAATATGTCTTTTGTTTAGGGAAACTATTATCCGAAACAAAAGAAACATTTCATCAGTAAAACTGATATTTCAAATGACTACAGAAGGAGAAAAAAGATTCAACAAGATACTTTGTAAATCTTTTTTTTCACAATTATGTAAGAATCACAAAACAGTTTTTTTTTAAGAAGTGAAATATAATAAGTATAGCTTCAATACGGAGGCTGATGATATTGTCAGTGTTGTTTTTAGAACAAACCTAGAAATAATTTTGTGGAAAACATGCAGGCAGGTTTAGGAAAGTCAAAGTCAAACTTCATTTTGGAAAATATAACAGCATGATAAATAGAAATACTTTCAAATCCCTGTGTCATTTTATTATTCTTTTAAACAGAGCACATTGGATTATTATTATTATTATTATTATTATTATTATTATTATTATTATTTGGTATCACTGACCTTTATGCCATGGCCTCTTTTCAGTTCTGGGAGGGCTGCAGAAAGAGTAGATATTCTCACACCATCTTAAGAGAAAATGAAGAAATCAGTCACCAGAAGAAATAAACCTAAGACTTCCCATGTCTTTTCACTCTGAACTCAACATACTTTATAACTTCATCTGTCTTCAGAGTTTTAGTGTAGCACTCTGAACTCGACATACTTTCTAGCTTCATCTGCCCTCAGAGTGTTAGTGTAGAGCGTATGAGATGAAACAATGGTGCTGAACAAGGATGAATTTCCATAGTCTACAGTAGAGATAATCCAAAAATCTGATTTGTCTTCATCCTCTGGATCAGTCACCTTCTTCATTTTTTAACTAATTGAAAGTGAATCATACATGATCTTGTGTTAATAAAATGTTTTTAAATAAGCTATTTATTGGTTGATTTATCTGACATTTTTAAAGTATCAAATATCATACATGCTAAATGTAATTATTCTATTGTTAGAATCCTAATTAAATTATGCAAATTTCAGAATTTCTTTATAATATTTACTTCTTACCCAAATATCAAAACCCTTCTTACCAAATTTAATGTCAGTAACCAAACCAGATTTTTTTCATATTAATTATTCCAAGATAGGCATTTCAGTTGCATTAACTTTTATTAACCTCGCTATGTGACAGAATAGGGTAGTTCATAAGGAAATATTCAACAATGAATATTTCTGCTCTGTTCCTTAATTTGTAAGCATTCATTGAAAAGTTTAGATATAATTATTGGCTTTATAAATAGTGATGATTACTTTCAAAATGCTTTATCATTGATCAACTGAATTGCATTTGTTTATTGATGTGGGATGTCCTTCTGTACACTGTGAATATGTGTTGCTCTTATCAGTTAATAAAAAAGTTGACAGGCCGGTAGCTGGTCAGGAAGTGTAGGCAGGAAAGCCAAACTGAGAATGCTGGGAAAGAGGAAGAACAGAGTCAGGAGGTGCCAGCCAGACACAGAGGAAACAAGATAAGAATGTCATATTCAGGAAAGGTACCAAGCCACATGGCCAAACATAGATAAGAATTCTGGGCTAATTTAAGTGTAAGAGCTAGTCAGTAATAAGCCTGAGCTACCAACTGAGTATTTGTAAGTTATATTAAGCCTCTGAGTCAATTATTTGGGAAGCAGCTGCTGGGTATTTGGGAACAGGCAGGCTAGAGAGAAACTTCTGCCTACAGCTTATATATTCTCCTAATTATCAAACACTGTACTTTTCTAACAGGGGTGAGGAAAATAAATTGCATCTGTTACTTTCTTTTTATTTATTTATTTTTTATTTTTTTATTTTATAATTTAATTTAATTTTACATATCAGCCACGGATTCTCCTCTTCTCCCCCACCCACGCCTTTCCCCCATTCCCATCTCCTCCAGGGTAAAGACTCCCCTTGGGATTCAGCTCAACATGGTAGATTCAGTCCAGACAGGTCCAGTCCCCTCCTCCCAGGCTGAGCAAAGTATCCCTGCATAAGCCCCAGGTTCCAAACAGCCAGCTCATTCATTAAGGAGAGGTCCCAGTCCTACTGCCTGGGGGCCTCCAAAAAAAGTTCAAGCTGATCAACTATCTCACTTATCCAGAGGGCCTGATCCAGTTGGGGGCTCCTCAGCTATTGGTTCATAGTTCACGTGTTTTCACTCGTTTGGCTATTTGTCCCTGTGCGTTTTTCCAACCTTGGTCTCAATAATTCTCACTCATATAAGCCCTCCTCTTTTTCGCCAATTGTACTCCTGGACCTCCACCTGGGGCCTGGCTGTGGATCTTTGCATTCGCTTCCATCAGTCATTGGATGAGATTTCTAGCACGACAGTTAGGGTGTTTGGCCACTCTATCACCAGAGTAGGTCAGTTCAGACTTTCTCTCAGCCATTGCCAGTAGTCTCTTGTGGGGGTATCTTTGTGGATTTCTGGGGACTTCTCTAGCACTTTGCTTCTTCTATTAGTATCAGCCACTCCATAAACATCAGCCATTGTTCTATTCAAGCATTCCTTTGTTACTAGTCTCCCTTCATCTGTGTGTGTGTTTGTATAAAAGCGTGTATGTGTATTTTGTATGTGTTTGGTGTGAGCACGTGTGTGTGTGTGTGTGTGTGTGTGTGTGTGTGTGTGTGTGTGTGTGTGTGTGTGTTATTCGGTGTCTTTCTCTATGTGGAAATCAGAGTTTGATATGAGTGTCTTCCTTAATTCCTTCTCTATCTTATTTTTTGAGACTGGTCCTCCCAATGAACCTGGAAGTTGCTAGTTTGGCTAGGCTGGCTGACCAAGATTGCCCCCGAGTCCTTCTTTCTTTGTCCTGTCAGTGATGAAATTACAGACATATGCTGCTGTGCTGTGCCTGGCTTTTTCCATGGATACTAGGGACCCAAACTCAGGTTTTCATGTCTGCACACAGAGCACTTTACCTACTGAGTCGTCCCACAAACTCCCAATCATTATTCCTTAAGTATATTCCTGAAGATATTGATCATTTTACCCACTGAGTCATCCCACAAACTCCCAATCGTTATTCCTTAAGATTATTCCTGAAGGTATTGATCACTTTATCCACTGAGTCATCCCAGGAACTCCCAAGCATTATTCCTTAAGATTATTCCTGAAGACATTGATCAAGTGACAACAAAGAGTCGAGGACATGCACTGGAAAGTCATT
Source organism: Peromyscus maniculatus bairdii (assembly GCF_049852395.1). Classification (NCBI taxonomy): domain Eukaryota; kingdom Metazoa; phylum Chordata; class Mammalia; order Rodentia; family Cricetidae; genus Peromyscus; species Peromyscus maniculatus. Next base: position 67,600,514 of record NC_134864.1, on the reverse strand, counting down.
CGACACTTCCACTGGACATAGTAAGGCCATTACACCAAAACCCTCTCTGAGCAAACTGCAAGAGTCAGAGACCACCCTTCCTCCCACTGTTAGGAGCTCACAAGAACACTAAGCTACTCAGCCATAACATATATGCAGAAGACCTAGGTTAGATCCCTATAGGTCTCTGATCTCTGTTAGCCCCCATGAGTCCCAATCAGTTGATTCTGTGAGCCATATTCTTTTGGTATCCTTGATTCCTCTGGTTCCTCTGATCCTTCTCCCAACTCCTCTACAGGACTTTCCAAGATCCACCTAATGATTGGCTATGGGACTCTGCATCTGCTTGCATCAGTTGCTGGATGAAGTTTCTCCAGTCTTTTTGATGATGACTCTGCTAGTCTCTGGTCCCAGAACACTTTGCAGACAGGACAAACTGCAGGCTGAAGGTTTTGTAGCTAGACTTTTGGTGTATAGACTTTCTAATAGGAAGCCAAATGTGTGACCTCTTGAACTGAGAAATATTAACCATAATAGCTTGAGAGAATTTATTTCTATTGTTTAATATATTCAAACTGCAGCATTTGCCAACCTGAGAAGTTTTATTCTATAACTTTCCATATTGGTTCTACAAGTTCTCATCTGATTCATTTTATGACTTCTTCCTTGTGTTCATCTTTAAAACTGGAGTCCAAGAATATTAATGTGGTCTAGTGGAAGAGTTGTAGCAGCCAGGAATGTTGACGTCCTCTAGTGTAAGAACTCTAGAAGGATAGCTTTTAAAGGTAGGAGCAATCTGGGCCTAGACTAGAGAGGAAACAAAAACAATACCCTAGGTTTATTTCTACTAATCTACTAACATTTTTGAGCATTGCTATGTTAGACACTATTTAGATATAAATATGATCCAAGTTGAAATTGTTAAAACCCTAACCAACAGGAATGTCATACTAGGAAAATAAATAGATGAATGAAGAAAGGAAAAAAGAAAAAGAACCACTTGCCTAGCATACTTATTGATGAATGTTCTGCATAAAACCTGAATGGTCCACATAAATGTTGTCATATTGGATGTTTGCTGAGATTGATGGGTAGGAAAAATGATCACAGAAAATGGACATGGTGTTTAAAGAACATAAATGAGACAGCCAAAACCAAACAATTGAGTCGTTAACTGTCTTTAGCTTTATGTAGATTTGTGTGCCTGGCCCCCAGTCACTGATAATATAACCTGCTGTGGGATGGTCTGTATGTTAAATTGCTCTGATTGGTCAATAAATAAAACACTGATTGGCCAGTGGCCAGGCAGGACAGTAGGCAGGACAAGGAGAGGAGAATTCTGGGAAGTGGAAGGCTGAGTGAGAGAGACACTGCCAGCCGCCACCATGCCAAGCAGCATGTGAAGATGCCGGTAAGCCATGAGTCACGTGGCAAGGTATAGATTTATAGAAATGGGTTAATTTAAGATATAAGAACAGTTAGCAAGAAGCCTGCCACAGCCATACAGTTTGTAAATAATATAAGTGTCTGTGTGTTTATTTTATAAGTGGGCTGTTGGACTGTCAGGGCTCCTCGAGACCTGGAGAGAAGCTCTCCAGCTACAATAACCCATCTGTAGAAGTAGAGCTGGAGAGTGACTTGAACCTGTTTATTGTGGTGGTATTGTGTTTCCCAAAATATTGTGCATGCTAATAAACTTATCTGGGGTCAGAGACAGAACAACCACAATATTAAAAATGAGGATAGGCAGTGGTAGCACATGCCTTTAATCCTAGCATTCCAGAGGCAAAAATCCATGTGTTCAAGGATACAGCCAAGCATGGTGACCCACGCCTTTAATCCCAGAAAGTGAGCCTTTAATCCCAGGGAGTGATGGTAGAAAGCAGAAAGGTATATAAGGCATGAGGACCAGAAACTAGAAGTATTTGGCCTGGTTAAGCATTTGGCTCATTAAGCTTTTAGTTTTTGAGCAGCGTAGTTCAGCTGAGACCCATTCTGGATGAGGACTCAGAGGCCTCCAGTCTGAGGAAAAAAGACCAGCTGAGGACCCGGCAAGGTCAGATAGCTATGGCTTGTTCTGGTTCTCTGACCTTTCAGGATTCACCCCAACAACTGGCTCAGGTTTGATTTTATTAATAAAAACTTTTTAAAATTCATGCTACAGTTTATAATAATGGGGACAGACAGGATCATCTGTGTGAATTTTCTGAAACAACCAGGAAACCCATACACTTAGTTAATGTCAGATATCTACATCTCTCAAATAACATCAATTTGCCAATCTCACATGTTGATTTGTTGCAAATTAACTCGTGAATTGTAGGCAAACATATATTTATTCACATGCATCCACACCTAGAGTGTACACAGCAAAGAGGCTCATACTCAGAACATCATTGCTAGTATCAACATTACTAGCTATTGACTGGTTTAGTTTGAAGTCTTCCTCTTCTTTCAGATACCCAAATTGTGTTTTCATAGAACAAACATTGAAAATTTTCCAATTAAAAGGCTTCTTTCCCTAGAGTTTAGACTATTCAACTGTAGGCTAGGCTCCTTATTTGTATCTGATAGCCTTATTACTCTAGGTGCCAAGTCTCATTAACATACTTAATATAGTTTTCTTTCTTTATTTCATTCAATTTTCTATAGAGGACTCTAACTAGGTTATCTCTTTATTTGTGGAAATGAGCTTGGCAATCAGCTATGTTTAGAAAACACTGGACTAATCGCAATTAAAGAGGGTTTTTATACCTAATAATCTTCACTATTACAATACGGTTTTATCGACTTTGAGTCTTTATGACTAGATTCTTCTTTTGGATTGAGAAAGTAAGGGTGTTCCTGTAGCTGAAGTTTTCTTGTGTCCCAGCTTGCCAGTGGTCAGGATAAATCTCTCTCACCCGCCAGTCTTGCAGCCGTTTGGACCCAAGTAAACATACAGAGGCTTATATTATTTACAAACTGTATGGCCATTAGCTCAAACTTATTACTGACTAGCTTTTACACTTAAATTAACCCATAACTCTTATTTATGTTTAGCCACATGGCTTAGTACCTTTTCTCAGTTCTGCCTTGCCATCTTGCCTCCTCTGTGTCTGTCCTGACCCAGCCTTCCTCTTCCCAGAATTCTATTCTCTCATCATGCCTCTACTATACTTCCTGCCTGGCTACTGGCCAATCAGCATTTTATTTATCAATCAACCAGAGTAACACATTCACAGCATACAGAAAGACATCCCCAGCATGTTCCTTTCTTAAGGAACAGACATGGAGAATGACCTAATTGAGTCTTGTCTTTTATCCAGTTAGCACAACCACTGATGTTTTGTAATTGAGTCCATTCTGGTAGAATTCCACATCACATGACAGCAGCAGAATACAAGCTAGAAAATATCTGATACGCTTTTGAATACTCTGAATAAACAGCAAACTAAAATTCATCTTGTTAGATTTCATAGCAAATGGGCTCTTCTTGGGAAATGATCACTCCACTCACACTGTTAAAATCTCATTCATTTAGCTGAATGAAGTTCCCATTCAACTACATGAACTCTAAAATAGGGAACCTGAAATTAATAGTTAGTGGTGACAATTAAGAATCTGTAGAGAGAAATGTTGTCTTAAGGGACATGTAAAGAAATAGGAGAGGCTGCCCAATAGTCTACAGGAAAGACAATCACGAGACCAGTTGTAAAGCATTTCCCATTTTATAACAGCAGACTAATATTTTCAAGTAATTATTGTAATCATAGTCATACAGTAAAATCAAACTAGCTAGTAAATAGAAAATCTTTGAAGAGAAATGCAAAAGATAAAGTGTAAGCAGATTGAAGTTAAAATTATAGTTTATAAATTATAAAATTAATTTGTAAGTTTTAATGGCACCCTGGAAAGAAAAAAGTAAAATTCCAACATCAGAACAGTAACAATGATCCAATAAAAGGAAGAGGGAAAAAACAAAAACATTAAAAAAAATAAAATAAGAACAAAGTCTTAGAAACTATGGAAAAATATAAAGAGATGTATCATACATGCCATGGTAGTCCCAGATGGGGAAAGAAAAGAGAATGGGAAGAAACATATCAAGAGAAATGGTGACTAAATAAATTTTATCTAAAAAGTTACTTATTTAAACTTAGCACACTGAATGAAGATGTTATGTTCAATGGAAATGTGCCTACAGTACATAATCAAACTGCCAAGGATACAGAAAAAAAACATAAAGCAAGTGTGACGTACTCTGCAAAGTGGGGAAAACTAAATGTATATTGATTTTTTATTACTGATGAAAGTTAGAGGCAAGAAAAACATGCTGAAAGTAATAAGAGGAAAACAAACAACACTAATAACATAAACAAAAGCAACCCAAAGCTATAATTTTATATCCAGGGAAAATTAAAATTAAAACACCTTTCCAGATAAAATTAAGAACATCTACCACTGGCAGATTTGCAATTCCAAAGTTAAATAAATTTATGCATGCTGAAAAAAGATTCTTCTGAATGGAAACTGATTTAGGAAAAAGTGATCACCAGAAATGTCAAATACATGGATATTGTAGGCCATGGAGAATGCATATTAAAACATGCATATCATACACATTCAGAGACAAGAGAGGGAAGAAAGAAAGAGATTGACATTCAATATTGAATTAATATATTTAAGACTATATATACAGTAAAAGTATAATTTGGAGACTTTGCATGGTTCTGGCTCATCTTTCATGTTGATCAAGCTGATCAGAAAATACATCTTGATTTTTTTGCTCCCTTATATCAGTTAATATTTTCTTATTTTGATATCACTTCATGCCACTAACTGTAAATATCAAAATGAATTGATAAGAAATCCACATAATTGAGAAATAGCTATGTTATATAGGAAAATAGACATGAGATTGTACATTCATGAAGCTATGTGAAATTTCTAATGCCAAACAGATATTATAAGGAACTGTGTTTGCTCAATTTAATTTGTTGTAGCACTATATTTTTTCCCCTAATTTGGAGGTTGAATTTACATTAGCACTGTAAATAAATCAAAGTATATAAACTTGTACCTCAAATGTTTGAACAATATACAAAAAAAGAATCTTTATGAATAACTACATGTAAAAGATTAAAGTGCTCAGCCTTGGTGAGCCTTTTAGAAGATGACTGTATTATCAATTTTATGTGCATACATATATTTTCATACTTTGGTTTAATGCAAATGCTTATTAAATGGTGAATAGCTTGGCATAGTAGGATTTTATTCAATGTAGCTAATAATTCTTGGACCTCTCCTTTATATTTAATTTGTGAAATAAAACATGAATAGTTGGATGAAAAATTGTTCTTGTATGTTACATCCTAATACCTGATGCAGTAGAGAAGAAAAGCAAAATGTATCAGAACAGATCAGAGGACTTCAGAGAGATAAAGGGATCCACAAGCCCATCTGTACTATACACAGAAATGTCTCTATCAACGCTGATGTCGAGTTTCTCAAAAATTTTGCAGGGTTAAAAACTTTCAATGACATTTTGGAAATAATCTAAGAGCCTAAAATATATATTATTAGCAGTGTTACATATTCTATCAGACTCAGAAGGACTTTGTGACAAGCATAAGATGTTATGTATTTTAAAAGCTTATAAATGGCAATGACTTACAGGCTGCTGTTGGTCATAGACATGTCTAGTGAAATACTATCACTTAAGAAACAGTACGGCTCCTTAAACAGGTTTGCCCTTGACTTATAGTGTCAAACACATAGCCTAAGAGAGAGACCTTCAGCATGTATGGCACTCTAAGTTCCAGTTGTCTTTCAATATATAATCTAAGCTTCTGTGAACCAAAGCTGGATACCATTTAACTCAGTTACTCTCTTTGTATCACACTCAGCATAGCAAACTTCTCTATTGAGTAAAGATCTTCAATGTGCAAATTCCCTGTTTTCATACCCAACTGGAGCAGAGTCTGAATCCAAAGCTTAGAGATCACACATTTCTTTTTATCCCTGTAAACAGAAAAACAACTGGACATCAGGAAAGTCTGTCTGTGCTCTTGTGTGCTTGTTTCCTTGCTGAGTGGGATCCAGCATGGAATGAGTGAGACAAACAGGGAGGAAAGTTAAGTATGTTTCTGCCTTCTCTCAGGATTCTTTTTCTTGTGTTTCATTCATTTACCAGATTCAGAACAACATTCCATATAACCCAGTACCTCATCCCCCTCATGTCTCCCAACTCCCAAACCTATATGGGGCAGGAATCAACAGTCATGGCTTCAAGAATGAGTTACTTGCTGCACTCTTGCATCTTCTTTTACTGATTAAATTTTGTTCTTTGACAGTTTGATACATTGCACAGCAATTACTCTCACTCCACTCTATTTTATCTCCCTCTCATCTAACACCCCTCTTCCCTACAAATCCCTTCCTCACAATCAGGATTCTATTTTTGTTTTGTAGCCCACTGCATTTGACCAGGGCTATATGTGTGGCCACGAGTTTGGAGCTATCTGGTGGCCTTTGTGAGTTTATTAGTTAGTGGTACACAGCTGAGACAATGACTCCATTTCCCACAGAATTTAATAATAGTTCAGCAGTAATGGGTAGGGCCTCATGAGCCTCTTCATCCACCCAGGGCTAGCTTTGTGAAGGCCCACAGGTGCTTCTACTTCATGATTGCAATGGTTATGTCATCCTTAGATGATGTCATTTTGAAGCTCTTCTCCCTGTCTTGAAGCTTTATTTTACATTGTTTCAGCCCTCTCTTCTGCAATGTTACCTTAGCCTTAGAGGAGGTAGAACAAATGTCTCAGATTCCATTTCTTCTCAGATCCTTGAGCATCTGTGTATTTCTTCTAACACTGTTGTTCATTTCCAAGAAATGGGTTCTATGATTAAGACTGAGAGTAGCTTTTATCTATGGGCATAATCAATCAAAGATACTTAGAAGATAGTCTGATAGTATGTTAATTCAGCTATGCAACTGTATTTTCCCTTTGGGCCTACAACCTCCCCAGCCATGGGCTATTAGCCAGGTTTATATTAGCATTTGTGAAGTCTATCCTGCATAGTGGGCCTCAACCCTTCATTGCATTCATGCTACTGTTGTACAGATGGGTACATCTTGCCTAGATGGTTGATTTTGTGGTTCACGGAATTCACAGCTGTGTAAGATTGTAGATTTCTTTTCTTCCTAAGTAAGGTACAAAACACCTGCTGCCACTTTGAAAGCTATCCAGCCAGGAGTAGGCTTCCACCTCAGTTCAAGCAGGCTTTCTCTGTATTTTGCAACTAAGGTAAGTGGTATCTTCAGTAGGGTCTTACTTTCTATCTAAAAAGATTGACAAGTACCTGTATTGTTTTAAGTGTCTCTGTGGAGTATTCCTAACCAATAATTCCTATGGAGATACCCGACATCTGAGACTGGGAATTCTGTTGTAGGACTCACTGCTTTTAGGATCAGCGTTATCTCACCATGCAAGGTATCTCCCAGCAATCTATTTTATACTTTTTAATTGACTTACAAGATAGTATATTTCCATATGTTTTTTTCTATGCGCTTCTGTTTAGTTAACCTGATTACACTCTCTTGTGCCCTCAAACCTCATCCCCTTCTTTTCAAGTCTTTCAGTAACCAGTATTCTTCTCTACTTTCACTGTACCTATGTCATACTATCCCTATTCTATGAGGACACTGCTTACCATTTTCTAGATTTCTGTCTTCCACAGCTGCTCCACATTCATCAAGCAAAACTAAAGAGTTGAAGTTTAATCTGCATATGAGAGAAAACATGGAGCATTTGTCTTTCTGGGCCTAGATTTGTATAATTTTTCTTTGATTCCATTAATTTACATTTAAATTTTACAATTTCATTTTTCTTTACAGCTGAACAAAATTCCATTGTGCATGTGGAACATATTTTTATTATTGACTCACAGCATGATGCTGACATAAAAATAGGAACATGGGTTATTGAAATAGAATAGAAGACCAAAAAATAAGTTCACACAACTATAGCCACCTGATATGCCAAATGTATATGCCCAAAATATACATTGATGAAAGAATAGCATCTTCAAAAAAATGGTTCTTACAGTCCTGGATACCAATATGTAGAAATAATGTTTGATACTTCTCTCTCACCCTGAATAAAACTTAAGTCAAAATGAACTAAGGATCCCAACATAAGTCCCAATACCCTGGAACTACAAGAGGATAAAGCAGGATGTATGTTTTGACATTGAGGCATGGATATAGACTTTTAAAATAGGATCCATTAGCCCAGGAAATAAAATCAAAGATCAATAAATGTAATTTAAAGAAACTTCTACACAGTAGCTATCAATTGAGTGAAAAGGCATGAGTGAAAATCCCCATGGTTAGTGTGTGAGTCTTCTCCAACTATACATTTGAAAAAAATTAGTGCTTAGAATATTCAAATAATCCAAATACTAAATAACAAGAAAACAAACCAATTTTAAAATGGGCTACAAAACTAAACAGATTTCTTAAAGAAAACAATACAAAAGAAAACACTTTAAAAGTGTTCTATATCCTTAGCCATCACGTAAATGCAAATTAAAATTACTTTAAGATTCCATCCAACTGCAGTCAGCATGGGCCTCATGAAGAATACAAATGATAAGAAATATTGGAGTGGGTGTAGGGCAACAAGGACTCTTACACTCTGTTAATGGGAGTGTAAACAAGTGCAGTCACTTTGGAAATCAATTTTGGGGTTTCTCAGGAAAGTAGAAAGGTAACTACCATATGTGCATAATTTCTGTCACCCAGGCATACAGCTAATACACTATATCATGCTCCAGAGACACCTATGCATCCATGTTCATTGCTACTTTTTTCATAGTAAATAAGGAATGGAATCAGCATTAATACCTATGATTGCATCTTAATACTCCATCCTATATATTGGTCTGTGCAATGGGGTCATTTTATTCTCATGTTGCTCCCCATCCTCACTCATGATCCTCTATCTGTCCAGGCTTAGAGAGCCAGACTGCTGAGGTCCAGCCACAGCCTGGCTTCAGGTCCTGAGACAAAGGAGTGGTGTCAGCATGAAGAAATGAATTGTCTGACCATCAGATGAATTTCACACAAGTGGCCAGCCCTGAATAGCTCCAGCCATCTTCATTTATACACCAAAACAAGCATATTTTTCCATATTAACAAAATTTTTTCATCCTCTAGCATCAATATCCTGCAAAACAAATATGTCAAATATGTTTTCTCCCAATTTTTATATCAAAACATTTTTAAACCCCAAACAGCACTTATTATTTTGCTAGCTTGGACAAATACTGAGCCAGGTACACCCTGTCTTCACAAAACTAAAGGTGATAAGCATAGGCACAAGTTTTAGGAACAACAATATCATTCAAAACATATTTACAGAAAAAGGGGTGATCTGCCACCAATCCTGTCAGCACTGAATCACAACTCCAGACAAGAAACCTGAGAAACATCAACTCCCGAAGAATTTTAGTAAAATATTTGAGAAAAAGAAGGGGTTTCCAGGAATGATCATATCTGTCCCATGCATGACTGACAAAATGACTCTAAAACCACTGAAAGAATCATAAATATTATGAGAGAGAAGAGAGTGTGCAGGCCACATGGTCCCAGCAGTATTCTGCACTGTCCCCAAAGTCCACTGGTCCTTGTCGAGTGAGACTGTCCCTGTGGGCCTTTGCCTCATCTGGAGACCCATTAGGCAAGCACTCATATACTGGTCCATATGGCTTCCAACATCACTCCAGATGCTTATTCCTAATCCCCAGGTGAAGTCACTCTTTGATCAAAAATCAGGAAACACAAGGAATAAAACATAAGCACCTGCAATGCATAGTTTTAAAACTAGGATATTTTCATTTAAAAATTATACATTCAGTTGTCATTAAATTGTGCAGTACTTTCAAAAATGCATGCAGATGCTTTTAAGTTTACTTTAAAAAAACTGAAAAACAATTTATTTGTTGTGAATAAGAATCAAATGAAGATGCACTTGAAAAGTTTGGAAAATTATACAGTGCTTTCTGCTTATTACCTCCCAATAGCGAGTTATAGCTTCTTAGTCTTTTATAAAGAATATAGGGTCTCTTATTTGTATAACTAGTTGCTAATATGTTTATTTATTTTATAAGAAAAGTAAGTGAGTGTGGAGATTTAGCTCAGTGATAGAGCGTTTCCTAGCAAGTGAAAGGCCCTGGGTTCGGTCCTCAGCTCTGGAAAAAAAATAAGTGAGATAAATAAAAGTATTTAAATCTTCCTCCAAGAAAAATCATGTTTTGCATATCAGAGTTATCACCAAGATGATTCATCTAAAAAAAAAATACCAAAATCTTCTCCTAGTTCAGGCAGTTAGTCTCTGGTCCTCTCTAGCCTGAATAGATAAATGCACCTATCAAATAATTGATGTAGTAGTCATTAGATTACCTATTTTGAATGCTTAAATAATTAAGGAAGTATTATATATGTAAATGTACATGATAAGTAATAAATTTGTGCTATAGATTATATAATATATAAAATAAATATATTATTCATTATGTAATGGCTTTGTACATATATAACAATGTTTTCAACTAGGATAGTTAAATTCCTTATCAATATAATAATACTTTTGGTCAGAAAACACATTAGATCATTTCTTTGCTGATAATTTCAATCACGTGCTAATCCTGTACAGAATTAAATAAATTTCTTAGTTCAGTGACTTTGTTCAAAGCTAAGTAAGTATTATTGTTTTGAGGCTCAGAAAAGTAAGGTAATTTGTGGGAAATTCCATAGAATTAGCTAGGAAGAATATTTATTATGAAGTAGATTCGATAAAATTGAACAATGATCCATCAAGTGAATTTTTCTTTAGTTGAATTAACAGGATTTGTTTATTCTAAACCTGCACATTAAGTGTGACAGTCAGCTTTTTTTTTTTTTTTTTTTTTTTACCAAATTTACTTAAAGCAATTAGCTTATAATGAATACAGGTCTAATTTAACTCAGTTCTGAAAGTTTCATTGCAAAGCCAAACCCCTAGTGAGGGCAGCACGTTATGATCAGGCAGGGCAAGGTAAAAGGAAGATATTAGAGTCCTGTATTCCCCTTAAAGGCCAATCACCAGTGAATTCAGGATCTTCCACTCTATCTTAATTCCTGAAAATGTTCCACCACCTCTCAACATGCCATTCTGCAGAGAGACCTTTATACAAAGACTTTGATGGACATGTCCCCAAATGTTCACCATAATCAAACACCAACGATTCTTCTCAGATGACAGCAACTCCCCATCAGGTATCTTGTATGGTCACAGCTGACTCTCAATGACAACATGAAATGATCTCCCCATTTGGGATCTTTAACCAGTTATCCACATGTCTGTGAGATAAACTTTGGCCTGCTTATTGTTATTTCTGAACTCATCTATCTAGCAAGTTGATAAAAGCAAAGAAATAAAATTTAAAAAGGAATATTATTTTCCCCTTAGTAGTTTTAATAGATGGTCACAAAATGAACTGTCATGGTGATATGAAAGTTAAACATGCTTTTGGTAAGAGATCTGAAGAAAACATCACTGAAAATCAAGGGAAATGATTCTTGTTATACATGCAGAAAAAGCATGACTTTACTACGTCTAATAAGTGCATATAATGCATTATTTCTAAGTGATAAATTTGAATTGCCTGAGGAAAAATCCAAACAATATATTTAAAGGAGTGGCAGGAATCTTCTTACTGTTAATAGTAAAATGAAGAAGATAAATTAAAAAATAGTAACCCAAAAGGAAGCATCATGCGGAACATTCTTGTCCCGCCTAAACTGCAAAATGATGCTAAAATCACACACTGCTTGGAAAGCATACTCTGGAGAGAAGGACAAAAGTGAAGTAAGCAAGTGTTTACTGGGAGATTTAAATTTTTGCTTCCTGGATCTATAAAAGACCTCAGGAGAGGCCAGGAGAGAGAGAATAATCTAACAGAGAATTTCAAAAAAATTTTCAGTGTTATTGTATAGATCCCAACCACACAACCAGCATTCACAATTATCTATCTATCTATCTATCTATCTATCTATCTATCTATCTATCTATCTATCTATCTATCATCTATCACTATTGAAATATTGCCATTTGGACTGACAGATACCTATGTAGGAGAAAATGGAAGGAAAGTGTTTGCTGGACTTTAAAAGTTCTCCTAGGAGGAAAATGTTACTTGGCTGCAGCTATTCCTTCTGTCAATAAAAGAGGACAAACTTAAAAAAGCTAGCAAGAAGCCCTCTGATGCTAGGAATGCATAAGCCTATATACATCTATATGCAGATATATGCATATATATGAAGCTATAAATGCAGGGTCCCATTAAAGTTGCAACCCTAGTACAGAGGATGAGTTGTGAATATAACGACAGACACCTACTGAGCCCCAAAAGGGGCTGAGAAAAAGGTTTATGCCACGCTAGGCAGTTTATCAAAAGATGCACTGTCTCCTTCACAGACTTACCAAGCATAAACATAAAATGAAATGTGCTTAGTGAGAAGCAGTCTTGGAGTATTATCAGGACTGTATTTAAATGAAGGAAATGTCTCACCCCCATAGCCTCCAAAGCAAGAGCCCTTATTAGTTCACATAAAATATTCTAAGTTCTGTCTTTTTATAGTCTTCATAGATGTAGAAGTTGAATAATAGTCCACTGGGGCTAAAACATGTCAGGTTTTTTGTTTTTGTTTTTTTGTTTTGTTTTGTTTTGTTTTGTTTTTAATTCTTGCAACCCAAGCAAACACACACACACACACACACACACACACACACACACACACACACACAACAAAAACAAAAACAAAACCTTGCCATCACTTGATTTTAAATAACGTACATATTTTTTTCAACCAATCACTGGAATTTTTGTGCCATAGGTACTCTTCAGAATGTGAAGTTTTAGTCTTTCTCCAGATTCTGTTTAGAGGAGTACACAGATTATTGATATTCCAGAAACTATGCTAAGAAGTGCACTAAATACTCATTCATCAGTTTCTTTGATCAGAATTCTGCCCTCAAATTAATTTACAACTTCAAAACTTACAAGGTTAAAATATATTTTATTAACAAAACATTAAATTCTTTATGATCATATTCTCTCTGCTTTTATGACTGTTTATAAAAAGAGGCAAACAGATATTACAACATACAGTGGCCCCCTTTACATCACTGTAACTTCATCTTTAGGAAACACTGGATGATAAAATCTCAGAAACTAGGAGGCTCACGAACCTCATAATCACAGTCTGTAAATTAGCATTCCCTTATATCATGAGGCTGTTATGGCTGTTAAGAATTTTAAGAGCAGAAAATCATTTTGAATTTGAAGAGTGTCACAAGCAGGCTAATCAGCTTTAATTCATGGTAAGAAATGTAAGGCACTCTAAAAGAAACTTATGCTCCTGCCAAGACCAGGTGGAATTAAGATATGTTAATTCATATATGCTGATAACATCTAAATTTTTCTAATCTTTAACAATTATTTATTATTTTAAAAACTAAATTAGAGTAACTTATATGTATCCATTTATTCAAAACAACAATGAATGTACAACGTTCAGGCATTCTTAGTTTTTAGCACCTTGCACATAAGAATAATTGCCACAGAACAATAAACCAGTAGTCATTAAATCATCTGAATCCCTTAGAATCATTAAACCTAAAGGTTTCTAATCTCAAATAATGACAGTAATTCCATGATCAATTGATATCACTTTGAAAAATAGTGTAAACAAGACAGTATAACTATCTTAGAGACATATGCTTTCTATTTGGGGAAAATTCCCCCATTAACTGTTTTTCTTTTTTCTCTCTTTTCTTTTATTAAGAAATGTTTTATTCATTTTAGATACCAACCACAAATTCCCCTCTCTTCCCTCCTCCGGCCCCTCCATCTTCCCCTCCCCAAATCTCTCCTCCCATTTTCTCCTCCAACAAGATAAGGCCTCCCATGGGGAGTTAGCAGAGCCTGGTACATTCCATAGAGGCAGGTCGAAGCTCCTCCCCCTGCATCAAGGCTGTGAATGGTGTCTCATCATCGGTAGTGGGCTCCAAAAAGCCAGCTCATGTACCAGGGGTGGATCCTGATCTCACTGCCAGGGGGCCCCTCAAGCAGATCAAGCTACACAACTGTTCCTGTATGCGGAGGGCCTAGTTCAGTCCCAAAGAGTCTCCACAGCTGTCAATCCAAAGTTCATGAATTCCTACTAGTTTGGTTTGGTTGTCTCTGTATGTATCCCCATCTTGATCTTGATGCCCCTTGCTCATAGAATCCCTTTTCCCTCTCTTCAACTGGGATCTCTGAGCTCAGCCTGGTACTTGGCTGTGGATCTCTGCATCTGCTTTCATCAGTTACTGGATGAAGGCTCTATGATGACAGTTAAGGTACTCACCGATCTGATTACTGGGGTGAGCCAGTTCAGGCACCCTTTCCACTATTGCCGGTAGTATAAGCTAGGGTCATCCTTGTGGATTCCTGGGAACTTCTCTAGCACCTGGTTTCTCTCTGTCCCCATGATGTCTCCCTCTATCATGGAATCTCTTCCATTGCTCTCCCTCTCCATCCCTGTTCCAGCTCGGCCATCCCATTCCCTTATGTTCTCACCCCCCATTCCCTATCCTCCATTGCCCCTCCCATCCCCAGTTTACTCATAGAGATCTCATCTATTTCCCCTTCCCAGGGCAATCCATGTGTCCCTCTTAGGGTCCTCCTTGTTAGCTAGCTTCTCTGGAGCTATGAGTTGTAGTATGGAATCGAATTGAAGACCCTGACATTAATCCACACACCTATGAACACCTGATTTTTGACAAAGAAGCCAAAACTGTACAATGAGGAAAAAAGCATCTTCAATAAATGGTGCTGGAATAACTGAATGTCAACATTAATTACATTTTATTGAAATTTCAATACACAATTCTCTCTTTATAGTTATTATTTACACATGAATATAAATATGGTTGTATATACATATATATCAGCTGTGATATCATTTAAAGTATATAGATCAGCTGTAATATTATTTGAATATGTATATATATCATAGCTCCAAGTTATATTTATATAATAATTGCCCAGAAAAGATCTTTACTATAAAATATAAAAATGCTGGTTTAATTTAAGAAAATTGTTCCCAATGCCAAGTCAGCTAAGTATTCAAGGAAAACTTTCAATTGATAAAATGATAGTTTAGGTAAACCTCTGTTTAATGTGTTTGCATGCATATACATTCACTTACATGTGAACCCAACACCTGTGTGGAGATCAGAGGAAAGCTTTGGGGGAGTCAGTGCTCCCCTTCCACATTGTTGAAGCAGGATCTTTCATATTGTTTCTCCTGCAAATTGCTTACTCCAGATTAGCTGCTCCCTGAGCTGCAGGCAGATTCTGCTCTTCCTTCCATCATGCCATAGGGTGCTTCGATTATGGAAGATAAAATGACATCTGGCTTTCTCAAAAGAGTTCCAGAGGTTGAACTCAGGTTATCTGGGTTATGGGCAAGAGCTTCTCTGGATTAGCCATCTCTGCAGTCCAATTTTTGAATAATAAATTCTAACATTACTATATGTTGTGGGATAACTTTTTGTAAGCTATGACAATATGTCTTTGCTAAGGCACCTTCTGATTGGTTTAATAAAGAGCTGAATGGTCAATAGTTCTTTGAGAATTGTGTGCAGTATTTTGATCATATTCATCTCCATTCCACCCCCTACTCCCCTAACTTCACCCAGATCTACCATTGCTTCAACTATGCGTCTTCTCCTACTCCTCCTTGCCTCCTCTTCCTTCTCCTCCTCCTCTTCCTCTTCCTACTTTTTCTTAACTCGTTGAGTTTAACGTGTGTTACTTATACACTCCTAGTTGTGGGCCACCCACTGTACCCACACACTTAAATGAAACTGATTCTTCTTCCCCAGACCCCATCTGTAGTGGTTTGAATGAGATGTTTCAATAATCTCAGGCACTGAAATACTTAGTCTCCAGTTGGTAATGTGGTTTGGGCAGTTTTAGGAGATGTGGCCTCACTATGTCATTTGGAGAGAGCTTTAGAGTTTAAAAACTCATGCCATTTCCGATGTGCTTTCTTTGCTCCCAGCTGCCGGGATTTGAGCACTGTTTTTGTTGCTCCCACCTGCATTCCTGCTGCCATGCCTGCCACTTCTCCTGATGACAATGGCTCCTGTCCCTCTGGAGCCACAAGCTCAAACTCTTCTAAAAGTTGTCTTGGTCATGGTGTTTAATCACAATAGAGAATAACTAACACACTGTCAACGGCATATAACTTTTCAGGAGTGGTGCTCATTTATTCCTCCTCCTTATCCTGTAATATTGACTGGCTTGACCTTATAAAGTCAACCACATGTGCACTGAGTTCATGAGTTCAGGGGTCCTGGCGTGTCCAGAAGATACTATTTCACTCCAGTGTCTTTCACTTTCCTCACCTCCTTCCATGATGGCTCCTGATCCTTGAATTTGGGGTGAGTAATATTGATGTCCCATTTGTGGCTGAGCATGTCTCTGAAAGACTATATTCTTCATTAAGAGACCAGTCAATGGCAGATTCTAAGTGTCTTGTGGTATCTAGGTAGCTATCCACCCATCACACAACAAGAAAAACTTTAAAAATCAGTTAGTGGTAACAGAAGATGAGACAATAAAACTTGGATCATGACAGGTATCTGAGAAACATGTTTCTAAAACAGCTTGATATGACTCTCATTTTTTATACTATTTATTGCTATAAGATTAGACTAACCTGATTTAGAATATGAAAGAAAAATGTAGCATTTCCCCAACAGACACATTTAATAAGACAGTGATGGGAGAAGCCTAGGGATACTCACCATGGGGAAAATTCTAGGAATTTCAATGATTATCATCTGTCAATATTTCAATTTTTCTAAGTACTTTAGAGGAAAATAAAAATATAAGATTTTTTTTCAGAAAATGTGTTCTTTTATCCCCAACAGCTGGAAGAAACAAAATAAATATGCAAAACAAATTAATGAAGTGATGCTTAAGAGAGGGGGGGATGAAAAAAGAACCTACTTAGTAATGATGACTAGTTCTAGGAGTTAAAACAGAAATGTACCATAAATAATGAATGGATAAAAAGAATGAAAAGTGCACATGCTCTAAAAGTCATCTAGTTGCCAAAATTCACATTAGGCTTTTCACAAGTGTTATCTTAATTATGTCTCTAGAAAGTGCTATGGGTTCAGAATCCATACCTCTACTGTGATGAAATCATGCAGCTTCCATGAGTCAGCAGAAGTCATTGCCCAGTGAGAAAGGTACAGATCTGTCTAAATGGCAGCTTTTCTGACTGCAAGTGCCACTTTATTTTCTTCTGTCTGCTTTATTCCTGGTCTTTTATTATATTCTACTCCAAAGACTCCAAGTCCAGCGGCATATGAGAACTCAGTGGTGGATAAGAAAAATACAACAAAAATAATTTCACTTCTATACTGTAGCAGGAAGCGAAATCCCAGTGGGAAATGTCTTTAGAATTCCCCTTGTAGAGGGTTAACCCATTCAGGTACTGCGGAGCACAGCCGCATCTGGGCTTTCCTGCTGCAGGCTGCCCTTAGCCAGGGGTCATTCAGATGGGAGGTCCTGGGTGACTTTGGACTTCCACTCAGCCCCGTTTCAGAAAGTACTTGGTGTCTGTGTCCCACACTTGTTCTCTGTCTCCCTGGAGGTAGGCATCTGCCGCAAACAAGCTCAGTCAGATCACGAGGCAAGCCAAGAAGCATCCCAGCTTGATTCCTCTCTTATTGGAGCAGGAGGTACCGGAGCAGCACTCTATGTGATGTACCTGGCATTGTTCAATCCAGATGTCAGCTGGGACAGGAAAAATAAGCCAGAGTCTTGGAACAAACTGGGTGCCAATGAACAATATAAATTCTCCTCAGTGAATGTGTACTACAGCAAACTGAAGAAAGAAGGCCCCGACTTCTAAATCATGAAGTTCGCCATAAAGCTGCTTATAATGATCTTTCAGAAGCCATCCGCACAGTTTTCCACTTAACCAGGAAGTTCTCCTCTGAATGCATGAAATCATGTTGATTTGGGGGGGGGGGGAGTTTATTACACTGATGAATACATCTCTGAAACTTGGAGGGAAAAAAAAAGAATTTCCTTTGTAGGACCCAGTGATGTCAAGAGCACCACAAGAAAACCCACAGAATCAGCTAACCTGGGCTCATAGGGGCTCACAGAGACTAAACCAATAACCAGGGAGCCTGCATAGGACTGACCTAGGCCCTCTGCTTATATGTTACAGTTGTGTGACTTGGTCTTCGTGTGAGACTCCTAACAGTGGGAACAGAGGCTGTCTCTGACTCTGTTGCCTGTTTTGGGGATGCATTCCTCCTACTGGGTTGCCTCATACAGCCTTAATAGAAGAGGAGATACCTAGTCTCATTGCATCTTGATATGCCATGACTGTCTGATATCCTTGGGATGCCCGCCTGTATCTGAAGAGAAACAGTGAAGGGAGTGGATGGGATGGGAATAGGAGGACTGGGAGGAGGAGAGGGAGGGGAAACTTTGGTAGGGTTGTAAAAACAAAACAAAAGAATTCACCTTGCATGGAGTCCCTGCTGCAGTTTGCACTGCTTGCCCTGATGTGAAGAAGAGAACGTAGGATCAAATAAGGACAATGATCATGCCCAGTTAGGCAGTAGAACAGTTTCAGGGAGCTTTGCAGCAGCCTGGAGCTCCCTCGACACCCTGACTCTGTACAACAACGTGGTATACAAGATAAATCTCAGTGACAGTCCAGTATTTATGGTGCTTCAGAAACCAGAAACCTTGAACTAGACCAATGACTTGTGGCAATAAGTACTTGCATATAAAGCTGTTTGGGCAAAATAATATACCATGACACACAGACGTTTGACATGCCACTTTAATAAGTGAATGTGCAATAGAGACGTGAAAGAGGTGACAAAATGGAGTGGCAGTGTGCAGCTGAGAGGCAGAACCAGAAACATGGCAGTGGCAGTCTAAGGTGCCTGCTGCCTCTGTAGTGCCTCCAGAGGCCGTGTTGGTAGTTCCTCTGCCAAGGGGAACCACATTGACATCTGTGTTCTGTGCAGACACAGGGGGATATGTTGATGTCCATGGTCCATGTTACCGCTGGAGGCATGTTGATGACTGTGGTCTGTGCTGCCACCGGAAGCCATGTGGATGTCTCTGGTCCTGGTCTGTGCTGTCCCTGGGGACCTTGTTGAAATTAGTGATCCATGCTGCAGTTTGGAAGCCATGTTGGTGTCCATGGTCTGCACTGCAGCCAGAGACAATGTTGAGGCCCATGCTCTGTGCTGCCACCAGAGGCTGTGTGGGTGTCTGTGCTGCCACTGGAAACCATGCGGGAATTCACGATCCATGCTGCAGCTGGATGTTATGCACAAAAAAGTTTCTTTTGCAGTGGTATCAATGACTGCAAACTCATAATTGATAATGAGAGACATTGAAAGCTTCTGTGACAACCCCCTGCCCCCCAAAACAAACAAAAAACAAAGTAAGAAATAGTCCAGACAGGAAAATATTGAAGAGTGTCCTTAAATGTTGTGATAAAGATACTGATGTGCAGCTCTTCACAGTTGACGGCTTCTGGCAGTGCGTGGCGGTAAGGAAGGACTCAGTTATCTTTAAGGGGCTGGCCACTGGGTATTTGACTATGCTCTAATGAGTATGCAGGCAACAAAAATTGGACTTGGTGTTATTCTTTTTTCTTTTTAGGGGAGGCTGTAAAATATTATTTTAATGGAAAAATTTTAAAAAATTTAAAAAAGAATTCCTCTTGCAGTTATTTGGTATGATTCATTATGAGCTTAGTGATTATTTCTCAATTGAAGCAATTAGCATTCAACTGTCAAATGACAAAATGTTTAACATTAATGAAGGATTTAATTTATAGCTCCAATTGAATTAATACTTTGTAGTATAGGGCTCCCAAATTATATATACATATTTAAGATAATAAGTTATATAATATTGAAATTATCTTATTTATAATTTACTAGACTGGGACTCCAAAAGCCCATTAGATACATACTTATGGTATGCTGGAAGTCATTTTGCAGTTATTAAAGTAAAATTGTAAGAGCTATTTATTAGCATCATTACTTCACAGCTCTTTCTCTTTAGTGTTTATAAATAGTCCTAAAAGAAAGAGCATCCAAAACAGCCACTGGTAAAATAAATGGTGGGAATTACCTAATTCAGAATCACACAGGGAAAATAAACCTAACCTTGGAACACTGACTGTAAAGAAAAATCTTTAGTATCTGAAGATAAAACACTCCTTGAAGTCAATCAATATTGTTAAATGAAAAGATAGTATTCTAAAAAACAAATTTTCTAAATTTGAAAGTTAAAACATAATACAAATGTAAATGACATTTTAAATATGCTCTAAGAATAAACAAATATGTATTATGTACATGTGTATATATACAAAAATTGTAGTGTTCAGCTATATTAGAAAAAGAACATTTATTGTGACTTTTGGATTTATAAATACATGAATCATAATCAGTAATAAAAAACTGGCCTCTTTAAATACAGTTAGCTTATCTATACTGTCAAAATAGATTTCCATAAATCTCTGTTTACTGAGGATTTATTTGTAAATCAAATAAACCAATATGTGTTTATTAATTCTTTACTTTTTATATGAGTACTACAATGTAAATGAAACTAAAAAATGAATAATTAACAGTGATAAATGGATGTAATTTAACAAATCAAACCATTAAGATCAATTATACAAAGAATATTTGTGAAGAAAAATGTTTACTGTTTATAATAGTTTTCTTTTCTGTGAGAAAGCAGTGTAATTTTTCCTTCTGTTAAGCCTTTCCTGGTTATTCAATTTGTGTAAGTACATTTTATGTAGTTTTTAAAGAAATGTTAAGTTTAAAAGGTGAAAATAATCAGTGTAAGTATCAGATACTAGCTGTAGTCAATGAAAGTAGCTTGTTTCCCTTCTGTGCTGTGAGGCCCTGAGGCCATAGAATGCGTTCCTGTGAAATGCTCTGAAATTCCTTAAGCATAGGGAAAACACCATTTTCTTCATGAGATTTTCATGGAGTGATTAAAAACAATTGAATTACACAGGAAACTCCCTTTGACTAGTGCTCAGTTCCTGCGAAGCCCAGGTCACACTCATTTGCAGTGTCAGTCAAAAGTGATGGCATTCACAGATGCTCCTGACGAAGGCCTTTGCGTTGGAGTTTCCGTATTTGGGGTTTGGCTTACTGGAAGCCTCATGCTTTTACATGCAGAGGTGCATTTCCACATGTCTGCAAACATCCATCTCATTGTATCTACACCCTTGTTCTTGGTTGGACAAGTCTGTGTTTATAGGAGCTCATCACCTAGCTGTCCTGTTTCAAATGCCACCATTTTGAATATTTCAAAGGGCTTTTGGATAAAGATAAACTCTTTCCCAGGAGAAAATTGTTTTAAATAACAGTGGTGATTTAAACTTGTTAAACTGAATTTGGATACTAAATAAGGTGTGTTTTACAAAAAAAAAAAAATGGAAAAGTTATATTTAACATAATTGCTTTTCCTGTAAACAGCTTTTTGCACTGGAAATTGCCTTATTTATAAAATCACATCATTTTCTGTGTGAGTTTTTGTTGCCTCTACACATTTTGAAAACTCTGGGCCAGTGAGTTCTTCTTGTTCTAGGTGACCTGTGACCTCTAGGAAAATCTCAGAAATTCTGAGGAAATAGTGCATGTGTTTCTGTTTTACATTAATCTTTTTATCCTTTCTTATATTCAAGATTGCCTCTGAGTTAGAAAAGATTCGTATTAGTCTCTTGTTGCACACTTTGAATGGCAATTTTCAGAAAAGCAAATGTTTTCCTGCTCTTCTACATAGATCAGATTACACCTAAAGAGAACATTCTCATTTTCTTTTTATGTTTTAAGGAAACAAAACTATCCAAATCCTTCCTTATGAAAACCCTGCTTTTAGCCTTGTTTTACATGATGACCATTTTGTTGCTGTTACCTTATCACATTTTTGGTAAAATGTTTATTGCTGAATTAAATCACCAGATTCATATTTGCATTATCTTTCATATATACAAACACAGGAACAAAGTTTACTTTGTATATGGTCAAGATAACAATTGTGTGCTTTACACTTTCTAAAGTCTCATTCAAATATTTGTAGAAATTTAATACTACCATTCGAAACTTGAGTTTTCAGAGTACTGTAGATCTAATAGGATCGTTTTATTGTTACTATGATAGTACACATCACATAACCCACTGAAGAAAGCTTGGCCCTTGCTACTATCCGACAAAGTCAGAGCTACTTTCTTTTTTTCTTTTTTTTCTTTTTTTTTGGTTTTTCGAGACAGGGTTTCTCTGTGTAGCTTTGCGCCTTTCCTGGGACTCACTTGGTAGCCCAGGCTGGCCTCGAACTCACAGAGATCCGCCTGGCTCTGTCTCCCGAGTGCTGGGATTAAAGGCGTGTGCCACCACAGCCCGGCTCAGAGCTACTTTCTAAGAGGTAATACATCTGTTATCAAAACCTCATATATTCCACAAAACAGTTTAGTCACAACTTCTAGCTTAACATAACCTTACACAGTTTCACAAAGCTGTCCAGAGAAATAATGTACACTCAATCTTTGTGATATGCCACTATTAACACAGCAGCATTATTTTTAAGTTCTCATTGATATTTATGATAAATCAAAAGTGATTTGATTATTGTAGACATGCATGTCTCAATATAATCTTGCGATACTCAGTCTCCATAATTTGTTTCTCTACCAAATTCTTTTCTGCGTATTGTGCAAAACCACTTGTTTTTATTCTTTCCATTAGGCAGTTATAAAAATATTTCTTTTTTTTTTCTTAAAAGGAGAACGTCTTCTTTGTTGTCCTGGTGTCTGGGTTATAAATATCAATGTTGTAATGTTCTTTTATCATTTGATTTCTTGAAAAATGTGTTAATAATTTTTGCAATGTTGAAATTAAACTAGTGTAAGAGACTGAGCATAAAGATAGACAAGGACCAGACCATACAAGACAATCAAATTCTAACTCAAAACTTCGGTAGCAATCAGCTCAGAAGGATCAGAATTTGGTCAGTAAATGACAATTTTCTTTGTTGTTGCCCTAGCTTCCATCTCAGGACCATGAGAAGAAAGTTTACTAGTCCCACACCAATCACACAGCCCATCCTCCTACCCTCTACCTTCCCACCCCCCTAACCCCCCCCCACTAAAAGATTACCATACTTGGGCATAAACCCAGCCTATAGCCTGTACCAGACAGGTCACCATACCTGCATCTACAAGGTATTTAAGCCCACTCCTTTAGGCCAGTCATGTGATTTTTCTCCTGCCCCCTTTCCCTGCCTTGATCTCTGGAGGCTGGAGGGTCACCCGGGAGTGCTTTGCCCAAATAAACCTGGTCTTTTACTTTTTAATTTGGCTTGATCTTGCTTGTGGGTAGAGAAACCTATTATCAGGGTACAGAACACCTATCAGTAATATTCTCAAAACAAGATGTAATTAGAATCTTGCATTTCTTCTAATATAAATATCTGTCTGCAAAATTCAAGTAATTATGGTTGACTTCCTTCCTGTGGCCTGTTCTAGACTGATAGCCTTTGCACGCATTCAGGGTTTTTGTTGTTGTTGTTTTGTTTCTAGAGTAGTATTTCAACAGAAAACATGGTAATTAATCTATAGGTGAAGTTAAGTAAATTTTTATGTTATGATTATTAAGCACTGAAGTTTGAAACTTAAATTCTATCAATAAGAGTGACCTAACAAGTAAAATCCATGATTGGGAATTATAAATTTTAACTGCTGAGAAAAGTCACCCAAGATAAAGACAACAGCAATAATGAAAGGCAGATAACACATTTGATACTAAAATATTTCTTTTTACTTTAGTGCCTATTTGGGGGCGGGCACCTTTTCATTTCACAACATCTCTCTTCCTTTCCCCTTTCAAGCACAGATTCTTAATTCCTGGAGGGTATTTTCTTAAGAACGATCTACTTGTAGTGCTAAAAAATAGGACAATCATGCCTGAAAGTTGGATACTCTATTTTTATCTGGGAAACTGGTCACCTATTTTTTAAAAAAGTTATGATACAGCAGTAATGCTAGATACATCAACCAGCCATCTGATTTTCATCAGAGGTGAAAATACTTAGGTTTACAGTAAACTGTGACTTTTGCTCACACAATCACTTTCCAAAGACCTGAAAAGAACCCCACCAAAGCATTTATAAAATTGTCTTGTTTCCATAAAAATTTCAAAAGAGCCACCATTAGTTAAAACATTTGTTTCCACGGTAACTTCCCCTCCCCCATCACAATCCTCTTCATAGTAGCATTAGGGTGATTAACAGAGCATGTCTGGAATGCAGTTAAAGGGTAGCTAAGAGGGAAATATTTCAGTTTGGGTTTATTGGTAGGTATATTGATGTGGTTTCCAACTACTTCTAGAAGTGGTTCCTTAATTGCTAGTATTTCTGAGGCAGCGCGAGCTTCTAGAAGTATTCTCAGCTCCCGCTGCAATGACTTTGGTCAGCATTATATCTGAAGACAACAGGCTGAGATGGCATTCTGCAGCATCAGTGCTGAAGTGGTCAGAGAATGGACGTCAGTCACAAAGCGCCCAGCATGCTGAGTGTGCAGTTCACATGTGCAAAGTTCTTTCACGTTTCAAACAGGAGTAACTTCCAAAAGGATGCTTGAGTCTGTAAGTGCCCACTCAGAATGAAAGTAATTTATGCTTAGAAATACAATTTTTAATGTGGAACTGTAGGGAGCCGCCATTCAAAGATGGCGCTGGCTTCCTGGGAGCCTAGCTGTAAACAACTCCATATTTGGCTATGATGCATGAGTATGGTAATTGACCTTATGTCCTCAGCCTATCCCGTGGCTCCCCGTGCTAGCATTCTGGCGGGACCCAATCACAATACGGCACGTTTGCCTGATTCCCTATATAAGCAGCTGCAGTTTAGTCCTCGGGGCCCCTCACCTCCAGCTCTCCCTTAATCAAGAGGCGCTCCAATAAAGTGTGTTCTGAGAAGAATCCTCGCATGGTGGTCATTCTTCCTCGCTGGCCGAGGAACGCGCCGCATGGAACCTGCCCCACTTTTTCTTCTTTTTTTGATAAACAATCTTTAAAATAAAATATATCAAGACCCCTATTTATAAACCACAACCTGCAGCAGATAAGCAACAGATAAAACTGTATGTGAAGATACATGTTTTCCTATATTCAGTTATTAACACATTTGATCAATTATAATAGAAAATTCTTATTAATTGATTTTTTGAGACATAGTTTCTCTGTGTAGCCCTGACTGTCCTGGAACTCACTCTGTAAACCAGGCTGGCTTTGAACTCAAGTGATCCGCCTCTGCCTTGAGTGCTGGGATTAAAGGCATGCGCCAGGAACCCCCAGCTAGAAAATTCTTATCACTTTTCTATCCTCTCTATAAAAATACCTTTATACAACCACTGTCAGAATGATATTAACAAATTATTTATGCAAAAGCCTACATATCTGTATTAAGATGTCTAAGTGAGGTGTTTTTCTGAAATTTGTGCTGTTAGCCTTACTCTTAGAGTTAATCTTTTATTACTCCTTTCTTCATCAAAGGCATTTGCTTTCTTAGCTACTTCTGTATTTGCAATTCTGGGCACCTTTTCTTAGAGGGATCTTGCTTTGGTATTCGATTTAGTATTCACTAAACCGCCTTGCCCTTACTGTTCCTTACTTGCCTCTCCATCTCTAGAACCTGCCTCCTCATCCCATGATCTCTAGGCAGGTTTAGGCGGTTATTCTATAGAATTCAAATCAGAAAGCAAACAAAACACCAGACTCACAGTTCTCCTCACTCCAATAAATCCTCCCTGCTGCTGTCAGAGGTAACACTGCAAGGGGCAAATTTTAATCACTATGAGGTACAAAGCAGAGTTCTCTACAGACCTTTTATTACACCAAGCTCCCCTGACCCATGATGCTACAGTATCATCTTCTCCCTTCCTACAGGAGAGACTTTCTGTTACCTGAAGTTTAGTCCTTCAGAAGAATCATGCAGGAGATAGGCATCTGGGTGTGTCTGTGGAGAAGTATCTTGATTATGTTAATAGATATGGGAAGCCTCATCTTAACTGTGGTCAGGACTGTTCCCTGTAAGGGGATCTTAGACTGTATTAAATGGAAAAAGTGAGCTAAGCACTAGGAAGTGTTCACCCCTCTGTTTCCGTGTGTGGACGTGGTTACCTTTTCTTTTCTGCCATGATGGACTTTATCTTGAACTTTGTCCTAAAGTGAGTCTTTCTTTAAGAGGCTTTGCCTGGGTTTCATTACAGCAACATGGAAAGGGTCTATATTAAATATGGAACACCAATAAAGTTCAATTTTACTTATTCACCAATTTTATGTTCTCATAAGTCTTCAATGTTTTGTTGTTTATTTTTTTTAAGA
Source organism: Peromyscus maniculatus bairdii (assembly GCF_049852395.1). NCBI lineage: Eukaryota > Metazoa > Chordata > Mammalia > Rodentia > Cricetidae > Peromyscus > Peromyscus maniculatus. The sequence goes on along the minus strand of NC_134864.1, from coordinate 67,573,995 downwards.
TTTATTTATTATGTATACAGCATGTATGACTGCAGGGCAGAAGAGGGCGCCAGATCTCATTACAGATGGTTGTGAGCCACCATGTGGTTGCTGGGAATTGAACTCAGGACCTCTGGAAGAGCAGTCAATGCTCGTAACCTCTGAGCCATCTCTCCAGCCCTTGTTGTTTATTTTTGAGAATATATTTTAATTACATTTTCCCTTCCAAACTCTCCCATACGTCGCTCCCTATTCTTCTTTAATCATGTCTTCATTTTTCATCAATTTTTATTGCATGCATATTATGTATTTGCATATACACGTATATTCCTAAATATATTTTGTTAAATCCATATAGTGCTACATGTATGTGTGTATATACATATATATGTATATATATACATATATATATGTATGTATATTTTGACTTGAGTACTTTTTTGTTTGTAGAGTATTTTCTTACTGCTGTGTCTATACTTCCTGTTATAGCAATTAAAAAGCTTCTTGAAGGAGAATCTAGCTTTTCCCCATGAGTGGTGCAGGATGCCATTTGTTCATCCATTAATCTTATATTTCTGTTAGTATGTATAGGACACTTTTCTGGTGTCCAAAAATAAAATTTGTAGTACATTCACAATAAATGTTAATACAAATTACCTTATCAAATGTGGCATTCAGATGTTGATGGGCCAAAGATGGCCTCTATCTAAATTTACAAATTACAAAACAATTAACTCAGATTGTGAAGGGTTAATGACCTAAAAGCCTCAGGTAGACTAGAAAGTCTGGACAAGAAAGTTGACTTCACTAATAGCACCTGTGGAAGCATTTGATAAAGAGATTCACACACTGTTGGTGTTCTGCCATTTTCAGACTGCAGGAAAACTGACCAATAAATGTAACCTTCCATCCCCAAAGTTCCTCCTTTCCCATTCTATAAAACCCCAATGACCCCCATGCCATACACTCACAGTCTATACCCCACAGAGAGACTGAGCCCCTTCAGTTGTTCTGACTAAAGACCACTTCTACCTCTGGAGATGCCTGTCTCCTTCTTTTATTCCAAGTCACTGCCATCAATCTCAATCCACAGGTTATAGAAGAAATTTAACCTAAAAGTAAAATTTTCATGAGGAAGTTTGCTACTCTGAGATAGACAAGTTCTTAAATAAAATATAAAATATTGATTAATATAATGTTATTAATATTTAAAAATATTAATTTTTAAAATTAGATTCTAAGAGATTATAAGAGGATGAAAATATAAACCATAGGTGTTCATGGTTTGCTACTTTCTTCCTTAAACCAGCTCAGCAGTCCAATGCTCACCGCATGCAGGGTGGATTGTCCATCTTCAGTTAAGCCTTTCTGGAACCATTTCTACAGGACCCAATGAGATGTTTCTGTGGTGATTCTAAATTCAACCAAATTAAGATTAGCTACTTTAGTTGTGGTATTCATATTAGAAAAAAATATTAGGTTCACATAAAATCTTGTCCACAAAAATTTAATGCACTTTAATCTATAATATTGAACATCTAGAATCACAGAGATCAATTTAAATGTCTTCCATCAAGTAAAAAGAGTGAATGAAGAACATCAATATGTATGTACGTTCAATGAAAAGCACTCAGAAATAAATTGTTGAAATAAGGCATTGCTTAAATGGATCACAAAATATTGTATTAAGAGAAAAATGACAAGAGTGAAAGCATACTACATGATAGTTTTGTATTAAGTTCTAGGAAAATCTAAAACACAGGGATCTAAGATGGGTCCTTGATTGTCATGGGTTAGGTTGTTGGGAGAGCATGATTATGAAGGGATAGCTAGAAAGAATGTCTTTGCAATGATGGAAATCTTCTGTTTTCCTCGTGGTAGTGGTAGCATCTGTGGTAGCACTTCATAAAACTACACATTTGCAATGGCATGTGTAAAAATGTACAGTCTGCATGAGGGCTATGGTTCAGTTGGAAATACTGTGTCTGTGCCATGGTTAGGTAAGGTACAGGTGGAGAAAGAGACGGAACATATTCAGGTAGAATAAAATATTCTTACTTCTTGTGAGTCTTCAATGATCTCAAAGTCAAAACTTTAAAATCTCCAAATGTTATGATCTCCAAATAATTCATAATTTCATTCACATAGACTACTAAAGTGAAAATGATTTCAGCAATCAGGGAGAAGTTGGTGGTTTGGAGTTTAGGTTAGGAGTGGTGACCGTGGTGATGTGAGTGGAACAAGAACAGTTCCTCTGGAGATCCTGGTAGGTGACATGACACTTAACAATCTACTCAAGTGACAATCTTCACAATGAAAAACCACCAACTCCAAGAAAGCTAAGTGGATCTAAAATGTTGAATTATGGATGAAGTCTGTGTTTTTGTTGATAATACCATATCAATGCCAGTTTCCTGGCCTGGGCTACGGAAGTGTCATTTTTGTAAGATTTTAGCATTAAAGGAACCTGGGTGAGAGACAGGAACTCTGCACTATTCTAACAACTTTAATTTGAATCTAAAACTGTTTCAAAGTACAAGTTTAAAAGAAGTGACCTGAAGTGGCTGGGGTGTCCTTTCCTGTTCCTGTCCTGCGTTATCTGCCGCTCACAACCTCATTTCTTATTGAGAAGCATTACAAATGGAAAAGCACCACTGAATTACTTCCCACTGACCGTAAAGCAATCACATTATTGCCTGGCAAGCAGCCCAGGGCTATGGACAAGCAGTTACTGAGGAAGAGACTCAAGTGCAGTTTTTATTTGAAATTTACCTAAAAATATAAAGATGTTCATCAGCTCAGGATGAGAGTGTGCACAGTTGAACAGAACATAAATCTGTGTATAATTTCTCCCTTCTTGTCACATTTCCCAAGACTAATATTAAAACAATAACATGCTGCAGCATTTGATTCATAGTTAACCAACATCATACAAGCAGATCAATTCAAAGTACTGTAAAATCATTCTCTAAGTGGGCTATTGCTCTATTTCCTTAACAAACTCTTTATTTTGTGAGAGTGTATTCTACAGATGATTAGTATATTTAAATCTTATAATTATATAATATTATTAAGTTAGTTCCATCAACTTAATAAAAAGAAAATATAACATTCTAAAGTACTGTTTCCTTTTGCTATGAGCATAAAGAAGATAGCTCTCTGTTCTTTCAAAGCTCAGCTAAAACTAGATTTGTTTCCAACGAAGTAATTTCTATCAACTTTTCTTTGTATCCCAAGAATTGTAATTGTGACCATTTTGTGAAAATAAGTACCTGAGAAAGAGGGACAAAATAATTTGGCAACTTTAAATTTATTTGTGGGAAAGATATAGGACTCACATATTAAATATTGTCAATACTCTGCTTTATCTGAGCTGTATTTTCCTGGTGACTGTTAGGAAACCCAACCTTAATCCTTTGCTGTCTGAACCACCCCCCTTACATACTAGGGCAGTAGTTCTCAACCTTCCTGATGCTACAATCCTTTAATATAGTTCCTCATGTTATAGTGATCAAACAACCATAAAATTATTTTTGTTGCCTCTTCATAACTGTAATTTGCTACTGTTATGATTCATAATGTAAATATCTTATATGCATGATATCTGATATTTGACCCCTGTAAAAAGGTCATTCAGTCCTGAAGGGGTCACATTTCATAGGTTAAGAAACACTGCATTAGGGGAACTTTGCCCTAGGGAAATGTGTTTCCCCCAAGGACACAAACAAGATCCACTTTATTAACTCCTAAGATTTGCACAGGACTTTCTTTAATATCTGTCAAAGACCAAATGCATACCTTTCAAATTCTTATTTGCCTAGAGATTGGCTTACTGATTTTAGAACTATTTGAAGTCTGAAATTAGCTATGCACAAAGATAAACATGTCCTGTTCTGCTAACTGATCAAGACTTCCTGTGATTGTAAGAACAATTACAGCTCTAAATCACTGTACCTGTAACTTGTCTATGACTCCATATGAAAGTCTATGGCAAAAATCACCCTGCAGGAGACTCTTCTCTTCAGATCTGAACTTTTTCTAATACATTGAAAAGAACATTTCTTTTTTATTTTATTTTATTTTTTAATACAATTCAGTTCTACATATCAGCCACAGATTCCCTTGTTCTCCCCCCTCCCACCCCCCTCCCCTTCCCCCCCAGCCCACCCGCCATTCCCACCTCCTCCAGGGCAAAGCCTCCTCTGAGGACTGAGATCAACCTGGTAGACTCAGTCCAGGCAGGTCCAGTCCCCTCCTCCCAGGCCGAGCCTATGGACCCTGCATAAGCCCCAGGTTTCAAACAGCCAACTCATGCAATGAGCACAGGACCCAGTCCCACTGCCTGGATGCCTCCCAAACAGATTAAGCCAATCAACTGTCTCACCCATTCAGAGGGCCTGATCCAGTTGGGGGCCCCTCAGCCATTGGTTCATAGTTCATGTGTTTCCATTCGTTTGGCTGTTTGTCCCTGTGCTTTATCCAACCTTGGTTTCAACAATTCTCGCTCATATAAACCCTCCTCTTTTCTTAATTGCCCACTACATTTTTACCTTTGACCAAATCAAATACAAAGAGGTGTTTTGATTTTTACTTAATGTCATACTGTACTGGGCAGCACATGGTTCCAACGCAATATCTATATCACACTAAAATTCCAAATGTAGCAATTTCTGTGTAGGCATCCTTTAGAGAAATTCAAGGTAGAAACTAAGCTGTATAAGAGTTAATATCCCTTGGAAGCACTGATGAAACCAACTGTAAAAAGACTCTTAGGACTCAAGAAGTTCTTCCTGTCAGAGCATACCATCAGGAAAGTAGTTCACAAGCTAGGCAAACAGAAAAGAGACCTTTCTGTCAATTTAAGACTACATAGTCAGGTAGATGGTCACTTCCTAATACTGAACTTGTGACTCTACAGTCAGTTTTTCAACTATGTTTGGGGTTCAACTAAATTCATCAAATCAAGAAAGTGGAATTGCACAGACACAAAGAAACTGTTTCAGCCTCCACTTTCCGTATGCACTGAATATACAAAAGGTTCCAGTATCAAAGTATCTTATCTGTTTAATTTTCTGAGGACAAAAAATAAAAGGGCAAGCTGACACACTGGGGTGTAGATCAGAGGCAGAGCACTGCTCAGCATGCAAAGGGCCCTGGGCCAGATGGCCAGCAGCACAAAAATAAGTACAATGGTGAAAGATGATGGAGTGGACATTGGCAATGACTGAACAAAACCCTGTGTCAGGTTGGATCTAATATACAGAAAAGCAAAGGTATTCTGATTTTTCTCTGAGAAGGTAATTTGGACTTTGGAGAAGTTATTCACTATAAAAACTAGAGAAAACAAAAATTAGATTGTTAAAAGTGGGAGGAAGGAACTACTGGTTGAACATAGTGTAACTCCCTTTCTCCAACCGAACATTACTTCTTCTCACGAGACTACGACCACGCTCCAAATATGCTCACCAAATCCACTCTCCTATCCACCCTCTCCAGACCTCTTCTTCTTCCATCACTTTTGCTCCGTTGAGTTTCAAATGTGATTTAAAAATTTACAATGAAATGTCTTTAATGTTCCACACTGACTTAAAATAACGACTTTTCAACACATTTTGTCTGGTGTTGAACTCCACGTGCCTGGAGTTGTTTCCAACCACTGCACCCAATGACTGAGGGTGCATTCTGTTTATATAACTGTCCTTTAGCTGTTTTTCCTCCAGGTCTGAACACATCTCTTGTCTCCCCAGAATGTTTCTTTTTTTCTACTTTCTTTTCTTTCAACCCTTGATTCTTAATTGATCTCAATTTTTCCTTTCAATTCATCTGGAAACAATTCCTTGGCCATTCTTCATTTACAGATTTAGGTGTAGTTTTCTTTCCATCTAATTTTTAACTTTTTCATCTCATCAAATTGTGAATAAATAATCTATTTTTTGGTGTGAGAATGATACCAAAGCATACTGGCAAGTATCTTGCTTTCATAACTGTTTTGTTGAATTTCTCTTTAACTGCTTAAAGCTTGAGTATTTGGGTTCTAAAATTAGAAACGTTCATCAAATTAATAGGAGATTTTTAAATCTCTCACATAGAAGACTGAAGAATCATCACTCAAAAGAGATTTGACTAATAGAGATTGTCTGCACATTAGTAAGTGGAGAAGGGTAGTTTTAAAATATCTAACAGGACACAGGACATGTTACCTTTTTATGGAACAAGATAAAATGTTTATAAATATTGGCCATATGAGACTATTCTTGGTAGAAATAAGATCAAAGTATCAGAAAAAAAGTCAATTCAGAAAGGCAATGCATTACAGTAGTTAGAATGATTTTACAGCCACTGCTGGGAGACATTCTTGAGTATTCCAGAGAGCTTTGAGAGGCTTAGACTCAATTTTAAGTAATTCATTTTTTTATTCTGTTTGTTATATTAAAATTGTCTTCATGTTTAAATTCTACGAAAATAGTACTATGCAATACAATATATATTTATTTAAAAGAATTGCTCATATATGTAAGAGAAATTGATTTTTATTTCTGCAACATGAATGCTTAGGACATGATCAATGTGGAATACTGGATAGACTTTGTGCAAAATGTGAATTTTGATACAAAACTGATTTGAGGAGACAAACATAGGGAACTTCCAGTGATCCAATAAAGAAAAAAGTTGAAATCTTAGAAGAGTAACCATAGGAGAAAAACAGTAAAAGTTTCTATCTTGTTGAAAGGGTCCTAAATCCAACTAGAGAGCCTCAGAAGGTAATGTGTGCCATTACTGAACTATTAGATTTAGAGTGCAATAGTATTTGTTGATGTGATTGATAGGTATCATAGTGGGGTATAATTTGCCTTTAAAATGTTTTAACAGAAATTGCTACTGTTTGCATAATAATCTTAATATTGCCAGGAGGCACAAACTTTTTCATGTGTTTTCTTCATTAAAATAAGGTGTGCTTTTATTTAAATTTTGTAGGAATATCAGTCTGCAATTTACTGAACTGAACATTGCAAATGTCCATCAATTTAATGTCCATTCCTAGATAAAGATTCAAAGTCCAGGAGTTAGTCAGAATAATGAAACTCATTTTCTTTGAAGTTAACATAAAAAGTTAGGTTTATAACAATAAAAGGAATTATGTATATATAATACATAGTATTCCAAGGCAAATTATAGAAGACTAGTAGCATGAAGGCATGGAAAAACTATGTTCACTGATGCTCTATCCATCATAGCAAGAAATTAGAAACAATCTCAATGTCTATCAATAGATGAATGGATAAAGTAAAGAAAATATAGTACATTAACACAATGGAGTATTACTTAGCCATTAGAAAATAAAATCATGAAATATGCAGATGAATGGATGAATCTAGATAACTACCATCCTGTGTGAGGTAACCCAGATCCAGAAAGACAGATATGGTATGTAATCACTTATATGTGGACATTAGCTGTTAAGCTATAATCTATATAATCACAAAGGTTAGATAGATATAGAGGAAGAAAGAGCCTGGGGGAAGGAATGGATCTCCCTAGGAAAGGGAGATAGCATAGGTAGTTATGGATAGGTAAGGGAGGTGGACTGGAAAGAGAGTATCAAACAGGGGAGGGGAGGATGAGGATGAGGGAGGGACAGATAAAACTAAAGGCCAGTGGGGGGTGAAAACATAATAGAGTGGAATCTTCCTATAGTATATACATAAATGAAGTTGACCTAAATGATTGTTAAATAACAGAGGATATGAAGCCCCAAGAGGACATCTCTTATTACCAAATGAAGCTTCAAGTACCAGAAGAAATGGGTTACATCTAATCAAGTTGTTAGCCTAAGTGGTCCCATAGGAACCCTAAACAGCCCAGGCTATTGCCAAGGCTTTTGGCTGCTCTCCACAAACTGACAGTAAGGCCTTATTGGTGAAGACAGCACCCACTCAACTCACTGAGCATAGAGAGAAGTCAGACTGGGACCTTCCTACAGCCTGCACCTCTGTGGACTAATATTCATGGTACAGGAAGGTACTCTGCATGATACCAAAGGAGAAAGGAAAACACCAACCTAGCTACAAACCCTTCAATCTACAAGGGTGACTTATTTGGAAGATACACTGATGCAATAGTGGCATAAAATTTGTACGAGTAACCTACAATACCTCTTTGAGTTAGGACCCACTCCACGAGATAGAACCCAAAGCCACTGCTTTGGTGGACAAAAATTTGAGACTAGATAGTTCAAGAAGCAAAAGAAAATCGAGTACTAATGTTCTAGTAAAGAGGTATAGGAATAATGACTCCTAATTATATTCTGCTATATGCATAAGTCAATTCCTTGCTTAGCCATCATCAGAGAAGCTTCCTTTTGTAGCAGATGGGAATAAATACATATAGAGACATACAGCCAGGCAATGTGCAGAGACTGAAAGACCTTGGAACACTCAGCCCTAACTGGAAGCATAAGATTCCATCAAATCCCTCCCTGCTGGGAACTCTTAGGAAGCATAAGAACCAGAGGGTTTGGAGGACACCAAGGAAAGTAGGCCTTCTAAACACAGCATGGCTTTCAAAAAGTCTTATGTGATTGTTATCTTAGTTTCTTTATACGTAAAGCAACTCCATGATTTTCTTCCTAAGACTCTCTCAGTCTTTATCTTGTGCTGCTGCAAAGTAATGTCTCTCATGGTTTGATTTGGTTTGTTTCTTAGCATCCTAACTCTAGCCTGGTGTCTGCCATTAATTTCTGAAATTCCTCAAACTGTTGCTATTTCAAATATACCTCATTCCCCCCCACCCCCCGGTATTTCAATTACCTACATATTACATCATTACAATTCTCCTGAGTTCTTGAGTGTTCTCTTTTGATTATTTTATTTTGCTGTTGTTTTTGTTTGAGCTTCAACTTAGAAAATTTCTACAGGTGTGTCTCAACGTCAGCAATTCTTTCTGGTGCATGTTACAAGACTCTTTGTTTCCATTGTCATGTGTTTGATTCCTGTCACAGTCTTTTGAGTTTTCTCACGGGTTCTACATTCCACTGATACCCCATAAAGCTTGCATGATTTCTACTTTTTTTTCTGGATCTACTGTATTAATAATTTGCCATGTGTGTCATAGCTGTATCCTGCTTTCATGTTGCCTTTGTCTCCATAAGAGATATTTTTGGCTTATTATTTCGAATGCTTTATACTTTTCTATCAATGTTGGAAACTGGACCTACATTACTGAGGCAAATGATACTTTAGTGTGGATATTTGTGAAAATCTGCTTAGGACATATGTTGTCTTTAATTTTACTTTCAATTATAGGCGTAAGAACCTTAACTTATTTTTTAAAAATGGTCTTCTCTAATATAATACATCCCAACCAGTTTCCCCTCCTCTCTTGCCAGCCCCACTCCCAACTCCCTTCTCCTCCAGATCTAGCCCCCTCTGTGTCCTCTACAGAAAAGAAAGGGCCTCCAATGACAGACAAACAGGACAAAACAGGATATGTTTTTTTTCCTTCACTTTTCAACTCAGGCTTTACTCCTTGGGGTGAGCTCCCATGTTTTAGCTTTTCATGCATGCGGTCATGGGGAAGAGCCTATTCTGTGTTCTTATCCATTCAGTTTCAGTGTTGGAGGCAGGTGAAGGGTGTTCTGTTTCAGAACAAGTTCTTCATAAGTGTTCCGTTCCTCTTCCTACAACACAGGTTACCCCACTTTTTTCCATGCTATCTTCTTTTTTTTTTTTTTTTTTTTTTTTTTTTTTTTTTGGTTTTCCGAGACAGGGTTTCTCTTGTGTAGCTTTGCGCCTTTCCTGGATCTCACTTGGTAGCCCAGGCTGGCCTCGAACTCACAGAGATCCGCCTGCCTCTGCCTCCCGAGTGCTGGGATTAAAGGCGTGCGCCACCACCGCCCGGCTATGCTATCTTCTTGTATAGCATCTTCAATCCATTTCCTCAAAGCCCATTCTGTTGGTTATTATTTTAAACTTTTCTGTTAAGTGGTACCCAAAGGTTACAGAAGGGTGATGGGGGTATTGTTTCTTTTCATCAGCTACAACAGCATTTCAGCATTGCTTGTGGTACAATCCTCCTGGTTGAGAGCAGGAATTTATGAGAAAGGAGAGACTATATCATTTTCACTTGGCTCTTTCTCCTGGTAAAGTCAGAGGAGATTTTTCTCAGATGCTTGTCCTGAGAACCTGATGGGCTTCCTGGAGGAAAAGTCTGAAGTGTAATGATTCCCTTCTAATTGGAGCCTGCAAGAGTTTCCTACTCATACTCACCTGCCATAAGCCTCCAGCAAGTCATCAAAATGACCAGCTCCATGTTGACTTTACCAATGGATGGTGTTGAGGATCTTCTGTCCCATGAAATCAATGCTGCATATACAGCATCTCTTAAAATTCAACTGTCTCTTCCAAATTCACCATGGCATTTTTCTAAGATTGGCCTCAAAAAATTCATTGCTTTTCACTGTTTGTCATTTTTTTGTAAGCATGAGGGTGATAATTCCTAATTCTCTCCATGGCAGACACAAAAATGAAAACGGACGGCTACTTTGGAAAACATTTTCCTACTTTCTTAAGAATGTTAAATATGGATTGACTCTACAATCCAGGTATTCTACTCCTAGGAATTTAAGCAAGGGAAATGATAATATACATCTGTGCAAAGACCTATGTATGAATGTTCATGGCAGAATTATTCATTTTATCTGAAACATTGAGGCAACACAAATGTTCGACATCAACTGGTAAATAAAATAAATAAATAAATAAATAAATAAATAAATAAATAAATAAATCGTTGATACAGCTATTGGCAGGGATGAATCTCAAAATGATATTTTGAGTAAAAGATGTCAGATAAAAAGCAACAGTATGCCCTATTGCAAGACTCCATTGTTACAATATTTATAACACCAAGCTGACATGTAGGCAGAAAAGACAGATCAGTATCTACTTTAAGATAGATTTTTGGATGGGAGATTTGGGAGAGGGGTTACAGAAGTCATGGGAAATAGCTGAAATTTTTGTTTGATCTAACACGGAATAGTGATGACTTTTTTCCCCTTCTTTTTTTTCCCCTTCTTTTTTTTCCCCCAAGACAGGGGTTCTCTATGTAGTTTTAGTGCCTGTCCTGGATCTCGCTCTGTAGACCAGGCTGGGCTGGAACTTACAGAGATCCACCTGCCTCTGCCTCTCAAGTGCTGGGATTAAAGGTGTGCGCCACCACCGCCTGGCATGATGACTTCTTGACACATGTAATGACCTATGGCTTGTATTGTAGGCATGCAATTATTATGTTATTCTTCCATAATATTGTCAAATACAAAGTCTATGGATTATTTTATAATTATCCCAACAAAGGTGGGATAGCTTCTCATTATATTATGTCCATTGATCCTAATTGACTTCTAACCAATAGAATTTTGGTATAGAAGCTTTGTGTCTTTCATGGCCAGATTTGAAAGGTAGTGCCACCTTTATATGGCTTCTTTCTCACCTTACTTTTTCATGAAAGCTAGCTGCTGATTTGTAAGCACACACACAGGAAAAAAAACTACATGCAAAAAAATGTGGACATGGTCTATCTATCTCAGATAATTTTCCATTAGACAACACTAATTATCATTCAAATGAACAAATGGAACTCCAAAGAAAAACCTTTCAAATGGCCTCTTAGGGCTTAGATATGGAATGTCCCACAAACATGTGCATGTGTTACAGGTTTGATATTTAGTTAGTGGCACTATTTTGGTGTATTTTGGAAATTTTACAGAATGGGACCTAACAGAATGGGGACAGTAGAACACTGAGGAGGAGTCCTTGCATGGTGTCTTTTCCCTGTCACCTTGCCTGGATTTCTGTGCTTGCTATCTACCATGACATTAAGGTTCCTTTAACAAATTCTCCTATTACCATGATGCACTGCGCATGTGCAAAAGGCCAACCAACCATTAATTGCATGTTCTGAAACTGTGAGACAAAAATGAATACTTCCTTTCCTAAGTTACTGTTTTCAGATATCTTTGTAAAGATATGCAAATGTAATCGCCACACTGAACACACTGACTCATGTGACAGTGGATTAATCAGCAGAGGATGATTCCTAGACTGAGCAGACTGAGCGTCCATGAGCAAAATAAGTAGTGTGTTGGTTTTAGCCACTACATTTTGGGTAAAGTTTGTAACACAACAGTAAGTACTGACTTTATTTGCCCTTGCTCCATCCCCTATTGATACAGTATGAAATCAATGACCTGATAGTGTGTGTGTGCATGTGTACATGTTTGTGTGTGTATGTGTGTGTGTGTGTGTACACAGATGCATATGCATGAGTACTGTATGTGTTATAGTATGAGAAAGACAGCTGATACCCATCAACCAAAAATTTTCCAAAGGATAGCTTTTAAAATCTATTATTATGTGCATGTGCCCTGTTTTAACCTAAAAAAATCATGTGAATTGTCCTTCAAGCTTTATTGCAAAAACAAGGATATTCTTTAAGAAAGGTCTTATAGGATATTACCAAACCTAAACTCTTTTAAGAAATTAAGCATAAAAGATTTATAGTGACATAGACTTAATGATAATCAAACCTTCCTCTAAACTATGGTTAAATAGATTTACAACACTCTTAGAAGGGCATATATTATATACTTATTCAGGAGAGAAAGACTCTTCTCTATAGTCACTAAATATTAAGGGAAATTAATGTATTCTTCCATTTTCATTTTAAGACTCAATATTTGTGTTTCTTATGACAAACTGACTAAATTATTTTGAGATTGATTTATATTTTTATCTTGGCTTGTACATTTATCGGTTTCTCTATACTCTCTTTGATTCTAATTTATGAAGTTATGCCTCTGTGTATTTCCCTATGTAGAAACACTGATTAGAAGTATAACTACTTATGTCATCTATCTGGACTCTTAAACTTTAAGTCCCTTGATAGTCTGTCATTTTCTGATGTTGCACAGTTATACTTGTATTATAGTCAGGACCTAGTTTATATAAACTATGCATTCACATTACTTTAAGCTGACAGCATACTTTTAATGTTTATGTCATTGAACCATATGAAACCATATGCTAGCTTTTAGGGAAGTATGACTAAGCAGTATCCATTTTACTGAGTGACAGAAGCAACTGTAGTGTAAATGCATGAGTTGAAAATAATTACTGTTTTGAAAAATGAATATATTATGTGACACACTGTCACAAAATTTTTAAGTTATTGAATAGTATTTTAAAGTATTATATCAAAGTCATCCTAAGGAAAAAAATCAAAGGATATCAGACATATGGATCTATGAAAGTTACTATTATTTCTGAGATTAATATATGACAACATGGATAAATCCAAGAACATTAACTTGGGTGTAAGTAATGACAATGGTAGTTTAAAATTTTGTGCTGAAGTCATTTGAGAACATATATACACATATATATTCTCAATAAATGAGTATATTCATTTATTGAGAATTAGTATATATAAAATTTGTTTACCATATTTTTATATGTTAGCAGTTGCATGAGAGTTTCTTACATTGCATTTTTATCATATTCATCTGATCCTCTATCTCCTCCCAGGTTCACCCCCATCTATATTCACCTACCACTGTGTCTTCATTTTTTAATCCATCAGTTCTCATTAATACTTATAGTCTCTTATGTGTGTGGCCATCCACTAGAGCATATTAGAATTTGCAGATAGCACTCTTAAAAAATGATAGCTCTCTCTTCCCCAGCAACTGTTATCAATTACCAATAGTTCCTTAGCTAGAGATAAGACTTAATACCCACCTCCCATTTCAATGCTTGAATTTTTGTCTTGCTTAAGCTTGCATAGATTTTGTGTGTGCAGTCATGAAACTGCTGTGTGTTCATATGTGCAATTATCCTGTCATCTTTAGAAAGCACTGTTTTCTTATTGTTAACCACCACGTCTGGCTCTCAGAATCTTCTCATCTCCTCTTCCATAGTAATTACTGAGCCTTTGGAGCAGGAGGTTGCAGTGTAACAATAGATGTCCCATTTAAGAATGAGGACTCTACAGTCACTTATTCTCTGTAACTTGACTAGCTGTAGATTTCCATGTCAATCATCATCTCCTTCAAAAAGAAGCTTCTCTAATAAAGTTTGAGAGATGCACTAATCTATGGGTATAATAAGGCATTGTCAGGAGTCGGTTACTGTGCTCATTAGTTATAATAGTAGATCTCATTCTAGACTCCAGAGTCTAGCGCCTATAACATGTCAATAATTGTGCCAGGATTGGATTCCATCTTACTGAGCAGGATTTAAGTCCAATCAGAAAGTGTTTGGCTACTCCCGTGACATTCATGCTACTATTGCATCCATGGGCATATCTGGTCAAATAGGTCTAAGTTATAGCTCATAGGGTTCACAGCTGGATAAGATTGATTACTTTTCTCCCCTCTTAATATGCATAGGACCTTGTAGCTCTATGAAAGCTAGGCTTCCCAGTAGGGATGAAGTTTCCAGGTAGGTGACAGAATGATTTCTAGATTTTCTTTGATTCAAATATTTGGTATTTTCAGCAATAGGGTCTTGCAAAGTCAGTATGTGCTCTTAGCTAGACCATATGTGAGGTTTGAATTTCTAGAAAATCTAATCTTTAGAGATACTAGAAAGAAAGAAAGAAAGAGAGAGAGAGAGAGAGAGAGAGAGAGAGAGAGAGAGAATGGAAGAAAAATAATAAATAATATTCATTTATAATATTCTATAATTTATAAATGATAGAACATTGATACTTAAACTATACTGTTATTTTTATTTTTCTTCATTTCTTTTATTGAAAATAAATATTTTAATTTAATATATTCTGATTAGAGTTTACTCTCCCCCAACCTCTTCAAGATCCTCCCTTTGAGCACAACTCTGCTCCAGACAAACTGTGTATTAAATGAAATGAAGCTGAGTCTTCACTTTGTCTTGAGATGAAATGCTGGAGACCCAAAGTTCCCTGTCTTAATATTGGCTGAAATTCTAACAACTTTAAATTATGGTATAGGATAAACCAAACATTTCCTTAGGCCATGTTAGTCAGTTGGCTACCAGTTAGTGAGCCTGGAACATTTGTCCTCTTATTTCCCTGCTGCTGCAGGTTTATGTATAACTTGCCCTCAGCTGAAATCATACTGCTAGAGTCTTCTTTTGTCCCACCAGCCAGCTCCCAAATAATGACATGGAGACTTCTTATTAATTATTAAATTTTGGCCTTATTTCTAGGCTTGTTCCTAACTAGCTCTTATAACTTAGCACATTTATATTAATCTACATTCTATCACATAGCATTACCTGTCTTCCATCTTGTACCTCCTATTTCTTCTCTGTATCTCCTGGCTTCTCCTGTGCCTAGATTCCTCCTCTTCCTCCTTTCTCTCTCTATACCTATACCTCCTGCCTAGCTATTGGCCATTCAGCTCTTTACTATGTCAGTTATGGCAACACATCTTCACACAGTGCACAAATCTTTCACAACAATGACAACTTGTGAATAAGTCCAGCTGATTATGGTCAGCATGAGTACTTTCTGGAGTGTTAAAACTGAAAACAATGCCTCCTTCCTTGATGTTCCCAACCCCAACACTCCATGTTTGATTTCATTCACACCACTCAATATAATTGTGTGCCTTATATTTCTGCTTATCCTAAAGTGAGGAAGGCAGGACTAGCTTATAAAACTTGATGCTTTGGGCCAAGTTGGTGGCTCAATGTCTAAAGACCCAAAAGGTGGAAAGAAAACCAACTTCACAAAGTTTTGCATGTATGTGTGTGGTAGAACACATGTTTGCATGTACACACACACACACACACACACACACACGACCACTTACAAATAGTAATACAGTTGATGCCTGTACTCATTTAATATAATACTTTGCATTTCAGTGAGTCTAAATACATAATGAATGAATTCTTACATTAGTCTTTGAAACAGGCTAAGAGTATGGTAGATGTTAAGTATGTGTACATGTGTGTATGTTGCAGGATCTCACTATGTTGCCCTGGAATGCACTGTGTAGAATTCTT
The DNA here is from genome assembly GCF_049852395.1 of Peromyscus maniculatus bairdii. Classification (NCBI taxonomy): domain Eukaryota; kingdom Metazoa; phylum Chordata; class Mammalia; order Rodentia; family Cricetidae; genus Peromyscus; species Peromyscus maniculatus. The sequence continues at coordinate 67,557,970 of NC_134864.1, read as the reverse complement.
AGGCTGGCCTCAAACTTACAAAAATTACCTTCCTCTGCTTTGTGGGTTCTAGGATTAAAGTTGTTTGCCACTTTCTTTGAAAAAGAAACATTTTAATTTCAAATTTCAAAAAAAATAACTACACAATTACAGACTTTACACATTAATATTCATCTGAATTATAAGAATAAAGTTTGGAGCCAGTGAGTATATGCTCAAATGCAAACAGAAATCTATGTTTAATCTATTTTTAACAGTTGTTGGTAACAACTTTAAGAATAGCTTTTAAATTAATACATACACAATGTAGTGCCCAGAATGATAACAAAACAATATTCTTCCAAAGCTGAAACTTGAAATAAAACAAATATCTTACATGATCTTTAATACAGAAGCTACAACTTTATAAAACTTGATTATTTGCATGCAAATATCATCCAATTAGTTCATTACCTACCTGTGAGTTGTTTGATATTGACCTTCAGTTAGACGGTGACACTCATCCATTTCTTGAGCTCCGACTAATTCAAAAAGCTTTATCGAACTAAAGTCCTACCTCTGTCCTTTTCTCACTGTGTTACATTTTAACCCTAAAGGAAAAAATAAAAATTAAGGTGAAATAATAAGTATAAAATCACCTGCATGAAGCATACATAGTGTGGTTTTCAATAATAATTTCTAGTTTAATAAATAAGATTTATAGCAACATAATATATTTTTACTTACCCATGGAGTTAATTTATGTGAAATATTATCTCCAAGAACTCATGGGAAAGAAAACCACATCAAACTATAAATAGTAACACAACAGACTCTAAAATGTACATTTTAAGCCATTTGTAATATAATAGAATGATAAAATTCTAATAGTAAGAAAATATTTAGGCTGGGTGGTGGTGGTGCACACCTTGAATCCCAGCACTAGGGAGGCAGTGTTTATTTCTTCCTCTATGGTGAGTATAAATGTTAAAAAAAAAAGGTAAAAATTATTCCCAGAGGCCCTTTTCTCCATGCTAGGGATCAACTGCCAAGAATATGCCTTTCTAGTGATGGACATGTCTTTTCTAATATATCTAGAATAAAGCTTTTCTGTATGTGTTGCCTAGAATACTTGTCATTAATTAGTTTTGGTCACCACCAAGGACAAATGAAGCCATCTTTGAAGATAAATCAGAAAAACAGTGTCACTAAGGAGTGATAGCACTGAGCTTCAGTGCCAGGCACGTCAGGCTCTAACTACATGAACCTGTAAATTCTTCAAGCACATTGAAATATTTTTTAATTATTAGTAGCTGAAAACATTCCTCAGGTCTAAACTGAAATTAGATCCTATTATCCTCAGTAATTTATATTTATTTTTAGAGGTACCACACTGTCAGCGATGTGACCCATCATTCCCATGCTACTGTGAGCACATTATATTACTCTAGGAGTCTGCTGGGGCTAACTCTTATATATAAGCGTTTCTTGTTGAATTCTTTTTTTTATAGTATTTTTATTTTATATTTATTTTTATTTTTATTTATTTATTTATTTATTTATTTATTTATTTATTTATTTATTGGTTTTTCGAGACAGGGTTTCTCTGTGTAGCTTTGCGCCTTTCCTGGAACTCACTTGGTAGCCCAGGCTGGTCTTGAACTCACAGAGATCCGACTGGCTCTGCCTCCCGAGTGCTGGGATTCAAGGCATGTGCCACCACCCGGCTTTATTTTATATTTAATGGTGATCCCAATGACTTGCTCTTACCATTGTGGAAGGAATCCATATTATTTCTCAATTCATTCTTTTAATTAATTCCTACAATTAAATACTTTCAATCTCATGTGTCCTTTTCTTAGGAACTATTTTCAGGTCTTTATTTACCCTTTGGGTCAACCTCAAACTTTTTAAATGTGGACACATTATTCTTAAGTGATTCCTAGAAATGAAGTAAATGCTAATCTTGTACTTGATAAAATATTTCAGAATAAAAGAAACTTAAAAATGTGCACATTTTCAAAAATATGCCTTTCTAGGAATAAAATATGCTTTCTAAATATGTTATCTGAAAAAGTTTCCCTCTGTTTATTTCATAGAACATTTATTAAAAATAGTTTCTGTCTAAAATATTTATAATTTGTTCTTAAATTATGACAAATTATATTATGAGCATTGTTTCTTACTTGTTTTAAAAGTTTTCCTCTCACATTTTATAAAATGACTCAACAAATATTTTCAAATAATGACCATATATTATAACTGGCAGCCACTTTCATTGTTACAAAATAAAGCAAGTTTTTTGAGAAATATCAAATAATTAGAAATACTTTATAATACTAAGTCATACTATATCAATGAGAACTTGTCATTTTCCTGGAAATGTGGGGCTATTTCCAACAACAGTAAACATTATGCCAGCCATCTCTTATTGGAAAATTTATAGTGAGTCAGCCCTTGTACTAAATGCTTTTGAATAATAAATAATTCACTTAACATTTAATTACTGACCTGAGATACACGTTATCATTGTATCTATCCCATGGAGAAGAAACCAAAATATTTTAAATGTCTGGTGAGACCGGTTTAAAATCCTTGAGGTCATGCCAGAACTCAAACCTGGCCATCAAGCCGAGTGAGATGACTTGCAGAATTGAGACAACTAAATAAATGGAAACGTCAGTACAGTTTAAAGTCCAATTCCTTCATAGTAGTCCTCAGAATTAATCCAATTTCTAAACGAAGGCTTAGAATGGAAGGGATTGGCAAACTGTGTATCTCAAGCTTGACCTACAGCGTCCAGCTGTGGAACAGCTTTGCTGAGCTCCCACTCTGAGATGATTGATGAAACTTAACTGCTCAGCTATAGCCCATCTGTTGTTGCACTCATTTGAGAAGGAATAGAAACCTTTAAGTTTATTCTGCTTGCTCTAAAATTCAACATAATTATGCTTTGCTGCAATTTACCACAAGTAGATTTTTACTGAATTGTTTAGAAATGTCATTGCTGACTGTAATTGTATGGCTCTGTTGCAATGTTATTCACCTTCTTGGCCTTCAATGCTGGAATAATTGAACAGGAAAATAGATGACTTAATGCAAAGCAGAATTCAGTTTATTTGGCCAATAATGAAGACAGTATTTTTTTTATAACTTGGAATTCCATTGCCAATAAGTGTAATCTGGTAACTGTTCTTAACATCTAGAAAGCAATGAACATGAGTGTCCTTTAAAGAATGCTACTGAGATTACCGTTAATATGACTGCCAATTTTTAAAATAATTTACATCCATTTGCTATTTTAATACTTCATCATAGGAATTCTAAAAATGAAAAAGGATTTAATGTTAGACTACACTTTCACTGTTCTTATCAAGTGGAATGATAATCAGAAACAAGCAAATGGTTACCTTGTCCTCCATCAACTTGTACTTGGATACTATAGTGCATCCACATAGACAACAGGCAAGCTTGCAAAGGAAAATCCTTATTAAAACCCTTCAGATGGGAGCCCAGATTGTCTGTGGCCTTGGAGCAAGGTGGGCTCAAGCATGATCCTGGGTGGAATGATGTGGACACAACTCATCTGAGTCCTGGCTCCAGCTGACAAGCCCTGTAGTGATTTCACACACTTGGTCCAGTGGATTGTGGGATGCTCTTGGCTATTCCCATTAACACAAGGTGAAACTGAGGAAATTTTCAATAAGAGAGAATTTGGGAAAGTAACAAGCAAAGCACTATTTCTGAAAGAAGAGTTTGGGTAGCAGAAGTTCTGGATACGCAACATACTTTGCAGTGGATGTCTCTACAGTTGCAGATCCAGTGCAAAGACAAGCTTTAAAAACCATGATAAAAACCTATGGGCAGCCCCTTTGTCAGTTGTTCTACAGAGCCCATGCCAGCCAACCTGGAGCCAATCCTAACAGTGAAGGAGTGCTTCCAGTAGCTGTTGGCTTGTTAGTGCAATCTGTTTTCAGAGAGACCTGAGAACCAATCAAGGAAACTCATTATCTGGGCAGAGATGGAGCCAGGCACCACAGTGGATGGACTCTGTGAACAAAGCTTTGGTGAGCCTGGCACCCAGATGTTCCAGAAGAGTTTCCCCTTTGCAGAGGTAATCTTCATGGACATCACCCTGGGTGTATGTGCCTTGGATCAAAGAGATCATCAGTTCTACCAAGGCCATCAGCTTTTCAAATCTCACAGCACAGCTAGACAAGGATGAAGATGTGATTACAGGTACTTGATGAAAGGCAGAGTTGAGGAAGCCCTCCTGCAGGAGATAGTTCTTGGCCTGCTATTTGACCTTAGTGGAAACTAAACACTTGACAGTGGGCCATCAAGTTACCATGTGACCTGAACTACCCATCATGAGCTAGGTGCTATCTGACCCACCTAATCATAAAATAGGACGTGAACAGCAGCCATCTATTATCAAAGGAAAGTTTCTGTCATGCCAGCAACTCCCAAATATCTAGCAGCTGCTTCCCAAATAATTGACTCAGAGTCTTAACATAACTTATTAATGCTTGGCTGGTAACTCAGGCTTATTACTATATCTTACACTTAAATTAACCCATAATTCTTATCTATGTTTAGCCATATGGCTCATGGCTTACTACCTCATTTTCTACATGCCTTGCTTGCTTAGTGGCTGGCAGGTGTCTCCTTGACTCCACCCTTCTTCTTCCTGTATCTCTGTTTTGCTTTCCTGTCTCACCTTATTCTTCCCAGCTATAGGCCAAATCAGCTTTTGTTATCCACCAATGAGAGCAACATACATTAACAGCATACAGAAGGGTCTACCCACAGCAGGTATATATATGATAGAGCCTGAACACATCCTGAAGGCACAGGCAAGTTACATGAAAAAGTTGCCAAATGCCTGTGGTCTCTGCTTCTACTAAAATGTCCTCTGCTGCTAACTGCACCTAGAGCCTCATGGAGTATACCCTATCATCAGATTACTGAGGAAGAGAAGTCTACAGCCTGGTTTATTTACTGTTTTGCATGTTATGTAGGTACCACCCAAAAGTGGACCGTTGCATCAATATAATTTCCCCTTTCTGGGAAAACCCTGAAAGACACTCAATGTGAAATTTTCACAGTGAGCAGAACTTCATGCAGTACACATGGTCATATGTTTTGTTGAGAAGGAGAAATGGCCAGATGTGCAATTATTCTCTGATTCGTAAGCTGTAGCTAATGGATTGGCTGGATGGTCAAAGACTTGGAAAGAGGACGATTGGAAAATTGGTGAGAAAGGCATCTGGTGAAGGAGTATGTGGATAGATAGATCCAAATGCTCAAAGGTTATGAAGACATTTGTGTCGCATGTAAATGTTCATCAGAAGGTGGCTTCAGATAAGGAGTTCAATAATTATGTAGATAGGATGACCCATTCTGTGGCAGCCAGTCTCTTTCTCTGGCCATTTCTGTCATTGCACAATGGGCCCATGAACAAAGTGACCATGGGCCAGATATGGGGGTTATGCACAGGCTCGAAAACATAGACACCAAGGCTTGACATGGCTACATCTGCTGCTGAATGGTAGATATTTCAACAGTATATATAAATCTTAAGGTCTAGATATGGCTTTATATCCCAGGGAGACCAGCCAGCGACCTGGTGGCAGGTTGACTACATTGGACTTCTTCCTTTGTATAAAGAACAATACTTCTTCCTTACTGGACTAGGTACTTATTCTGGTTATAGATTTGCATTTCCTCCAGGAAAAGGACCATGGTCTCCTGAGGTTCCTGCAAAGGGGGAGAAAATACAAAATGGGTAGTAGGAGAAGGTAGTTATAAATACCTGTTAAGGCCGTGTGACCAGTTGCAGAATTGAGGATTATAAGTAACATGAGTTTTCCTGTCATGTTTTGTTAAGAATGTGTTTGTACAGATATTTGTATTTTCTTTCCTCAGTTTCTTTTTTTATGTAATGTAAATCAATTAATATAATATCAACAGATCTGGAAAGATAGCTAAGTGGTTAAGAGTATTGGCTGCTCTTCCAGAGGACTTGGGTTCAGTTCCCAGAATCCACATGCAGCTCACAACTGCCTGTAACTACAGCTCCAGAGGATCCAATACATATAGGAAGGTAAAACACCAATGCATACAAATTAACTAATTAATTAATTTTAAAAGATTTGTAGGATCCACAGAACTAACTAACCTGGGCTCACAGAGATTGAACCAATAACCGGGGAGCCTGTATGACACTGACCTAGGCCCTCTGCATATATGTTGGAATTGTCACTTGGTCTTCATGTGGGACTCCTAACAGTGGGAGCAGGGGCTTTCTCTGACTCTGTTGCCTGTTTTTGGGACCCATTCCTCCTACCAGATTATTGCATCCAGACTTCATAGAAGAGGAGGTGCCTAGCCTCACTGCAACTTAATATAACATGACTGGCTGGTATCCATAGGAGGCCTGCCCTTTTCTGAAGAGAAACAGAGGAGGAGGAATGGATGAGGGGTGGAAAGAGGCAAGGTACCAGGGAAGTATTGGAAGGAGGAGAGGGGGAGGGGAACTATGTTTAGGATGTAAAACTAACAAATAAATAGATATTTATGCAAAAAAAAAATCTTCAGGTGAGAAACTTTATTTGCTTACATTTCCTTCCCACTTACAATTACTATTGCCATGTAATTGTTTTCTTTGAATTCAAGAATTTTTTTTCTTCCTATGTTAGGCCATCCATACTTCTTTGATTGTATGCTCTAATATAGTAACTACCATTGTGAGCAGAAGCTTCGGGGGTTTATAAACCTCAATCAGTGTCATATATAGAAATTGATGAATCAAAAATACATTGATAGGGGTCTTCTCAATGACACCAGACTGTTTATAAAAGAATTTTAGATTAAAAGAAAATTTAATTAGGAAAGACAAAGGGTTATATTAGCCATCCAGAGGTTTTTGTTCTTGTTTTTAAAGGAAAGGGAAGTTACAGTTTTCATACAAAGTCTTGTCAAAGACATTTAACTATGACCCTGACTTCACCTTCAGGTCATACCAGCTCAACTCAGACTCTGCATACAATGGTGATATATGCCAGCACAATCAGTGCAAGAAGCGGGAAACTTTTGTGCCTACAGCTTGGAAGCAGGTGCTACAGTTTGCTCCACTATCCTACTTAAGATTTTTGTGTTCTAATGGAAAGTGTAAGGTAAGTATGAGTGTTGAGTTATGCTTCTCAAAGAATTACCTGTGCAGGGACATATGGAGAAGAGGCTGTAGCTGAAAGTTTTCCTGTGTCTCACCCAGTCCACAGTCAAGTAAACACACAGAGGCTTATATTAATTAAGACTGGTCGGCCATCAGCTCAGGCCTACCACTGACTAGCTCTTACAACTAAACTCAGCCCGTTTCTGTTAATCTATATGTTGCCATGTGTTTCATGGCTTTACCTGTGTGCCATTACATGCTGCTCCCTGGATGGTGGGCTGGCATTTCCTGACCCAGCCTTCCAGTCTTCCCAGAATTCTCCTTGTTTGCTTATCCTGGCTATACTTCCTGCCTGGCTACTGGCCAATCAGCATTTAATTTATCAACCAATCAGAGCAACACACATTCACAACATACAAAGTGATATCCACAACAAGAGGCCACTGTAATTTTCAGCAGCTATAAAAGAGGCAGTGTTAGATATTATAGATTGAGGACAATAGCACCCAATTTGTCCCTCCTACTCTAAACCAAGGTCATTTGTATCCTTGACTCACATGTAGCGTTGAAAGGATGGGATGGAGTCTGGAGAAGTGGTGGCAAGCTGCATGCTAGACACAAAGGTAGCAAGAAGCCTTGGAAACAGGCCCAAATGTCAGCCCAGGTGATAAGGACTTTTAAGCAGAAACACAAACAGGAGCAGAGGGAACTCAGGGACTTAAAAGAGAGGCTGCAAGGAAAGGCTCCTGACCACAGGTGGGATTATAAAAATGACAGACAGAGAGCTGGTCCTGGTACCTGAGATGTTGATGGCTTTCCTCTTTCAACGTCTAGATACATTTACATAACACCTTCTACTGCCTATAGCTAGAATGAAGTATTCTCTTGCACAGTATACTAAACTTTGTTTTAAGAAGGAGAGGAAGAGAAGAAAAGAACTCAGGCTGCTGCTGTTCTCCTTGGTGTTTAACATGTGCTACTAAACATCCTCTACCTACATTTGGGAAACTCATGCTAGGTCTTATAGGTGCCTGATTGAATATAACAAATGCAGGTGTTCTGGAAGCAAGATCTTTTCCAATATAGCATCTACATTGCCTTAAATGTTCTAATTAGGCCCTAGGTATTGGAAGAGCATTCTTACCACATCTCAGGAAAGTATGATTCATGAAATGAACTGGAATGATCTCTTAGAATACTGTCCTAAAAATGTTTTTTTTTTCCACTTTCAGTATTTGATTGTAAAAATGCCTGCCCACATCACTAGTTGTCTTTTTGGTCAGTATGCACTCTTAGAGTCCACAGAAACATGAAATGTTTTCAGTATCATCTCTGCCTTAAACATAAGTTATTATTGAGTCTGGAAAAAAAGAAAAGAAAAAAAACAAAACCATAAGTTATTATTATGGTGGCTTCACTATGTTCTGTTAGCATAGTTGAAAATTGCTAAGTCCTTAGATCACTGAGAAATTTTTCTCATCCACCCTTTTTCATCAGCAAGGTGTAGATGAATCAGAAACTAAAAGTGATCTAAGAATAATTACCTCAGAGAAAGATATAGAATGCATATATTATTTCTTTTACTAGGTCACTGCTCTTTTATAATGGATAAGTGAACAACCTTTACAAACTAAAATGAACTCAAGATCTCAAATTTACTTATGATAGTGCAAAATTAGATATTTCCTAAGGACCAACCAATTCCTGTTACATCTGTTTTTGTAAGTTATGTCCAACTTAGATCTCCATAAAGAAATATAATTATCATAATATAAAACTTTAACATCTAAAATAATTATTCAGTTCCTTGTAAGCAACACAAATCAGTTCAAATTAATTCTCTCATAATTGATGCCCAGTAGGATCTCCAGATTCAGTCTCTAGAAATGATGGTCAGACCCTCTTCAAATTCTGAAAGCTGCGGCAGTGTTGACTTGGTAAGCAGTTCCTTCTGACTGATGATGTTTGACTTTGATGATGATGATGGGGCTCCATTTTTGTGTGTGTGTCTTTGAAGTCCAGAAATTTCACCTATTTGAAGATATACCATCTCCATAGACTAAAGACATAGTTAAATATGGAAACTTTTGCCTTTATCTTTCCTATCATCTTTAAATTATTCTAGCAGCTTTTAATATAGTATCAAAATACAGTCTAATTTCTTTTAATAAAAACAAATCTTTATGTTCCATATTACAAAAATATTTTCTATGTTACTTATCACATCTACTTTATATTTAAGCTTATTTATCAGTACATTATCATTCAGCTTACTGTTTTTTAGAAGCAAATAAGGTTTTAGAGACCATGATCCCCTCCTGTATCTAACTTCTGTCTCATGTGATAAAATGGCTAATAAAGGATAAGTTCTCCGTGTTCTCATTGATATTGTGATGGTTCTATAAGTAGACTCTCACTGTGTGCCAGCGTGCACAGTCTACACATATAGCTCTGATGCTAAGGAGATGGTGAGAGGACTCAGCTGGTAAAGCACTTGCTGCCAAGCCTGACAGCCAGAGTTTAATCCTCAGGTCTTACATGGTGGAAGGAACAAGACCTGTACCATACCATTCCTCTAAAGCACAATATCACAAGCTTCTTGCAAATAGAACATCCTTATGGTACGGCATAGTGCATAAACTCCTCAATTTTTTTTTTTAATTACTGAAATTATGAGCTACTTATTTACTTAAATACCTAAGTGATTTCTAAAGCACTTTGATTGGTATTCTATAGCAAGTAGACAAAACAAGTATTACATATCAGTGGTTTGGTTTATTATCAAACTCCAAGATTCATTAGTTAAAACAAACATGTAATTATGGGCTATCAGAAAAGAAAAATTTAGTGCCGACAAATGAGAATTAAATTGCATTTTTGAAAGAATTAAGAAACCTTTCATTAATACTAAATCACACTTTTCAAGAAGTTCTCTATAACCATCAATGTTGGGTATTTATGGTGGTATTTTATTTGTACTGAAATGTGATTTTATTTGTATGTTAATAAATAAAGTTGCTTGGGGGTCAGAGCTAATAGCAAGCCATAGCAGAGCTGGGTGTTTGTGGCACACGCCTTTAATCCCAGCACTTGGTAGAAGAGCTAGGTAGATCTCTGTGTGGTCAAGGATACAGCCAGCATTGGAGACACACGCCTTTAATTTCAATACCATAGAAGACCTGGAGGGCTGTACAAACAGGCAGTGATGAGGCAGTCATGTGTTTGGGTTTACAACCAATGAGAAGGCAAAACAGAAAATCTATATAAAGAAAAACACACAGGAAGTAGGTGTCCTTTTCGGAGAGTTCTCTTGGCTAGCTGCAGCAGGCGGGTAAGGCTCTTAGCTCTGATCTCTTGGCTTTCTTCTTTGCATTGGTTCTGTGTTTCTTATTTAATAAGACAGTTGGTTACATCTACAGGTATTTTTTATCTAATTTATCCTCAGATAACTACTAAGTGAATTTCTTCAGGAAAGAGTTGTAGGGTAGACATCTGTAAACAAAAATGTCAGAGTAAAATCCATTATTTTTTATAAATAATATGAATTAATTTTCAAAACTGGAGAAAATTTTTCGAAAGTACTTGACATTTTAAAAAGCTCTCATTTGAAAGTAAAATGCAGCTCGGGACCTCTGGAAGACTAGTCAGTGCTCTTAACCTCTGAGCCATCTCTCTAGCCCAGCTAGCTCAGTCAGTAGAGCATGAGACTCTTATTCCCAGGGTCATGGGTTCATATCCCACTTTGGGCACCACTTGTAAACAAATCCACAAGAATATGTTAAAAGGGTATCAAGGATTTATTAAGATATAAAATGAGGAAAATTACACTCATGTATACAGAACCAAGTAAACAGCAGTCTTTGACCTCCATTCTGCCCGGGAGGGAATGGATCCAGTCATCCAGTCTCTGATCACCCCAAGAGAGAGTGACCACAGGCACCTCCTCAGATTTTAAGCAGGCCATGCCCTAAGGTTGATACTCCAAAGCTATTGGTGGAATTAATACCCATAAAACTGCTATAGCTCACTTCTCTTTCAAAATGAAATGGCTCTTTATCACTTAGTTATAGGTATTTATAACTACCTTTACCCATTCTATATTATAAATTGAATCATCATTCTGAAAGCATCTACCTTATCAATTTTAAATGTTAGTAAATTTGGGGGTATCATTTATAGGTTTATTACACATATATGATTATATAATGTTTAAACTTATTTATTTTGTCTCTTGTTTTTTATTAAAAGGATATAACTTCCCAGGACTAAGTTGCGAAAGAAAACAACAGACTTAAGATGATTTCCCAAGCCTATTCATGAATTGTGAGATTCAGGAGCCCCTACCCTGAGCCCATTTCTATCTCATGGAAGCCAGACACCCCCCACATCCCTGGGGTCACTACAATTTTGTTACTCAAATGCTTGTGGTTTTCCCTCACTCCAGAGCTTTCTCAAGATTTGGCAGGAAGAGAAAAGTTACAAACTTAAATGATCAGCTTTAGATCATTTAAATAGTTTAATATTTCTAAGCTAGTCATGGTCTAAGCACAGAAATCCTGTGAATGTCTTTCCTCAGTCAGTTCATAATGCACTGTGATTGGATCATTGCAGACAATGCCAGCACCACTGTCACAGCAGCCATCATGCCCAAGCAAGGGCAACCACAATGTCGCTGACTTCCCCACCTGAGTTGCCCTGCTGTAAACACACATTCCTCTAATATTTGTCCCTCTCTCGAATAGAGTGTAGTTCTCAATTCAGATTCAGATCACCTATTAGTCAGGACACCCCAATGAGGAAGTTACATCATTGCCAAAGAAAATTGATGTCTCCAGGCTAGTTAGTACATAAGGGAAGAAAAAAAAGGTTTATTTCATATATATATACATATATATATATATATATATATATATATATATATATATATGCAGCAATAATTGGTATGTTGTTTATATATTTTCCAAGCCACTGTCATAATGTCAAAGTGTCCTAATGTAATATTTTGAGATTTAAATATAATGTATATTTGTAATTAATATGATTTAAGTTACCATTTGGATGAATTATATTCTCTTAAATTGGATCTGCATTGATGAGCAACAACTATTCTACTACATTAGTTTCTAATGAGCTTACTTCCTAGATTGAATGAAACTGTTTCTTATTTGCTATAATTTATCAGAAAAGACCCAAAGAATATTAACGTAACATTTGAAGCATATGTACTCATATTTCTCTCCAACTTCTTTGGGGTAGGATCCTTCCTATGTAGCAAGGCTGGCCTGGAACTAGAAATTCTTCTGGGTAGCCTCCTCAGCACGGGGATTACAACACTCCTGGCTCTCCAATATTATTAGAAATAATTTCACTTAGGGAGCTGGAGAGATGGCTCAGTTAATAAAGCTCTTGCTACACAAGCATGAAGACTTGACTTAGGAACCCTAACAGTAGTACTATAAAGAGCCAGATACAGAATTACATCTGAAACTTCAGCACTAGGATGGTGGAGAAAGTCTAGTCAACTAGTGACTTTTAGGTTCAGTGCTTAGAATAATAAAATAGAGTGACTGAGGATAATTTGCAATGTTTACCTCTGGTCTCAACATGCATGCTCACTCACACATGTGGATACACACACAAATAAGACACACACATGACAACTTCAATTTTATACAGTGACATAAATTCAATCTCAGTAATCTGTTACTGTTACCTTGAAATATGTGAAAATTAAGTTCTAAGGAAATTTGCAAAGCATTTGTAAGATAAAAGCTGAACAATATCTTATTGTTATTATTGTTTGTAGTCCTGGGGATTGAACTCAGGACCTTGTGCATGCTAGCTACAGCCCAGCCCTGTGCAATGTCTTAAAAATATCTGCTGAAACTGCTGTATCTGTTTTTCTTTTTCACTTTTGTGGCCTTCTGCTGATTGTCTATGTACTCTAAATGAGAGAAAATTTAATATTCAGTCAGTCATCCCTGTACTCAGGAGACATTTGAATTCCAATTTTGTTTGAGGCCTTATGCTAACCACAGGAAATACCAAGACACTTGGGAAGGTGCAAATATGTTTGAAATCTACAAAGTACCATGAAAGAACTACAAAATGTTTCAAATGAACAAGATAATGTGAATAATAATCTAGTAAGTATATGTATACACATTATTCAGCTTTAATATAACAACTTTTTATATGTGTATTTCACATTATTTTTAAAATAAGGTATTGCTAATGGGTATGGAAATGAATGAATGTAATACCATTTAGCAGGTAAAGGCAGGAGGATCAGGAGTTCAAGGCTAAGCCAACCTAGGCTACATAGTGAGTTTGATCTAGCTTGAAATACATAAGATGTTGTTCCCCAAATAATAACAAAGGGGACTTAGAAGATAATTTAGTTAGTAAAAGTAATTGCTAAAACATGAGGATCTGAATTTAAATTTCCTGAACCTACATAGGAAAAAACAAGAGCTGTCCATGGTCACACACATCTGTGACCCTGGTGCTGGGGATTGGGGGCATAGAAAAGAGGAAGGGGAATCACAGGATCCTGTAGACCAGTCTAAACTCAGGTCCATTGAGACACCTTATCTTAAGGAGCATGACAGAGCAGGATACCTGATACACTTCTCTGGCATCTGGGAATATATACTTACATCTGTACACACATAGCATCCACACATTTACATATACACTTACATAAATACTAAGAGTAATTAATAACAATAAACAAAGGATTACCAATGCAGTTGAAGCTTTCTGTACAACCCTCTTAAGTTCTCCTACTCTTCATTCCCCAGAAGTAACCAACCCCCTAAATTTCCACTCCATTACTTTCATTTATTGGTTCTTTCAAGATATATGGCTCCCAGAATAAAATATAATATTAATTTGTGTGCTTCTGTAAACAGTCCTGCTTTATGCACTGTGACTTAAGTTTTTGTCCATATTGGCATCATACATGTAGGATTTGTTCTCATGAGAGCAATTCCAATAATTTCACAATAAAACATTAATTTTGTGAGTAATTATTTATGGATCTCCTTGTTGTTAAGTGCAAGCCTCTCTAGGATGTCTTCCTAGAAATGAAATTGCTTCATACTATATAATATAAATTTACTGTACTCTCCACAGTGCCAATTCACTCTTCTATGAAAGTGCATAAAATTTTATGATTTTTTGCATCTTTGCCAGCTATCTTCTTTTTGTACTTTATACTTTTTCCAAGCTGATGAGAGTGAAGTGCTAACTTTTTATTTTGACTAAGAGAGAAATGAGTTCCTTTTCCTGGGCTTATCAACTCCTCAAATTACTCCTTGTGTAGATTTCCTGATTGTATTCACCGACTGCTTTCTATGAAGCTGTCAGTTTGATTTTTAACAGACTCTGTGTATTTTAAAACTGAAAGTCTAAAACCATGGATGTATATTCATATCAAATGGAACACCACAGGGATTTATAGCACAGCTTTCAAAGTCCTTATGGTTGTCTTTACAATTAAATCATCTAAACTCTCTAAAGCATTTATGGATGCTGGCCTATGACATGTTCACAATAACACTAGCTACTATTATCATAGGTCATTGTCTTTATTATTAAAATTACATATCATACTGTCATATTTGTCTACATTGCATCCAAACTATGTATTTGCACACATTTATTTTGTTTACTAAATGATTGGAATATTTTCTATTCCCTTACCCCTACAACTTTATGTGCTATTATTTTGCATGTGTTCTGTATATGCAGCACACGGTGATATTTTTAAATATACTTATTTCTTAGTAGGCAAGTAAAATACATTTACACTCATGTGATTACTAAAATAGGTGACTCTCACTTTTCTTCATACTCCTTTGTGGCACTTTTTGATTTTTTTTTCTGTTCCTCTTGCCTACACTTGAACTCATAGTTTTCTATGTACCTCTGTTTCCTCTGTGATGTCTAGAAGACAGTTTTTGTGGTTGCTTTTAAAATTTTATTCTCTCTCTCTCTCTCTCTCTCTCTCTCTCTCTTTTACATGGGGGACTGTGCACACAGTCCCCTACTACCATAAATTATACAGTCAACTTTCCCTCATTTGGGGAAATCACCAAGGACAGTACATCAGGAATGTAATGGTTAAGCCTCACCCTGATCATGATTATGATTCATGATCATGGTAACTTCCCTGCCAGTTGAGTATATATTTTATATACATTCTTAAGTACAAATATTTTTATTATGTTTGAACATAAGCATCAGTTTTATTCCCCTCTTAAATACTACAAGGAACTAGGCATGCTTTAATTGCTCATTGTCTAACCCTTCAATCTTGACAAATCTTGTTAAAATTTTCAGGACACTGTTCAAATTGTTTTCAGTTAGAGGTTTATGATTTGTATTTTTTCGTTCCATTCCTAATCTCTGTCTCTGTCTCTCTCTCTGTCTGTCTCTCTCTGTCTCCCTCTTTCTCTCTCTCTCTCTCTCTCTCTCTCTCTCTCTCTCTCTCTCTCTCTCTCTGAGTGTGTGTGTGTATGTGTGTGTGTGTGTGTGTGTGTGTGTGTGTGTGTGTGTGTGTAAATGGTAGTGGTTCAATTGTCTTTATTTCTGAGAGTTTCAGTTCACAACTATTCCTGAACATTATGTTGTGAGGCTTTTGGCTCCAATGATGGTGTTGACAATATTGCATATTTAGTGTGTTAGTGGTCATTGCATGATTTATGGAATACAAGTTAAAGATTCCCTTTTACTCTCCAACCCAAACCTGTCTCTCCAGGTGAAGCTCTCCAGGCAGGAATGACAAGAATGTTTTTGCAATTTATTTTTATAAGTAAAATGCTTCAACTGCCCATGCCTAAGCTGTAAGCACTGATCACCACAATCCTCATGCCTTGATAGACTTAAAATTCAATCTCTCCAAGGGACCAAAGTCATAGATGCTTCTACTAGCTTTTAAATCCAGAACCTTCAGTTCTATGGCTTCAGTCTTACTGGTTCTTTTGCATTTCTTACTTTATTCCTCATTCACAGGTACCTTGGGCTTGGTATATATTTTTGTTGGGCTTATATCTTATGTATTTGCATCAGAGAATAACCATCAAATCAAGAACATCCTGGTCACTATTTGTAGATGAATTTCTAAATGGTCTTATTAAATAAAAAACACAGCCAGAAATTTGGGTTAAAGCCTTGGAGAGATCAGAGAAATAGGGAAAGCCACCAGCCGATCTTACCTCACCAACTCTGTAGCTTCCAAATATGAGTTACTTCCTGTCTACCCATGTCTTTATTGCCTTGCTGTTCTGCCCTCTCATTGGCTATCTTAGCCCAGCTACCTCACTTCCTCTTCCTACACAGCTCTGTCATTTTCTGTCTGTCTGTAGAGACCTCCAGGTCTCTATCATTGGTACTGGGATTAAAGACATGTGTTACCACGCTTGGCTCTGTTCCCTAGTGTAGCCTTGAACACACAGAGAGCCTGCCTGCTAAGTGATAGGATTAAGGGTGTATGCTACCACTGCCTGACTTCTTTGTTTACTATAGTGGCTTGCTACTTCCTCTGATCTCCAGGAAAACTTTATTAAAGCACAAATAAAATATCACCACATTTGTAGTCAGAAGATTTCCTGTGTCCTGGCCTGCCAGTGATCAGGACAAATCTCTTCCACTTGCATCCCCCAAGTAAACACACAGAGCCTTGTATTAATTATAACTGCATGGCCATGGCTCAAGCATTTTGCTAGCTAGCTCTCATATCTTAAATTAGCCCATAACTATTGATCTATGTATCACCATATGTGTTGCTCCTTAGGCATCTTGCTGGCATCCTCCACCCCCATCATCTTCCTGTCTCTCTTTTTGAAGCTACACAAATGATTTAAATGTCTTTGGTACACTTAAATAATTTATCATATTTTATAACTCCTATTTCTGATTTTCTGTACTTATATCTAATCTTTTAAGTCATATGTTGTTTTTTCTGTCATCATTTTCCCCATTTTCATTATTGTATGAATTATATGAAAAAAATTTCAGGTAATAAGACATATTGTGTATAATAAACCTAAAGACATAATATTGAACAGTCTCTGCTGTTACTATCATTAGAAAAACAATACTACTTTGATAGATAGATGGGAAAATTACTAATGGGCTTACCAGAAAATGGTAGATAATTATGTTGATCCCATAAGCTTTCTATAAAAGATAGCTATTAATGATCTCTTGGACTCTATTCAAATTTAGATTACAATTTTCAAGACTATCTTACAATCAGGAATATTATTGAGAACTATCAAAGATGAATCTCATTTTTTTTAAAACAAACTTAAATCTAATAGTAAAAATACACATAGCACAACTATTTATCATTTACTTTTCAAGTAATAGCCATGCTTATTTTATTTATTTATTTATTGTTTGTTTGTTTGTTTGTTTGTTTTGAGGCAGGGTTTCTCTGTGTAGCTTTGCATCTTTCCTGGAACTCATTCTGTAGCTCAGGCTGGCCTCGAATTTACAGAGATCCGCTTGCCTCTGCCTCCCAAGATTAAGGGATTAAGGACATGTGCCACCACTGCCCAGCTCTTATTTTATAAAAAATGTTCAGGACATATTTCTAAGATGCTTGGCATAAATAGACTTTATATCTGTCTCAATCAATAAAAATCTCATCTTCACAGTTGATAAAATTTAAAATAATCATTATAAGATGCCACAAAGTTTTATGGCTAAAGAGGTATTATCAACCTTGAAGACATCATTAATGGGTCTGAAATTCCAATCTGAAATGCCTTATCACTATCCTTTCCTGTTCACTAAACTGTGGGAATAAGTAATAAAGATTGTTAGTCAAATGGATGTCATGAGTACATATCTCTAAACAACATGGTGAATGCCAGAGCATTCTGAAGATACAGGAAAGTGAGGTTTGGATAATAAATATGGATGAAGCCTTAAAGCAAAACTGAAAGTTTTAGACCATTAAAAATTCAAAAGGCAAACTTTAAAAGGAAACTACATATATATATATATATATATATATATATATATATATATGTATTAGAAGTCACAAAAGTCAAATAATTTCATCATGTTAGTACTTCTGAAATTAAAATAAACATGTAAAATGTATTGAATATCCCAGTTGAAGACATGGGTAGAAAACACATGTGCTCTTTTGTCCATGGAAACACATATTAATTTGCACTTTTGGCGCTGGGCGGTGGTGGTGCACGCCTTTAATCCCAGCACTCGGGAGGCAGAGGCAGGCGGATCTCTGTGAGTTCGAGGCCAGCCTGGGCTACCAAGTGAGTTCCAGGAAAGGCGCAAAGCTACACAGAGGAACCCTGTCTCGAAAAACCAAAAAAAAAAAAAAAAAAAAAAATTTGCACTTTTGGCATTTTCATTTTTTCAAAATGTTTATAGACAATAATGATTCTGAAATTAAAACAGTTTGTTTCTAATTTGAAGAATCTAGAAATCATGAAAGCAAATCATTTTTCCACCTCTTACAGTCAGAGACAAGTAAAGTGTTCCTTGTCAGCCAAACTTATGGAGGGACAAAGCTCTAATAGAAGCTGCTGCTCATTATTCAGTTCTAGAATTTTCTCTCTTGCTTCTTGATTAGGTGGTTGATTGACTAGCTGTGAGACCATCTTAGTATGTAATTCTGGTCAGCTTTAAATTCATGATTCTCCTATTTCTGCCTCCAAATGTCTGGAGTTACAGACCTTTGTCCTGATGTCCAGCTTCCAGGCTGCTTTCTTAATGAAACCTGCCACCTATGAAAACCTGTTTGATTTTGTTTCTCAAATTACCCACTTACATGTAATTTTGGACTAGGCAATATAGTCTTGGGGAAACCTAAATTAACACCATGACTTACATGGCAACCACAATCCAATATATTTTTACCAACTCTTACTAATACCATTCTCCATATTATTTACAAATTGGATTCTCTTTACTACAAACTATCTCCAA
Organism: Peromyscus maniculatus bairdii; assembly: GCF_049852395.1. Lineage (NCBI taxonomy): Eukaryota > Metazoa > Chordata > Mammalia > Rodentia > Cricetidae > Peromyscus > Peromyscus maniculatus. The sequence goes on along the minus strand of NC_134864.1, from coordinate 67,538,865 downwards.
ATAGAAGATTCTACATGTTTTGTCAAAACAGTAGCTATGACCTATACTTCAAAATAAAGCTGCCTTTAATCCTTTTGGATTTAGAGAGTATATGCAAATAAGTGTACACAAAGAGATACTGGAGAATGCATATATTAGTAGGGGGTTGTGTGGAAATGGAACTTTGCAGATAATACTTCAGAGCTAAGACCATCATCACAAGAGCTTGTCACTTGGCATGGAATAATGGTGGCATGCAGGTAAAAGGTGATAAGTTAGTAGTGTCTGATTCTTAGCTCTGAATTTAGAAATGTGCATTGGGTCAACATTTTCACTTTACAAAGTCTAAATTTATCTCACAATTATGAAAATCAATGAGAATTAAAATTTTCAGACTGATTTTGATTGTATTCATAATACATGCCAGGCGACAATGGCCACTGTAATAAGAGACACCAAGCAGCAGGAAGGCCCAGAAGTGCTCTGGGAATGCCGAAAGTGCAAAATTGAAATAAGAGGCAGAGACCAGTGACCAAGGGGAGCCGTGGTGCTTTCCATGATCAAAATGCCATCTCTGCCAGCAGGGAATGACAACTACCCCCAGAATCCATTGCTTAGAGAGTGAAAGCTGAAGGACTGAGTCATTCTCAGTAATGGCTGACCATCAAAGCCTTAATCCACATCCTGGATGCCTTCTCTGGAGTGTTCACTGTGTCAGGTTTTCAGAGAGTAGGAATAAGTAATATCTGAGGAAAAATAATCTGGATTTTACTCTGAGAGCAAAGTGAAATTTTAAGAACTTGAAACAAGAAAACAACATTGTAAGATCAAATTTAGTGCATGGATTTTGAATACATTTGGGTAGAACAGGTTCTATTCCTTAGTAGTTGAAAAGATGAGAATTATCAAAGGAATTAAACAATGATACTTCCTAGATTTACAAGTAGTAACTTACATTCAAATATAATGAATAACCCAAGCTTTCACAGTTTCCACCTGCAGAATGAAGCAATCACTCTCCTGCTGTGGATTTACAGACTGCTTTAGCAATAGACACAATGGGGGACCTCTTTTCAGCTGTGTGTTTTACATATTATGTTAATAGGCTACATATAAATAAGGTTCACTGTCAAGTAGGTTTTGAAAAATAATACATTTATTTACTCAGAATTTTTAGTATTTTATATTAATACCCAAGAATATTTCAAAGAGACTTTAATATTTTCTAAGCCATTTAGAAGTTATTTGGGTGAGAGTAATAGAATATGCCTTCAGTTTTGATCACTGGGAGACTAAATAAGGAGGATCATGAGTCAAGGGCTTTCTTAAGTACATTATTAGACTTGGTTTTTAAAAAATTAAAAAAAAAAACTACTTTTAGCTTTTTGAGAATTCTCCTCACTGATTTCCAGAGTAGCTGCACCAGTTTGCAATGCCACCAACAGCTAATGAGAGCTCCCTTTTCCATATATGTCCTTCAACATTTATTGTCTGTTGTTTGGTTCATTTAAATATTCTGATGGAGGTAAGACAAAAATGTCAAAGTTGCTTTGAATTATATTTCCTTAATTGCTAGGGAAGATGAACATTTATTAAGAACTTCATGGCAACTTTCTTTTGAGAATTCTCTTTTCAAGACCCAGTTTTTGAATGTTTTTTTCTAAGATGAACAGGATGAGGGGTGTGGTTTGGAGTGGGGAGATGTCACCCTAACACAAAGAACCATAGGCAACTAAAGTATGCCCCTAAAAGTGCAAGAAATATTCCTTCCTAAGGAAGAGCACACCAATTGTTTGCCCAATATCAAATGATCAGCCCTGAAAACATACATGCGAGTAATATTATGTGTAGAGTCTAAGCAGGTTGTATTTATATATTTAGAAATAAATGTGCTTTATATATAAACATGTATATATGTAACAACAATGAATGGAAAAAATAAAAGAGGCCATGAAGTTGATAGAGGGAAGAGTTTGAAGGAAGGGAGGAAAAGGGGTAAATGATGCTATTATAATCTCGAGAAATAAAAGAAAAAAAATTAAAGAACAATGATTAAATAATGGAATCTAAAAAGGGGGAAAAGGAAATTAAGAAAGAAAAATCATTCCTTTAACTATAAATCACTCTGATGTTGCAAAGGTCAAGCAGCTTGAGGGGTGATTAAGGTAAAAGAGATTGAAAATTACTTTGGGCTGTGACAAGAACCAGGCTCTTAGGTGGGGCTGTGGATCAGTGATAGAAAGCTTGTCTTGTTTATTAGTTGCTTACTTGTCTTGTTGCTGTGACAAAACACCTGACAATGACACCTTAAGGAGAGAAGGGGTTAATTTGGCTCACAGTTCAAGGGTGTGGAGCATCCTAGCTGGGGAGGCATGTGGGCAGGAACTTGGGGCAGCTAGTAACATTGAATGCACACTCAGGAAGAGCATGATGGATGCCTATGCTCATCTTACCTTCTCTTTTTACTCAGCCCCTCCCCCCGACCCATGAAATGGTAGTGCCCACACAAATCTTGCCCCTTCAATTAACCCAATGTAGGATGTAAATATCTCCTCATAGATGTGCCAAGATTCACTTCCCTGATGATTCTAAGTCCTGCACGTCAAGGTCATAGCACCTAACATATTCAATGTTCTGTATTCAATCCCCAGTACTGCTATGAAAATAAACAACCAGAATTTCAGTTTCTTTGTTTCCTGGCTACTTAAGGACAGCTTTTTGTGTATCTATGAGCTAGAAATTGTCATACCATACTTCTCTTTGGTCTTACCTAGGAGTTACTGAACTGAGAAGTTCAGTTAAGGAAGGAAAATCTCTTCATGTTGGACCAAATTACCTGGCTTCTTGGTGAAGTCATGTTCATTTCCACGTCCTCTGTCAATAAGTTTTTTCCCCAGCAGAAAACAAAATCATAGATCTGATGCCAAAATAGTTATGAAGTAACTATGAATGTAACTTGACTTTAGTAAGTCTAGAGAAGTACCTTCATGTGACCCTGTCTAACTATTTTAGGTCCATACTGTGGTGTTTACTTTCTTTGTTAAATAATAAATTTTATTGAGTAAGTGTCCACATGCTTGTGAGCACTTCCATTGGGTATCTCATAAGGCAGTAGGAGAAAAGTTAAGGATGCAATGAAATGTATTTTCAAATGTTATAAGAGGTTATATAGTCAATACTTTCATTAGGATGATTAAGTATATGAGGTTATATATGTTAATTAGCTAAATTGAACTATTTCACAGTATATAAATTTCTCGAAACATCATATGGTCTATGATAAATACTGCTTATTTATAGATTTTAAAAACATTTTAAACAAGACGTTATCGGTGTTCCAGGTCATTTAAATTCTCTAACAAGTTTCACATGGACTGTAAAAGGCATCTCCAGATGGAATGTTCTATTTCCTTTGTCATTTCACAAACACCATACTCATAGTCAAACATCTCAAAATTCTAGACGTGCTTTTTCACCAGCTTTAAAAGATTAGTCAAATTTTCTTAATTAAGGTATATTGCTATTTCTATGAACATTATACTGTTAATAACCTATACATAGTATAATAATTGAGGGTAAGGACTCAAGTATCCACTTAGCTGTTCCTAAATAGTAAATAGTATAATAGTAATAATAGTAAACTTATGTTGACAATAGTAGTTGACAGAATAATAGTAAACTTACATTGATAAAGTAATACCGGGAAAAAACAGGCAAGTGAATGAATAGATTGACAAGGTAAGCAGCCATGTTTGGGGAGAGATCATTTTCTGATTCATATTTAATGATATCACCTTAACCTTGTTCATAGCCATGCTGTCATAATTCTGTAATAAATTCTGAATTCTTAGTTCTCTTGCATTATGATAGACATCCTCTGTTATCTGTCTTATGCTTTATAGTCTATCAGCTCATCCTTCTATTTGAAAAGTCTCAGTGACTCCTGATGATTTAATCACTGATGGGATGATAGCCAAATAGAAGCAGACATTGTTTCAACTTCTCTCCTGTGCCATGAGAATATATATTATCTAGAATACAATGAGCCCTCCTCCCTAGTTCTCTTTTATGAGTATCTGTCTCACCCCGGTCTTCTTTGCTCTCTAAACTTTTCCTTTGACAACAACAATTTTTACCCCATCTTTATTCTCTGCCTAGGGCCATTACGGCTTGTTCAGATTATTTTCTGTAACACAATAGTTGAGCTTCAACTAGTACTCCATCACTGGACTATTCTTTTTTAATGCATTTCTTAGTTTAAACCCAGAAAGCAATTTCATTAGCTTAGCTTGGGTGCTTGAGCAAAACCCTAAAATGTTATCCCTAGATTATTTCTTCATTTTACTTTCAGAACATGAAAGAGGAAGAAGACTTTAATAGTTAAACATTACTTGTAATATAAACATCTTTCTTTATCAGGACTGTGAGTCAACTAGTTTAGCTAAGAACCAACTTAAAATAAGCTACTAATGTTGTAGCTGGAGCACATGGCTAGTTGTTACTAGCTATGTGTGCTTGCTGTGTCACAATTATTTTATTCTTTGTACCGAGGTTTGCAATATGAGCAAACATATTATTAGTTGTGAGCATTGACTCTATACATATAGTCAATGTTTTCTGGTTAGCGTAAGCCTAATACACAATAAGTACTATAATGTGTTACAGAGTTAATTAATAGTATTAACTTTCTCAAGGTCCTTATTGAATAAAGTTTCTAATCCAAAAGTATCTGCAGAACCCACTAATCACTGTTCCCTGAACAATTAAAGCATAATTATCATTTCTTATCTTCTAGAATTGTCCTTTTATCTGTACTATGGGATCCATGCTTTCTGCCTCAACTGTGTATGTATTTGATTCTCCCATTTGAGATAATACATATTAAATTTGTGCTTAATAAACTTTTTTCAGGACCACTCTCAGCCTTAAATTATTAAATGTCTGTAAATGTAGTATTTTAGTTTGTAGTTCTCAAGAAGTACGATCAAGGCCAAACATTTGGTAAAGTTTCCAATTCTTTGTTTCCTTCATCTTGCAAACTGCAGTTCTAACTTGGAATTCCACCACATAAATTTAGATATTTAACTTCCTATAACAATATTCAGTCTGCTCTCTGAATTTATTTATTGAACAAAATAAATTTAACAAATTTATTTCCTTACAACAAATGTTGGGAAATTCTGATATTCCAGTTCATCTGTTTCCCTAATTATGAACAATTATTTTTATATACATGCAATTATTTCAACTGGATAAATAATTGAAATAAAATGTCCAACTTACTAGTTAAAAAGATCAATTCCTTTAATACAAACGACAGAACTAACTGTAATATAGTTGATTCATTAAGATTTATTATACATCAGTAGGCAAGTTTCTGTTGTCATGGGACCACTGTATATAATGAATGCTACTAATGCCACTAAACCTTAGGAAAGTGGGATGGGAATGATTGAGGATCTATAATTTTATAAAAACCCAATGCCACTAAAGAAAACTAATAGTTTAGTGTAGAATTAACTCATTTTCTCTTAATATTGATCAGCATGTGACCTCTGACCATTCCTTCCTTTAGAATATACTGTATAGTTTTTATACAAACTGAAAAATGTATCACCTTCTCCTTTAGATAATTATATATAATGTTCAGGGATAAATTTCAATTCCATGTCTCATACACACTTCATCCATCTTCATATTTGATCCAAGATGTAACTGGTTTATTTACAAATGAGTTCACATAAAATGCATATAATAAAAAAGGAGAATGCATAGGAATCTTGAAAGAAGTCAGTGACCTAAACTGAAGATTTTCATTGTGCAGTCCATCAGGATTTTTTTCAAATATAAGAGTGTTTTATCAATTAGCCAAATCAGTGTTTTTTTAGCATTAAAATTAAAATTAACACCAAAAGCCATTAAAAGCACAGCTCTAAATACAGATAAACTAAACAGAAAAGTAAAAATACCAAGGAAATGAAATCAATAGCACAGCTGGAATAAAAGATGGTGACAGGAGCCAAAAACCAGATTGCAAAGCAACTGGATATTTTTCAGATGAATGGAATGTATAAACTGTGCCAATGCACAGCTGGACACTCAAAGTCACCCCATCAGACTCTCCATTATATGCAGCTTGGGAGTATCAAAAATAATCTCTGATTGCCTTCTTCCACATCATCCTCAGATGAACCATATTCACCATAGATCTCTTTATTTCCAGTACTGTATTTTACAAGTTGAAAATTTAGTACTGTATTATGTGTATAATAAATAATATAAAACATTTCCATAGAGTACTACAGATTTTAAAGTAAATGCTACATTTTGATGACAATGTGGTTCTCCCTGGGAACAGGTAGGTAGTCTTCACTCTCCTTCCCATCCTTCAATTCCCATTACCCAGTCTCATCCCTATCCCTGTAGCAGACCACCTACAGGGGCTTGTCTTTCCTCTCTTCCTCCATTCCCTGGGGACTCCACAGATCCTCCTGACATACCCAGCTTTCCTTCTTCCTTTGGACCCTCTCACCCCCTGCCTTATAAGCCCATCTTTATTCTTCCTGTCTGTCCCTAATATTTAGAAACACATTTACCCAGGAACTCCAGTGGCAACACTTGGCATGTACTGAGAAATATGTCCTACCAGGAAACTCACAGCCACCACATGCTCTTAAGATCTAGACTGGGAAACAGAAACCAAGAAATAAAAAAAATCCAATGAACAAATACAAGATCAGTTATCATCTAGATTCACAATCATTCCCAAACTAAGTACCTAGACACCAGAACAAAAACACAATTATTAGCACCCATGACAATTTTTTTACCAGAGCCAGAAAACCTACTACAATAGGCCCTGAGAAATGTGATATACCTTAAGCAAAAGACAAGGACTCCAAAATAGCTATTACAAATCTGTCAAATCACCTTAAAGATGATATTAATAAATCCATTAATTAAATCTATGAAAACACAAACCAACAGTGAAATGAAATAAAGAAAACTATTCAAAACATAAAAGTGAAAATGGAGTCACTAAATAAAACTCAAAACTGAGGTAAAACTGGATGTGAAAAACTTAGGATCTCAAAGAAGAACCACAGAGATAATCCTCATGAAAAGAATACAAGATTTGGAAGAAAGAATCTCAGGCATTGAAGACAAGAAAGAAGAAATAGATATGTCAGTCAGAGAAAATGTTAAATGTAAAAAAAAAAAATCCAGGAAATCCAGGACACTATAAAAAGACCAAATCTAAGAATGATAGACATAGAGGAGAGAGAGGAAATCCTGGTCAAAGGCACAGAAAACTTTTGCAAAAAAAATCATGGAAGAAAATTTCCCTAACCTAAAGGAAGTACCAATTAAGGTACAAGGAGCATACAGAACACCAAATATACTGAAACAGAAGAGAAATAGTCAAAACCCTAAATGTACAGAATAAAGAATATTGCAAAAGGAAAAGACCAATTACAAATAAGGGCAGAGCTATTAGAATAAACTTGAATTTTCAATGAAGGCATTAAAAGCCAGAATGTCTGAACAGACATTCTGTAAACTCTAAGATACCACAGATGCCAGCCCAGACTTCTATACCCAGCACAACTTTCAATCACAATAGATGGAGGAGAAGAAACACATCCCACAATAAAAACAAATTTAAGCAGTATCTGTCCACAAATCCAGCCCTACAGAAGGCATGAGAAGGAAAATTTTAACCTGAAGAGTTAAACCACACCTAAGAAAGCACAATGAATAATTAATCTCAAACCAGCAAAACAAAAAGAGGGGTTGAGAACACCACCACAACAGAATAACAGGAACCAAAAACTAAACACCAAATCAAAATACTGCTCATCATTAACTCTTAGCATCAAGTGTCCCAATCCCCCCAACCCCCACCACCAAAAAAGATATGGACTAAGGGTAGATTCAAAAACAGGGTCCAAAAGGTAAGGCTTCCCATGGGGATGGGATGAGGGTCAGGAGGGGAAGGCTAGGGATTTTCAGGAAGAAGGATGGGAGGGGGAATCTGTGGTTAGCATGTAAAATGAATAAAAAAGTTCTTAAATTAAAAAATTAAATTAAAAAAATAGGATCCATCCTTCTGTTGTATCCAAGAAACATATCTTAAAATCAAGGTTAGATATCACCTGAGGGTAAAAGGATGGAAAAAAGGCTATTCTGTTTGTCTTTCTGGGTCTGGATTAGCTGACTTAGGATGATTTTTGCTAGTTCCATCTATTTGCCTACAAATTTCATGATGTCTTTTTTTTTTTTTTTTTTTTTACCATTCTGTAATACTCCATTGTGTAAATGAACCACATTTTCTTTATCCATTCTTTAGTTGAGAGATGTCTAGGTTATTTCCAGGCGCTGGCTGGGATGGTCTGTATGTCAATTTACTCTGATTGGTCTATAAATAAAACACTGATTGGCCAGTGGCCAGGCAGGAAGTACAGGCAGGACTAACAGAGGAGAAAAGAAAGAACAGGAAGGCAGAAGGAGTCACTGCCAGCTGCTGCCAGGACAAGCAGCACGTGAAGATGCCAGTAAGGCACGAGCCACATGGCAAGGTATAGATTTATAGAAATGGATTAATTTAAGCTATAAGAACAGTTAGCAAGAAGCCTGCCATGGCCATACAGTTTGTAAGCAATATAAGTCTCTGTGTTTACTTGGTTGGGTCTGAGCGGCTGTGGGACTGGCAGGTGACAAAGATTTGTTCTGACTGTGGGCAAGGCAAGAAAACTCTAGCTACACATAGTTGAGCAAGTGTCCTTATTGTATGATTGAGCATCTTTTGGGTTTATGCCCAAGAGTGGTATTGCTGGATCTTGAGGCAGGTTGATTCTCAATTTGCCATACTGATTTCCTGAGTAGCTATATGAGTTTGCACTCCCACCAGCAGTGGAGGAGAGTTCCCCTTACTCCACACCCTCTCCTACACAAGTTGTCATCAGTGTTTTTTATCTTAGCCATTCTGACAGGTGTAAGATGGTATTTCAGAGTTGTTTTGATTTGCATTTCCATGATGGCTAAGGATGTTGAGCAATTCCTTAAGTATTTTTTGATCATTTGATATTCTTCTGTTGAGAATTCTCTATTTAGATTATAGCCCAATTTTAAGTGAATTGTTTGGTATTCTGATGTCTGGTTTCCTGAGTTCTTTATATATTTTGGAGATCAACCATCTGTCATAAGTGGATATTAGATGCAAAGCAAAAGATGGAACCATGTAGCTAGAGTTTTCCTGCCTGGCCCACAGTCAAGACAAATCTTTGTCACCCGCCAGTCCCACAACCGCTCAGACCCAACCAAGTAAACACAGAGACTTATATTGCTTACAAACTGTATGGCCATGGCAGGCTTCTTGCTAACTGTTCTTATAGCTTAAATTAATCCATTTCCATAAATCTATACCTTGCCACGTGGCTTGTGGCTTACCGGTGTCTTCACATGCGGCTTGTCATGGCAGTGGCTGGCAGTGTTTCTCTGCCTCAGCCTTCTGCTTCCCAGAATTCTCCTCTCTCCTTGTCCCACCTACTTCCTGCCTGGCCACTGGCCAATCAGTGTTTTATTTATTGACCAATCAGAGCAATGTGACCTACAGACCATCCCACAGCATAACCAGGCTACAATCTGCAACCACAGAGAAACTAGGTAAAACGTAGGGGCCTAAGAGAGACATTTATGGGCCACCCAAGAAAAGGGAAATAGTTAAGTAGTTAAGATCTGGGTAAACTGGGAAAGGAGGGAGAGGGAGAGGGATGGGAACACTAGGAATTGAGATTGCTGAGTTGGGGAAGGGATGGAGAGGGAGAGCAATGAAAGAGATGTCTTGATAGAGTGAGCCATTATGGGTAAGGGAGAAAGCTGGTGCTAAGGAAATTCCCAGGAATCCACAAGGATGACCCCAGCTAAGACTCCTAGCAACAGTGGAGAGGGTATCTGAACTGATTACTTCCCTTGTAATCAGATTGGTGACTGCCTTGTCATCATAGAACCTATATCTAGTGACTGATGCAAGTAGAATCACAGATCCACAACCATGCACTGGGCCAAGATCCTGGAGTTCAGTTGAAGAGAGGGAGGAAGGATTATATAAGCAAGGAAGGTCAAGATCCTGATGGGGAAAACTACAGAACAGCTGACCCGAGTTAGTGGGAGCTCATGGACTCTGGACTGCCAGCTGGGAAACCTGCATGGGATTGAACTAGGCCCTCTGAATGTGGGTGACAGATATGTGGCTTGATCTGTTTCTGGAGCCCTGGCAGTGGGACCAGAATTTATCCCAGGGGCATGAACTAGCTTTTTGGAGCCCATTTCCTATGGTGGGATACCTTGCTTAGCTTTAATGCAGGGGGAGGGGCTTGGTCATGGCTCAACTTGATATATGAGACTTTGTTGACTCCCCAAGGGAGGCCTTACCCCCTCTGAGGAGTGGGTGGGGTGGTAGATTAGAGAGGAGATGAGAACAGGAGAAGGGGAGGGAGGGAGGGAAAATTATGGTTGGTACATAAAATGAAAAAAATTTAAATAAAAACATAAACAATGTATTCCAAGCAAATGGACCCAAGAACCAATCTGGTATAGCCATTTTAATATCTGAAAAAAAGTAGGCTTCCAACCAAAACTAATCAGAAGAGATAGAGAAGGACACTACAAACTCATCAAATGTAAACTCCATCAAGAGGACATTACAATTCTAAATACGTGCAGCAAATACAAGACATTGAAGTTCATAAAAGAAACAATTCTACAGCTAAAATCACATATTGACCACAGAGTGATGGTGATTTCAATACCTTTCTCACCAACAGACAAACCAGACAAAAACTAAGCAGAAATGCTGAAGCTAAAAGACATTATAAATCAAATGGACCTAACACATTTACAGAACATCTCACCCAAACACAAAAGAATATACCTTCTTCTTAGCAGTTAATGGAACTTCCTGTAAGATTTACCACATACTTGCACACAGAGCTAGTCTCAACAGATGCAAGAAAATTGAAAGAACACTCTGCATCTATCTGACCATCAAAATTAAAGTTGGATATCAACAACAGAAACATTATAAGCTTGTGGAAATTGAACAACTAACTACTGAATAAAAGCTGGGTCAAGACAGAAATTAAAGACTTTCTAGAATTGAATGAAAATAAAAACAAAAAATACCCTAACTTCTGGGATATATTGAAGGTTGTTCTAAGAGGCAAGTACATAAATCTAAATGTCTACATATTGTAATTGGAGAGATCTCATAATACCTTAATGACACACCTCAAAGTGCCTGAACAAAAGGAAGAAATAATGTCCCAAATGAGCAGATGGCAAGTAATAATCAAACTGAGGAATGGAATCAATAAAATAAAAAAAAAATCAGTAAAAAGAATCAAGGAAACAAAGAGTTGATTCTGTGAGAAGATCCATAAAATTGACAAATGCTAGCCAAATTAACTAAAAAGTGGAGGCAGAAAATCTAAGTTAAGAAAATTAGACACAAAAATGGAGATATAATAACAGATACTAAGAAAATCCAGAAAATCATAAGGATACACTTTAAAAACCTGTAGCTCACCAAAAGTAGAAATCTAAAAGAAATGAATAATTTTCTTAATATATACCATCTAACAAAGTTAAATCAAGATGAGATGAGTAATTTAAACAGACCTATAACCTGTAATGAAATAGAAGCAGTAATTAAAATAAAGCCCAGGGCAGATGTTTTAAATGCAGAATTCTATCAGTCTTCAATGAAGAATTAACCACAATACTCTGAAAATTATCCTACACCAAAGAAACAGAAAGGACATTGCTCAAATCTTTTTTAAGAGGCCACAAATACCCTGATACCTAAACCACATGAAGACCCAATAAAGAAAGAGAATAATGGAATGATTTTCCTTATGAACATAGATGCTAAAATTCTCAAAATAAAAAAAAACATGCAAAATAAATCCAAGACTACATCAAAAATACCATCCACCATGATCAAGTAGGCTTTGTCCCATGGGAGGTACAACATACTTGAATCAATCAATTTAATCACCATATAAACAGACAGAAAAACAAACAACACATGGTCATCTCAATAAAACTAGAAAAGACCTTTGACAAAATCCAACATTCCTTCATGATAAAAGTACTAGAGAGACCAAAGATACAAGAGATATACCCCACCATAATATCAGTGGTTTAGAGCAAGCCAATAGCCAACTTCAACTTAAATAGAGAAAAACTCAAAGCATTTCCACTAAAATCAGGAATAAGACAAGACTGCCCACTCTCACCATCCCTATTCAGTATAGTACCTGGAGGCTTAACTAGAGAAATAAGACAACTGAAGGAGATTAAAGAATGCAATTAGGAAGGGAAAAAGTCAAATTATGCTTATTTGCAGATGATATGACTGTATGTATATGTGGCCCTAAAAGTCCCATCAGGAAATTCCTACAGCTGATTAACACTTCAGCAAAGTAGATGGATATAAAATTATCACATAACTTTAATAATTTTCCTATGTACAAGAGAATAAAATCAGGGAAATAATGCATTTCACAATACCTAAAAGGGTTTTGTGACCAAAGAGTTTCCTGGCAACTGGGGGCTAAGGAATGCCACAAAAATAACACCATGCAACAGACTTCATACAAGAGATTCGGGGAGGAGGTATGCAAAATGGCTACCCCTGAGCAGGGATGGAGACAGCAGCAGATCAGGTCATGATGGTAAATTATATAGAGTGGGTAAGGAGCACACACATAGGGAAAATACCAAGAAGGTGGTGATGGTGGAAACTGTGTTGCATTGGCCATTCATAACATTGGCAATGAGTCATTGAAGGTAGGGTGGGGCTGAGGGGAGAGCACATGGTTCTGGAATGTGGATGTTTCTTAGTTGACTAACATTCCTCCCTTTTGTTTATTATAAAAGGTAAGGACATGTGAAGGGTGACTAGTGAAGTAGGAGTGAGAACTCTGTGTCATTTAGATGGTTTCTTGTTGTCTGGAAGTGTTGACATCTTTGGAACCCAAGAAAGCTGGAATGTTGGCCAAGGCCAGGAAGAACAGGCTATTTTGGTCACTGTTTGGGCTCTGTGGGACTATTTGGAGCTAGGAAAGTGCAGGCTGCTTTGGAGCAATTTGAAGTCTTTAATTTATTGGAAGTCTTCTGGAGCAGATACATTTTAGGAATAGAAGGTAAGGTAAAAGAGTTTGGGAGGTGGGTATACATATGAAACTTCCAGCCCATGGTCCTGGTAGTTGAGGGAGAGAATCCCAAGATGGGGGGGGGGCACAGGAGGGGATGACACACGGGGGGGGGGGACCCCACTCTCAGAAATAGGCATGTGGGGAGATTTAGGAATACTTATATGGAGTCTTGTGTGACCTGTGAGAGGTGGATCCAAGTCAATTAATTCCCTGAAGCTTACATGAATTTTTTTAAGTTTACAAAATGAGATGAAAGTTTTAGATGTTAGCATTATCACTGTTAGTAATCTGTATGGAAAGCCATCTTGTAAAAAAGGCAGTAGACTCATGCCTTTGAGTCATAGTAGAAGCTTGGGGATTTGGCATTAAAATGATTTGGGATTAAAGGCATTAACAGTTTCCAGAGGATTGACTATATAGATTGGACAGGGATTTTTTTTTAGCATATTTAACCCCATTCTTAAAAGACAACCAAAATAATTTTAAAATCTTGAGCTTGTGACTTATAGTAGTAGTCAATGCTTTACCAGCTTATTAGAACTCAATTTATTGATGTTGAAATTTTGAACTTTAGAAGTTTTAGCATAACAATAGCATAGTGAGGAGAAAGGAAGTACAAAACATTTTTATTTTTCACAAACCTTAAATCATTTTTAGACCTTTACAACATTCATTTAAATACCTTAAAGCAATTTCTTAGAGATTTATCACTTGCATTTTCACATTTTAAAATATTTTTAGACCCTCACAACTTACTTAAGCTTTCATATCCTCAAACCTTTATAACTCATATTTATATACCTTAGAACATTTTCTTAGACACCCCAAACTTACATAAACTTTAAACTTTTTCTATGCAACCATTTACCATGAGACACAAGTGCTCTTGATTCTGAGAGCAGTCATTGTAAAGCAAGTTCCTTTAAAAAAGAATAGTAAAAAGTTATTTTGAAACCTGTTTTGTGAGTTTTCTCTTTTCAGAGTCTGGTAGCAATGTAAACTGTCTTTCTCAGCTGGAGACCTACTAACTCTAGAAATGTGAGGTCTGAGGCCTGATTTAAATGAATTAACAAGGCAGCTGAATCCTTAGGAAAGGAGCTGGTATGCTTGTTGCTATTAAACTGACAAAGCTACAATTAATCAATATCATCAGAGATCTGAGAAGGATAACTTATAGCAGAAAATATAATTCAACTGGTCTATGTATCAATTAAAATGACAGAGACTTACTCATTCCCTAGATGGTTGCCCTGGGTCTCCATGGCTCTACTGGGGCCAGTGATCATAGGTCTTCAGCAGTCATACAGAACAGCATTTAATCTTCATCTGCCACACCAAGCAACATCAGCCTCTGGCTGCCAGACCGAGGTCTGAGAAATTTTATTTTGTTAGTGTTATAGCTTTGAGGGGAAAGGTGTCCTGGCAGTTGGGAGTCAAGGAATACCACAAAGTCACACCCCACACAAGAGATTTATTGGGAGGGAAAAACCCAGGGTGGTAGCTGACTCTCCTTGGGTAGAGTCCAAGAGAGTGAGAACTACAGTTTTAGAAGACATGGTATCTAAGATAGTCCCGGAGGAGAGATAGGATGTGAAAATGTGAAAACTATGTTAAGAACCAGTAGAATCTTACATTCAAGTTGCATGTCAGCCAAAGAGAAGACAAATGTACTAAAATCCCTTTATGTTCTTGTTTGCATCTTCAATGGAATGATACCTCTTCTTTCAATTAATAAATTATTGTGTAAATAGAAAAGAAGCAGGAAAAACTATTAAGGGATCTCTACATGTGCTCTACAAACAACATATCACACAATTAAATTTAAAGTATGAGCAACAGAAAACTGAAGGCAGGCATAAGTGGAGTTTAATCAGCAATGCCAGGTCTTGAGTTTTATGAATATGCTTAATTTTGTTCACAGCAGCTTCAAGATATACCTCATCCTTTTGCTACTCCATTACATGAAACCTATTTCTCCACTCTTCTTTTCACACAGAAGCAAATCTCATAGTAGAACTTGGTAGACTAGGATTCAGTTAGCAAAGGTTTATGGAATTCCTAGGAAAATTGATGAAACTGACCATTACATTAAATAAAATAAGTCATAGTAAATACCAAGGTTTCCTGTCATAAATGGATGTAGATAGAAATAGAAATGTGACTGTGTAAAGGAAAGGGGTCAGAAGGAAGAGAAGGGAGCCAGTGAGGAGCCAATGAGGTAGGGGGGAAAATGTGACGTGAAAGCAGAAGGGGGCATTATGTGGGTGGAGGAAAGGGACTATCAAGAGAAGTGAATAAGAATGAAGTACTTTTAAATGTCCATCACTTATCATGCTAACCAAAAAGTTAATTTGAAAAATAAGAAAAAAATAAGAGCAAGGTTCATGAGGAAATTTTTCTTTTTTCTTTTGTTGTTTCTTTTATTTTTGAGATTGTAATATAATCGCATCATTTTCTCTTTCCTTTTCCTCACTCTCAAATTCATGGCCTCTTCTTTTATCAATTGTTGTTATTTATATATTTGCATATATATTCCTAAAGAGATAAATGTAAGCCCATTCTATATAATGTTCCTTAATCATATGTTTTCAGGGCTGATCCAATGAGTATATCTATAAAACAACTCCCACATCTAAAACTCAGGGGTCATTGCAGAAGAGGGGATGTAAAGAATAAGAGACAGAGAATCAAGAGTTTGCTGTGAAACTGTGTCTTTTAGTAACAAAAGAAATGTAACCCATAAAGTCTCATCAACATGACAGCCTATACCTGAGTTGACCAAGGACAACAATAGACATGTTTAAGCAGATGGGGAAAGACCACACGGCCTCAGCCTATATAGAGAACCACAGACAACTAAAGAAGGCTGTGAGCCAAAATCATTTTTCTTTAAAAAAAAAAGATTCAATCTGAAAGCCAAAAAATTACTTCCTTTTCATTTTCAGTGATTTAATTTTGTCACATGTATGTAAACCTTATATTTTATTCATAAAGCCATTGACTGAAGTTCATTGAACATCCTAATTGAGTATTATATCTTGATTTTTAGCCTACAAGGACATCTTGGATATGATTCCCAAAAGCATCTATGGATTTTGGTGATCAATATTTTAACATAATAAATAATATCAGTCTATAACTCTGAAGCCCTCACTCTTTGTTATTAACTAGAAAATAAGATGAATGAACATAGAGTTTGAAGATGGATTTTAGAAGTGTTTTGCTGTTCATTTGCACAATGTACGTAGTTGGAGAGAAAAATTCTCATTTAGAAGAATATAGAAAAAAAAAATCTAAGATAAGTGATGGTAGTGTGAAATGACCTGAAGGAAAAGTTTTTCATGTTGTTTTGTCCAGGTATATCTGAATAGACTTCTTATGGTAATTAATGAGGACACTGTGACTTGAAAAATCAGTAAAATTATGCCAAGTAAATAGTGGGTAAAGGGTTTATTCAATAGAAAAAGCAAGTGTTTATGTGAACTCTTCAAAAAATAAGATGAAGACCAACTACAGAGTGTGAGCTGTAGCATAAAATAGTAACAAGAAAAATATCTTGAGACACAGCTAAAGGATTTGGGTTATTAACTAAATACATCGAGTAAACATTGAACAGTAGAATACAAAAGTTATATTTAATGCTTGGGAGAGGGTAATAAAAGCAGAAGGAGGAAAGTGTTTAATCATAACAGCAGCCAGAATAGAGTGTGGAAAGGGGATAAGATGCAAACAAATGGCAGATGTTATAGAGTACATGAGAACTCATTATTCACATCACACATTTTCTCAAAAACTGAAATGGTTCTAAAATGTAAACATTTGAAAAATAGATACAAATTAATATTTAACTCTAAAAGGAAAAATATGTTCTCAAAAATTTGGAAGAAAAAAATGCATTTTTAGAAAGGATGATTCACTTGTACACACAGCAATGTGGCTACTGTGTGAAGTTTAAATGCAACCTACATCTAAATAACTCTTCCTGATGAAAAATCATTTATCTACCAAATATATTAGATACATTTTTAAAAGATGTGCCAACAACTTTTGCTTCTTCAGTAGATTATGCCCAAACATAATGAATACCTTTGTGCTTATCAACTGCACATGGCTCCCCTTGGTATTACAATGAAGGTTCTGTGTGTTTGCTGTGGTATACGCCATTTATTTTCAGGAAAATATGCTTCTTTTGCTTCTTTCTTATATTTTCCAAAGAATTATACAGGGAAATGGTTTCTTCTTTTAAGAAATACCACCTCACAATGCATCCACTTTCTTCAAGTACTTCTTTATTTTTATTGAGCTCATGGACTCTGGGCTGACAGCTGGGGGGCCTGCATGGGACCCACTAGACCCTCTGAATGTGGGTGAAAGTTGTGTGGCTTGATGTGTTTGTGGGTCTCCTGGCAATGGGACTAGGACTTATCCTGGGTACATGAACGGGCTTTTTAGAGCCCATTCCCTATGGTGTGATGCCTTACTCAGCCTTGATGCAGGGGGGAGGAGGTAGGTCTGGCCCCAACTTGGTATGCCAGCCTGAGTAGACTACCCAAGGGAGGCCTTACCCTCGATGAGGATAGGATGGGGGTTAGGATGGGGCCAGGTGTGGGGGAGTGAGAGAAGGGGAGGGAGGGGGAAACAGGAATTGGTATGTAAAAGGAAAGACAATTTTTTTTTTTTTTTTGGTTTTTTCGAGACAGGGTTTCTCTGTGTAGCTTTGCGCCTTTCCTGGGACTCACTTGGTAGCCCAGGCTGGCCTTGAACTCACAGAGATCCGCCTGCCTCTGCCTTCCGAGTGCTGGGATTAAAGGCGTGCGCCACCACGCCCGGCAAGAAAAATTTTTTAAATTAAAAATTATAAAAAAATAAAAATCAATTTATTTCCTTCTTTAAATTATTAGGTTTTTTTTTAAATTATGGCCATCTGTACTTTTCTGTAATTATCTCTATTCTTTATAAAAACAAACTTCTTTGATGAAGAGTGAGAACTACATTTATCAGAAGGAAATGAAAACTACATTTATCTGTAGGATAAATTTTGGTATATAATTAGGAATTATGCTGGTCTAGTAAGTGACAATAGTAGCTTCCTTTCTAATATTCATGATCTCACTTGCCTCTGATATTTGGCTTGGTTTCTAATACCAAGTATCATTTCCATTCTATAGAGTGGCTCTTAGGTTCAATTGGAGATCTCTTGGTTACTGCTAAAATGTGAGTACCACCATTGCACCTTGAGGGATATGTTGCAAGGCTAGTTGTTATAGTTCACAGTGCCAGAGATGGGTAGTACTATTAATTTCTTTCCTATCTTGACAATTTACATAGTACTTTTTGGCACTATAAAAGCTAGACCAAAAGGAAAATGCTTTCAGGTTACACTAAGCCCAATTTTTTCATATCTTCTGTCCAAAGAATATGGTGTTTCAGCAACAGGAACTTAGCTTCTACTTCTGAAAAGCAATCAAGGTAAACATCAATAACCAATGTTGTTTTATGAGCCTCTTGGACTGCCCTAGTGAACCACTCTAACAGATTTTTCATGTCTGGTACTAGAGTTTTTGTTAGTCTCAGGAGCATTATCAGTCTAATTGGCATACATTATTTAAGACACTGTATTAGTCAATGTTTTCTAGAGGATCAGAACTAATAGGAATATGTTTGTGTATGTGTGTATAATGTGTATTGGATTTATTATATGTGAATTATATGTGTGGGAGATATGTATATATTGGGGCTGATCTTCTCACGTTCTAGCCTCAAGGAATCATATTATTTTATATTTACTGAAAGCTATACACATGGAGACAACTATAAGCAGTGTGTGTGTGTGTGTGTGTGTGTGTGTGTGTGTGTGTGTGTGTGAATGTATGTATCTGTGGTGATTTAAATGAGAATGGCCCCTATAGGCTCATATACTTAAATGCTTGGTCCCCAGTTCTTTGAACGGTTTGGGAAGGATTAGGAGTGGCAGTGTTGGAGGAGGGGTGTCCCTAGGGGTGGGCTTTGAGGTTTCAAAAGCCCATGCCAGGCCAAGTGTTTCTCATTTTATCCCCTTGCTGCTTGACCTTATAGGCTGTGGTCCAGCCAGTCTAACAATGGTTGTCTTTGGAAGGGAACCCTAACAATCCAGTAGTTGTTCAGTCCATGAGGCTGGATGCCTCAGCTGGTCTTCAGTGTATATTAGAATATAGCCTCTCTATATAGCCTCTCATGTCAGTGAGGGAATTAACTTGCCATATATTTAGATATTACCTCTATGAGCCATTCTCATTGAAATCACCGCAAATACACACACCTACATACACACACATGTATGTACATATAGATGTATATATGTGTGTATATATATGTACATACATTGTGTATAATTTTCCATAAATATAAAATAATATGATTTCTTCAGGCTGTATTATGAGAATCCCAGTCCCAACAAATACATTTACAAAATAACTCCTATATCTAAGGCTCAGAGAACACTGCAGAAGAGAAAGAAAGATTATAAATTTGAATAGACCAGAAAGTCTACTGTGAGATTGTATCTCCCAGAAATGACAGGGAAGCTACACCCATGAGCCCCTAACAATACACTTACCTAAACAAGACTTTAACAATGGGAATATCAGTAGACATTATAAATCCGAAGGGAGAAATACCATAGGATCCACAATTAGATAAACATTATATCAGTAACTCTAATGAGTCTTTCTTTGTACCGCCAGCTTGGAAATAATGACACAGAGACTTATTATTGACTGTGAAAGCTTATCTTTAGCTTAGGCTTATCCCCTTAGCTCTTATAACTTAAATTAACCCATTTATTTTAATCTACATCCTGTCGCATGGCTCATTACCTCATCTCTCCATACTGCTCATACTGCTTCCTCTGCATCTGGCTGTCTTTTTCTTCCCAGAGTTCTCTCTGTCTTGAGAAGTCCCACCCATACCTCCTGCCTAGCTACTGGCTATTCAGCTTTATATTATACAAATCACGGCAATATACCTTCACACAGTGAATAAATTTCCTACAACAAGTAACAATAATAATCAAAGACAAAATGTCCATTAGTTTGAGGGGAAGTCGAGATGGCATGGTAGGGATTGGAGGGAGGAAACAGAAAGGAAAAATTAATGCAGTTATATTTTAATTTAAATTTTTAAATAAAAATTAATGGCCTCAGTCTCATCTACTGATATAATATCTATACAAATATATAAATGATTGATTTTCTTATTCACAGAGAAGAAAATATACATTTTTATCTCTTGGGTTTAAGATGATGCTCATTATAAAAATTATAGTGTGAGACAAAAGGGAAAAGTTCAGAGGATAATAAAATTGTTGATGAAATTTTAGGTAAGCTTTAATTAGACCAGGAATGAAATAAAATTAAATACTTCAAAAAAGATGAGAATATTTTTCCATCTTCAGCTTCTAGTTCTGGACATTAAAGGAAAGTCCAACGCCTTCATGAACAGAGTGACCTAGAACATACCCACAGGCCTCTGCAATAACTTCTACTGTATACTTTGTAATCTCTCCGATGAAATCTAGAGCTCACACTTCTACTTTTAAAATCTTTATCCCACTAAGAAATGTAACCAAACTATGTTACAAACTCAGCCTTTTTTCTCCAACTTGGATACTGCCAGTTTGAATACTTCCATGTAGGTTGTGATTGTGGAAAAGTTATACTGAGCAGAACAGCTCCAATTTTTACCACAATATAAAACTGCCTGAAATGAAAACATGGGAGAGGAATAGAGCTGATATAAAATAAAACAGAGTAGTATTTCTTTTAATGTTGAACCTTTTATTTTTAAATAAATCCTATTGAAGGTTTCTGCTTTGCTTTCAATTGTATTATTCTTCGCGTTGTTTCAAGGAATAGTAACAACAAAAATGATGGCAATGTCTTACTCCTGTTTCATAAGTAATGCTTTAAATACTATATAATGCATTACAAAGTCAAAAATTCCCCTTTCTCCACTCCTCCCTTTCTAGATCTTTGCTGTGCTCTTCATTTGAGACGTCCTAAATGACTTAATAACAGAATTTAGAATAGTATGTTTTGACTCTAATTTTTTGTATACTTGTGTGAAATCTTTTATTCTTTCCACATTCCTGTGAAATTTTGTTTACATTACAAATCTTGGCTTAGAATATGTTGAACTTTTGCTGATCTTCAAACCTGGTCTAAATGGTCTTCTTTTGTGCCATTTTCCATAAAAGCTAGAACTTTCATCATCTTGTTACATACAAAAAAAGCTGCTGTGAACTTAGCTATTGTTTGCTGTTATAGAAAAGAGCCCTGGTTGTGCATGGAGGGGTGGGGGGAGGGGGAAGGGAGAGAAAAAGAGTCAGGTAAGCAGACAGACACAGACACAGACAGAAAATCAACCTTACTTTCTCCTTTTGGCTTATGTACTATTTTTAAGCCTATTTTCTACAGAAGATAAATATTGTTTAAACTTTATAGTGAATTAATAAATCTAAGTGGTGGAATCTGAACATTTTCACAAATTCATCTAAAGTAAAATGTTTTACCATTACTTCTTGTGAATAACTTTCCTTTTCCTTGGGAACAGGATGCAAAGGGGGAGGAAGAAGAGCCATTCTCTTTCATCTCACAGCAGTTATGTACTAAGGATTTCTTTAAACAAAGGAAAGCTAATGGCTGCATTATAAGGTATTCATGCTTTTCCCGGCCTCTCTGCTGCTTCAAACAGTACTGGTGACTTAATATTTTCAGTGTTAAGAGTCAAATTACTGAAAAATAATATGAGAGCAATATTTTAGCCAAGGGTCTGAAATTTATCATGGAAAATGTTCACAAACATCTTGCTTGGAAATGTGATAGCAAACTAGATGGTGTTGTGCTTGGATTGAAACTCTCTGTGATACTTGGAATAAACGTTTAATTATGAAAATTTACAAGGTTGCATTTATTCACTTATATTCTGGAATGTTAAAGTTGAAAATTCTTTTTGAACTTAGGAATAAGAATGATTTTCATTCATAAAACAATATTTCCCTTTGCCTTCATGTAACTGGGTTATTTGGATTGAGCATTCTTAGTCAAATTCTTTTTCCGTGTACTTGGCAGAATGGTACCTTAGTACAAATAAACAGTGGTTTCTAAAAATTAAAAAATGATGTGATCACTTCCCCACTTAGAACTATTCTGTGGTTTGCACTGCTTTGGGTTTGGCCTGAAGACAGACACATAAGTAACATACAGAGTGAGCAGATAGCACCTATATATCATAGGATGTTTGCATACACACACACACACACACACACACACACACACACACACACACACACATTTGTTTACAAATCATATATATATGGGTTTCAGGATGTATATGAACTAGCATCGTATTCCTCCCTGCTCTTTCTGTTGGCCAGGATATGTGCACGAACTAGGATTATATTTCTTGTCACCAGCACCTTCCTCTCCCCTTATCTCTGTTTCTCTCCCTCCTTTCCCATCTCTGTTTTCCTGTCAACTATGAGGTGATCAATTTAGTTCTGCTCATCTACCCACAAATGAGTTGGGTTTCATCACAGCCCAGAAACAAGGAATCCAAGGAGCCATGGACTGAAATCTCTGAAACTGTAAACCAAAATCAACTCTTCCTCCTTTGAGTTGCTTTTCTATGACATTTTTTGCAGTCAAGAAGTTGACCAATTAGAAACCCTTTAGTTTTGGATGCTAGAGATAGCTCAGTAGTTGGAAATGTTTGCTGCTCTTGCAGAGGCCCTAAGTTCAGTTCCCAGCATTCACATCAGGTAGTTTGCAACCAAATATAACCTAAAAATTCTTTGGGGAATTTGATATCCTCTTCTGTAACCTGTAGGCAGTCATGCGCACACACACACACACACACACACACACACACACACACACCACAAACACTCATACACACAATTAAAATATATCTTTTTTAAAAAGAAACTCACTTGTGTTAAAATGATAAAACAGATAATCTACACAGGAACAACAAAGAAAGAATTTGTAACTTCAGACAAAGTAGTAAGGAAAGAACTCACTGAGCCAATGCTATTTGAAAAATTAAAGAAGCATTTTGAAGAAAATTAATGGCTAACTGAAGAAAGAGTTAAAGAAGTTAAAGGTATATTCATGAGTGTACTTAATTTCAACTGTGACCATAACTAAGTTAGCAGCTCAAATACAGCCCACAAGTGTAGGAACATCTCACAATGCTGTTTTCAGAGTCTGACATTGGTTGCACTAGACTAGAATCTGTGATAGTAAAATACATTGCTTTCTGACTGCTTTAGGGAAGAAGCCATTTATGTACATTTTCCGAGGCTCAGAAGGTAGCCTACAACCTTGGATCCTGGCTGCCTTCCTCTATCATCAAACCCAGCTATTGGTTTGCATATCTAGCTCAATTTTTCTGTTCTACAACCACAAAATGTTGCACTTCAGCAATATGGTCTTACCATCTCATTCTAATGAGCAAAAAAGGGCAGCAGCAATGGCCTGTGTTAGTCTGTGGGCTCTAGTGACAAACAGCTCATAGGAGGCATCTCACATTTAGTACTAAGATATTTATTTAATAACCTTTCTCTTCTAGCAGGGAAACATTCTCCATGCATTCAAGGTACCTGTGTTCAAACTCATTTTTATATAAAACTATATGTTTTAATTAGCTTATAAAGTACTAGTTCTCAACAAGCATTTTTCATGCATCCTTAGTTATATACACCCACCCCCTACTCCTTCCCTCTCCAGTCCTCCTCACTTCCATCCCTGCTTAAATCTTTCACTCTCAGAGTTCTTCCTTTCTACTGTCCTATCATATGTATATAAACCTTAGTCACTTGATGTGTTTCATGAACTCAAGGATATAAAATGTCTATACTTTGACTAAACCTGTGTCACTAGCCCATTCAACAAGGCTTCACCTATCTAATTTTATGCTGCTGTTAAAACTTATTTTATCCTATAGCCTGTAAACAAGAACTTACATTAGTAGCATGTCTCTGTACAAAACAATACAGATTTTCATTTTGCATTTCTCTGCACTTGAACACTAGCTTTTAGTTACTGTGCAAGTGCTAGACACTATATCTTCCCTTTTCTCTCTTCAGTGCAGTGATGCAAACCACTGTGTCTACCTACTCAGCAAAAGGCTCATCTTAGACAGCTGTCAGCTGTTCTGTAATTCCTCAGTTTTTTTTATTATTGGTGACCCTGATTTATATGGCCCAGTATATTTTTCTTGTTTCTTATGGCTGTTAAAACAAACAAACAAAAACGATTTTTAAATCTTATTGACTCATAGTACTACTGGTAAAATTTTACTGACCACATTTTGTAAGAAATTTTATTGAAAACACGTACCAAACACTATATATTCTTCCCTGTACCATCTCTCTCCATTGCAACTCACAACTCACATCTCATGGTGACATTAGCAGCGAAATAAACTACAGTAGCAAATAAATCAATGGCTCTTCATGCATCAGGTCATCTGCTTCTGTCTCTGAGTTGTGAACATCAAACACTAATGACATCATTTTTAATTCAGATGAACTGAGAACCAAAGCCCAACTGAGAGAGCAAGCAGTAACAGGGACATGGTCAAAGATTTACAAACTACCTCTCCTTAGATCAAAGAACAATGGCCTTATTGTTTATTTTGGCCTTTGACATGCTCCCAATAACTTTTTCTGGAGTGTGGAGAGGAGCTGAGTTGGATGCCACTCAAGCTGGCAAACCATCTGGGCAATGCCACCCAGTACTGGATCATGCTGAGTCTTTTCTCCAGTCTCGAAGCAGATGGGGACACTAAGTGCCATTGGCACATCTGGTCTAGGGCCTCTGCATCTCGGGAAGGGTCAGTCTCTTAATTAATTTACTTGAGATAAGATTCCATTGCACCTGGTATTCTTATCTTAGAAATATAGCTTACCAACTCTATAATAAAAAGATATTATAGACTAAAGACAGGTTTTATCTGATTTTATATTCATTTGTTCACCTAAAAACATGTGTTCTGAATCTTACTATTTTAAACTTTTTCATGTCCTTAAAACTGTTACCCAGAAAAAGAAACCATGAAATGTTTTCACTGTTACAAATGGGTGCTTAAAAATATGCTAGAATTAGAGCATCTGTGTGGGCCTTGAATACCCATTTTGTAAAAGTTCTTTGGATGCTTGTGACAGGCATCCAGTATTGAGAACCATGAAATGCTGTTCCTCAATGAGAGTTGCTTGCCTCACATCATCTTGATGTAATTTGACATAGAATCTAATGCTTTTTCCCCTGTTACTAAAGAATGGCATAGAAACAAGCAAGTCTTTTTATAGGCAAAATACCAAACACAGAGAATGTTGGGCTCTTACCCACATTTAGATAATACATTAGAGTAGAAGCAGAAACTGAATCTCTATCTCCTTTAAACAATTGAAAGTTTATTATATTCCATGTCACTCAAATAGCATATGTTTCCACTCTTCCTCTTTACTTAGCATACTAAACTTAAATATGCTAGAGAATGGCTGGAAAGCTTAGAAAGTATAATTGAAACTCAAGCCAGTTCCCCTATGTGAAGTACATATGCCCTACATAAGGGGTGTGAACAAACAAACTGGGAGCTATATTAATTCTATTTGATGGTCATAATGTCTGTGCTCAGAAAACAAGGCATTCCCAAACTTTAACAACCTGAAGAATGAAATGTAGAGTAGTAGCTACCATATGTACCAACCCCTATGCAAGTAAGAACTGACCTAGAGTGTACAGAAGAAAACTGGTAAAGAAAATCTTACAGAAAAATGAGTGAATTTTAGCCTCATCACACACACACACACACACACACACACACACACACACACACACACACACACACACATACACAATCCTGCTGAAGCTTAACCAACTCCAGAAACATGCAAAGCTTTTAAGTTACACTGTAGTCTGTGTGAAGAAAATGTGTCAGTATGGAAGAGTTTAATCAGAAAGTGTTGTAGCTCTTTCTGCCTAATTCTTTCAAAGCTCCATTATTAATCTAAATGCCATCTTCTTTGAGAACATAAACCCAAGGAGTAAGGAAAAAGAAGCCAGAGACTGAAAAATCTGTCATTTTCTTTCCTGTGAGTTATATTTTTAGCTAGCATACAAAATATTGGGTTTTATTAAAACTTTTCTTGTACGCACGTCATTTATCTGGCTCTTATCTGCCTCCCCACTGTCATCTTCCACTGCTTCCCCAATTATTGATGGTGCCCTTTCTTTTTCCCTGCAAATACTCTCTCGGCTTTCTTTGTTTTTTTTCATAGAAAATAGGTTTTTTTTTCCTTATAACCAGAAACTGTCATTTTAAAGCTGTGTATATGAGATACATGATTCTGTGGATCTTGAGCCTTCTGGCACTGAATAGAAGTGTCTGCTCTGATGTAGAAGTAATGTACAAAGTTGATTTGTCAGTTAACTAAAACTTAACCTCTGACTGGTCACCTTTCTCTGACTTTCCTGACATATCTGTTTTCAGTGCACCGATTCACCACAACAGCAATTTGGTTATCTCTATCTATCTATCTATCTATCTATCTATCTATCTATCTATCTATCTATCTATCTATCTATCTATCATCTGTCTATCTATCATATATATATTATTGAGAGAATGGTGACCTGTAAATGGATGGGGAAGCTACTATTCCATGGGATAGAAAGTCCCCTTACTGAAGTCATAGGGCATTTTGTTTTATGCATGGAGACTTTTTCAGCATTAGGAAGTCTCCCTCAGCTTTCTCAATCCTGAAAGGTAGTCCACAAAAAATTACTCCACACTATGTGCCTCATGACTCAGGTCCACCTACCCAGGTTCTTCCAGCTCCGAGTACTTGCTCCCACAAAATCAGTATGGAAAATTCTTTTTCAGGCCAGGTGTAATGAAATATATGTGGCCCTTTTAAAGTAAGAGAAAAACAGTATAAAAAAGAATATGCACTCCATTATCTCTTTTAAATGAATGTATTAAATGTTCTCCAAACTCCAAATTCTTCCTTCAGATTGATTTTCTTGATGTGCACTTTTTTTTATTAAGACAGCTGATATCTTCTGTGACTTGGTGAAGTTCTGACAGGGAAGGATGCAGAGTTTACTGCCTTTGTTTCTCTAGAATCTGGGATAATGGTCTGGCGTAAAATATCTATTAGATAAATGTTCAACAGTGAAGTAATTCATAAATAAATAAATTTAAGTTCCTGAGAGCAACAATCTACTCTTTGATGCAGAGCTCATCACACTTATGGGATCTCTGAGTACTCGTTATCAAAACAAAGAGCATTGATTGCCTTTTACATAAGATCATGTTTAGATAATGAGCAAGCATGCTCTCTCTGAGCTAGAACACTCTTTTATTAGCAACCTTTAAAGCTGGGATAGCATTCCCATGGTTTGTTAATAAACTACAAAAGAGAAAGATGCAAGAGCAGGTAATAAAGAAGGAACCTAGTTCTTATCTTTGATGATTCTAGTGTTTTAGTCTAAACATTGGCAAAAAATTTATGGAGGGACAGCTCAGCTGTTAAGAACAATTACTGCTCTTCCAGAAAACCCATGTTGGATTCCCAGCACCCACATTGTAGCTCACAACCATCTGTAACTCTAGTTCCAGGGGATCTAACTCACTCTTCTGGATTCCAAGACATACATACAGGTAAAAGATTCATATACTAAAATAAAATAAAATTAAATAAATTTAAACTCATATGATTCCTTGATGTGTTGATCAGAAAAAATCTAACTCTACAATTCCTCAGAGAATATTGACTGTCATTTTTCATTGCTCTTAAACACTAAATATACTCCAAATTAATGTTAACTGTATATTACAATACCTGTGAAACAGTGTGAGATAAAAGATCCATTATCACATGATAACTTTGCATTCTGATACCATTAAAATAGCAGACTATTGAAACCAAACAGGTATTTTCCTTGTAGATATTTGTGGTAACCATAAAGATCATTTTTCTCACATTCAAGTAAGTGATTGCAATAATTAGGAAAATAGTAGTTTAAAAATATTTAGTTAAACTTCATCCTTCACTGCAACTTTCTAATCATTTTTAAATGAAATGAATGGTTGGTTGTATGCTCTCAGTCCTCAGAAGTTTACTGTCTGACTCTTAAATAGCTGAATCTTTTCAGACTCTGAATCAGTCTGCTTTTTCTCTACGTTTGTCTATGAAATAATCATCACCAAACTTTTCTAAATGCCTTTTATCCAGCCTGGCTTTATATTCTAGAGCAGTGGTCTCAACTTGTGGATCACGACCCCTATGGGGGTCCAATGACCCTGTCACAGGGGTCATCTAAGACTGTCAGAAAACACAGATATTTACATTATGAATCATAACAGTAGCAAAATTACAGTTATGAAGTAGCAGCAAAAATAATACTATGCCTGGAAGTTACCACAACATGAGGAACTGTATCAAAGGGTTACAGCATATGGAAGGTTGAGAACCACTGTTCTAGCAATATATAAATGCATGTTTTATAATTCTGAACTGATTACTGAACCATTTGACTTACCTTGAAAAAATTACTACTTTTATGACAGTACAGCCATTTGGAAGCATAAAAATACCAGAATTCATAGGCATCTTGTTGTCATTGTTTTTTTAAAGAATTTCAGTTCCAGATTTTAAATCCTAAGTAGAAAGTAAGCATAAGCTACAACTATTATTTTCTGCAACAACACACCAAGGACATCAATGTTGTGGCTATCCATCCCTATGGCCATCTCACCAGAGACGTCCAAAGGGTAATCAAACTTTTCAGTGGCACCTTTCTTTAAACAATGAAGGTGATAGTACTAGGGATAAAGTGATGTCTCCAGACCAGGTGCATACTAGAGCTCCTATTGACTGACTGAAGCTGGTTTAACTTCTGAAGCAAGTTTGCACCTGGCTTAACACACACTACAGGATCAGATGGTTGGCAATCAGTTCCACTACCTATTTGGCTCAGCTTAAAAATCCCAGATCAAAATATCAGCTGAACAAGGAGTGGAAAAGTACAGTCTGGTGCCTTTTGACTCAGCCAAATACAACTGCCAGTGTGGATCCAAGGACATGGTGGTCTGTTCTGAGTCATATCACCTCCCAAAATTAAAATCCTTAGTAGTTATTGCTTAAATTGCTTATATCTATATACTAAAGGGAAAATGCTAGTTATAATTCCAAGGTTAACTAGAATAGCTCAATTTTTTCTGGTGGTTCTTTAAATTGAACAAGATTTACTATACATATATTTAATGCAAGATAGCATGGTAGCTGATTACGAACATCAGGGAGACAAATGCAGACAGCAAAACAAAAAAGGCAGAAAGGCTAATTTCAAAGTGGCTACAATGCAGTAGTTTCCTGGATATGGATGGCTAAAGTAAAATAGTTTGTATATGTATGCAACTGTATAATCGGTTGGGTTTATTGTTAATGATTGCTAAAAACAGAGTGTGTTAAATTGCAAGGGATATTAGTGAAATCCATGTTACTGAAAATGATATCTGGTTGTTGTTTTTTTTTTTTTAAAAAAGCCTTGTGAATGAGCTGGGACTTTAGTTTAGTTTGGCTCTAATGTTTTATTGTGTTTATTTACAGGAGGTGTACACATACCCCCTCATGCATGTGGAAGGCAAAGGATAAGGTTCAGGTGTCAATCTCTCCTGCCATGTACATCCTAAGCATCAAGCTCAGGTCCAAATGCTTTCATCCACTAAGCCATCCTGCCCACCCCAAGTTAGCATTTTAAAATATTGTAGGAAACTGAGGTTATACCCCAGTTAGTAGAATACTTGCCTAGCATACATAACGCCCTTGTTCAAGCTCTAGTACAGCAATAAGTAAGTAGGGGATACATCAAGACATGCAAAACGTGTGAATAATACTCCTGTGTCCAAATCATCTGAGGCACAGCTTCCACAAAGAAGAATACAAGGAAACAAATCTGAAGAAAGAGGAGGGAGATGGATCATGAATGGCCTTCAGTCTATTACAAGTAGGCACTACAAACAACTAGCAGTTGTGGCTATACATGGCTTGACTCTAGAAGTGTAGAATTATCAGCATTATATTTTAGAAAGAATAACCTCATGGTATTGTACAGTGAGTTATTGGGAACAAAAAGAATTTCACCCACATGGAAACAAGTACTGAGTTGAAAGGAAAATAGCAAAATTAAATAAAAAAGAGTAATATATGTGGTGGTATTGTGTTCCCCAAAATATTGTGTACTCTAATAAATTTATCTGGAGTCAGAGAACAGACAGCCACTAGATACAAAGGCTAGAAAATGGTGGCACTCACACCTTTAATCCTAGCATTCCAGAGATAGAAATCCCTCTGGATCTCTGTGAGTTCAAGGCCACATTGGAAATAGCCAAGCATGGTGACACGCCTTTAATCCCAGAAAGCCAGCCTTTAATCCCAGGGAGTGGTGGTAGAAAGCAAAAAGATATATAAGGCGTGAGGACCAGAAACTAGAAGATTTTGGCTGGTTAAGCATTCAGGCTTTTGAGCAGTAATTCAGCTGAGACCCATTCCGGATGAGGACTCAGAAGCCTCCAGTCTGAGGAAACAAGACCAGCTGAGGATCCGGCGAGGTGAGATAGCTGTGGCTTGTTCTGTCTCTCTGATCTACCAGCATGGACCCCAATAACTCGCCTCAGGTTTGATTTTATTAATAAGTACTTTTAAGATTCATGCTACAAATATAGGTAAAAATTACTTCAATTCTGAAACCTTAAAAGAACATATTTTCATATTTACATGGGTAACTGTTGCTATGTCACATTTTATTAGTGAAAGTGAACTGTAAATATTTTTCTACAATAATTTCCCCTGAGGTATACTAAAAAGATTGGCGCCGGGCAGTGGTGGCGCATGCCTTTAGTCCCAGCACTCGGGAGGCAGAGCCAGGCGGATCTCTGTGAGTTTGAGGCCAGCCTGGGCTACCAAGTGAGTCCCAGGAAAGGCGCAAAGCTACACAGAGAAACCCTGTCTCGAAAAACCAAAAAAAAAAAAAAAAAAAAAAAGATTGGCTTCCAATGGAAATTTTTACTTTTGTGCAATTTTGTGTAAACAAAAACAATTTTGGATAATTAAAAATTATGAAAACTTAAAAAGTATTTTATAGTTAAACATATTAACACTCAGCATTTTAAAACTGTTGTCTTTCGAAGCTACTTTTAGGCATTAACTTCAGGTTCTAAACTAATAGCTACACATTGTGGGACAGACATCACCAGCAAGGAGGGAATTCAGTATTGGTGATAGGGTTAAATGATGAAAAATAGACTTAAAGATAATGAACAGTCACCTGAATGTTGTACTCATGAGGTAGAGAGAAGGACCCTTATTTATTTGTTCATAATCTCACATCTCCACAATAGCCTGGGTAAGACACTGGCAGAAAAAAATGTGACCCCCTTGCACCTTTAATCAGAGCATCAGTTCTCTAATATAATGATTATTAAAGGTTTTGATATTAGAATACTTGTAAAGCAGGAGAGACTACTTCAGGATTTAAAAGAATCCTCTAACCAATTATTTTCTTCAATAAATCTGTACTATGAATAAAAATGTATGAATAATGGCATTGCTTAGAGCATTCTTGAAAGTAGTGACAACTTAGTCCCATGTAAATTCTTAATTATTTTTGTTATTTAAATATATACTTTTATTTCCATATCAATGCACCTTTGAAGGTTACAGAAGCATATTTATCAATGTTAAGTAGTATTTATTAAATTTATAGAAGCAGGTTAAATGCTGGTATAGTATAATCTTTGTGAATGCATATGTATAAAGGATGTGTGTGTGTGTGTGTGTGTGTGTGTGTGTGTGTGTGTGTGTGTGTGTCACTGTGCTGTGGGCTTTAAGGTCTCTCTTGCTCAAGCTTTGCTTAACACTGCCTATTGTTTGTGAGATGTAGGACTCTCAGCTTCTTCTCCAGCACCATGTTTGCCTGCACGCCACCATGTCCCACCATAGACTGAACCTCTGCACTGTAAGCAATCCACCCCAATTAAATGATTTCCTTTATAAGAGTTGCCATGGTAATGGTGTCTCTTTGCAGCAATAGAAACACCAAGTAAAACAAAGTGTTATAGCTCTGAGGGAAATGGTATCCTGTCAGTAAGGAGCCAATGAATATCACAAAGTCACACCATATAACAAGCCTCCCATAAGAGATTGATTGGGAAAGATATAGGAGGGTGACTGCCTCTGCTCTAGTGAGAAGCATCAAAGAATTGAACAAGAGGCAGGCTTTATACAGGATTTCATGGAGAGGTGTGGAGCTTTCCAGGATAGCTGGGCATTGGTGAGATTCTGTGGCCTGATCTTGGGGCAAGCTCAGGGATTGGTGAGATTTTGAGCTCAGGGATTGGTGGGATTCTGTGGCCTGCTCTTGGGGTAAGCTTGGGGATTAGTGGGATTCTACAGTCTGATCCTAGGCTTTTTTTTTCTCTGTAGGGCAGAGCTTGGCTACCTGCAACTGGAAACAGGTGTGAGGGCCAGCCACTAAAGCAGTGTGGAGGGCAGGACCTGACTACTCTCATGCCTTGAGGGGTTTACACTAAGAAACAGAATATAAAGGGATGAATACAGTATTGGGGGCAGATTTGTCAGAAAGACCGGGTCAGACTTAAAAATACAATTGATCCCCAGATATACTTTAGCCTTAATATCGGACAAAATGTTTTGTAGTGCACTCTACAAATGGATGGTATTGACATTATCATAACAGAATTTCCCCTATTCAAGCTATTTTTCCACATCACTCCCTTTTAGAGGACCCTTCATTTAAATATTAAAAACCAACAAAAAAGCCTATGTGGACAAGGCTTCATCTTTTTAAGATACATTTCATTTGCCATTGTTTTATTAATTTTTAATTTTTTTTCATTAGGAATTATAGTTTTACATATAAATATAAAAAACAACATAGAAGATGGCCTATACTCATGCAATATTCCTCAGTGGTAACATTTCATAGCTATCTATACATCCAGGAAGTTAACACTGAAGAAATTCTTCAGAATAGTCAGAGGCCACGATTTAATTTTTTGCTTTAGATTTTTTTTAAGATTTATTTTTATTATTAATTATGAACAGCCCCTTAACAGGCCTGAGAATGGCAAACATGGTGCCAGCAGGCCTTGCCCTTCTCCCTTCCTCCCCCTTGCTAAATGGTTAGATCACATTCCTAAAGCTATCCACACAGGTCTATTCCCTTGTTTGGCCTCTTCCTTATGCCTGACTAAAACTGGAAGGTCCAGCTATCAACATTAATCATTTGAGCTGCACTGAGTAACTCATCCTAAAACAGACTTCCCTTTTCTCCTTAAAAACCACTCCTGCAGCAAACTTGCTCTGTCTTTGCCTGATCCGGAGGCAGCCCCACCCCTGCCCCCGAACCCTCCAGGGTAATAAATCTTTGCGCTGAGAATTTGGTGTCTGTGTGTGTGTTCTGTGCCAACTCCAAGGCCCCTTACAAATAAAGTATGTGTAATTATGTGTGGGTGTGAACCTGAGTGCAGAATCTATGGAGGCCAGAAGAGGGCATCAGATTTCCTTGAAGCTGGAATCACAGGTGGTTTGAGAAGCCCAGCAGGGATGCTAGGGATCAAACTTAGGTCTTCTGCAAGAGCAAAGTGCACCCTTACTTGTTGAGACTTTTCTCCAACCCCAGATTCTTCTATTCTTATGTATAGTCATTTGTACATATATGTGCATACATGTGCACACACATACATGTGTTCACACACACATACACATATGTGTGAACACAAATGCATACATACATTCTTCTATGTCACATTGTTGACTCATGTTCACCACCACCCCCAACTGAGACAGAATTATTCCATCTCAGGTTCTACTTTCATTAGCTACAGTACTCTCCTTTTCTCCAGATCCTGAGTCTGTGAATCTCTGATCAAGTCTCTATTTCTAATAGCATTTTAAGAAAATAAAATAGCCCAGGTGGAGCTCCAGGAGTCCAATCCGCGAGAGAGAGGAGGTATGAGCAGGAGATATTGAGACCATGATTGGAAAAAGCACAGGGACAAATAGCCAAACTAGTGGAAACATGAACTGTGAACCAATAGCTGAGGAGCTCCCATGGAACTGGCCTCTAGATAAGTGAGACAGTTGATTAGCTTGAACTGTTTGGGAGGCCCCCAGGCAGTGGAATCAGGACCTGCCCTTGGTGCATGGGCTGACTTTTTGGAGCCTGGGGCCTATGCTGGACACTTTGCTCAGCCTTGGTGTAGGGAGGAGGAGACTGGACTGCCTCGACTGAGTCTACTAGGCTGGACTGACTCCCCAGGGGAGACCTTGCCTTGGAGGAGGTGGGGATGGGGGGAGGGTTTGGGGGGGAAAGGTTTGGGGGTGGGAGGAGGGAGGACAGAGGAATCCATGGCTGATGTGTGAAATTAAGTTAACTATAAAATAAAAATATTTAAAAAAGAAAACTATAAAAATAGAATCATACAGAATTTTACTTTCTGGGATAGACTCCTTTCACACAGTATAATTCCCTTAGATGCAAAGGTGTACAACGGTGAAGTTTGTTTCTTTTTTGAGTATTTTGTGCAAATTCCTCAGTCAAAATTAATTTAGGTTTTTAGTCTATTTGCCTTTCCAAAAAAAATAGAACATTTTTTTTATTTTTTAAAAAGTAGACTTCTAAGACTTTGATAAAAACGAAACCTCTATTAAATCTACCAATCAGCTTTACCATGCTATGTTACAATTCCTGTAAAGGTTATTTCTCCACTTATTAGGTTATTTTAGCTCTTAAATAGTAGTTTTTCATTTCAGCATCCATAGCTTACAAATACTTTTTAGGTTTATATTTTTGTTTTTCATTAAGGTGGTTTCAAGCCTTCTGTGTTCATCATTATAGTAAATATAGGCAGTTGGTTCTTGAATACCAAGACTTTGGTCAGCTCACATGTTCTTTCAAAGAGTTGACTTGTAGTTTGTGATTTATTTTTGCAGACTTCACAGAATGATCTGTATAGACAGTAGCAGCACATTTAAACAGAAGTTGTTGTTCCTACTCCTTCATGGTCTATCAGCTGACTTATCTTGATTGGTATCATTACATGTTAAAGTGTAAAATTATGTGTAGGTAAATAGAATCTCAAAAATTGTAACAATAAATTTTTTATGATTCAGTTTCCTTAAATTGCCATTAGTTATTTTGAATAAAGTGAATAAGTGAAAAGAAAGAATAGCATAACTATTTTCTGAGTTGTACTTTTATAATCAGCTACCACCAGTACGAGCATAACAACATTTATTTGGTAATGCAATGCACTTAGCAGCTTTCACCCGAACACATCATAAATGGTAGTTTTAAATTTTTTAAAGGGCCAGCAAAATGACTGAGTGGATTAAGGTTGCTGCCTCCCAGCCTAACAGCATGAATTCAACCCTAGGACCCTCGGGGCGGAAAGAAAGAATCATACAAACTGTCCAGTCTCCTCCACATATATGCTGTGGAATGCCCACACACACAAAGTATAAAAGGAATTTTTTCTGTAAGTAACAATTTCTTACAAACATCAGGATAGACACACACACACACACACACACACACACACACACACACACACACACACACGTATTTATTGTCATTTATAATTGTACTATAGAGGCTTTTATCTTAATCACTTCAAGTAGAAATAAGTAATCTTATTACCACAAATTAATCATAGTCAAGAGGTTTTTTTGTTTTGTTTTTGTTTTGTTTTTTGTTTTTCAAGACAGGGTTTCTCTGTGTAGCTTTGTGCCTTTCCTGGGACTCGCTTGGTAGCCCAGGCTGGCCTCGAACTCACAGAGATCCGCCTGAATCTGCCTCCCAAGTGCTGGGATTAAAGGTGTGCGCCACCACCGTCTGGCTTAAGAGTTTTGATCTATTATAAAATTGTGTCTTTATAAGTCTAAGTAAGAAAAATAAAATAATATTATAAAACTATAATTTTTGCAGTATTATCTTGGGAATAAAATTTCATGTCAGCCTGGTTTTGCCCTCATCCTGGGTATCTTCTGCACTGCTCTATATATGGAATCAGGTTAAGACAGTGTTTTATTACAAGATCTAGGAAATCAAATCTCAAAATCAGATGTATGAAAAATTAGCTAAGACAGATGTTCTAGGAAAAATGTTGTCATTGCTTAAATGGTAGAATAATATAAATCTCTTTTTTATTTTATGTTTTTTTTTAAAGTATACTATACTTGTATCATTTTCTTCCCTCCCCTTTCATCTTTCTAACCCCTTCCATGTGCTATCTTACTCTGTCTCCAAAATTCATAACCTGCTTCTCTTTAAATGTTGATATATATATATACATATATGTATATATATACTATTAAATCAATAAGCACAATGCAATCTGAATGACATCTATATGGATATGATCTCAGGGTTGACCACTTGGTATTAGGTAACCAACTGGGGATGGAACTCTTGCCTAAGGAACACCTGTCTCTTACTCTCAGCTACCCACCATTCTTTGTCTAGGAGTGAGGCCCCCTGAGCATAGGAACCTTCCCCTTCCCTGTTAGAATGTCCATTGGTGTTGGTACTGAGTTGCTTTTCAATTCTTGTTTAGGCAGCTGTGTTGATGAGACTTCATGGGTATAGCCTCTGAGATGTCTAGTTTTTAAGATTATCTATTGACATTTGTATAGGGTCCTTTGGTATTCAAACTTCTTCAATTTTGACAAGCTTTTTTTTCTAATTTCTTTGACTATTCACCACACTCTTGAGTGTGATATTAAATTTCTTAGCCTTTGTGCTAAGAAGCACAAACAAGGGACCTGCTGCTCTGCTCATTCAATGAAGAGTTTCCTGGACTTGGGAGAATGACTGAAGCATTTTTAGAAACCCTGTCTCTGCTCAGTCATTGCTCCACTGGGCACGGTGCCACCATGTTTCAGAATGTCACATGACCATGTCTGACTCAACTAGTAAGTAACTAATATGAAAATTGGGTGGGCAAGTGGGTTCCTGAGCCAGACTTGTGTTTGATGCTTCACATCAAACAGCAAGACAACCACTGTTTTGATAGCTAGAATAATGTTCAACAAAGTTTTCTCTCCTTCCCCAACCACTTGTTCTGTCTCTAGCACTTGGGGGAAAAAAAGGTAATTGTAGACACCTCAGAAATTGTGGCAAAGGAAAAAAAACTATTTTTTGACCTAGGCAATAGAGGCAGGAAGAACACTACAAGTTCAAGTCTGAGCTACAACTGGGACTCATCTCAAAACAGAAATGAAACTGGAAAACAGTCCTGCTTTGGAGTCATCAACTTTGAACTTCTCACACATAGTTCAGCGAGTAAAGAATGGAGAACATCTATATAAACAAACAGTACCAAACTTCAGCTGAGGTGCTTGATTACAGAGTAATTTGAGAATCATGTCAATTTAATACTTATTTTTCTCCTTTGTCCTTCATAGAAGGATAGTAGCATTTAACAAAATTTCATTCTGCAACAGGACTTTCAAGTGAATTGCCATAAATTCATGTTACTGAAAACGATATATGGTTCTTTTATAAGAATTGTTTACCCAATTCTGTTTCCTTTCTGTCCTATTATAAACTTGCTTGTCCAGTACATTAAAGTAAACCACCAATTGAAGAGGATTGTCTCTTTTATTAATTGTATCTAATATTATTTATTACTTTATTTCATTAGCATTTTAAAAACCAAATTGTCCTTAACAGGACTTTGGTGCAGTTCATTTCTCTCTATTTTAGTAAATGGTTTTTACTCTAAACACAGTCAAATCAATTTGTATGTGAAACTGCATTTTATTATTGTCATACACATAAAAATTATTATAACATGTACTGTTTTTGATGACTAGTGGCTGAGCTTAAATTACCCTAATGCTTATTTCTTTGGTATGACTCTGCACTTATATCCTTATCCTTAGGTTTCATAATTCTATAAGTTGTTTTTCTGAAATTTTATGACTAATCAAATCAGTATTTTACATCTTGAAACATATCTTGCAAAAAGACATTTTTATTTTATGCATATGTTTGAATTTTAAGTATTTCTCTAGAGTGATAGAATTTCACTTTCTGAGCACATTCTTCTCAACAAAAGACAAACCACTTGAAACATCAATGAGATATCTCAGTGAGAAATAAGCTATAAAATTTCACAAGCATAATCAGAAAGCACAAATTCAGTTTAATCTCATATTCTTCAGGTACAAAATTCTTGCATATTTCATATTTTATTTTCAGATCACATAAGATTCTTTTCTTAGCTGAAGGAATGTGTCAGAAAATATCTAATCCTCTGTGGACAGGCAGGCCTAGAGCAAAGTATTCCATTAAATATCCCAAAGTAAGCCTGCTGGAATTTTTTAAGACTACAAGAGTTGAGCCCACCTAATTAGAAGAGGATTTTGCAAGAATGTTTTCTGGGAATTAAAAGTTATGAAATTTAAAAATGACCAGAACTTGTAAGTAAGCCCGCAGACAAAGCTGTTCTTTCATTTTGAAAAAGAGATTATAACTTTTCCTTAGTTTTTATATGTTTTATAATAGATGACATTCACTATGGCCAAAACTGACATACATCAAAATTATATAGACATACCAATCTAAATTCAGCGACTTCACTTGGGACTAAATATATACTCAGAATGGGCTCTTAAGCCCTTGAGGTCTTCAAGTTGAGATGTGTGATACCAGCTGAGACTATAGGTTATAAAAGTTATGAGTATTATAAATCTTTAACAAATATGAAAGGGTATTTTATGACTACATACAAATACCAAGACTTTAATGTCTGCAGAAATTTGAGTCTTTTATTTGTAAAACTAGTATTAACACTGTATCCAATTACCTCAAATTTCTTTGAAGTTGTAAAAATAAGTACTGTGTTGCATCAGCTTCTCATCTCATGTTCTCCAAACATCTACTGGTCTCTTCTCTTTTCTTTCCTTTTATTTCATCTTTTTCCTTCAATACCCCTCTGTTCTCTCTTTCAAATTCATGGTCAGTTACATTAGTAGTTATGCACATCCATGGCCCCTTTCTCTGTGTGTGTTTGTGTGTGTGTGTGTGTGTGTGTGTGTGTGTGTGTGTGTGTGTGTGTGTGTGTGTGTTTTGGCAGTTGAAGTAAGGCATTTATTAGAGGGTAGGATAAATCTACATGCTGCAGACACACAGAGGAAAAAACACTCAGATTCAGGTAGCCCAAAACTTCAGTCTCTTCCCCAAGGCTGAGTTATAAAGTCTCTGAAGAGTTTTCTTCCCCAAATTTAGAGTTGGTCCATTTGAAGAAAGGCAGAACGGCAATTGGCCCACAACTATGTGTAAACAAGCTGGTGTAGTGATCTTACTCTCTAACAAAATAGACTTTAAAATAAAATTAATCAAAAGAGGTGTAGAAGGACATTTCATATTCATCACAAGAAA
Organism: Peromyscus maniculatus bairdii; assembly: GCF_049852395.1. Classification (NCBI taxonomy): domain Eukaryota; kingdom Metazoa; phylum Chordata; class Mammalia; order Rodentia; family Cricetidae; genus Peromyscus; species Peromyscus maniculatus. Next base: position 67,499,150 of record NC_134864.1, on the reverse strand, counting down.
AATCCATCAAGATGAGGTGTCAATTCTGAACATTTATGCCCCAAATACAGGTGCACCCACATTTGCAAAAGAAACATTACTGAAGCTTAAATCACACATCAAACCCTAATAATGCCAGACTTCAACACCGCATTCTCACCAATAGACAGGTCTGCCAGATAGAAACTTAACAGAGACATAGGGATCTAACAGACGTTATGACTCAAATGGACTTAATAGACATCTACAGAACATTCCACCCAGACACAAGTGAACATACCTCCTGCTCAGCACCTCATGGAACTTCCTCCAAAATTGACCACATACTCAGTCACAAAGCAAATCTCAACAGACACAAAAAATTGGAATAGCCCCCTGTATCTTCTTGGATCACCATGTTTTTAGCTAGAATTCAACAACAACAATACAAATTACAGAAAGCCTGCAAACTCATGGAAACTGAACAATGTTCAATTGAATCACCATTGGGTAAAGGATGAAATAAAAAAAGAAATTAAAGACTTCCTACAATTCAATGAAAATGAATGTACAACATATTAAAACTTATGGGACACTATGAAAGCAGTACTAAGAGGAAAGTTCATAACTCTAAATGCCTACATAAAGAAGTTGGAGAAATCTCATAGTAGCAACTTAACAGCATATCTGAAATCTCTAGAACAAAAAGAAGGAAAATCACTCAAGAGGAGTAGATATTGAGAAATAATTAAATTGAGGGTTGAAATCAATAAAATAGAAACAATACAAAAGAGAACAATACAAAAAAATCAGTGAAACAAAGAGTTGGTTCTTTGAGAAAATCAACAAGATAGACAAACCCTTATCCAAACTAACCAAAAGGCAGAGAGAGAATATCCAAATTAACAACATCAGAAATGAAAAGGGAGACATAACAACAGACAATGACAAAATCCAGAAAATCATCAGTTCATACTTCAAAATATTGAACTACAAAAAATTGGAAAATGTAAAAGAAATGGACAATTTTCTGAATAGGTACCACATAACACAGTTAAATCAAGACCAGATAAACAATTTAAATAGACCTATAACACCTAAGAAAATAGAAACAGTCATTAAAAGTCTCCCAATGAAGAAAAGCCCAGGGCCAGATGGTTTCAGTGCAGAATTCTACCAGAATTTCAAAGAACTAATACCTATACTCCTCAAATTGTTCCACACAATAGAAACAGAAGGAACATTGCCAAATTCTTTTTATGAGGTTACAATAACTCTGATATCCAAACCACACAAGGATGTGACAAAGAAAGAGAATTACAGACCAATCTCCCTCATGAACATTGATGCAAAAATAATCAATAAAATACTGGAAAACCAAATCAAATAACACATAAAAAAATCATCTGTCATCATCAAGTAGGCTCCATCCCAGAGATGCAGGGGTGGTTCAACATATGAAAATCTGTCAATGTAATCCACCATACAAATAACTGAAAAAAAAAACACATGAACATCTCATTAGATGCTAAAAAAAATCTTTGACAAAATCCAAAACCCCTTCATGATAAAGGTCTTGGAAAGATCAGAGATACAAGGAATACACCTAAATATATTAAAAGCTATATACTGCAAGCCAACAGCCAACATCAAATTAAATAGAGAGAAACACAAAGCAATTTCACTAAAATCAGGAATAAGACAAGGCTGTCCACTCTCTCCATATCTATTCAATATAGTACTTGAATTTCTAGCTAGAGTAATAAGACAATAAAAGGAGATGAAGGGGATATAAATTAGAAAGGAAGAAGTCAAGCTTTCACTACTTGCAGATGATATGATAGTATATATGTGACCCCAAAATTCTACCAAGGAATACCTACAGCTGATAAACCCCTTCAGTAATATGGCAGAATACAAGATTAACTATTAAAAAATCAGTAATTCTCTTATAAACAAATGATAAATAGGCTGAGAAAGAAATCAGAGAAACATCACCCTTTACAATAGCCACAAGTAATATAAAATATCTTAGGGTAAATCTATCCAAACAAGTAAAAGACCTGTATGATAAAAACTCTTTTAAGTCTTTGAGGAAAGAAATTGAAGAAGATATAAGAAAATGAAAAGATATTCCATGCTCTTGGCTGGGTAGGATTAGCATAGTAAAAATGGCAATCTTACCAAAATCAATCTACAGATTCAATACAATCCCCATCAAAATCCCAATATAATTCTTCACAGACCTTCAAAGAACAAACTCAAATTCATATGGAAAAAAACAAAACCCCAGGATAACTAAAACAATCCTGTACAATAAAGGAATTCCCAGAGGCATTACCATTTGTGACTTTAAGCTCTATTATGGAGTTATAGTAATAAAAAATATCTTGGTACTGGCATAAAAACAAACACATGGATCAATGGAATTGAATTGAAGACCCTGACATAAATCCACACACCTATGAACACCTGAGTTTTGACAAAGAAACCAAAATTGTACAATGGAAAAAAGAAAAAATCTTCAACAAATGGTGCTGGCATAACTGGATATCAACATGTGGAAGAATACAAATAGATCCATATCTACCACCATGCACAAAACTCAAGTCCAAGTGCATCAAAGACTTCAACATAAATCCAGTTACAATGAATCTTATAGAAGACAAAGTAGGATGTAGCCTTTAATGCTTTGGCATAGGAGACTACTTCCTGAATATAACACAAGTAACACAGCCACTGAGATCCACAATTAATAAATTGGGCCTTATGAAACTGAAAAGCTTCTATAAGACAAAGGACATGATCAATAAGACAAAACAGCAGCCTACAGAATGGGAAAACTCCTCACCAACCCCACATCTGACAGAGAGCTGATCTCCAAAATATATAAAGAACTCAAAAAACTAGACATCAAAATACTGAATAATTTAATTAAAAAATGGGGTACTGATCTAAACAGAGAATTCTCAACAGAAGAATCTCAAATGGCCAAAAGACATTTAAAGAGTTCAATATCCTTAGTTATCAGGGAAATGTACATCAAAACAACTCTGAGATACCTGTCAGAATGAGTAAGATCAAAAACACTGATGACAGCTTATGTTGGAGAGGATGCGGAGCAAAGGGAACACTTCTCCACTGTTGGTGGGAGTGCAAACTTGTATAGTCACTCTGGAAATCAGTATGGTGGGTTCTCAGAAAATTGGGCATCAATTTATCTCAAAGACCCAGCAATACAACTATTGGGCATATACCCAAAGGATGCTCCATCATATCACAAGGACACTTTCTCAACTATGTTCATGGCAGCATTACTCATAACAGGCAGAATGTGGAAACAAACTAAATGCCCCTCAACTGAGTAATAGATAAAGAAAATGTACATTTACACTCTGGAGTACTCTGCAGTAAAAACCAATGATATCATGATATTTGGAGGCAAATGGATGGAACTAGAAAAAATCATCCTGAGTGAGGTAACCCAGACTCAGAAAGACAAACATGGTTATATACTCACCTATAAGTGGATACTAGATGTAAAGCAAAGGATAACCAGGCTACAATCCACAGCTCTAGGTAACAAGAAGGACACCAAGAAGGATGCATGGATCACCCTAGGAAAGGGAAATAGATAATATCTCTTGGGTAAACTGGGATTGAGGAGTAAGAGGTGAGGGGATGGGAACATGAAGGATCAGGATGGTTAAATTGGGGGATGGACAGGAAGGAATAGCAATGAAAAAAATATCTTGATAGAAGGGGCCATAGTGGGGTTAGGGAGAAACTTGGTGCCAGGAAAACTCACAGGAATCCACAAGGATGACCCCAGCTAAGACTCCTAGCAATAGTAGAGAGGGTGCCTGAATTGGCCTTCTCCTGTGATCAGATTGGTGACCTCCTTAATTGTCATTCTAGAACCTTCATCTTGTAAGTGATGGAAGCAGATGCAGAGATCCATAGCCAAGTACTGGGCCACGCTCCTGGAGTCCAATTGAAGAGAGGGAGTAGGGATTATATAAGCAAGGAGGTGGTCAAGATCATAATGGAGAAAACCACAGAGACAGCTGACCTGAGTTCATGGGAGCTCACAGACTCTAGACCAACAGCTAGAGAACCTGCATGGGACCAACATAGGCCAGAGTCTGCCTGTGGGTCAGAGTTGTGTGGCTTTGTCTATTTATGGAGCCTCTAGCAGTAGAACCAAGATTTGTACCTGGAGCATGAGCTGGCATTTTGGAAACTACTCCCTATGGTGGCATGGCTAGCTCAGCCTTGATGCAGTGGAGAGGAGTTTGGTCCTGCCTCAACACTGATATGCCATGCTTTACTGACTCCCATGGGAGGCTTTACCCTTTCTGAGGTATGGAGGGGGTAGAAAGGAGGTAGGGGGAGGGAACAGGAGGAGAGGTAGGAGGGGAACTGTGGTTGGTATGTAAAATAAATTAATTAAAAAAATAAAACAGCCGGGTGGTGGTGGCAGCGGCGCACGCCTTTAGTCCCAGCACTCGGGAGGCAGAGCCAGGTGGATCTCTGTGAGTTCGAGGCCAGCCTGGTCTCCAAAGCGAGTTCCAGGAACGGCGCAAAACTGCACAGAGAAACCCTGTCTCAAAAAACATAAATAAATAAATTAAATAAATAAATAAATAAATAAATATAAATAAATAAATAAATAAATAAATAAATAAATAAATAAATAAATAAATAAATAAAAAATAAAACAAAAGAACACAGAATGCCACATTACAGCTGTGAAATGTACACTCCCAGAAAAAGATAGTGCTCCACAACTGGTAAATACAACATTTAAGTTTGGCCTTAGTATTTAAGAAGATGGGACCATTTTCTCAGCTGCAGATAGACACGACTGCACTGAAGGAAGACAAGGTAGTTCTATGTATGGGTAATGTATGTATTTATAAGAAAAAGAATTATTAGGAAGAAAGTTTTACAAATAACATCTCTTATGGTTAAGTACGGTATCTGAGGACCGTAGTCTCTTGAATTATTAAAGAGCCATATCGATGTTAATCCCAGTTGGTTTATCCTGCTGAGTGTTTAAAGCCATGTAGGTGGCCGAAATTAATTATTTTGTTTTACTGTTAAAGTCAGTTGAATATCTGGTCCATTTGGGATTGTGGGGAACCTCTGGTTCTTCTAGTTTTTCTTTTGACTGTTTGTCCATCCATGTGATGTTGAGTTAAAGACATTGTTTAACCAGTGTTCATTTGCAAGTGGGTAAGGAATTTCTCCCCTATGCTGACCATCTTTGTGTACTGGACACTTGGTGAGAGTTCACTCAGTGGTATCTCCATGGCCTTCCTAAACAAAGGAATAGCTGACTCCCCCCACCCTGCCCTGCCACACACACAGGATGGTTTGAGAGATGGCCCACAGTTCCCTGGGACTTACTTGACACTGGATGACAAGGGAGAAATATTCTCTTTTAATTCCTCTGGTCACACCAGTACAGGTCTCCAAGTGCAGTTATTGAACAGAAGGTGAGCTGCCCCAATTTGGTATATTTTAACTAATGTGTGACATTTAGATAAAACTTGAATAGAAATTAAGAATTTTAAAATTTGAACATCTTGCTTTTTATTTTAATACCATGTGATACAGTAACACCAACAGAGAATTTTACTATCAATTGTGAGAATTAGGGGAGGGGGTAAGCAATATCGCCCCCTCCTCATGAGCCTCCTGTGACAAAACAAAATTCTGTGTGTATACATACACACACACACACACACACACACACACACACACACAAACACACACACACACACACACACACATATATATATGTAGATATCTGCATATATATTCATAAATACAGCCTATTCAGGCTGTATAATGCTACTTATGCTACTTGTATGTATGTTTCTGTGGCTAAACATTTGGTATTGGAGGTCCAAGATCTTTGTCTTTAACACTGGAGTCAGTTCCATAATCCTTGTGCTGTTGTGTGCCTGGCTTCCCAGATATCATCTACCAAGCAAAGAAGAAAATGAGGCTAAACAATTCCCCAAGAATTAGCAACTTTAAATCTGAGTCACATTGATAGCAGTATGCTAAAGGAGTTTTCATTGAATATTACATTTTTTTTTCATTTGTGCTGGCAATTCAATACCTTGGAACCTATGATAGTCTCAAATGTTCTGCTATAAGTATGTGTAATCAAAAAGATAATCACTAAGACACATGAATATGAAAGTCCTTAAAATATAAAACAATCAAAATAAAACAGACTGAAAAAAGTTCAAAATCTAGAAATATCTGGAAAATGGTGATTCTAAATATTTTACTTCATGCACCATCATGGATAAAACTCTGTTACAGTTTGTACTTTCACACTCTTTTAAAAAGACAGTTTGTGCCTAGATATTGTCACAGCATATTTAATACCTGTGTAGTATAATGATAAAGAACTAATAACTTTGTAAGACTTAGAGTTACAAACAATTGGAACTTGAACATTATTATAATGCTAATAATGATGTTTCTGTCTTAGGGGAAGGGGGTTTTCTTTAGCCAAATGAAAAAGTTTTATCTTGGGGGAGGATCTTTTAACCCATCACATCCCTGACTGTATGCTGAGGAAATTTGTACCTTTCCTACTCACTGTGTTTTTATTTTCATGATTTATGTAACATTTCTAAGAAAGAAAAATAGTTAACTCTTTACCTACATTGCCACATCTTTGGTGGCCAATCAGTTGACTGTATGTTGATTTTCGGCTTGTTCAGCTATTAAATAACAGGAATTGTGTAGTTAACACATTTCACCATCACTTAGAATGCAGATGGCAGCTGGACTCCTTGGCTAAGGTCTGAGATCTCAGCTGGTCAGGAGACTGAAGAAGGAGGATTTCAAGTTTAAGTCAAGTCTGTGCAGTTTTGTCAGATCTTATATCCAAGTCAAAAGTTTTGTCCAAAAGGTTTGGAGTTGAGTGGTAAAATATGTATTTAGCAGCCACAAAACCCTAGGTTCAATCCACAGTATTAAAAACTAAAAGGTTACAGCTTAGATTTTAATACCTGTGTAGTATAATGATAAAGAACTAATAACTTTGTAAGACTTAGAGTCACAAACAATTGGAACTTGAAAACTATTATAATGCTAATAATGATGTTTCTGTTTTAAAGTAGAATTTCTAGACAATTTCTAGAACTGTCAGGTGCTAGGGTCTTTATTAATTCATTAAATATTGCACAACTTCATTATCACCTGAGTTGGATAATTTCAGATATAAATGATCCTTGCTGTGGGTTTATAGATGACTACTTATTCTGCATTTCTAATACTATTGTCACCAAAACATTGAGGTTACCAAACAACTTCTGCATATTTAGATAAAATACCAGTACTTTCAAGTAGAAAAACCCTGACAAGTAAAATAATTTAGCTTTTAAATCAAAATAGAGAAAGATAGGAGAGAAGTTGTAAACCCACAAGAAACTCAGTCACAGTGTTTGTCTCCGTAGAAAGGAAGTTCCCGTTGGAAGTTTGAAGTGAAAAGATATGGAGGAGTGAATAAGGTATGTAGTATGGACATGGCTAATGTTTCTTATGTAAAAATATAGTTTCAGAAAACATAGTTCAGCCCAATTTTAGATGCCATAAACCAGATTCAGGCCACCCAGCATCTTACTGAGCACATGGAAAGCCAAAGCTGCTTAAGTCTTCAGTTATTGTTTAGTATTTGTACTCAACAAATACTAAACATTTTTAGAAACATATTCAAAATTAGTAAAATCAAAGCATTTTATATAGAACACTACAACAGTAAAAAAATTACCATAAGTAAATCAGATTATGTGAACAGTCCATATGAATTACTCAGTCAATCTTTGTAGGAAGAACTTTGCATCTGCATATGTCTTACAATGAATAAACCATTGAACAAAATGGAATTACTCTTGTTAAATTGCTTATAATGTAAATAATTAACAAAGGTATCAGTTGTGATGGAATATCCCCTTGTATTTAAATACCATTGTAAAAAAAAAAGTACTAGCAAATTCATCATATGTTGATACTTTTGCATGGAAAACACAACATATCTCAGTCACACAGAAAAAACAAAGCTTTCCAGAAATATGCATTCTTTATATTTCATTTGCAGCCATGCACATGCATTCCTTTGCCCATTGCTGTAACCAAATAAATACCTGACCAAAAGCAACCTGGGTGTGTGGGAGGGTTGACTGCTAGCTTTAAGTGCATTCAAGCGAGTAGGATAACATTCTAAAAATACTGAAATAATCCATGAGCCTGTGTGAAAATGCTCTCCATTTCAGAAGATTTTAAATTATAATGATGCCACTCACTGGCCTGGAAGCCAAACTTTAGGTAATATGGTGCCAGAATGGGTAAGTGAATCCAAGTAAACAATAAAGATCTTTCCTTGAAGGAAGAGACATTAGAATTCCACAGACAAATATATACATGGATGAAGACAGAGAAATTCAAAGGCCAAATGGAAAGATGCTAAAATACTCTGTCTTCATTCAGACATTCATTCTTCCAGCGATGGGCCATTTATGTTTTAAAAGCCTGGAGGAGATGCAGGCTTTCACAGAAGGGAAGCACTTCAGAATGAGTGCTGCACAAAGGATGTGAGACTGTTACTCCCAGCTGTGACTATTAAAATCAGCCAGGGGCAGAACAACCAATCAGACACCTTTCGGGGTAAGTGGTCTATTTGAATCCACTGGGTTGCCAGGGATGAGAATTACTATTGTGACAGATTATACAAGTCTAGTTGGCAACAACTTGAAGTAAGTATAAGCTATAGTTCTCATCTCCTGAAACCTCATGTTTTGTTATTAGTATAAAAGTCTCAGAATATTTCCTCATCTTTAAGAAGGCGCAAACTCAGAGCCAGGTTAATGTAAATTAGACAGAGTTTCTGCTTCCCTGCACTTGCCACCCAATTGGAATCTTTTTTTAAAAAAAATCTTGTTCTATAGCCATAACCAGTCCAAAACTTGACAGGAGGCTGCCTAGCCCCTTAGGAGTGAGGCCAACCAGTCCTGAACAGACTTTGGCCCAGAGCAAACCCCTGTGGTTTGCAGCATGACCCTGGAATTGCATATACATTTAGGAGAAAAAAAAAAACAGTCCTCTAGCAAGGATAGGGACAAGTTTTAAAGGAACTGGAACCAGGGCATTGTACTGGTTTCTTTTCTCACTGCTGTGAAAAAAATTCCTAACAAACAACTGAGAGGAGCTGAGGTTTGTTTGGCTTACACTTTCAAAGGGTTCTGTCCATCATAGCAAGAAGGCAAGGTGGCTGGAGTGGCTGCTGGGGCTTCCAACACAGCTCCCTAAAGTATTGGGAGCTCAGCAAGCAGAGAACTCTGATATCACCATTAAGTCCCACCTCCAGTGACTCAGTTCTTGCTTGCTAGATCCTGTGTGTCAGTGGTTCCATAACCTCCCCAAACAGTGCCACAACTGAGGATCAGGTGTTCAAACATGAACTTGTGGGGGGACATTTCACATTTAAATTCTTGCAGTTGCCCTAAAAACCTGCTAGCTTACTGAACTTCACAGGTTTTCAGACTCTATTGATGACACAGGGATGTTATTTCCAACCAATCAATTTTCATTGAGATAATGAAAATGTATTTTTGCCATTTCTTCTGTTAATTAACAAGTTCTCTTGTGTAGACTTAGATAACACTAATTGGCTTTCTATACCTGTGGATGGAGTGTGGGTCTTTGATTAAAGCCTTTCAACTGCTAACTCACAACCCTTGGATTATAAACAACTCATTCTGTCACTTCAAATGTAGATACTTAAAAAAAATTGAATGAAGCTATTATCAGATAGTACCATATCTTGTCTCTGTCTCAATAGAGGAATGGCTGCTTGCTGGGAGTTGTTGGTTATTAACAGCACATGATTCATGTATGCATAGTGATAGACTTTCCAAATATCACATACAACATTGGAACATCTCTAAAAAAGAATGTCTTTATCTCACACAGTTTTAAATTATTTGTAAGACAAATAAGGTAGTAAATAAATATCTTGCTTATACATAGCCGAGTCCAGGCTTCATCTATGCTCCATATAAAAACAAAAATCTTTCTCAATCATCTTATTGAAACCTTAACACACCGATACAAATGAATTGTGAGTCAATGGGATATACTGTGGGTTTTTGTTCATTTCTTTGTTTTACATCAATATTGCTTATTACTTCAGAAAGAAATTCCAAATTGGCAATGTTATCTTGTGTTAGTTGAATCATCAGCATAACATATCTGTGTCTGTTTGTGTATGTGGTTATTCAATCACAGTGATTATTTTAAAAAACTGGCTATTTATTATGCCTAGTAATGTAATGTATTCATGATATTTTATAATATGAAATACATTTAACCATACTGAACCTGTTCTTTTTTCTTTCATATTAAAAATCCTATTTGTTCATAATTTTTAAAAAATTCTTAGCCGGGCGGTGGTGGCGCACGCCTTTAATCCCAGCACTCGGGAGGCAGAGGCAGGCGGATCGCTGTGAGTTCGAGGCCAGCCTGGGCTACCAAGTGAGCTCCAGGAAAGGCGCAAAACTACGCAGAGAAACCCTGTCTCGAAAAAACCAAAAAAAAAAAAAAAAAAAAAAAAAAAAAAAAAAAAAAAAAATTCTTTGTATAAAAAGTCACTTGCTAGTTTAATTTCAGAATAATAAAATGTTCTTTCCTACATACACTGTCTGAAGTTAAAATATAAGATAATATACCTTCTTAGCCCATGTTCTACTACTGTGAAAAGAAACCATGACCACGGTAACTTTTATAAAGGAAAACACTTAATTGCAGCTTGCTTACAGTTTCAGAGGTCTAGTCCATAGTTATGGCAGGGAGCATGGCAGCATGCAGGCAGACATGGTGCTGGAGCTGGGAGTTCTGCATCCAGATCTGCAGGCAGCAGGAGAAGACAGAGCCACTAGCCCTGGCTTGGGCTTTTGCAAACCTCAAAGCCCGCCCCCAGTGACACAATTCCTCCAACAAGGCCACATGTACTACAACAAGGCCATACTGCCTAATTCTTCTCAATTAGTGTCACTCCCTGATGAATAAGCATTCAACTACATGAGCCTCTGGGGCCATTTTTATCCAAAGGACCACAAATACTAACTGTAAACAAAGCTACTCAACACAACTGTTCACATAGTGAGAACCTGACAGAAGGAAATGAGCAGCTTTTGAAGAGAAACTAAACACATCATTTGGGAGATTTTCCATTGGTGATCTAGGGATGGTCTAAAAGCATAATTGCTCCTGAAAAGTCTGTCAGATTAAGGGAAGATAAGAACCATGTTGAGTAAGTTCTTAAACTCATCTAACAAGATGAAGAAGTGGAATGGATGTAACAGATGTACAGACAAGTGTGAAAAATATAAACAAATTTTAGTCTGTCAAAACAATGCCTAAAAGGGCAACATGTAAAAATTTTATTAAAGATTATTATAATAAAAGATAGATGAGAATATAGTATGAAACAACTCCACTGTGGGGAAAAATGTGGAAGAGTTTTTAAAGGTTGAATGTGGAAATCATAAGTAATACAACTTGGTAATTGATGTATCCAAAGGGCAAGTAAACTTCCTCATATCTTTTTGACAGGGTGGTTTTATAATGTAGACTAAGGCACCCCTAGAGGTTGGTCCCCACCCTGCTACAGAAATAAGGACCAGAGTGCAATACCTCTTCATGGTTACAATCCAGAAACACAAAGACTTAGTCTTCCATCCTTTAGAATAGCATTTCTGGATTATAAAGCTAATAAGATCCTCGTTAGATGATTTACATCTCATTGAAAAAAATCACAGTTGCAAATTCTCTATACATAAATAATAAAAGGGAGGTCAGGACACAGAGTCAGAAAGGAGGCTGTTTAGAGTTTAATCAAGAAGTTGGAAGCTACAAGAAATCCTCCAGATTGGTTTCCCTTTGAGCTACAGCCTTCCCCATTAAAACTTTAATTCACCCAAAGTTATTTAGATGGCTTCATTTGACAATGGATTGGTTGTATTTTGGATCACTGACCCTGATTTTTTGTCTTATTTTTAAACTTCTTAAAATTCGGAGAATGAAACAAAGGTCAATCCCCATATAAATTCTGTCAAATTTGAAGAAACACCATGATTAATGATATGAACAAGATAAGTTTAGATCTGTTATATATTGTCATTGTGTTATATTTACATCAACACATTGAATGACTATCACATTTTATTGAAATATAAGTGTTGTCCCATATTTTGTCATGATTTATACAGTGAACAGAAATAATTTCAATGATTAAGCAATAGCCTCATTTCTTTTATAAAATTCAAATTCATCAGACAGTAAACACATTTTAAGTGCTTCTTATAATGAATGCATTTTTGATATTCTTTCATTTAAAATAGATTTTACATGTATAATACTGTCTTGATAAAGCACTAGGGGTTTGCTTTAGAAATATGCATTATATTTTTTACATTTGAGGAAGTATTTTTATAGTAATCACTGCTATCTCAAACTGAAATTTTCTGTTTGAAAGAGGCTTAAAGTGAAATGTTTTCTTATGAAACCATTAAGCAAGGATTCATTTATCCCTTAGGATAGAGACAATTGTATCTATGCAGATCTCGTTCTGCTTCTAAATTTCCCAAGGCAATTCCCCAGACACCAATAACAAGCATTTGAAAATGATATTATTATTTCTTTCCCTCTCTTTTTATTACTTACATATATAATCTACCCTTCACATCTGTCCCTAAGTGGTTAGATAAATACAGTTCTTATAGCACTTCACAGCCAGACTACGTTTTCTGTGTAAAGATACATAAACAAGCATTTTTATTTTTTAAGATTCCTGTTACTATTCTTTGTTTATTCTTCTGCACAGACATAATTCTATAGGCAGCAACATACTTTAAAAACCTATTAAGTGCATCAGTAAAGTAATAAATATGTGTATCATATAGTAATCTTTTAAGTTATGAAAAAAGATTACTTGGTACATGGAGAAAAGAATGTGATCATTCTTTATAATAAAAATAACTAACCTTATTCATCCTCAGATTTTCTGCAATAGTTAAACAAAATTTGCTTAAAGCAAGACAATCTCCTGTTTGAAAGGGAAGTCTGAAGGGTTGTGACTGTGTTAGAGAGACTTCAAAACCACCATGTCAGCCTCTCAAAAGGACAAATCCAAGAGACTTGGAGGCGAGTAGACAGACAAGAAATCTCAGTCATACAATTTCTGGTACATTTCTTATTGGTGTCCTATATGGAATGGAGAATGGCATGCTCTCTCTATTACACTCTCCTTATTAAAATAGTTAGATGTGATTGTAAATTTGTTCCTAGCACTTCTTATAATATTGAGTTTTGTATTGTTTAACCTTCTATATTCTTTTAAAGTTACTTAACAGTTTTTTGCCCTACTTTTTGGTTCTCTTCATCACTGCCATTTATAACAAAAGAACGATAATGCACATATAACTTCCTCCTGTGGGGTAACAGTTATATCTTCTCTCCATTTTCCAAATTATGTCTGTCTATCAAGATACTTAATGCATTTAATTGGGTAAAGTCATCCTAATGACAATAATATAATATTAAATTTTTTAAACCATAAATAAAAGTGGTTTTTCTTGCTAGTTGTCTTCTCTCAGCAAGAGTTCTAGATCTCTTAGACTCTACCTCAATAATTTTCTTTAGAGCTGTGCTGCTCAGCTGATCACTTTTTATATTGGTTATGACTTGCTGTCTGTGTGATTTTTCATAGCCTGTCTCTATTTCCATGTTGTATCTACTGTCAAAGTTATCAAGACTCACACCAAAGGTAGGACATGTATGCTGCAGGTGCCAAGGCCCAGAGCCTATTTCCTACTCCCACATGGAAGCCAGTGTTTACACTTCTGCACCTGCAGTCCAAGCATCACTCTGCAACTGAGAGACACAAGCTGGCTTTTCAATGACTTATGTAAAGTTTAAAGCAACTCCCATTAGAGCCTTTCCCCTTCTTTCTCTCTCATTGCAATTTTTTTCTGCCTGGAGTTAGATACAAGTTGATGGGTGTAGTGCACAAGACAGACTCCTGAGAGACTTATCTCTAATGGGTATTTGCCTGATACAGATGCAGTGTCCTTAAAGCAAACTTGTACTTCTTTATTCTTCTCTCTTAGGCCAGGAAATTTTCTTTGTCCTTGAGAAAATAAAATATAGATGAAAGCTGTTATGTCTTTCATCACTCATCGTAAGGGTCACAACTGACACTCCTGTAACAAACTGCATCCTAACAAAGTCATTAAACATTTAACTTTAAAGCCTCAACAACAAATATCCTAAGGCCGGAAGAAACTATTTCTCTACTTAAGTTTAATGTAGAATTATCATCCATGTATGTGGACATGTGACTGGATGATGGCCTGTGATCTAAAGAAAACAGACTCAGGCTGAGGGAAAGACAGTAAGGTCTATCTACTCAGACTTCTCTTTACTAGGTAACCATTCTCCACTCGGGTAAATGGCATGATTCCTTCCAGAATGAGGGTTTTATTGCCTAGTACCTAACAAAGTTAGCTACAAAGCTTATTTTTTGGCCAAACTTTATGCAATAATGCAGTGGAAAGATGGTTTAATTAGGAGGAGAGGTGTTACAGTTTCTATGGCCTGTCTGTGGCCATCCCCTGCATGGCAAGCAGGAGAAAGAAAGCTAGAAAAAGGACAGAGACAGACTTTGCTGGTGGCACTGCTTCTGAGGCCGTCAAACCTTCTTTAGTTCAAAGTATCCAGCATACCAATGTGCCACATTGGTATGAGTTATTGTGCTCTGGTCCGACTGAATACTTTAAAGAAGATTGATTTGCCATACCATCCCTTCCACAATGAGCTAAATGAGGTGTCTAAGTTGTATTCTGAGTGTCTTTTGGGATGTAGCACCCTTCAGTAAAAGGGCATTTCAATCCTCCTATAGCATGATTTATTGTTGGTTGCTTAACTTTGCTTGGTTTTGTGTTACTACACAGCACTTGGCAGGAAAAAAATAGCTCCTCCCTCCTGATTACTGAGATTCTCTATCTGAGCTGAACCTAGGGGAATATCAGACTTCCTATGTCCCACAAACTGTAAGAACTAAACAATTCCACTCTCAAGAACTCAAAGAAAATATACCCTAAGGTATCACTAGAAAATTAAACAAATTGTTATCAAAACTGCAAAGACTGAAGCTCCAGCTCAGTGGTGGAATACTTGCCTGGCATGCACAAGACCCTGGGTTCTATCCTCAGTACCACAAACAACACAACACAACACAACTGCAAAAGTAATTTGAAGTTCTACCATTCTGTTTATTTTATATTTTAATTATTGTTACATAAATTCTAAACTAGAAAGTACAATTTTATAATTTAGTTATAAAAGGAAAGTGTAAGTTACAATCTAGATGTGGTGGCACAGGGCTATCATCCTATGAAGCAAGAGGTTTGTGAGTTCAAGGCTAGCCTGAGCTACCTGGTGAGATTCTGTCTGAAAAAAAAAGATAAAGTACACAATTACCAGAAGTAAATTTTGAAAAACTACTTATTGGGTTACAATTTTACAATTGCTTTAATTTAGCAATAAATAAATGGCTTTGCTTCATAATAAGATACATTATGGCACAAGCCCCCATAACTAACCCAGAAGCTATTTCCAATTGATAATCACCCAAAGAACCTGCCTGAAATTGGGGCTCTGCTGTTAGCTGCATAACCTACAACTACCATCATACTAAACCGACGCTAAGTATATTCTAGGTAGTTGTCCTTATACTCACAGATAAATGTACTTCTCGCACCTCATCAAGAAACTTCTCTTTGAAGCAGACAGAGACAATTACAGAAAACCACAATCAAACAACTCAACTGCCGAGTTGTGGAGCCCATAATGGATAAATCGACAAAACAACTTCCAAATATGAGTGAACAAGGATACACCAATGGACAGGTTATATTTAGAAATCTATATATGTATATGTATATATGTGTATGCATAAATATATGTATATAATAACAGTTAATGTAAAAAGAGACCATGAATTTGAAAAAGAGCAATGAGAGGTAAATGTAGAAGTTTGGAGAAAGGAAAGGGAAGGAAGAAATGTAATTATATTAGAATCTCAAATTTTTAAAAAGAAAAATAGCTCCCAGACTTAAGGCTCAGAGATCATTTCAGAAGAGGGAGTAGAAAGGTTGTAAGAGCTTGAAGATCAGAAATTTTGCTGAGATTGTGTCTCCTAAGAATGTCATAAACTTTACCAAAAAGTCTCACCAGCCTGTCTGCCTAACACATGAGCTGAAGATGGACATCATCAATAGACATGGATGAGGGAAAGCCCACAAAGCCTCAGCCAGACACAAATAACTGCAGGAACCTAAGGCATGATTTCATGTTTTAAAACACCAGCAACTGGTACTACTTAATAATATCAATTGGTTCATGTATTAGTCCATGCTTATTGTACACAACGCTTCTAACCAGCACATGGGTTAAGTAGTCTTAGTCTGATTCAATGATAATAGCATGGGAACAGTGGTGAGGTATAATGCCACACAAAGAACATCTATAAGCCACAGAATGCAAACCATTGTCTTCAAACCACCTGAAGTGGTCCATTGCTTCTTTCTTATTCCTTTATCTTGCATTTTATGCAGCTAACAGCAGAGCCCCAATTTCAGGCAGGTTCTTTGGGTGATTATCAATTGGAAATAGCTTCTGGGTTAGTGATGGGGGCTTGTGCCCACTCTTCCTCTAAAAGAAAAATATAAATAAAATAAAATCTTTTCTTTTGAAAAATGGAGAAAAAAATTTCATTTTCTCCAAGGATTCCTTGAACAGTGATGTAGGCATTTGTTTTGCTTTGCTTGTGATAGGGCCTCATGTAGCTCAATCTGGCCTCCGATTTGTTACGTAGCAGAAGCTGAGTTTCTGACCTTTCATCCACCTCAAAGGTGCTGGGATACAGGTATGTCCTGCCATCTCCAGTTTTATGCAGTGTTGGGGATAGAATATTTCAGTTTGGCTTACTCCATCCTAGGCAAGCACTTTACCAACTGAGCTACTTGGACTGCTAATTTTTTTTCTAATACATTTTTCAATTGAAAAAAAAAAAAAATCAGCCGGGTGGTGGTGTCGGTGGTCCATGCCTTTAGTCCCAGCACTCGGGAGGCAGAGCTAGGCAGATCTCTGTGAGTTCAAGGCCAGCCTGGGCTACAGAGTGAGATCCAAGAAATGCACAAAGCTACACAGAGAAACCCTGTCTCGAAAAACCAGAAAAGAAAAAAAAAGAAAAGAAAAGAAAAGAAAAAAATCATACATATATTCTGATTATAGTTTCCCTTCCCTAAACATCCCTCCCCTAGATCCTTCCCACTTCCATACAGTTTTCCTCCCTCTCTTTAGAAAACAAATAGGCAAACAGCAATGGAAATCAGAATAAAAATTTAAAAATACAAGAAAACACACACATACCAAAAAACTCACAAAAAATGTAAAATAGTAATTACAATGTACAAGCAAAAGACCAGTAAAATGAAAAATTCCCCAATGAAGTGATTTGAGATGTAAAAAAGCCTACAAAAGTAACAAATTTGTTTTGTGTTGGCCACCTATTGCTGGGCATGGAGCCTTCCCTTAAGTGTGGTTAATATACCCAGTGAAGCACCATTGGAGAAAATTAATTTTTCCTTTATAAGTTGGTATCAGTTGCATATAGCTTCTTGGTTAAGGGTAGAAGCTGTAGTGATATTTTACTTGTCCTGAAATGTGGCGATATTTTATTTGTATGTTAATAAATAAAGTTTGCCTGGAGATCAGAGGTAATAGCAATCCATTAACATAAAAGTCAGGCAGTGAGCTGGCCGGTGGTGGCGCAAGCCTTTAATCCCAGCACTCCGGGAGGCAGAGGCAGGCAGATCTCTGTGAGTTCGAGGCCAGCCTGGGCTACCAAGTGAGTTCCAGGAAAGGCGCAAAGCTACACAGAGAAACCCTGTCTCGAAAAACCAAAAAAAAAAAAAAAAAAAAAGAGTCAGGCAGTGGTAGCACATGACCTTAATCCGATCACATGGCAAGCAGGGTCTCTGTGTGTTCAAGGACACACTAGGGAACAGCCAAGCGTGGTGACACACACCTTTAATCCCAATACCAACCATAGAGACCTGGAGGTCTGTATAGACAGGCGGTATCAAGGAAGTGAGGTAGCTGGGCTAAGAGCCAATGAGAGGGCAGAATAGCAAGGCAATAAAAGCCTGGGTAGACAGGAAGTAGCTTTCTTGGGAAGCTACAGCAGCATGGTGAGTTGTTAGCTCGTGGCTTTCACTATTTCCCTGATCTCTATGGCTTTCATCCCTCTATTTGGCTCTGTGTTTCTTATTTAATAAGACCATTTAGAAATTCATCTACAGGAAGCTAGTGTCCACTTCCCATCTGCAAAAGTTCAAGACCAATGGGGTTTTATTACTGACAGGGGAAAGTGGATTGCTAAATTTTAAAAGAAGTAATAACTCCCATTATATTCTGTGGGAAAAAAAACAAACTACCATACTAACTTCACAGAGGTGCTAAAGTACTAAGTGCTTGCTCCTGGGCTCCATCAACTTGTATGTTAGCAAATGTGCACTTTTGGAGTCTTTTGTCATCAGGACTGCGATTACAAAAAAAGTTACTAGTACTGAGTTTCTTGCCTTCACCGAGTGGAGACTTGGGCACTGAAAGCCATGCCCACAACATGATTCCCAATGCCTTCAGAATAATGTAGTCGCTCACTGAATATTGTGATTTTTTTTTTTTTTATCTCAGGGCTGATATTATTCGTGAAGGTCTCTAGCAGGCCTGAGCTTGGCAAACATGGTGTCAGCGAGTCTTGCCCTCCCTTGTTACTTCCCCGTTGCTAAACCATTAGATTACATTCCTAACTATCCACCAATGTCTGCCTCCTTATTTGGCCACTTGGTTATTCCTGACTCATTCCTGAGTCTGACCACCAAAGTCCAAGTATAAAATAATCAAGGTCCAGCATTCAAAAATACCCATTTGGTTACCCTAATTAACATGCCCAGCCAGAACTTAACAACCCATCCTAGCTCATTTCTAAATGTTGATTAAAATTATTAGAACATGTTTACTCTTGGAAGAAAAATAAACAGAGGTGGTAAAAATTAACTACTTGTAGTTTTCCTAATAAAAGAGCTAAGCACTGCCCCCTGTGCAGGGTCTACAGTTTTTTCCTTTCTTTCTTTCTTTCCTTTTTTTCTCTATAGGTTGTGTTAATCCTGAGATTCATGAGAGAAAGTTCAGGTCCACAATTTTGAACCAAATTTGAAGCAAGCTTTACTTAAATGCTGGGCTGCCAAGTCCACCCCTGGGTTCCCAGGGAATGGCTGTGAGTCACATTTTGCAGGGGTTTAAAAAAGCAAAACCCTTGGGGTAAAGAGGGTACAGAAATTGTGAGAGTTGGGGTTGGGGATTTAGCTCAGTGGTAGAGCGCTTGCCTAGCAAGCACAAGGACCTCAGTTCAGTCCTCAGCTCCAGGAAAAAAGAAAAAAAGGAAGAAATTGTGAGTGAACAACCAATAGCTGGGCCAGCTTGACCCAGGCCATGAGAGGAAGCCCACCCCTGACACTGACTGGAGGGCCCAGAACCAGCAGCAGGATGGCCCAGAGACCTAGGATAGAATCAAACACAACCAACAAAAACAACAAAAGAAAACAAGTCAATAAAACGATTCCCAATGACACTCTGCTATACTCCTAGACAGGAGCCCAGCACAGCTGTCATCAGAGAGGCTTCATCCAGCAACTGATAGAAACAGATGCAGAGATCCACAGCCAAGCCTTAGGTTGAACTTGGAGAATCCTGCAGAAGATGGAGAGGAAGGAGGCAGAGGAGTGAAGGACCCACAAGAAAACCCACAGAATCAACTAACCTGGGCTCATAGGGGCTCACAGAGGCTGAACTGACAATCAGGGAGCTTGCAGGGTCTGCAAGGACCTCTGCATATATGTTATGGTTGTGTAGCTTGATGTTCTTGTGGGACTCCTAACAGCTGTAGCAGGTTATGTCCCTGTGACTCTTTTGCCTGCTTTTGGGACCATTCTCCTACTGGGTTGCTTCGACCAACCTTTAATATAAAGGGAGGTGCCTGATCTTATTGCAACTTGATTTGCCATGTTTGGTTGACATCCCTGGAAGGCCTTCCCTTTCCTGAAGGGAAGGGACTAGAAGGTTAGGGTGCTGTGGGATGTTCTGTATGGCAAATGTGTTGCTCTGATTGGTCAATAAATAAAACACTGATTGGCCAGTGGCCAGGCAGGAAGTATAGGCAGGACTAACAGAGAGGAGAAAAGAAAGAAGAGGAAGGCAGAAGGAGTCACTGCCAGCCGTCACCAGGACAAGCCGCATGCAAGGTATAGATTTATGGGAATGGATTAATTTAAGCTATAAGAACAGTTAGCAAGAAGCCTGCCACGGCCATACAGTTTGTAAGCAATATAAGTCTCTGTGTTTACTTGGTTGGGTTTGAGCGGCTGTGGGACCGGCGGGTGACAAAGATTTGTTCTGACTGTGGGCCAGGCAGGAAAACTCTAGCTACAGTTAGGGGGAAGGGGGAAATGGAGTTAGGATGTAAAATATGAGAGAATATATTTTTTGAGGGCAAAACAAATAATTCATTGCATTTCCCATCAGAATCAGAGGCAAGCATAAATCCTGACATATTTCCCACCTATATATGATCAAGTACATCAAGTATAGTTGTTTCAACAAATTTGTTTAGGGGAGTCAAAACATGTGGCTTGTTATTTTCCAAGAATTACAACTCCCAACGATCGAGGAAGTTATCTTGTCCTTGGGCAAGTAGGACTTACAGATTAACTTTGGCTCTTACATCACCCCCCACACTCCACTGAGTTGTATCCTGAGTTAAATCCTTGATTCTGTAATGGGTGCCTGTTTATACTGGGATCCAATAACCATCATCTTAATGGTACCCAGACAGGAAATGGAAGGGTCAAAGGCCCCGTGATAGCTGACATCAGAGTTACTATCTAAAGGAGTCTGGAAATGGATGGGATACTGGTCATTTATTTCATCTCAGGTCCCCTTTTACAATGTTTCTTTGAGTACAGCCAGGTTATAATCCTGAATGGTTTGTATAGAAACAGCAAATCTCTATTAAAGTCATATAATACCTCTTTTTCCTGCATTAAGCAAATAGAGTGTCCTATCATATTGTAGAACTATTTCAGCTAATGAATCTACCTGTTGACAAATCAGGGCATATTTGGTTTTAACAGGTATCTTTCCTGGTATGCCAATTGGTAGCCATTTTGGTAGCCTATGTCAGTTTCCTTTTGACTTAGCATTTCAGCCTGTTGGTGAAGTAGGAATGAGCTTTTCTCTTCTGTGAATACTTCCAGATGAAACTAGAAGGCTGTTGTCAAGGCCCAGAAGTGCTGAAAGGCTAATCAGAGGCCAGGCAATGGGGCAGTCATCAGAAACATCTGGTTAGCTGACCCAGCTGAAGAGACAGGGAGCAATCACATCAGCTGGACTAGTTTACATCAGCTTTCAGCAAAGTTCAGAACTCAGCAGTTTGCAGTCTGCTGCTGATTCTTGGATGGTGTCTGTCAGCCAAAGGGAAATCTGCTGAGACAAATACAGACTAAGGACAGAAGTTAAAGTTTAGGAATTCAAAGGAAAATCTTACATTTGGAACTTTTAGGTCCATAGTCCTAGTAGCTGAAGGAGGGGAGGAGTCCCAAGATCAGGACCGAAATCCCATCCCATAGACAGGTGAGGAGACTTGGGCTGTACTTTTCTGGAGTCTGTTTGACCTCTGAGAGGTAGGTCCATGTTTTATGACTGCCTTGATTCCCTAAAGCTTACATGAATTTTTAGTTTACAAAAAGAGATAAAATTTTCACAATTATTAGCATGACCATTGTCTGCAATCCGTATTGAAATCCATATTGTAGAAACAGCAGCTAACAGGTGTGTCTGTAAGAACAATAGCATAGAGGGGGAGAAGTCCGAAACATTTTCCTTTTTCCATATACCTCAAATCAATTTTTATATTTTTACAGATTACATTTATATATCTTAGAATATTTTCTTAGACCCTCATAATTTGGATAGACTTTAAACCCTTTTTTCATCTAATGATTTACCAGAGACATGACTGGTTATTATTGAACAGTCATTGTAAACATGCTCCTTTAGTAAAAAGTTACACCTGTGTAGCACGAATCTTAGAGGGTCTTATTAACAAAAACAAACCTGGAGCCAGGTATTGGGGTAAACGCTGAAAGATCAGAGAAGCAGAACAAGCCACAGCTACCTCACCTCACCAGTTCCTCAGATGATCCTGTTTCCTCAGACTGGAAGCCTCTGTGTCCTCATCCAAATGTGTCTCAGCTGAACTGCTGCTCAAAAACCTAAAAGCTTAACCAGGCAAAAGCCTAAAAGCTTAACCAACTCTAGTTGGTTTCTGCTTTCTGCCATCACTTCCTGGGATTAAAGGCATGAGTCACCATGCCTGACTGTTTCCAGTGTGGCTTTAAACTCACAGAGATCCAGATGGGTTTCTGCCTCCCAAGTGATAGGATTAAAGGCGTGTGTGCCACCATTTTCTGGCCTCTGTATCTAGTGGCTGTTCTGTTCTCTGACCCTAGATAAGTTTATTAGGGTGCACAACGTTTTGGGGAACACAATATCACCACATTTCCCCTTTTTTGTCTAAAATTAAAAAAGCTTATAACTAATCCAAGAAAATCTATATCCAAAAAGTACAATAACTATATACAAAATATACAAGCAATAAATACCTAAACAATATCTAGTTCATTTGCATTTGACAAATTCAGAGAAAATAATTCCATTATCTATCCTATTTTGGTAAGTCCAAAATGTACCTGATTCACTTTCTATTCTAACATATTACTAACAGATATATAAGTTATCTTATAATATCTTTCAAATATATGCACTTACTCGTTAGTGAGTTTCTTTTCTGAAATACTTAACAAGGAAAACTATAACGATAACTATCTAATCTTCAACTATAACTAACTAATCACCTGAAACCTGTTTGTTCTTTCATATGAAGTCTGTTTGCAAAGCAACCCTGTCTGCTCTTTCTTAACAAGAGACCCAGTAGCAATAGATGAACAGTGAAGTAGCTGCAGCCTTTGGAGGAGGAGCTGGCTGTCTGCTGCTGCCAAGATGGCAAAGCTACAGTTAGTCTAGCTGGCACTGTCATCAGAGATCAGAGAAGGATAAATTATAGCAGGAAGTATCCAAACAGCCTATGTATTGATTAAAAATGACAGAGGCTAATCCATGATCTAGACAGTCATCTGAGGCTCTTATGGTCTCCATGGCGTTGGGGGTGATGTACCAGGGCACATTCAGTCTTCCCCCACCAGGCCAAGAAGATGAGAGGCTTTCCTGTGGAGGAGGAACATGGGAGCACTGACCTTACTTTGTGTAGACAGAATGGGGTAATCAACTCTCTAGTGTCCTGTTTGTCCACAGTTTGGGCCAGGTCCTGGCAGCAGCCAAGGCATTGAAAAATTCTGACCTGTGTTTAGCATCACCAGTTTCCAGGTGAAGTTATCATTGTGTCCCATCGTCTTCTTGGAGACCTTGGAGTCACTGCTAGGAGCTGGGGGTCTCTGTCTGTCATGGTAAGCTTTTCCCACTAAATCTTAATGCCATGTCCAGCAGATCTCTGGCAAGTTTGAAAACCATTACCTATTAAGTCTATCTGAGCTAAATAAATTTTGCTTGTTTTCAGTTGCTTGCTTTAGGCTATACCTTGAAAACATGTATAGGAGGCTAAATAAAGTTATTTCATGTAATTAATTACATTAGTACTTAGCATAACTATAAGTATAGTTCTGAATGAGGCACAATTTCTGAATTGGAATTATTTTAGCACCAAAAGAAACATTTTAAATCATGAATATAGTCCATAGGGAGAATAGCAGCTTTATTTCCCTGGTCCTCACATAGAGCACTATTACAGAATATCAGTTTCTTGTATGATTCAGTTTCAAAATAGCTACAGCTTAATGATGTCAGCAAAAACAAAGAAGTCAGACATACATTCTTAAATCAATCTCTGTTTACCTGAATAGTCCTAAAGTAAGGAGAGAGTCTGCCAGACTGCTTAGGTCATTGTCTTGCTGCATCATAAGAAAGGAATACCTCAGTTTCTCGAGTTTAATGTTTGGTACTCATAGCTGTGGCCTTAAATTCTTAGCCTTTTATTTATCTATTTATAAAGATTACATATTAATAAGACCATCACAATAAAATATTTTATAAATTTAAAATTCTCATACCTTATAAATTTAAATATTTTAAATGCTGTTCCTTAAAAATATCCAGTTTTTTTCTATTTTAATTTTCTGTAAAATTCCAAAAATTTCCTCTTAAAGAAGTTTAAAATCTCTCAGTGGTGTGTTCCCATAATATCAAAAATAAAGTACCTTTTTTTTTTTTACTTCTAGAGGGAAGCTACAGGGCATGACAATAATATGCACAAGGCAAAACCAAATTCCAATGACACAAACAATTCAATACTTAATATCTGGGATTCCTCTGGGGCTTGGGTCATCTCTCTGGCCCCATCCTTGGCAGCATACACAGCCTGCCTTCTAGATCCCAGTCAGCTCTATGGCCCTTTTATGTCTTCAAAACCAATACCATCTGGGTTACTCTCATGGTATAAAGTTTGGCTGTCAGCAAGGTACATTCTTATACATGAATGCATGGAATTGTAGTGTTAATACCTTATTAAACAAGCATTGAAACCTCATTTTCAATACAGAACATGAACTATCATACAACAGTCCATTCTGATCAAAAATACCTTGGAGACCTGTTGTTGTCTCCTTGGTCTGGTCACACCATGTAGTTGCCTTTAATCAAGTTGACAGCAAAACATAGGGCATCCTCTCCAGCCCTATAAAAGATGGCTGACCATCCTTTGTCTGCTTAAAAACAGAAGGGAGGGAGGGAGGGAGGAAGGGAGGGAGGGAGGGAGGGACAGAGGGGGATGGGGGTGAGGTAAAGAGTTCCCCTGGGATTCATTCAGGGACAAAGTGGACAAGCATGCCTGTAGATGTAACCAACCGTCTTATTAAATAAGAAACACAGAAACAATGTAAAAGAGAGAGCCAAGAAGTCAGAGCTCAGAGCTAAAATCTCACCCTTCCTCCTGCTGTCCCAGCTTCGCGAAAAGAGACCTACTTCCTGTCGGTTCGTTTTTTTATAGTATGTTGTTCTGCCTTTTCATTGGTTGTAAACCCAAACACATGACTGCCTCGTCACTGTCTGAATGTACAGCCCCCTAGGTCTTAAAGGCATATGTCTCCAATGCTGACTGTATCCCTGAACACACAGAGATCTTATGGGATTAAAGGCGTGTGCCACCACCGCCACACTCTTGCTATGGCTCTAATAGCTCTGACCCTGAACACAGAGATATCTATGGGATTAAAGGCGTGTGCCACCACCGCCACACTCTTGCTATGGCTCTAATAGCTCTGACCCCCAGACAACTTTATTTATTAACATACAATCAAAATAATATTTCAGTACAATTAGATTACCACCACATTTCCCCTTTTCTATTTTAATAAAAAGAAAAAGAAGCAAAAGGTTATAACTAAAAAAGAAAAACTATATACAAAAGTACAATAACTATATACAATATATACAAGTAATAAATACCTAAACAGGTATTTGACAAATCAGAGAAAATAATTCCATTATCTATCCTATTTTGGTAAATCCAAGATGTATCTAATGCACTTTCTATCCTAATTAATTTTCAACTATAACTAACTAATCTTCAACCATAACTAACTAATCTTCAACTCCCTCAGAGACCCAAGAAGGGAATAATATTAGCTAACAAAAATAAAAACAGGAAGTGCATGCAAGCAACTTCCAAAAAATTTTGTGAGTTGACAGAAACAGCCAGCTGCCTGGGCAGTCACCTGAGGTTTCTCCGCAGTGTTGGGGCATCATCTTCAGCCTATAGGCTTAGTGTATCTGACAGACTCATTTGTGAAGTAGGATGTACACAAGGTCAACAGTTCAACCTCACATTGGGTGAGAGTAGTCCACGTACCAGAAACACCTGAATTCCACTAGTGTCCTGTCATGATTCAGGATTGTAAATTCTGGAAATTGTTGACAGTTTTTTAATTCAGCTGTCCATTCTTCTTGGCTGTGTATATATGGCTTCATCTCAGCATCCCCTTCTTCTCCACATCCCTCTATTAAATGCCAGTCTACTTTTGAGAGGCATGAGCTTTCAGCTGCTGTTCCATTGTACAACAGAATCCATCGGCCCTCTGCCTGTTAAGCTGCCTTCGAAGAAAAGGGCACTGTACCTTTTCCAGATGCGAAGGCCACTTCAGGGATGGGGCCATATTGTCCTGGCCTCAGAAGATGCCTTTTGATAAAGCCATAACCACACTTGTTTTGGCAAGAATCAGTAGTCCCTTGTTTCGTGATCTGTCTGTCCATTTTGTCCTGTTGATTCGAGGATACTTTGTTGTCCAGTGGCTAACTTTTGCCAGAATGAAAGTTGACTCCATATGCAGTTTCTTCAATGCCCATATTTTCTCTAAAGTAGATTGGTACTGCCAGGAGCCGACATGTCTCAAAAAAGAAAAATTTTCTAAGTTATTAAAACATTTTAAATGCCATATTCTGTAGATCTCTGAAGGGTTTGAAGATGACCTGTCTAAAACATCTCTGCTCAATTTTTAAAACATATCTAATATGACTACAAGTTCTATGATAATGTCTAACTACTAGCTTTCATTTCTTTATATCCTAATAGTTGATAATAATAACATTCAAGGATCAAAAATTTGCATTACATTGTTAAATGAATGGTATAAATACAATTAGAAATATACATATAGCATTTTCTAACAATATCAATTTCAAATTTGTATACAATATAAACAATTCAATCCAATGTAAAGTATTTAAAACTAGTAATTGTCTTTTTCTTTTCTTTCTTTTTTCTTTCTTTCTTTCTTTCTTTCTTTCTTTCTTTCTTTCTTTCTTTCTTTCTTTCTTTCTTTCTTTTTTTTTTTAACAAGAACCTTAAATCTAATCTCCTTTGCTTAGCCTTTTTCCTAACCCTTGACAATAACTTGTAACCAACCCCCCTAAATACTGAAAATTATCCCAGACCCAAAACCCATTAAAAAGACCAAAAAACCACCCGCCCCACACCACCTCTTTGGGAATGTGGGCGTCGTATTCTTAAAATTGCTTCCTGCTGGGTATGGGCGAAGTTTTCTTTATCCTGAAAGAAAAATTTTAGGTTAATTGTCAAATTCTAAGAGAGGTAACTATATCCTTCATTATCCAGTCTGTGTATAATGCCAAAGTTCAGGGTTTATCTCAAGTCCTTATTCAAGTAGTCTTTGAGACTGGATCATCTCAGCTAGTCATCTCAAAATTGCTCTGAGCATCTTATAGTTCAAAGCTGATCTATGGATGATGTTTGTCAGCTTAATGATATTATTATTGTCCACGTGGAATTGTTCTTGTTGTGGGGCCCCATCTTCTTTCTGGAGACTTCAGTTGATGTTAGGCCTGGCCATGATTTCCTGCAGAAAACTGATAAGAGACTCGAACACAAAAACATATATATGCAGCTAGCCTTTTTTCTAGAATTAGTTAGTACTCTATGTGACCATACATATCTTAACAAAGTTTAAAATGTATATATATTTTAATCTTGTAAATTTTGATATAAAATTTATACTTTGAGAAAAGTTTAAAGAATCAGAATAGAATCAAAGAGTTGAGATTAGTAATAGAATAGTCCCTTAATTAATTTTGCTTTTGTCCTGTACCATAGCAGAAGATGGCTCTTATTCTGGCATGATATAGGGAGTTTGCATTTACCTTTTAACAACATGCTTGATTTTAAAGAAGGAGAGAGCCATTCTCCAACTCCAAAGTCAGCTTTAAATTTTAATTGAACTGGGACTATTAGAAAACCAATAGTGTTAAATCTTTAGAGAAAAGCAGAAACAAACATTTAGGAAGACATAAAATTTTTTAGATAATATATACCCATACACAGTTTCACTCTGTTTCTTGGGATAGATGATTTGTCACTTTTCTTCAGTTGTCTCATTTGTCCAGTGTTCTTCAGATTCCTTAACCTTCATTCTCCTAAAAGACAAAAACAAAAACCTTTCCCCAAGACTAATTTTGGGGATGTTCCTTTTTGGCAAGTTATTATCTGATTAAATGAAAAGGCATGTTTTATTGATACAAGTTAGTTTAAATTGGATGTTCATGCTGGTTGATGAACTATCACCTCCTCTAATTAAGAGGTCTCTCTTGTTCAAATCGAACCTTTATCAATTTTGATGGTACCCACAGCTTATCTTCTCCTGTAGAAACAAAAGCAAAACCACGTCCCCAATGTAATACATACCCTGGTTTCCATTCTGAGGTCAGCACATCCTTAAAGTATATAGGCTGATTTAATTCTGTAGTTTTTTCTATTATCCAATGTCTCTCTGCAGCTGTTGTTCCTTTCTCATTGGCATTCAGAAAATTCAAAGTTAGAAGAGCATTATGCAGTCTATTTCTGGGGGTTTTTGTTACCCATTTCTGTTTATTTAGCATATCCTTTAGAGTTCTGTTTGATCTTTCTATAACTGCTTGACCTGTAGGATTATGTGGTATGCCTGTAATATGCTTTATATTGTAATAAGCAAAAAACTGTTTCATTTTAACAGAGACATATGATGGAGCATTGTCAGTTTTGATTTGTGCAGGTATACCCATGATGGCCATAACTTCTAGCAAATGAGTGATTACAGAATCAGCTTTTTCAGAACTCAAAGCAGTTGCCCATTGAAATCCTGAATAAGTATCGATAGTGTGGTGTACATATTTCAATTTTCCAAATTCTGCAAAATGAAACACGTCCATCTGCCAGATTTCATTTCTCTGAGTACCCTTTGGGTTATATCCTGCTGGTAATGGCGTTTGATTGTAGAAGGAACAAGTAGGACATTTCTTTACTATTTCTTTGGCTTGTTGCCAGGTTATGGAAAAATCCTTTTTTAAACCTTTACTATTGACGTGATGTTTTTTATGAAATTCTGAGGCCTCCAGCACATTTCCTATCAATAATTTATCAATCTCATCATTGCCTTGTGCTAGAGGGCCTGGCAGACCAGTATGGGATCGAATGTGAGTTATATATAAAGGATGATTCCTTTTCCTGATTGTATCTTGTAATTGAATAAATAGTGAAGTTAATTCTGAAGCATCAGGGATAACTTCTGCAGTCTCAATATGTAACACCACTCTTTCAGCATACTGAGAGTCAGTTACTATGTTGAGAGGTTCTGAAAAATCCATTAATACCAACAGAATAGCATACAATTCTGATTTTTGAACTGAATTATACGGACTTTGAACCACTTTACTTAAATTTTCTGATTTGTAACCTGCCTTTCCTTCTTTGTTGGCATCTGTATAAAATGTACGAACTCCAGATATGGGTTTTTGCCGTACAATTCGAGGCAAGATCCAATCAGCTCTCTTTATAAGATCAATTCTATTACTTTTGGGATATTTGCTGTTAATTTCTCCCAAAAAATTACTGCAAGCTCTTTGCCAAGGTTCACTTTCTGCCCATAATTTTTCAATGTCCTCCTTAGTTAATGGTACGACAATTTCTGCTGGGTCTATGCCTGCTAATTGACGAAGTCTCAGTTTTCCTTTGTAAATCAAGTCAGAGATTTTTTCCACATAAGTTTTTAATTTTTTATTTGGTTTATTTGGTAAAAATATCCATTCCAATATAATATCTTCCCTCTGCATTAATATTCCAGTAGGAGAACGCCTAGAAGGTAAAATAACCAAAATGCAATCCAGCTTTGGATCAATACGATCCACGTGTCCTTCATGCACTTTCTTTTCTACCAAGGCCAATTCTTTCTCAGCTTCAGGTGATAATTCTCTTGGACTATTTAAGTCCTTGTCACCTTCTAAGGTTCTGAACAAATTAGTCAGTTCATCATTTTTTACCCCAACAATAGTTCATAGATGAGAAATATCTCCAAATAGTCTTTGAAAGTCATTAAGAGTCTGTAGTCTATCTCTCCGAATTTGCACCTTTTGGGGTCTAATTTTTTGTAGCTCTATTTTATATCCTAAATAATTAATAGAATCTCCTCTTTGTATCTTTTCAGGAGCAATTTGTAATCCCCAGCAAGGCAAAATTTTCTTTACTTCTTCAAATATTATTTCTAAAGTATCTGCATTTGAGTCAGCTAGTAAAATATCGTCCATATAATGATAAATTATAGATTTACGAAATTTTTTACGTATCACTTCCAATGGCTGTTGTACAAAATATTGGCACAGAGTTGGGCTATTCAACATTCCCTGAGGGAGGACCCTCCATTGAAATCTTTTAACCGGTTGAGAATTATTATAAGTAGGCACTGTAAAAGCAAATCTTTCTTTGTCTTTTTCTTGTAAGGGTATTGAAAAGAAACAGTCTTTTAAATCAATAACTATGAGAGGCCATCCTTTTGGTAACAGAGTAGGCAAAGGCATCCCAGATTGTAGAGAGCCCATTGGCTGAATTACTTTGTTAATTGCTCTAAGGTCTGTTACCATTCTCCATTTACCAGATTTCTTTTTAATAACAAATACAGGAGAATTCCAAGGGCTGGTTGATTCTTCAATATGCTGAGCATTTAATTGTTCTTCTACCAGCTCTTCTAAAGCCTGGAGTTTCTCTGTTGTTAAAGGCCATTGCTGGACCCATACAGGCTTGTCTGTTAACCATTTTAAAGGTAGAGCTGTTGGTGTCTTTGGTAGATCATCAGTTATTGTGCCCTGTTCTTGTATAATATGGATGGCTGGTGACCACTCATTAGAACAATATCTTCTAATATTTCTCTCAGTAACATGTGCTAGTTTATGATTTGTTTCTGAGATTGGAGGGATGTTAATCTGAGTATTCCATTGTTGCAACAAGTCTCGACCCCACAGGTTCATAGTTATGTTAGCCACATATGGTTTTAATTTTCCTCTCTGTCCTTCTGGACCTATACATTCGAGCCATCTTGCACTCTGTTTCACTTGAGATAATGTCCCAATTCCTAACAGTTGAACGTTTACCTCCTGAAGAGGCCAAGTTGGATGCCAAAATTCTGGTGCAATTATGGTAACGTCCGCACCTGTGTCTACCAGACCAGACAACAAAACACCATTTATTTTTATTGTTAATTTTGGTCTTTGTTCATTAATAGAAGTTTGCCAAAAAATTTTCTTTATGTTTTCTCCTGAATTTTCTATTCTCTCTGTTTCATCATCCTGACCAGCATGATTTATTCCAATAGGCATTTGGTTATTTAATCGCTCTCCAGAGCAGGCATTTCCTCTATGGCTGCAGGAAAGGTTTGAACTGGATTTGCACTGGGGGCCTGCCTGAGGCCCCTCTGGGAGTTTCCCGAAGACTGAGGCAAAGGATTACCCTGTCTGTCCTTTGTTGATCTACATTCGTTGGTCCAGTGTTTTCCCTTACCACACCTTCTGCATACTCCAGAAGGAAGGGGCATTCTGTTGCCATTGTTCCTTGAAGAAACATTGTTTCTGGGAATGACCTGTCTACAGTCCCTTTTCAAATGTCCTTGCTTTCCACATCCAAAACATCTAACACTCCTCAAACCTTTTGAAATTACTTCTCCTACCCATGTATCATCATGCTCATCAGCTTCAACATTAATTGTTTCTCTAATCCAATCTTCTATAGGTGCAGATCTTGCCCTTAATGGCCTGATTATTCTTTTGCATGCTGCATTCGCATTCTCAAAGGCCAAAGATTCAATTATTGCCTTACTAGCTTCTGAATCCGAGACCATTCTCTTTACTGCTGAAGCCAGTCTTTGTAAAAAATCTGTAAAAGACTCTTTTGGGCCTTGCATCACCTTTGTAAATGACTCAGATTTTTTTCCTGGTTCCTCAACTCTGTCCCATGCATTCAAGGCTGCCGTTCGACATAAAATTAGGGTTTGGACATCATATAAACATTGTGCTTGTGCTGAAGCATATTGGCCTTCGCCCATAAGCTGATCCTGGCAAACTTGTATTCCTTTATCCCTCCATTGTTTTTCTATGTTTTTAGCCTCCTCCTTAAACCAAGTCAGAAATTGAAGTCTCTGGCTGGGTTCCAGAACACCTTGTGGGAGGTCCCGCCAGTCCTGTGGTACTATCCTATTATATGTTGACCAAGTGTTTAACATTTGCTTTACATATGGGGAATGCATGCCATAAGATACTATTGCCTCCTTAAACCTTTTTAAATCCAACATTTCAATTGGAGCCCAAGTATTTTGTGTAGCCATTTGATCAGGCATCTGCTGTACTGTTACAGGATAAATTAAGGGTGACTGTGTGAAAACAGGCTTTCTTTCTGCAACCTTATGATCCCGACTTGAAACAACTTCACTGTTAATTTCTTCTGTCTGAATTTTTACAGGTTTAACAAGTTCTTCTAAAGCTGTTATCCTGGCACTTAAATTGACTATCTTTTTAAATATTAAAATGTGGATTATTATAGTGATAAGGTGCATAATTCCACCAATACTAGTATTATATAGTTGTTCCATTGCCAGACTGCCTAAAATTTCGAACAAAAACCAATTTTCTTCCAATGTACACATAAAACCCATTTGTTTTTTAACGTGGAAAAAAATTCTCTTTTAGATAGTTTCCTTTAAAATATCTGATATATTATGACTTACCAAATCTGCGTAGAACA
Source organism: Peromyscus maniculatus bairdii (assembly GCF_049852395.1). NCBI lineage: Eukaryota > Metazoa > Chordata > Mammalia > Rodentia > Cricetidae > Peromyscus > Peromyscus maniculatus. The sequence continues at coordinate 67,466,302 of NC_134864.1, read as the reverse complement.
GTAGAAATCCGAGGGGATTTTCAAAGCAGCCACCTAGTGTCCCAGGTGTAAATCCAGAGAGAGAGAGAGAGAGAGAGAGAGAGAGAGAGAGAGAGAGGAAAGAGAGAACGCACAAGAAAGCGTAGCCGGCTAAAGCTTAAATGCAGCCACGTGTTCCCTCTTGTGCCGAGTCAAGGCTTGGGTCTGGCTTCCTTAAGCTCCGACCACGTGCGTTGGCTTTACAGGCAGGGCCCTGTTCGGCAGGGCAGGTCTGAGTTGTTTGTAGCACCGGCTTTAGGCAAGCTGCTCACAGACCTAGGCCCGGGCTAGAAGTTGCTACCCGGATTAGGAAGCTGGCAGCTCGGACTAGGACGCCGGTAGCTCGGACTAAGACGCCGGCCGCTTCCTGCCGCTTCCTCCGCCGCCTGCCACCGCCTGCCGCCCTTGCGGGAAAGCGGACCTGCCGTCAAGCCAAGCGGGTTTTAATGGATTCTTGTCACGTTGGGCACCAGATGTAGATGTAACCAACCGTCTTATTAAATAAGAAGCACAGAAACAATGTAAAAGAGAGAGCCGAGAAGTCAGAGCTCAGAGCTAAAATCTCACCCTTCCTCCTGCTGTCCCAGCTTCGCGAAAAGAGACCTACTTCCTGTCGGTTCGTTTTTTTATAGTATGTTGTTCTGCCTTCTCATTGGTTGTAAACCCAAACACATGACTGCCTCGTCACTGTCTGAATGTACAGCCCCCTAGGTCTTAAGGCATATGTCTCCAATGCTGACTGTATCCCTGAACACACAGAGATCTTATGGGATTAAAGGCGTGTGCCACCACCGCCACACTCTTGCTATGGCTCTAATAGCTCTGACCCTGAACACACAGATATCTATGGGATTAAAGGCGTGTGCCACCACCGCCACACTCTTGCTATGGCTCTAATAGCTCTGACCCCCAGACAACTTTATTTATTAACATACAATCAAAATAATATTTCAGTACAATTAGATTACCACCACACATGCCTGTGCAGACAGTCCAGATTTGTCTCTGCACAGCTCCAAAGCAGGCTAGAAGACCAGGTGGCTTTTTCCGCAGTAACCAAGAAGTAAATAGAAAGGACTGTTATAAATTTTAAAAATAATAAAAGCAGCACAGACAAGGCATTCTTGGCTCTCTGAAAAAAGCAAATCCATGTTTGTAGCAGCAGGTTAGAATAAATTATTATTTAGTTTAAATTGCTTGTTTAGGGTTAAAATAACAACTAGGTAATACCCTTTCCCTTCAGAGAAAAAGCAAAAGGAAGACCCAGAGAGCTTGGCCTAAAAACTCCGAGCAGCTCATCTGCTTATGGCAGGCTAGAAACAAGTCAGGCTCCAAATTCACATTCTATCTCTTTATTATAGTTCTCTATATGTAAGAAAATCAAATTAAATTTTACATAATTTCCCTCAGACTGATTTCCTGTCCTAGGGCAGGACAAATTCTTTCTCTGCTACCTAAACTATGGCCTATGACCAGAGAGATAATGACTGGGCTCATGTTTGCCAGGGTTACTCTTGGGCATTTCTATCATTTCATATCAGGTTTACTATCTACATAACTCGTTTTAAAGCTTTTCTTCCCTTTAACACCCTGCCCACGCACTACCTCCTAGCTGGCCCTTGAACATAGGTATGAGTTGTTCCCCCAAGTACTCTTACTGCTTACTCCCTTACCACTGGCCAATCAGGCCTCTGCACAAATGTCAGCTGATCTGTGAGAACCTTTTTATGCATCTTATAGGAGGTAAATCTGTCATGTCTCTAAGAATCCCGATGTCTGTTCTGTGCTTTATTTTTCTCCAGTACTAATCATCACTTAACATGTTAAATATTCTGTGTGGTATGTGTACACATGTATGTACATGCATGGCTATGCAAATATGTGTGGAGGCCAGAGGTCAACATAAGGTGTTTTTCCAGGACTCCAAGAAAGACACGAGGATCGCCCAATGACGGAAAAGTGAGATCTACATGAACAACCTGGACATGAGTGGGAGTAATGAAGGGAGAGGGTGGAGGGAAAGAGAGCCTGTGGGAGCGGGAGATCCCAGCTGGATCAAGAACAGAGAGGGAGAACAAGGAATAGGAGACCATGGTAAATGAAGAGCACATGAGAAAAGAAAGAAACAAAGTGCTAGAGAGGCCCACAAAAATCCACAAAGATACCTCCACAATAGACTGCTGGCAATGGTCGAGAGACAGCCGGAACTGACCTACTCTGGTGATGGGATGGCCAAACACCCTAATAGTCGTGCCAGAAACCCCATCCAAGGACTGAGGAATCTGGATGCAGAGATCCACAGCTAGGCCCCTGGTGGAGCTTCGCGAGTCTAATTAGCAAGAAAGAGGAGGGTTTATATGAGTGAGAATTGTTGAAACCAAGGTTGGATAAAGCACAGGGACAAATAGCCAAACGAATGGAAACACATGAACTATGAACCAAAGGCTGAGGGGCCCCCAACTGGATCAGGCCCTCTGAATAGGTGAGACAGTTGATTGGCTTGATCTGTTTGGGAGGCATCTAGTAGTACCGGGTCCTGTGCTCATTGCATTAATTGGCTGTTTGAAACCTGGGACTTATGCAGGGACGCTTGGCTCAGTCTGGGAGGAGGGGACTGGACCTGCCTGGACAGAGTCTACTGGGTTGATCTCAGTCCTCAGGGGAGGCTTTGCCCTGGAGGAGGTGGGAATGGGGGATGGGCTGGGGGGAAGGGGAGGGGGCAGGAGGGGGGAGAACAAGGGAATCTGTGGCTGATATGTAGAACTGAATGGTATTGTAAAATAAAATAAAAGGAAAAAAAACATAAGGTGTTTTTCCTCACCTTTGTTGTTGTTATTGTTTGTTTGAGACAGAGTCTCTCACCGGCATAGTCCCAAATAGACTAGATTGCCTGGCCAGGAAATTGCATCTGCCTAACTCTGTCTTCTCAGCACTGGGATTATAGACACATATCACCATGCCTGACTTTTTAAACATAGACTCTGGAGATTCAGCTTAGGTCCTAATGCTCGCAAGAAAACTGCTTTACCAACTGAGATATCTTCCTAAACCATACTTACTAAATATTTTCTTATTTATTTGTTAATTAGTCTACTTACTGGGAAAATAATTCCTACAAGGATATATTTTTATTTGTTTTATATTACTGTATGCACAGGACCTAAAATACCGCCTTATGTGCAGTAGATACTTGGTAAATATTTATTAAAAGAATTATTCAACACATTATTTTTTTCCTCTAGGTATACATTTCTCCAACTTTCTTTGCTGCTCAATATACATCCCTGGTACCTTTTACCTGGGATCACCGGGCCACCTAACTATAAAGAAATAGTGGTAACAAAAGTTTGTTAGCTAGTTCACTGGAAGTCAAGGAAGGAATGTATGAGTGAAAAGGCAACAACAAAATAGGTCTTATCTGAGAGGGTACAACCCACAGGGAATGAACCGCAGACAGCAGCAGCCATGTTCATCTTCCTGACGCTACAGTTTGCACTAAAAACGTAAGAACAGAGCCTTCATCAGAACTCAGCAAGTTAAACAACCACCTGTTTCAGCAATTAAAATATCTTATTTCCTGATTGTAAATGTTGGTCTTTCTAAACTGTTTATGTTTTATGTAAAAAGCTATGATGCATCTTTGTTTCTCAAGGCAGGAAGAAGACATGAACATAACAGATACTGTTAAATGTACGTAGCTGGTTGGACTAGACACTAATGGCACTGAAAAGAAGCCATGGCCACGTGAAAACGGAGACTCTTTCTCTCTGATTATCCTGGGCTTAGACCAATGTATGGAGAGAACAGGAAGCCATCAAGTATTAACAAAGTTAACAAAAATAGTAATGGGGGGCGGGGCAGTCAAAAGTTCAGAATAAAGAGGGAACCACCAAGTATAGACCAAGTTAATAACATAGTAAGGACAGAGGGAAACAGTCAAAAGTTCAGAATGAAGAGAACCTGGATTGCATGGCCTCATGATGTGTAGCAGCCAATTGTTAATCATGACCATCTTTGTCTGGATGCTCACCTGTGAAGTGTCTCTCCCAAAGGTAAATACATCACAAGCTCTCAGTGGGATTTCAATTTCTTCATTTTGCTAAGTAAAACCCTAAGATTTTACTTCATAAATTTTCATTCATGATTGCTAATATAATAAGCCCTAATATTTATGTAATTTTATTTTAAATAGTACTCATCTGAAAAAACTCATCAAAAATATTTAAAGCTAATTTTAATTTACCGAGCATGTCATGGCAATTAATTACTGCCAAATTGAATATAAAACAGAAACTTCAAGTCCCAAAGATTTTTTTTGTTAAGAAATACATCAAATATTTTTGAGATAATGGTCCCTGGAAATCCATCATTCTAATAAATGCTTGTTAACCATTGTAAAATAAGCTGAGAGTATATGGACTTGAAAGTGCTACTTATCCCAAGAAGCCAGATTCCACTCACCCAGCTAAACTGACTCCAGTTAGATGAATTCTATCAGAGAATCACTTACAAGGTGTCAGGGCGTTTGCCACTATTGGTTTAGAAAAGTAACCTTAAACTAGAGTCAGGACCAGCATACATCAAATATGAAAAAATTATCAATGATAAATGACCCTAGACCTTCCCTTTTGGGGTTTCTAGAGTTGCTACATTATTAGACCTCTTGTAGAACTGTAAAACACTTACCAGAAGAAATAAATAGTAAAAGTAAACCCAAAATTGTTTAACGGGTATACATACAACCACTGTGTTAGGATTTTTTTTTGAGGATCATATATGTACATGCATTGTACATATATGATCACATGATCTTTGTGGGTCCAGAATTATTATATTTATTTCATTAGCCTGTTTTCATCAATATGGATGACATTTATTGGTTCATTAATAATATGGGAAATGCTTTGCCCACATTTGGTCCTCACAAGAAGCCTTGGGAGCAAGTTACACTTATTTCCCTATGGAAGTAAAGAAACACATGCAGAACAACCAAGGCTCTCCATGCTGTGCATTTACAGTTAGAAAGAGGTTAATAGTCTGGTACATTTGAGTTATAAAACTATTAAGTAAAACAAGATGTAATTCAGTGCTAATTAGATTGAGGCCTATAGGGAAAGGAAAGCCACGATGGATGGAAACAGACATGGATGACTTCATAAAAGAAGAAAATTAGATTAAGCTGTGAGACAGGGACATAAAAATTTACAGATAAATGACATTTTAAGCAATGAGAAGAGCATAATTATAATTATAACCAGATACAAGAACACAGAGAAACAGAATTTTTTCCATGAATACTTCCAATTTGTGTCTTTCCCCCCAGTATAACAACTATCTCTCTTATTTTGAAAACAATTCTGAAACCTCTACAAAATATATCTTCAAATTTTCTATTTATTCTAAATTTTCTTATATAATTTGACACATAAAATGTGCATTTTTGATTACAGTAACTTTAGTCATTTTACTTTGCAATGTACAATAAAATATAAAATTATTGAAAAAAATCTAATTCTAACTGTATGTATTTATCTTTTTCTCATACTATAATGAAATATTCAAATTCAGGAACCTAATAAATAAAAAGTTAGCTCATGGTTTTCGAGGCTAACCCTCTGAACAGCATAATATTGACTCTCATCAGCACCCCCTGCGGATTATATTATGACAAATGGCATCATAGCAGGGGTGAGTACCTGTGTGTGTGTGAGAGAGATGTCAGGGTGAGAATCAGAGGTCAGATTTTTGTTTCATAGCAATTTTATTATAAAAACTAGCCACAGTCCCATCAATTCCTCCTATGGCAATGTTGCCAGTGATGATGACATCCCCACAGGTCTCATGTCTTAAAGGCTTCCCACCTATCCATACTGCTACACTGAAGATGAGCATTCCAAGCAGAATCTCTTGAGAGAAGAATGTATCCAAACTCTACCTCCGTGACTCTTCTTCCTACTGGTTGATACATTTAAATTATAAAAATATCAAGCAAGGGGCTCGCTAGACGGTTCAGCAGTTGGTAGCACTTGCCGCTCTTGTAGAGGATGCAGGTTCAGTTCCCAGCATCCACATTGTGACTCACAACCATCAAAAACTCAAATTTCAGGGGATACAATACTCTCATCTGACCTCAGGAAGAACTAGGCACATACATGTACACAACACACAGCAGGTAGAATACTTATGCACATAAAATAAATAAATATTAAAAATAAAAATATTAAGCAAAACAAAATATAATTCAGTGTTGACTGGATTGCTATCATACCCACAAGGGAAGGGAAGCCACCATGAATAAAAACAGGCTAGAATGATCTCATGAAGAAAAGAAAGCTAAACTGAAAAATGGACATATGACTTTGATAAATGAAAGATATTTGAGGCAGTGAGAAGAGTATTTAATAGAAGATATTAGAATACATGTTGGTAGCATGATTTTAAAAACAGAAATTACTTTGTTTTTAATCAGATAATTGGTTAAACGCTTTATCTTTCCTGCCATGATCTACAGAGCAAATGTATAAAGTTTAAAATGACAATTTAAATTTTTATGCAGAAAGAAGAATCTGAGTTTGTGTCTTTTCATGTTTAAGGTCATCTACAGATATAGCTCTAGTGTAAATGTTTGTATTCATTCTTTATAAAATGTACAGGAGATTTAAAAAAAAACAGAAATTACATGATTATTTAACCAATTTAAAAACACAACATATATCCAGAAGGGTGACTAGTTATAAATTCATCTGAGGAAAACATTATATATTAAGAAGATAAACTACTAGGAAAGGATGTTAAACAACTAAAGAGAGAAATTTTTTATCCATGTCTTATCTGCTGTTTGGAAAGTTTATGTTAACTCCTTTTTTATATTGCCTATTTCAAAAGAATGGAGCCTATCCTTAAAAACAATAGCATGTGTTCCATTCAGACAGACTGCACTCTGAAACCTTTAAATCATCTAGTGATGCTGACACCTATCTGTGAGACCTCACACAACATAACGAGCTATCTTTTCTCTCAGTATAGAATTGACCTCAATTTACTAACTAGGCTCTACTTGAATTCTAAAAGAGAGACCTTCACACTGACCTGCCCCGCTGTACAGCTAAAGGATTTCTTTGGGTTTCCCAAAACAATCATCTCATATATTTCCCTTTGAAAAGTTGTTTCTCTGGTGTTTTCATGTCCCTGAGATCTAGCAAACTTCAGCTTGCCTTGAACTGACAAAGCCACATAGTATTTCCTAGTCAGCAGTATTTTCCATGATTCAGATCCCTTCAGTCTTTTTGTAAGTGCTCCCTATGATTGTGGGGTAGATAGGAAGAAATGGAAAGAGTGTTGCAGGGACTAATGACAGTGGCATGGGAATAAAAGGAAGCACAGACATCTCTAGAACCAGTGTTTCTTAGACCAAAACAACTGAATGACCACAGTCTCTCTTTGGAAGTAGAGACTGTGCACACATGGTATGGGAATCTAGGACTTATAGGATGGGAAAGAGGTAACCTCGGGAATGGAAGATGCCATCTGCAGGTCAGTTCCCCTGCAGTCCAGAGGTGGTATATACCTGTGGGGCTGGTGTGTCTATTTTCTTACTAGAAGCTTCCATGGGTACTATCAGTCAAGTCAACTTTCCTGTCTGCACATTCTCAGTCCAACCTAGGGTTTTGTTGTTGTTGTTGTAACAAACCCTTCAGAGGGTTCCTCTTCAGTTTATCCAATTCTATTTTTTCCTGGGAACCTTTTACACCCTGCTTTCTCAAAAATACTACTTCCTATTTGCCTAGCTTTCCTGTAAATTTAAACTCCCCAAATCCTTCCTCTGTTGCCAGTTCTTGGCCTCTATTGAAGTAAATTTTCCTTAGGAAGGATTGTCTCTGAAGCTTTTTCTAAGAGAAACTATTTTATGTTTATAAGCCATTTGAGAAAGTCAGCTGGTGCCCTATTCCCATGCCCTGCCATTGACATACATGTTTACTGCATTCCCAAGGTCATTAGAAGAGTTGTCTTTGTATTATAAATTCTAATATTATACTGCAGCCTTGGAACCTTACACCTCCTAATTCTATTAAACCTGGTCTTCTTCCCCTTGAACCACACGCATTTGCCTTTATAACTTCTTTTCTGCTAGTGTCCAGCACCATTCTAATGCAGCTTTTATTCTTTTATACTTGCCGGTAGCATCCTGACCTTGAATATGCAAAGCTGTTCTCTCTAGTGTCTTTTTACAAGCTATCCCTGTTTCAGTCAAAATAATTCAGCTATAAGTAAAAAAAAATGCAAATTTTCTTAAATAATAGGACTGCATTAGTTAATATAAATGGTTACAAGAATATCAGGCCGATTGGTTGATTCAGAGTTAATGGATGGAATCAAGGTCATGAGTTCTTTCCATATTTTGATTTAATCATTCATCATGCTAATGCCATCCTATATGTAATCCTTACGCACCTAGAATGTTTACCAGTTGAAATCAATGAGATTCTTTCTGACATGTAGTGTTGAATTCTCATCTCCTTCAAGAAAAGATATCAATTTTTGTTTCACCAACTTTCAAAAAGAGGTCTCTTAAAGTCTCACTCTTTGAGAAGATGCACAGCCCCCTCCCTAAGTCAGTAATTGTGGAGAGGGAGAAGAGATTACTTTGATCCATCAGCAGCAAGCAAGGACACAAGCTGGGAGTCCAGAATAGGGTAGCCAGAGGGATATATTCAAGTGAATGACATACAGAGAGCTAAGTTTTCTATAGAATTCTATTATAAAGACAAAACAAAGCTCCTTTTCTTGTAGAGGGTAGAAACTATTGATGGTTCCTTGTCTACCCAGGAACCTTCTTAAGGTCATCTTACCTTTCACCTCTTGAAGAAATCCTGAGGCCTCCCCATGCACAGTTTGAGAATTGCTCAGATTTTTCCTTGAGTAAAGGGCAATGACAGTAGCCAAATTACCAAGTGCATCTGATTATTAATTCATATGAGAATTAGGGGTATTGATTGAAAAAAATCTATATTTCTAAATATCAAGACTGCCATTATCATAGTTGCTATTTAATTATGAAAAGGAAAAGGCTCTTCATGATTCTAATTCAGAATAATACTTTGTACCTTTGCATAAAGATAGATACCATTTCTCAAGGGGTTTAAAATGTTTTTAAATCTAGCCTACAGTGTTTATCTGGGAAATGGTTTGTGGGAAAATAATTCCTCCTTGGATAACTTCATTTAGAACCACTACCTGAACTTCATTGCATGTGGTTGTTACCACTTCTTATATTTTGGTTTGCTTGTTTGTCTGTTTTGTAGTTAAGGCATGATCATATTGGATCTGAAAGACTCATTTACATCTAGTATTATTTACATTTTATATCCTTGACATTTTGATTAAAAGTTTAAAGACCAACATTGTAGACACCTACATTTCCCTACAGTTCTATCACTTTCTTATTCATGAGGTATGGTGAAAAGAGACAATCAATGTGATGTATTTTTGCAATCAGACCATTCTACTTACAAGGGCATTGTTGTTGTAGAATAGTAAGAGATTAGTCACATGGGGGATCTCCTAGAGTATATTAAGCTGAGCTATTTGAATTGGATTTTTGTGTACCAGGAAGTCTCGGCCTGATAAGCTCATATCAAGGGTTATGTAAGAATAAAGTAAGTGATAGAACTGTTACACTTTGGAAAACTCTGCTTTCAACTGTTGTTGTTTAGCGTTTACTCAGAACCTTTTGCTCACTCTAGAGTCTCTGCATAGAAGTAAAATCAGTAGTAAATTTCAGAGAACCACATTCTAAGTTTGGTTGTTATTGTGTAGAGTACTTTGTTGCTGTTAACAAAGGCAATAAGAAGAATAATGAGATATAGAACATTGGCATCACATTTCCCATCTTTTTGCATAATAGCAGCCATCATTAATCAGAGCTGACCCCCTTTACTAAAACCTATGTTTCTGACTTAGTGAATTGAAAATACACTTATAATGAAATTACTTTCTAAGATATAATACCTAAAACAGGAAATTTAATAACCATTTAAGCCAATAGGATGAGGGAAGATGGATTGCTATAAAGAAATAAGAAGGGTGAAAAAAACCGACATAAAAAGCATCAAAGAGTAAAATTTATAACATGATGTTATTCCCTTTAAGAATTCATGTACAAATAACATCACATGGGCAAGGCAGGTTGTATTTACATATTTAGAAATACACATACATAAACATGTATGTATGTATATAACAACAATTAAAGAAACATTGGCCATAAATTTCAAAGAGCAAGAGGTGGGTACATGAGAGGTTTTGGAGGAAGAAAGGGGAATAGGAACTGGTGTAATTATATTATAATGTCAAAAATATCAAAGTTATTTTTTAAAATAAACTACAGTTTAAACATTGTATGTATAACATAAGGAAAAGTATAGTAAAATGGAATAAGGTAAGGAAAACAAGATCTTGATCAAGTTAATCAAGTGAGGAAAAATATGAAAAAAAAATGTTAGAGAACTGGTGAGATCATTAGGTCTTAGGTGTCAAGCAAAAATTCAGACTCCCAAACAACCAAGGTACAATAAATGCCTCTCTTTCTTTACAGTACTGTATACCCACATCCATGTCTCCACTATATGTAGTTACATACATCATAAATAAGAGAGCTATGTTTTCATTGTGATATGAAGGCATGCAAACCCCAGATACAAGCAGGATATAGACACCTGGCTGCCCAGTTCCCATGCAATGTCAAAACTTTTCTGCTCTTAGCACTGTGATTTCTAGTGCCAGCTTCAAGTCACCCTCAAAGGACAGTTTCATCTTTCATTAGAGATAGGAAGAGCCAGTGGTGATACATCCAAAATCTACCACCAAGTTCACAAATGTTGCTGACCTTGCCTCCACCCTTCCCATTCTGTAGGTGAGTTATCCTAATTCTTATCTAGGAATGATTACTGAATATTCAATTTTGATTTTTGTCCCTATTGGCCACAAGTTAAATGCATTTATTGTCTATTCTCTAATTTAAGGATGCCCAAATCTTCCTCTCCTCAAAAATGTCCCAGATTCCTTCCTGTGCTGCAATTTTCAGATTTTCTCAAAAAAAAAAAAAAAAAAAAAAAAAAAAAAAAAAAGCATGACAGTTCTAATCAAGGAAGACATCCTTCAATCACCTGTAGCTAAAAATGCTACAGAATGCTGTCACTAAATACAGAGAGCACTTTGGCCTAGACCAAGTGATGTGTCTTTTCCACTATCTTCAAAGTAAAAGAAGCAACCCCCTGTCTTCTCTTTGCTTTGTTTGGTCTGGAACATATTCAGATACTTCAAGATAGAGCAATCAGTACAGGTCTAACTCGGACACCTGCCAGAAGCCTCATACCATGTTGCTCCATGGCATCAGAAAAGAAATGCTTTGGCCTGACTTTGGTGATTGTGTTAGAAATTCTTTTCACAATAGTAGCTTATACTAAATCTTAGCTGGTATAAATTGCAGTTGAAGACTCCCAAATTATTTTCCAAGTCAAGATTCAAAATCAGTGACCTAATTGATGCACCTCAATGTCACATAGGTTTGTAAATACAAAATATACTTATAACTTTCATATTTAAACTTTATTTTCTCTAGTTTTTCAGTCTCTTCATCACTCGCTGCCCCCACAGCAGGTAAATGCTCATCAACATTCACTCCCTCCCTGGTAATTTTATATTACAAAGTATCTGAAATGTGTCTCCCCTTAAGGATGGTCTATTCTCTTTCCCTCCTGGTCTTTCTCAACATCTTTAGGATGATTCCAAAAGGCCTGCTTCAGACTGTTATTGGGACATTGTCCACATTCTCCCCTAGACCCAACTCCTGGGTTTCTGTCACATCCTCACCCTTCTTATATGGAATATGCTTTCAACTCCTTGCTAGCACTTTTGCCCAGAATGCGCTTGTCTTTGAGATGTAAGCTGTCTAGGCAGGCACTTTGCTCCTCCCTAACTCAACATTGCTCCTAAGGGAAACTTTTCCTGCACTTCCAGGCTGGTGTTAATGTGGGTATGAGATTATATACTTGCCATCACTTAAGTTTTTATTAATGTGAAGTAATCACATATTCATTTTCCCCAGTATATCCGGAACTTCATTTTCACATTCAGTGGATCAGCACTGGGGGTCCGGCTCAGTCCTGTAAACACATACTTTGATACTTGTTGGAAATTTTTGACTTGATAATTTTTAAATGATGTGTGCCAAAATTGAAGAGAGATTTTCAAATATTGGACCTTATTTCAGTTGCATTCACCTGGGGTTAGACGTGGTGAATGACCATATTGATGTACTAAGTTGTACTCACTCTCCAACTACTTAGTAAATGGAAGCATACTGATCACACATTCCAGACTGAGCTACAACAAACAAATTTTAAAGTGTTTCCCTGCTAGCAAAAATGCTAGTGAGAACTTTGTCATAAAAAAAATGCAATAAATGAGTAACGAGTAAGAATGAAAAATACCCAAGGAGAAAAAAACTGCAATAATGAAAAATCTAAGTGAAATGAACATTTTGTTTTTTCAATGACCTGATGTTTTTCTGCAGTCACTTAATCAGAAACTTGAAAAAACCAAGTAAGTATAGTGGAGTTTTGGGTTTTATCTTCATGTGTATCCAGTTTAGCTTTTGCAAAAAGTAGTTAGTGGTTGCTCTGCTGCTGTGGCTAATATTGGCTTATTTAATCCTGTCTATCTCATACACCTGAACATCTGGACTCTATCTATGAAATATCAAGAGACTGGATTTTGTCTCTACTATTTGGCATCTTCTGCCTCACAGCTATGAACGCATTTGCATCAGCCCCACCATGTAGTCAATACCAAGAACACCATTATACCCATGTTGCACTTCTGCTGTGTGTGATCACCTTGTGCTGGAAAGATGCAACAGTACTTATTTGAAAAAATCCTCCCTGTTTCTTAGCATTAAGAGTTTATCTGTATCATTTTTTTTAAATCTTCAAACAAAATGTTTACTATCAGTGCATCCAACAAAGTCACAAGTGTTCATTTGAATATATTTAACTTCCTTTCTTCATTTAATCTAACTCAAAGTTAACAAAAATCACAGTAACCTCTAAAATGTCAGGAAATTTTCCTTTGAAAGGAGAGCTGGCTCTGAAGTAAGAGTCAAGGTGGTTTAAATTATTTATGTTTCAAAAATAGGACCTTTGAGGATCCCAAGATAAAAGTTAGAATTGTTCCATTTGATCAATATCTGAACATTGCAGACAGTTTTTCTGCAAATGAAAAGAAAGCCTATTTCTTCAGGGACAGCAGCACAAAACACCCAGAGAGAACATATTCGTGACAGCTCAACACTGGGATTCAGAAAGTGATGGAGAGAAAATGGGGGGAAGTCTGGAAATAAACTACACACATAATAGGGAGCCTCAGTGAAAACAGCAGGTTGTTCACACTTATCTGACTGATCTTACATTGATTGGAAATTGCAAGGGGCATAGTGCGACACAATATCCTTTAAATTTAAGGATTAATTGATTTTGAAGAATATATGGTCTTTAGTGATATTTCTGTTCCACAATTCTTGAATAATTCCAGGTTTCATCCTAAAAGAGACAGAGAAAGAAAACGAAAGAGTGGTTGTTTGGCACCAGAGTGGTATCCTTGGTTGTGCAACTTGTTGTACCATACACATCTTTTGCTATCTCAAATTTCTAAATAAAAATTTGGAATTTTTATATTAAGTAATGTCTAGAAGCTCCTGAATTTTACCCCTGGACAAGATCAAGGTTTCATCTCACCTTCAAGTGTATAAACTGAAGTTTTCTAAATTATCTATCAACAAAACAGGCCATGGCTAAGTGTAAGCATAAATATAAGAAATATAATTGAAGGTGAGATGAAACCTTGGTCTTGTCTAGGGTTGCATTCAGGAACTGCTAGACCTGAGGAGCCAGTACCATGTTACCAAATAAAAATTATCATAGCTAGCCAATGAATCTGGGAATTCTGAGTGTCAAGGGCAGCTTCAATCCACAAAATCCAAACTTATTTTATTAAACAGTTTCATTTTTCTTCCTCTTTATCCATCCTATCTAAGATGTCAGCAAATGTACTCAGTTCACATAAGCTTCATATGCTATAATACTTTGAGTAGATTGGTGTGAAAAAAATTAAATTAGGTAAACTCTGTCTGGACTCAACCAAAGGCAAAGATTTTTTTTAAAGGAATTTAATTTACTGTAGCTAAAAGTAGAACTTATGGATTTCTTATCTCTATGAAATAAGTCTGTTCCAAGCTCTGGCAAGGGATGCACCTACCCACTTAGGATCTCTCTGCCCAGGCTGCACACATGTGGAGCCCTGCTCTCTGGGAACTCACATCCCCAGTTAGGGCCACAGGAGCCCCTGCTGATGAGCTTCCTCCACCCTCTGTATGAAATGAAAAGACCAGCAAATTTTCCCTGTGATGCATACATATCAAAGCTCGATGAGTAAGAAGAAAAAGAGGTGCAAAAATCTTCCCAAAGTTAAAGAGTTGCACAATATCCAAGTAGAAGTATTGCTTTTGTGTTTACAGACCTTATTTGGTTTGAAACTACACTATAAATAGAGAGTAGGAAATACATTGTTGTTCATATAAAAATTTCATCACCTCAATGCAACCTGTTATTAAAATTTCCTCAGAGAATTGTGTTTAAAACAATTGAATAAAAAATTTAAGACAATATTTTATAACAATTTTAGCTTATAACAAAGTTAAGCAAAAGATACTAAGCTCTCCATATATTGCATAGCCTAACACATGGATACTCTTTGTCAGCAGCATCTTCAATTGAAGTCACAACTAATGAACTCACATAAGTATTTCAGCAGTACCCAAAGCCTATAGTTTAAATTATGGTTTGAGCTTTGTGATTGTTAACATTTATTTTCAACTTCATGGGATCTAGATTTTTCATCAGTGAACCTCTGGGTAGGTCTGTGAAAGATTCCAGATTGGTTTAAGTGATATGGGAAGGCCACCCTAAATGTACATGGTCCCAGGCATTCATATCCCTTTACTTCCTTTGTTTTCCACATTTTGTAGGACTGTTTGGGAAGATTTGGAACCATTACCTTGTTGGAGGAATTGTGTCACTAAAGGGTTTTAAAAGCCCATGCCAGACCCAGTCTCTCTCTCTTTCTTTCCCTCTCCCTCACCCTCTCACCCTCCCCAAACCTCTTGTCTGATGCTTACTGATGCCTACAGAACACCATATAAGCTCTTAACTACTGCTCCAGCTTGGTGCCTATCTCATTTCTGCCACAAGGATCATGAACTAACCCTCTAAAACTGTAAGAAAGTCCCCAGTTAAATACTTTCTTGCCTTGGTCATGGTGTCTCTTCACAGCAATAGAACTATGACTAAGACACTCAATTAACTCTTTTTTTGTAGGTTGTCTTGCTCATGGTGTTTTGTCACAGTAATCAAAAAGTATCTAGGACACTCCCTAACTGAAGATGCAATGTGACCAGACACCTCACACTACTTATACCATGGCTTCCAACTGTAATAGACTGTACTCTCAAACTATGAGCCAGAACAACCCCTTACTGTCTTGAGTTGGTTTTGTTTGATATTTATCATTGTCAAAGCAATGAGGAAAAAAGCAAAAGTACTCTTTTTGTACATTCTACAGATTTGGACATATTTATGGTCATTAAGAATAGTTTCATTGTCCTAAAAACCATCTGCACATTTTTCTTCCCATCAGTCTTCCTTAGTTAGCACATGGCAACTATAGATCCTTTCATTCTACATGGGTGACTTTTCTAGAAAAGTATGTTGGTGGGACAATCCAGCATTTCAGGCTGACTTTCTTCCCTTAAGTAATGTAATAAAAGTTTCATCTACATCTTTTCATAACTTGGTAGCTCTTTTTTAAATCAGTGAGTATCCCTTTGCCTGAATGCAGCATAGGTAATTAATCATTCACTTTCTAGAGGATGGCATCTTTGCTGCTTTTCCACATGTGCAACTATAGTATTTATATTAAATAGACATAAATTAAAAAGCAACTATAGTATTTATATTAAATAGACATAAATTTGAAGCTTCTTTAGATAAAAAACATTGCTAAATTATTTCATAGGCTGTGATTATATTTGTAAGAACTGCCACACTGTCTTTTTTTTTTTTTTTTTTTTAATGTGTGGCTCAGGCTGGCTTTGAAGTCGTGATCCTCCTGCCTCCCCTTCCTTCAGCAAATCCTACCAGCATGGGCCACCACAACCAGTGCCAAACTGTATTTTAAGTACCAGAAAAATGTTGCATTCTTTTCAGAATTTGGTAGTATCATCCTCTGGACTTCGGATACTTTAATAGATATACATTAGTATCTAAATGTTGTTTGGACATACATTTTTATGTGTGGGACATGGAGAATCTTTGAATGTGCATTTCTATCCAAACATCTTTATGAGATATATCTAAAACGACTCAGATGCATAGTTTTCTTTTCTTTGTTTTGTCTTTTTATTTTTTGAGAGCATTATTTAATTATATCATTTCTTCATTCACTTTCCTCCCTTCATACCCTTCACATACAACTCCTTGTTCTCCTTCAAATTCAAGGCTTCTTTTTTCATTAAATATATATATATATATATATATATATATATATATATATATATTCCTAAATATAACCTGCTCAGTCTGTGTGATGCTATTTATGTATGTCTTCTGGGCTCAGTATTTGGTGTTGAGTAACCAGGTGGTGTGCTCTTCCCCAGGGAAGACTATTTCTCCTACTCTTAGCATTCCTTTATTGCCTATAGTTCTTTCTGTATGGTGGAGATTTTTCAGGCTTCCCCCACACCTGTACATGTTGTCAAGTCTATTGTTGTTCTTGTTCATGGGGGAAGCACTGTCAGCCCAGATGAGAAAAGTTCACTTAGACGTTTATGTATGCACTACATGGGCTTAGACCACATATGTGGATTTATGTACACACTACATGAACATAAAGATGTCTTATAGGGTTTTTAGGCGAATAGTTAATAGTACTATTTCTTATGACTTTATCAGACATTCTTATTGTTATTTTACCCTCCTCTCTCCTTCTCCTATATTTATTCCCCTTCTCCTTTCAGTTTGTGATTTTGCTTTCCTGACAGTGGCATGTTTGAAATGTTAGTGAAGACATACAAACTTTTCTTTATCTTCCAGGAAAAGTATAGTATTATTACAGTCCTTTGTCTCTCCCTCTCCCTCCCTCCCTCCTCCTCCTCCTCCTCCTCCTCCTCCTCCTTCTTCTTCTTCTCTCTCTCTCTCTCTCTCTCTCTCTCTCTCTCTCTCTCTCTCTCGTGTGTGTGTGTGTGTGTGTGTGTGTGTGTGTGTGTGTGTGTAATATGGATGTCCTTGGTTTAGGACCAATTATTGAAGAGGTTGTCTTTTCCCTGTCGCATTGCTCCTCTGTCACACAATGAGTGACTATATTTATGTGGGTCTATCTCCTGGTTTCCACTGCTCTGTCAACATTTTTGTCTGTTGTGTGACCATTGCTATCCTGTCTTGATGCAGTAATTGCACAGTTAAGTACTGAAGTTTTGTGGTGCCACTCTTCCACTCTGGTTAGTTTTCTTAAATATTTTCTTAACAATTACAGGGCTGTTGCTTTAAACACTCAAACAAATATTAGCATTACTGGATAAATTATAAAAAATAAGTTGCTTGGATTTTGTTTGAGATTGCCTGTGGACCAAATTTGAAAAAAAATTCTAATAATATTAATAATATTAACTCTTCTTATATAGGAATGAGCACCATATTTATTCAATTCTTTTGTGTCTTTTATCAAAATGTTATGTTTTTTATACATTTTATCTTATTTTATTTATTGATTGATTGATGATTGATTGTGGTGGTATTGTGTTCCCCAAAATATTGTGCACCCCAATAAACTTATCTGGGGTCAGAGAACAGAACAGCCACTAGATATCCAGGCCAGAAAATGGTGGCACACACACACCTTTAATCCTAGCATTCCAGAGGCAGAAATCCACCTGAATCTCTGTGAGTTCAAGGCCATACTGGAAATAGCCAGAGGTAGTAACAAGAACAATTAAAGCCAGGAAGTGAGCCTTTAATACCAGGGGTGATGGCAGAAAGCAGAAAAGTATATAAGGCGTGAAGACCAGAAACTAGAAGCTTTTAGCCTGGTTAAGCTTTTAGGCTTTGAGCAGCAGTTCA
This sequence comes from Peromyscus maniculatus bairdii, assembly GCF_049852395.1. Lineage (NCBI taxonomy): Eukaryota > Metazoa > Chordata > Mammalia > Rodentia > Cricetidae > Peromyscus > Peromyscus maniculatus. The sequence continues at coordinate 67,448,057 of NC_134864.1, read as the reverse complement.
GCTGAGATTCATCCTGGATGAGGACTCAGAATCTTCCAGTCTGAGGAAACAGGATCAGCTGATGAATTGGCAAGGTGAGGAAGCTGTGGCTTGTTCTGCTTCTCTGATCATTCAGCATTCACCCCAATACCTGGCTCCAGGTTTCTTTTTATTAATAAGACCTTCTAAGATTGCTGCTACAATTGATTGATTGATTGATTGATTGTAGCTGGAGAATTAGCTCCCACCAAGTCCCACCAGTCCCGGAGCCCACTTATAAAATAAACACACAGACTCTTACATTATTTGAACTGTTTGGCCATTAGCTCAGGCCTATCATTGTCAAGCTCTTACTCTTATATTTAGCCCATTTCTATTAATCTATACTTTGTCACATAGCTTGTGGCTTATTGGTACCTTACATCTTTCTTGTCCTGGCGGCGGCTCCAGGCAGTCTGTTTCTTTCCTTCCTGTTCCCTCAATTGTCCTCTCTGTTAGTCCTGCCTATATTTCCTGTCTGGCTACTAGCCAATCAGTGTTTATTTATATAGAGCGATATCCACAGCAATTGATTGATTGGGTTTTTTGAGAAAGAGTTTCTCTATGTAGCCTTGATTGTCCTGGAACTCTCTCTGTGGACGAGGCTAGCCTTGAACTCCCTGAGATTCACCTGCCTCTGCTTCCCAAGTGCTAGGATTAAAGGCATGTACTACCACTGCCCTGCTTTACCTTGTTTTCTTAAATTTTGAGTTCACTACTTCATTATGATAGAGCATACTCACATAATGGTATTTAATTTTAATTTCAAATTTCAAATGGTTATTGCAGGTGTACAAGATATTGGTTGTCTTTTTGCCAGTTTCCTAACTGGAATGGTTGGGACTGAAAATATATGGATTTAAAAATACAATTCAGAAGTAATATAACATGAAGATGAAAAGGAAGAGAATGGCTACTAATACTCCAGACTTTCGGCAGACCAACAGTAATATGTTCATTTCATCTGTGAAGTTTTCAAATAAACTCAGAACAAGAGGAACTCTCTAAAAAAAGAGTTCATTCTCTATTCTCAGAAACCTGTCCTTTCTACTTCTCAATCTTACCCTTTTTCTTTATTTGTTACAAATGAATTTTGTTGTTTGCCCTTCAAATTTTTTAACATGTATTTCAAGCAGCTAGTAGAGAATGTTTTGATGAAATCATCACATATCTAAACCTATTCTAAATCTCAAATGGTACTTTTCTATATTTAAAATATAAATGTGTATACATTCCCTTGAGCTGGTGATTGTATATAAAAGTAGTTTAATGATAAATATAAGCATCTAAAGAAAAAATGATTTTGTTTTAAATTTATTAGTACTCAATTTTTATTAGTATGCACTTATACATCTGGGAAAATGTTTTTCAAATACCTCAAAACACTTCTCACAACAAGAAGCTCTATTTCTTGCTTGTTACCACAGCAAACACAGTTTTCCTGTGTTTTATTGTTAAGGTTTCAGGCTTGGGTGGGGTTCCTTGAATTGTATGTGATTTTCTAAGATCAGAAGACAGTGGCATTTTTTAAGTCATTTTGTTAAGCTGAAATTAAGAATTCTAAATACTTAACTAGATTTTGAAGGGAATTCCAGCATAATTTTTATGCAGTCAAACTTCAGCATTAATATATTTGAGCAATCAAACTTATTGAGGTATTTCCCCCTTATATTGAGTTAAATTAATGTTATATTGGTGATGTGAAAATTGTGAGCTACTTTTACTCTGATAAAAGACCTTCAGTTGTCCTGACATTGTGATCAGTCTCTGCAGATAACACAGTTTGGTATGCCCTCAAGTAGGGGGGAGGGCTCTTAAACATGTCTAGTGATCTGGGTAATATCAGAGCAGGCCTCATCTAGAAGACTTAAACTAAACAGAATGTTGTGATAGGTATATTCTTCTTATAGGAGAGGGAGGAATAATGTGAGTAGATCTGTTTGAAGGCTACCAATGGCATATCTAGCAGTAGCCAATCAATGTTAGCAGGCGACCATCTTCTTTACCCATTATCTCTTTGCCTCTGCTGTAGTCCATTCTCTTATACCTCTTGCCTGAACTGTTATGTTAGCTGCCTTGTGGATTCCTTCCTCTGCTCATAGCATCCATGTAATCCATCTCCACCATCACCATATGTAGTCGCTTGTTCTTTTTACTCTTTACTCTTTGTTCTTTGCTCTCTTGGGTGGCCCACCACCCAGCTCCCAAATAAACACAGAATATTACTCTTACTAATGAATGCCTAGTCTTATCTTGGCTTGCTTCTTGACAGCTTTTTTTAACTTAAATTATCCTGTCTACCTTTTGCCTCTGGGCTTTTACCTTTCTCTATTTCTGTATATCTTTTCTTTCCTTCTTATTCCGTGTCTGGCTTGTGTGGCTGGATGGCTGGCCCCTTCTTTTCTTGTTCCTTTATCTCTCTTGCTTCCCGGTCCCTCTTTTTTCTCCTATTTATTCTCTCTGTCAGCCAGCCCTGCCTATCCTTTCTCCTGCCTTGCTATTGGCTATTCAGCTCTTTTTTAGACCAATCAGGTGTTTTAGACAGGCACAGTAACACAGCTTCATAGAGTTAAACAAATGCAACATAAAAGAATGCAACATACTTTTACATCATTAAACAAATGTCCAACAGCATAAAAAAAATGTAATGCATCTTTAACTAATATTCTACAACAACCTTATGTGTCAGCGGAATCTCTGGAAAACACAGATCTAATAGCAATGCTAATACTCACATCTCAAGCACTTGACATAGACTTTCCCCCAACTCACCGGGTAGTCTTTCTAGGCAGCAACAATTATGGCAGCCTCTTCACAGTGATAACAATAGCAGGGTTTGCAGAGGATGGTAAACCTCCCAGAGTTGTACACCTTCCTAGTGTATGGAGGAGTTGGAGGGTGCCGCATACATAGTTCTGACAGCTTCTAATACACGACTTTGGTCCAAGAGCTTATTATTCTCTTTTATCACTAGAATGGTATTTCCTCTTTTTTCTCTAAAGATAACAACTTTGAAGACTGTACTGATAAAAATAGTATATTGTTTCTTCAGAAATTAATCACAGACTACATAACTTAAAGCAGAATAAATGTTATTCCCTCTCAGTTCTTAAAGCTAAAATTCACAAACCCAAGGTATCACCAGGGCCATATCTCGCTGTTTGCCTAAGTAGCTGGTGTTCCCTGGTCTGCATTTGTGTGACTCCAATATTTGCTTCAGTGCTGTGCCACAATCTTCCACATGAGCAGGATTTGCCTCCAGCCTGTGTCTGTCCTCTCTACCCAGGATCTACAGAAACGAGGTGAAGGTGGACTCATGGGGTTGGCAGGGTTGCTGCACATACAAACATTTGAACCACAGCCAAGCAGCTTAGGAAACCCAATCTTGTTTAAAAGAACTGCTAGCAAATTAACCTAGCCCTTTCCTAGAGGGAGATGTTGCTGCAATCTAATGAGATGAGTTTCTGATGAGAACATTATCTCTTCTCAGAAGTTTGTTTCTTAAAAGAATGTCCTTGAAAAAATGGGTCAGACCAAAAGAAATGTAAGGCATGCAGAAAAGCCAGTAGAGAATTACCACCAACTGGTGACTTACTTTTTATTAACTCTGTGTTTACTTCAACCTTATTTTATCTTCCCTTATAGATTAGTGCATTAAAATAATTACCACCCCTCAGCATAGTAAATTGTAGAATACTAGGTGGTTGAATGGGTTTCCTCTTTGTTTATGTGTGTGTGCATGTATGCATGTGTATATACATATATATGTGTATATATAATTTATACACATATATTATATTTATACATACATATATTATATACATAACATGTAAAGTCTTTGACAAAAGTATTTATTTCTCAACATTTTGGAAGGGTGGTGTTTATTATGTTTCAGGAATTATTTTATGTGATTTGTTAGTGGTGGTGGTGTTGAAAGAGAGTCTTCTACTGTAGTCCAGGTTGGCCTCAAATGCACTACAGTCTTACTGCCTCTGAATCTAGAAAGCTATGTGTCACCATGTGTTTTTTATCATACCTAAAATAACTATAAAATATGAGTAGTAAAAGAGTAAAGATTGTTCCTGTCTTGTTGAGGTGGAGAAAAGAGTAAATGAATTAGTATTTGCAAGGCACTTTCCATGGGCCTTAATATCTGTCACGTGATTGATGCCATAGAGACTATTTCACAGATACCGATGAAGGGTAGAAATGACTAGATGCTCTAGACAAAGACAAAACCTGGGAGTAGCAAGTCTTGGATTTGGACACTATGCATGTGAATCCAGAATCCACTCCTGAATGTCATGAAAGACAGTGTTGTTCATTATATTTGCATATTTTCCTATTGCCGCTGTTTTACATGTGTGTTCGTTGTGGATCATTATGCCTTTCATATTGCTCTGGTCCAGGTGCTGGTTCCTTTTCTTCCTTGATTTTTCTCATGCCCTGTAAATATATCTATCATGACTCTTCCCCAGGAGTCAGGTTCTCAGCCTCCACTTCTACCCACTGAACATCTCTGTGGAGGCAGACAGGTCACAGGACACACTGAGTGCTGAAGTGTCTTCCACTTTCTCATCATTGACTCGATGGTGAGTGCGGCCTCGATCTGGCCGATGTCTGTCGTATCAGGAGCTGCACCATAACGAGATAGACAGGAGTAGAATGGAAACAGATAAATGGTAGAGTTACAGTGCATTGCACAGAAGGGGTGAATGTGTGGGTGCTGCATGGATTCCAAAGTAGCCTCTCTGAGGTCGGAAAGACCTGCTCAGTAGATCACACATGCAGGAATCTGGCAGACCCTCTTCACTTTGGAATCTAGATGTCCATCTAAATCAGTCTTTCTTGCTTTTTTCCTTCTTCCTTCCTTCTTTTCTTCTTTCAAAATCCTATTTTATGTTCAAACTTATTAAACAAAGAAAACATGCCATTAAATTGCCACCGACTATTTTGGAAACTCCCATTCTCTTTCCAACATTGCTGTCCGGTGACACCTTTTCTGGTGGGTAGAAAGTCCACGTTCCCACAGTTTACAGTCACTAGCAAATTCTCCCCTTCCGAATAAGATCAAGAAGCATCTACTCAAATTCTGATTCAACTGATTTTCTTAAGACATTACAACAGAACATCACTTAATCTATGAAAAGCCTTACCAACTCTATTCTCATCCATTTCTAAGATACAAACACATTAAAATGTCATATTTTTTAATGAATTTATTTTCCAAGAATGACCATTACTATGTTGTTCTCTATAATTTTCAGGCTCAAACTCCTTCCTCAGCTTGCTCAGTATACCATCATCCCTGGTTCTGTTTTCTTACATAATGAGATTCGTCCTTTAAAAACATTTCCTTCATTTTCATTACATATACCTAGGAATCGTTAATACTTGCTGGCTATCTGATTTTTTTCAAATGTAAATATAACCGTTGATGATGTAACAAGGCATCATGCCCACTCAAGAACTCACAAAACAGACAACTTTTCAGGCTCTATAGTGGTTAAAATCATCTACTGGATAAGTGAGGTATATTACCAATCCCTTCACTGACACTACTAAACCTCAGAGTGTGATTATATTTGGAAATTGGGTTTTCAAAGACTTAATTAAGGCAAAATGAAGTGATTGTGGAAGAACTCAGCAATGTGACTGGTGCAGGAGGAAATGAGGAGAAGCACAGCAGAAAGGAAGATGACTTAAAGAACAGAGCAAAGACCACTACAGGCAGGGAGAGACTTGGGAATGCCTGCAGCTGTGACAGGTGCCACAGGTTTCCTGTTTTTCAGAGGAAGCACAGCGTCAGTCAAGTTACGTATTGTATCAGTCAAGGTAGAGATTTGATTTCTGTGTGTAGTGAATTTTTCCATCATGCACATCAACACTGAAACATTCCTTCTTAAGGAAACATAGCCTACCAATGCCAGGAATACTATAGAGGGGGAATACAACATTCGTATATACTGTATATAAAGTATATGGGAGAATCTGTGATTTATTACTTCATTCATTACCAAGACTTTATAGCTTTTCTAGGAAGATAATTTCAGTTCGTATGATATAGAAAAGAACAAGAATCCATATTAAAAACAATGATAAGAGACAGGAACAGTGATGTTTACCTGTAATACCAGTATCTTAGAAACTGAGGTGGGCAGATCACATGTTCTAGGCCACCCCGTGGTAGAGAACAAGACTAAAACTTAGAAGTTTACAAACATTTAGCAGCATACGAACTAGATCTCAATCATCTCCGGTAATGAAGAGTTTCAGTTTCTTTCCCAGTTGGAAACTTGTGTATTAAGAAGCACGAATGCATGATGACATGGCTCAGAGTGTGAAGGCTCTTGTCACATAACCCTGGCAACCAGAATCTGATCCACTGAAGTTGTAAAAGGTAGATAAGGAGAACCATCTCCACAGAGTTCTTCTGATCTCCACGTGTGCACTGTAGCATGTACACACACAACAATATTAGAAAGTAATTTTTAAAAATTAAAAAAGGAACTTATAGAGCTTTTCTAAGGAGGGGTGGATAGATACCCATGTACAAGCATAAATGCTATTAAAAAGTCATTATTTAGTGTAATCTGAATCTGAAATTTGCTGATTAACTGATATTCAAGCAATAAATTATGACTAGTTCTTCCACAAATCCCAAACCAGAAATACAGAAGATAATAATTAAAAATACAAATTAAAAACAGCCAAGCCTGATGACCTGAGTCTGACTCCAGGGAGCCCACAAGGTAAAAGGACAGCCAATTCTCACAAGCTGTCCTCTGCCCACGTATGTGTGTAGTCTCTCTCTCTCTCTCTCTCTCTCTCTCTCTCTCTCTCTCTCTCTCTCTCTCTCTCTATCTCTATCTCTATCTCTATCTCTATCTCTATCTCTATCTCTATCTCTATCTCTATCACACACACACACACACACACACACACACACACACACCAAAAAACTTGAGAAAGAATGATGAAAGAAACAATATTTCAACATCAAATAGTTATCAAAGGTAATAAAATATTGGCTCCAAAACACAAGTAACAAAGATATAAAAAACATGCAATATACAAACTAAACAATAATCCTTTACAAAACCAAAAGAGAGGAAAATGAACAAAACAGACTGTAGATGTGTCATATGCTTGAGAGGCAGAGGCAAGGAGGATCTCTGTGAGTTTGAGGCCAGCCTGGTCTGCATGGGGAGTTCCAAGGACAGCCAGTGCTATATAAAGAGACCTTGCTTCAAAAATCAAACAACAACAGCAAAAATAAAACAAAATAAATGCTTAAATCCATCAAGAACCCTGAAGGCAAAGGAGCTCTTGAGTCAGGTTCTGTAAAGTGCTGTAAAGATTGTCAGGAGGAACTGCTAGATGACAACTTTTACTCTATCTTCATGTCACTTTGAAAGGGGAAAGAGAGCTGCACTGGTCCCTAGTGAGTCATGCAGAACATGCACTAGGGAGCCCATGTTACAGTTCACAGACTGGAGCATGAGGCCTCCTTGCTGTCTGCTGTAACCTGCCTGTTCGGGTGTACCTCATCCTTCCTCCTTCCACTCAGCACCACTCAAGCTCACTCTGTCTTTCCTTCTCATCCTCACGTCTCAGACCTAGACACAAATCCCCAAACTTTCAGAAAAACTTTGTGTTTTTCCCAATTCATATGTAAATTATTGCAAATTTATTGCACTCTGTTTAAGCATTGTTTGTTTCCTTGCTCTTCCTTCTGCTCTTCCTCCTCATCATCATCATTGTTCTCTTCCCCCTCTCTCTTTCTCTGTGTGTGGGGCTGGTGAGAGTGAGTGGGTGTGGTTCAGACAGGATCTCACATTTTAGCACAGGCTGTCCTGAAACTCGTAATAATCCTCATGCTTTAGTTTCCCAAGTGCTGAAATAGGTATAATCCACAGTACTCAGCTATTTTTTACTTCTTCATGGTGCACACACTAAATCTTAAATGAAATGTTGCATGTGAAAGTATATAGAGCATAGGGAATCAGTAGAAAGTCAGCAAACTTCAGTGATAATTAATGTGATGAGATGTTTTAATCCTTTTCTCCTCAGTTTAGAATAGTGAGTAATTGTACATAGTTGGTTATCAGCAAATATTTTTAAGATATGTCATCCAAATATATTCCTTGCCCACATATCCAAATGTAAAAATGTAATCACTCCCTTGATTATTTTAAAGTATCTTTCCACCCAGGTAAATGGTACATGCTATCAGCCAAATTGATTTACCTTTTCTATGAAGCAATGACAGCTGAGTGCTTAGCTGCTAAATTTTGGATAGTGGGAGAAGTATAATTATTGAACACCCAAGTGTAACTATGCCCATCCACTCTCTAATGCTTTGTTTATCTTCAACTGATGATATTTCAGATATTATAGGAAGCCTTCTCCATGGGAAAGAGAGGCCTTCTTCAATTTCAAACAGCTTTTCATATCAACTTCAGCAACTTTCATTTACCATTAGAGATAACTATTTGGTTATGGATGTGACTTAATCTTTTAAAGAGGTATGGAAATAAAATTACTGTGGCTTAGAAAATGGGAAGAAAGTCACACAACAACAGAACAATACAGAATACATAACAGTTTAGCTACAGGGGGTCTACACAGTTTATAGTAAAGCAGGCCTTGGCGTTAGAATTATGTTCCTCTGGGGTCTTCAAGAAGTGAGAGGTAATAGCTGCTTCAGGGTTTGAAACAAATAGGAGGAGATCAAGGGAGCCAGGACTCAGCTCGTGTATGGTGAGTTTTTTTTAATTGAGTCAAAAACCAATTTTTTTTTTCATAGGGAGGCAGAACTTACCATTTCTTAAGACAATATTAGGAAATCACTGAACGTTTGGGGGAGGAAATGAAAAAACGAAATGATTTCAGCCTACAATAAAGGCAAATGGCACAGCTGACATCTCATCCAAACTGAACTGTGAAGAGCTTCTAAAATGACGTTTGAAGTTAGAAGAAGTAGAAAATAGAGACTAATTTACCATTATCAACAAGACATGAAGTATTGCTAGTGCCTGCTTTACATGTCTCTTTGCTTTATTCTGTAGAGGTTAAAAAAAAAAGTACAGAACACATACACATGGGAAAATCCAGACCTTTATGTCTTAAAGATATTTTTTCAAAACACTCTGAAATTTCTTTGTCTAAACCTTTGTCACCTAGGGAAAACTTTAAAGGTCCTAGAGTCAAATATAGCATGGAACAAAATTGAAAATAAAGTATCTTTCTGACAATAGAACATGGTTTTTATAGCTTATACTTGATGAAATAAAATCATAATATTCTAATATTCTGTTTAAAACTCATGATAACCTCCAAATTAAGATATGCATTAGGTTAGTTTTACCTTTTTGGGTGTTTGAGTCTAAAAGCAATGCATTTAAAAATCATGTAATACCATCCCTTCAACATTTATGTAAACATTTACAATAAGATTATGCAAGCTCAACAACTTTTTTCTAGTGTACCATGAACACAAATCATTAATTTTCCACCCTGGAGTTTTCAACTCTTCTAAACTAATGTTTGTCATCATATTTAAAAGACAGAAAGAGAGAAATGTGCAGGCAGGTGGTAGTAGGTTCCCCACCTGTGTAAGCAGAACAAAGTAGCTGATTCCCCTGTGCAATGTGAAGTCTAACAGTTCCTCCAGTGTCTGTAGATCAAATTGTTTTCCACCTTCGGCTTTACATGAATTTACATTTAATATTTTATTAGTATTTAAATTTAGTAAAAGCTTACAATATGCCAAAAACTTTGTGTGAAACTTTTTATTTTTCCTTACAGTCATCCAAGAATAGTTCTCCGTAACAAATGAGAAAATATGAACACAAAGATAAAATCGTTCAGATAAGAACTGGGGATTTAAATTCTGAACCCTTGTCTATCTGGTGGTAGATACATTCTTTATGTTGTGCAACATTTTCTAGGATTTGTCTAGAGCCTTTCATTTCCAAGTGACAGTAATAAGAAAGAGTGAACTCATATCTCAAAAGTTTATTTAAAAAACATCAGACAGTAGTGGCACATGCTTGTAATTCTAGCATTCTGGAAATAGAGGTGGGTGGATCTCTATGAGTTTGAGTCCAGCCTGGCATACAAAGCAAGTTCCAGGAAGACAGGGTTACACAGAGAAACCTTGTCTCAAAAAACACAAAAACAAAAACAACAACAACAAATTATAAAAATGAGTTAAAAGGAATTCTTAGCTCAATTAAAAGTAAAACAAAACAACAACAAAACAATAGGATAGACTTTACCTCAAGGGCAAGTAAATTTTGTGCTTAAAACAATGTCAAAACTTCATCTGTCTCTAACTCTGTCAGAGGCCCAATCTCTCCTCAAGAGCAAACCTCTGAGTTTCATTTTAGCTTATTTGTGATTATAAAGCACTCATGGGTATTCCTGGCAAACAATGCCTGTAGTTTACCTAGATATCACCAAAGAACGTAACCTTTCGTCTTCCCACTAGGGTAGAAAGCAACATAAGAAAAGCCAACATTCTGTTTAGAGGAGCAAACCACCTTAGGCTAGTGATATAAAGAGCTGGGAAAGAGCAGAAATATCAAGTCCAGGGACAAAGCCACTTGTCAGGCAGGTGTGGTGGTTGCCTCCTTTGTGAGTTTATCAGACTTCTTGGTCTCGCTAAGTATTCATTTCTTTCTTTTTAAAAATATTTTAATTTTTTTGAAATTTTATATATAGGTACTGCATTTACATCATTTCCCCCTTCCTCTGTTTCCTCCAACTCTTCCTTTGCTCCCCACATTGCGCAAATTTATGGCCTCTTATTCTTTAATTATTCACTTATTGTTTATATGTATATGCTTACATACCTACATACAACATGCTAAGTTCATTTAGTGCTGCTCATATTTATATGTGTTTAGGGCTGCTAAGGAATGGCTCAGGTAACAGGAAGTTCATCCCTGGATTAAACTAATACTTCCGCTACTATCAAGCATTAATTGTTTGTAGCTCTTCAGCTAAGAATGGGTTCGTGTGAGTCTTGCCTTGTCCTTGTGGCATGACAGTTAGTTTTGTCATTTTTTTTTTCAGGTCTTGTTTAGGCAACCATTGGGTAGAGCTTCCTTATAACAGGAAACACTGGGGTGTGAAAACTAAATGAATTAGTGAGTAAAAGCTGTTAGTAGCAATCTTCAGAGCTAGCATGAAACACAAGGATACTAATACTGAGGCAGGCTTTAAGACATATTTAAAGAGATAATTTTAAAGTACCAATTTAGCCCTTATTTAACTGGAATGAAGTAGAAGTATTTTATACCCCTTCAAGTTTTCATTTTAAAAATTGGCTTTTATTACATGCACTAAATAAAAACATCATTAAACTATTGGAAATTGTAATCAATTTTATTCACCTGTAGAGCCTAATAACATAAAATTTAATTATTTTTTATGTCTATGGGGAAAAAACAAAACACATTTAAAAATGTTTTGTTTGTATGGGTCTATGTGTGTCATGTGTGTGCAGTCCCCATGGAGGCCAGAAATGGCTATTGGATCTCCTGGAACTGTAATTACATACATCTATGAGCCTCCATCTAGGTGCTGGGAATCGATTCTGGGTCCTCTAGGAGTCAATGCTTTTAAGCACTGAGCCATCTCTTTAGCCCCACAAAGTACATTTTTACTTTTCCATTCCTATTACTTCTTTCTTATGCCAGCTGGCTGTATTCAGGGTGGAGACAAAGCCCGGAATCATGACATGTTGGAACACAGTCCAAGAGTGGAGTTGTGTGAAGGAATTCTCAGTGCTTGTGATAAAACTCCAAGAAAATCTTGTAAACCTCCATTTCTTCAAAAACACAGAATTGTTCCTGGAATGTATTTTTGTAGCCCTCTCAGGTGTAGTAGATAGGAAGAGTTTACTTCAGCTGTTGTTATTCATATGCCTCTGCGGAAACCGTACTATGCCACATGTGGCTTGTCCTTGTGATTGAACATCTTACCATGTGATTCTTCTTAACCCTTGGAGCATAAATTGTCTGATGCTCTGAATAAAGTTGGCTATTGCATGAGACTTTAGTCCACCTCATTTAGGTCATGCCTCCAGCTAGACCAGTAATAATTGACAAAGAATTTTCATATCAGTTAAATATTTAATTTATGTTTAATTTAACAGTTTAATGTAGGGAGTGCTTTTGCTTTTTTTTCATTTCCAATAAGCAAACTGCTCACAGTTCTATTTTATAGTTCACTTGCTACATAAGATTGTATGTAGTGATTGTATGAACATTTGAGCTAACTAGAACCACATCCCCACTTTTTTTTCTAACAATGATCTAACAATCCCCTAACTTTTCTTTTCTAACAAACCCTTCTCCCGATTGGTTCTTCAGATAGCCACATGCCTGGTTGTGCTCTCATCTGGATCTGTGTACTTTATGGGGAAAAGTAGGTGAAATAATTGGCTCATCATTCTTAACACAATTTGGACTCCATAAATGTAACAATGTTTATCTGTGTTTGCATATATATATATATATATATATATATATATATATATACACATATATCAATAAACACTAAATATATGTGTCCCTAGAGTCTAGGGTTCTCAACTTGTGAATCACAGCCCATTTGGGGGTTTGAGCAACCATTTCACAGGAGTCACATATGAGATATTCTGCAAATCAGATTTTTACATCATAATTCATAACAGCAAAATTACAGTTATGAAATAGCAACAAAAACAAATTTATGGTTGGGGGTCACCACAAAATGAGGAGCTGTATGAAAGGGTTGCAGTGTTAGGAAGGTTGAGAGTCACTGCCCTAGATGCTTGCAGGGTAAAGCAAGAGAATGAGATGGTGAGGGGCATAAGAACAGGTCAGACGCCAATTTGCTTATGGTGTAGTGGTGCCAAAAGGAGCCTTTTCTCCAGACCACCACTGCTCTAACCTCATGTAAAAGTCTTCCTTCTAACCTGCTTGTGGTCATGATCATATCTGAACTGAATCTTCCGTGGTTCTCTTTTGCCATCAGAGTAAATCGGAAGGGCTTTGATGGTAATGTCCTCTGTTCTCCACTTGTGCCTTTCTTCCCAGATCGTTCTTCCACCCACTGTCTTATACGGTGGTCCAGGGGCAATGGAATGGAGTTAGAATTTTTAGAATGAACGCTCCATAATTTTCTCATATTGTTTCGTCTTCACAATGATGATCTTTTACAAAAACCTGACATATTTATATTTTACATTTTGGCTACTCTAGGAAACTCTTCTTATCTTTCTGAAGTAGAATTAACTTTTTGTTTTAGCAAAGTGCCTTCTCCAACTACCCTGAGCCTGTCTCAGTCATGTGTCTATGTTCACATCAAATTAGTTGTACAGTTCTCTCTGTCACATGTAACTGTGTTGGAAGTAGGAACTGAAATCACTAACAACACATCACTTAGAGGCTAATTTATTAAATAAGTAACTGATTCATTGGGTTAACTAATTTGTACCTAATGCCTAAAAGAAAATTTAAAGAAATCTTAAAAAAAAAGAAAGCAAATGTATGCTTATATACATATGTATATGCATATATACATATGCTCTCCATTATAATGGAGAGAGGATAATAAGTGAAGAGAACTAACTCAAAGAAAACTCCTTCATCGTGATCTCCAATCCATCATATTAATTAGTTGGGAAAAAATACAGTAAATTATTGAGGACATTTTACAGGTATTAGCAACCAATCCTGTTTTTATAAATATTTATTTTTATTTTCAATTAAGTTCATGTGTGTGTATATTTGTTTTGGGGGTTAAGGATGTGAGTTCTGGGGCCTGCTGAGACCAAACTGTTGCATCTGCTGGAACTAGAGTTGTAAGTAGTTGTGAACCACATGATGTAGGTACTGGGTATTGAATTGGGGTCCACTTTAAGAGGAATATGTGCTCTAAACTACTGGGCCATTTTCTCAGCCACTCAATCACGATTTTTAAAAATTATAAATATTTACTTATTTTGTGGGAGTAATGGGGCATGTGTGGAGGCCAAATAACAACTTGTGAGATCAAGTCTCTCCCTCACTATATGTATCTCAACAATTGAACTCAAGTAGTCAAATTTGGTAGCAATCACCTTTACTTGGTGAGCCATTTGGCCAGCCCAGATATCACTAACTTTTGAAAATTTTTGAATCCTATGAAGATATTGCGTAACAACACAAAATGACTAACTTTTGTGATTCAGTCTCCTGCTATCCATGAACAAGGTATTCATAGTTCCATCTTTGCCTTTGACTCACAAGCAGTTTCCTCTTCATCAGATTCATTAATCAAAAATGTACTCTGTGTAGCAAAGTCTGATCTTTATCTCTCTCTTAAATTTCACAGTGTTTTGAAATATGAACCCAATTAGTTTTGTCAATAAAAACTAGGAGTCAGATATCAGGGTAACAACCTGAAAAATCAGAGAAGCAAAGGAGCAGCCATCCATGACTTCTTACCTCCACAGATCCTCCAAACAAGAGGGATCCTGCCTCCACCCTGCCTTATCACTTCTTTCTGCCTCCCCAGTGCTGGAATCAAAGGTGTGAACCACCACCCCACTCAGTCTCTATGGTTAACTAGCTCTGCCCTCTGATCTACAGGCAAGCTTCATTTGTCAGAATACAAACAAAATATCACACAACAATGCTTATTAAATGCAACACTCACTTTATCTCTACTTGAATATACATCCGAGTTTGCCATACAGACCACATGTTTCTTGAAGATAAGAAACATCTTTTATCTATAGCTTGCATAATTTTATGCTCAAACCCAGGCACAGTGAAAGAATAGTTCTTCATACCAAATGAGAAACATGAACACAAAGCTAAAATCATTCCAACAGGAAGTTGGGGATTAGATACTAAGCCCTGGTCTGTTTGGTTCTACAGAATTTATCTAGAGCTGTTCATTTCTAAGTGACAAGAATAAGAGGGAGTGAAGTCATGTCTAATAAAATTTATAAAAATTAGTGAGGAGGGAATGGATAAGCACTCAGTAATGTATGTTGAAATAATAATGATAATAAACAAATTTGTCATGCTAGTTAGTTGGTAGTTAAAATTGAGTGTGTGATCTATTAGAGAAGTCTCTTTTATTAATTTAAATATAAGGGAAGAACACTTAATGACAAGGAATGACACAGAATGATTTCGGTTAATGAAAGCATTGCTGTAGTCAGATCTGGTTCTCCAAATTTTCATCTACATAGTTTTCCATGCTGCTGCAAAAATTACTATAAACTTAGTGATTTAAAGCAGAAGTTTATTATCTTACAGCTTTGGAGGCCAGGATGCCAGTAGATCTCAGACTAGCAAGAAGCCAGCAGGGTTGTATTGCCTTTGGAGGTTCCCAAAAGACCCTGGTTCTCTGTGTTTTCCAGCTAGAGACCACCCTCGTTGCTTGGCTGATGGCCCTCTCCATCACTTTTAAAGCCAGCAATGTGAGCCAAATCTTGCTCACACAGCTATCAGTATGCTTCCCTCCCCATGCATTCTGTTCCATTATAAAGACCCTTGTGGTTACGATGGATCCATACACATCTTCCAGAATACCCTCCCTATCTCAAGATGAGGTCATTGGCTACCACAGTTACATCTCTAACTACTTCCTTTTGTGCATAGATACCAGGATTCAGCATGAACACTTCTGGTGACTATTATTCTACCTACCATACCCTGTATAAAAGTTGTTTAACTGTTATGTGTAGGGTACTACCAAGAATGAAGATTTATAAAAGCTTAAAGATAGCAAACAATAAAGTGTTGTAAGATAGAGATAGGGAAACACATGTGTGTAACATGCAACATTCCCCTTCACTGGTATAGTGTACACATAAAGCCATATTTCTTAATAAAATCTAGAGGGGGGAAAATGTAATATTATTGGTCACTATTTAAAGTACTGCTAGTGCAAGAGAAAGAAGGTCCAGACTCATTATGAAATACAAATGCTAACTAGATCTTTATGCCATAAATGATATTGAAAGAGTGATTAAAACTTTACCAAATAACAAAGAGAAAAAATATTAGGATTCTGGGAAAACAATGGCCCAACTGAAAGTGAAAGTTCGAACAAACAGAGATGAGCAGCCTGTTCAGTTCATTGCACAAGATGGTAATGACTTGAGATGTTCCCAAGGATGAAAGCACCAAATCATATGCACATGTATATTTACTTATTTATTGTAAAAGTGCATGTTCAGAACAATCTCCTACTCAAGGCTTGTCTTCCTCTTAAGGCTCCTAGGCTCTGTAATCACAGGCATGGGCCACCAACCTAACCAAAAGTTTTCATAAATTATTATGAAGCAAACCAAAATAAAAAGTAAGATACCATTTTTACTTAATCTCCAGAATGAAAGGGCATATTAAATTTAGAGAATATAATTCAATATACTTAGAATTTATATTATTACCTCAAGTGAGTCAAAGTGAACTTCCAATACAGTTTACAAAACTGTATCAATACTATGTACATTCTAGAAATGGGCTGTCCAGATGAATCAGCAAACAACAGTGTTTGTAGTCAAACTGATGACCTGAGTGATTTTCAGATCCCATATGGTAGAAGCAGATAACTGCCTCCCACAGGTTGTCCTCTGACCTACACGTGTGTGATGTGGCATGGAAGTAACCACACACATATACATTTTACATAAATAAATACATAAATAAATGCAATTTTAAAAGTAAAAACAAAGTAAAATATACTAACATCCTAAATATCCATGAGTAAAAGAATAAATACATAGTCACATAATAGAAAAGTTTTTAACACCTTCACCTATCATTATGGATATAATTCAAGTAATAATTCTGAAAAGTAAATTATAGATGTCCTATTTATCATTTATATACAACTTTAAAACAAAATACATTATAGTTTACATTTATGATTATGTAATGTGAATGTAATATGTTTTTTACATGTAAGAATAATAAATATAAAATACACAATTGGAAAACATATAGCAAATGATGTCAAACCTCTGGAAAGCTAGAGAAAATAAATTAATTTAACATTTGTTTAAAACAAAAGCCAAGTAAGAAAACTGCTTCAGAGTGACTATAAGGGCGATTTGCAATACAGCTTAATATTGGAAATTATCTGAGAGATGCCCAGCACAACATTAATATTTGTCAAAATTACAAGATCTGCATTCAACTGTTTTCATATATGTGGGATAATTCTCAGCATATTGACCTCCCTAATAGAGTTCACAAAGTTCACTCAGGCACTGCCTGTAACATTGCATCCTGTTTTCTGGATGCTCCAGGTTTGCAAAGCAGATGGATATGTCATTCCTAGGCAGGAAAAAGTATCAACCCCCAACCTCATCACTGCTAAGGCTATGGCCTGACATGACTCTGCTCATCTTATGGAGGTTGCTAGATCAGAGGTGGTATCCACTCCTGGTCACAGGAGCTGCTAGAGCAATGCTCTCCTCTCCTGTTACCTGATTTCTACCCCAGCCATCTATCAAGGTGACTTTACTTAAACCATATATAATTCATTCTCTCTCTCAGTCCCAGTTTTGTACTTGTTTTTGTTCCCTTGTTTAGATCTTTGGATAGTTTTTTTGTTTTGTTTTGTTTTGTTTTTTGTTTGTTTGTTTTTGAGGATTGGATTACTTTTACTTTTCTTTTATATAATAAGCCCTCGGTTGGCTACAAACTCATGATCCTCCCTCCTCCACTCTGGTGTTCCCACATTGCAGACATACACTACCATGCCTGACTTATCCTTTCCTTTTAAAGGACGAAAGTCAGAACAAGTCCACACTATGTTCTGTTCCTGGAATGCACATTATGGCTCACAATCACCTGTAACTCCAGTTCTAAAGGAACTGGTTCCCTCTTCTGACTTCTGTGAGTAACAGACATGCACATACATGCATGCTGGCAAAACACTTACACAAAATAATAAATCAAAAGAAAAAATTCAAGGAAATGAATGTGACAGATATGGTGAGGCCCAGATGTAACCTCAACACTGGTGATCCTCAGGCAGGAAGATTATCCGGAGTACAAAGTCAGCCCAGGCTATGTAATGTGTACTAGTCCAACCAAGAGAAAGACTTCACCTTAGTAAACAATAAAAATAAATAAACATTAAATAAATAGGGTTATTAGGAAACAATAGGAACACTGAGCTCTTTGTATCACCTAAATTTCTATCAGTAATTGAGTCACTGAAATGATTCTTCCACAAGCAAATAAAGTCTTGCCCAGCATGATGCACAGAGCACAGCATCCTTAAATGGTAGCACTGCCTGCTAATTTCTGACTAAGATGCTTCCCAACAAGATTCACTCATTGAAATGCTCTCTCTAAGAAACCCCAGTTAGATAGGTTCTGCCTCTACCTTTCGAATCATCTGCAATTTAAAATAGATGCTTTTTATTGTTGTAAAAAGAGGCATTTTTATAGGAATTTAAAACTGTAAGTGGAATGAATTTTGCTTCCACAGCTCAATTTCATGCATCAGTGAGCAGTTCGTTGGCAGATCTGTCCCATACTCTTTCTTTAAAGCTCTGCCTTTACCTGTATCCAAATCTAAAGAAAGTCTTTTAATTATTTTACATAATTAATTTGAGATCTTTCACTGTGTTATACATGCATCATTTCTACCTAATCAGTAACTGTTTTCTTGTAGGAAATAAAAGTATTCACCATTTTATGAGGTAATCCTTTTTGAAAGTCTAATCTTTTCATATAACTCTATCTAAAATGCCGAACAATAATGGTGTGGGTGAGGAGACAGTGGGAAAATTTTGGTCATCCGGTGCTGAGGTACAGTTTGATAGGTACATGAAATTCTGATAGACAATTGCAGGGTGAGTTAGCTGTAAATAGCCACACCAGGTTGTGTGTTTCAGAAAGCCAAAAGAAAGGAATTTAAAGTTTCAACATAAGAAAAGAAAACATGTTTGAGGAGACTGAAAACAGTACTCTACAAATTCTGCTCACTATGTTTGTGTATGTGTATATAAGCATTACATAGTACCCCCTCAATATGTATAATTTTAGTATTTTTATGTATCACTTAAAACTAAATAAAAATGTTGCACAATAAAGTAAATTAGAATGTACTGTTTAATATACGTCTGCACTGTTTCACAGGAAAGGGCCCCTTTCTTGCCTCTTGCTCTACTGCCACAGGATGTCAAGTTGTAAAATAATAATTTTACTCTTTGATAAAAATGCCATAAAATTTAATTTAGCATAGTAATTTAAAAGAAAATTATGACTTCAGCTATATAAACTTCTCAAATGATAGAACTTGAGCTATGTGATTAAGTGTACACTAACTAATCCTGAAAGAAAATGAAGTACATACATTTATTTTTGATAAAGCATGGAGAGCTTTATTTGAGGATAAGTGCAAACATTGCATTCTATATGTTTTAGAATATTTCCACAAGTACTTCAGATACATCATTCAGTGACATACCACCTTACCGATCAAAAATAAAAAGGGCAAACTCCTATTATTCTTTTCGATTTAGATTCCAACAATTATGCTCAGAATGCTTTTTGGCAGAAGTTAACATTTTATTGCTCTTCAGACAAACCCCTAGAGAGCTTTTTCAATACTGGATTCAAGTTTGGCCACATGTCTGACACAGTAAGATGTGTTTGGCAGATAATCTCAGCATGTGGTCTGAGTGTGTCACACACAGGTTAGAAATCCTTATGCTTAAGAATCATGTGGCTTTATTTAAAGGCTATTGAATCTGTAGATACAACTATGACTAGATATTGTTTGTCTTTAATTCATAAGGGAAATATTTGTCAAATGCCACCTGTGTGCCAGGCATCAGCTCTGTTCTAAGAAAAGAAAGGTTAATAAAATGTGTTTCTTTACTGAAGGAGTCTGTTCCATGAAGGCACAACCACAAACAATTATAAAAATATAATATTATACATAATCATTTGGTGAAATAAATTGAATTATTTAGTTTTATTTACTTTATTTTTTGTCTATGAATGTTTTGCCTGAATGTCTGTATATGTATGATGTTCATGTCTAGTCCCTGTGGAATTCAGAAGAGTGTTTCATATCCCCTAGAATTGGAGTTAGGTTTGTGTGTGTGTGTGTGTGTGTGTGTGTGTGTGTGTGTGTGTGTGTGTGTGTGTAGCAGGAATCCAGCCAAATGCTTAACCAGCCAAATGCTTCTAGTTTTTGGGTCTCACGCCTTATATATCTTTTTGCCTTCTACCATCACTCCCTGGGATGAAAGGCTCGCTTTCTGGGATTAAAGGCGTGAGTCACCATGCTTGGTTATATCCTTTGAACACATGGATTTCTGCCTCTGGAATGCTAGGATTAAAGGTGTGTGCTACCACTGACTAAATTCTATGTTTAATATTGTAGTTGTTCTGTCTCTGACCCCAGATAAGTTTATTAGGGTACACAATATTTTGGGGAACCCAATACCACCACATTTGTGTGTGTGTGTGTGTGTGTGTGTGTGTGTGTGTGTGTGTGTGTGTATAGATGTACATACTCATTGTCCTTTCTCTCTAGAAAAGAAAGATGATAACTTCCCTGACAATAGATGAGTTTACTCAGTATTAATTGACTAGCTCAAGGAACATGAGGATATGTGATGCCTATCATGTAAGAGCAGAAAATTTAAATGACAACATATCATTCATTGAACCAGCTTTCCTTCTTCCGTTGTTACTGTTAATGTTTCTGCTAGACCAGCATTATTTCCCTGAATCTGAAGTAAAAATTAACTAACTAGTCTTAACTAATCTAGAACTAACAGACAATGTGAGTGAGGAATACATTTTCATTGGTACATCACTGAATCTTGAAATAGTTATTTCTTTGGGCACCATTACGTAATATATATTTGTCTTAGTTAGAGTTACTCAGGGGAGGAGAGGGGTTTTTTTTGCTTACAATTTCACTTTACTGTTCATCACTGAAGGAAGTCATGGCAGCAACTCAAACCGAGAAGGAACCTGGAGGCAGAACTGATGCAGATGGCATGGAGGAAGGCTGCTCAGCCTGCTTTCTTATGAACCCAGGACCACCAGCTACAATCAGCTGGGCCCTCCCCCATCAATCACTAATTATGAAAATATCCTACTGGCTTGCCTACAGACTGATCATATGGAGGCATTTCCTCCACTGAGGTTCTCATGTCTCAGATGACGCTAGCTTGTGTCAAGTTGACATAAAATTGGCCAGCACATTACTTATTCACCCCCTTGAGTTATGTAACATGTGTTTCAAAGTCATGCAGTCATGGGTCCATAGGACTAAATTAGAGCCTCTAAGTTGTCAATGGAAGCATGAGTGTTTTTGTAATTACAATATAAGAACTACATTGAGGATCATGAGATTATTAGATGTAGTAAGATGAAGCAATGTGGTTGGAATTGAGAGAAAAGGAAGAGGGATAAGAGAATTAGTAAATAAGCAAAACTACAGAAAATAAAACAGTGACTATATGTGAGAATGCTGTGAATAGATGTCAGGCTCTGAGAATATCAAAATGAGTGACTGAGGTTTTAGAGATTGTTAAACACTAGGTTACTGACATTACTTTAATTACAAAAATGTTTCTCTTGAGTCAGCAAGATGACTCAAAGGGTAAAGGCACTTGTCACCAAGCATGATCATTTGAGTTGGATCCCCTTCTCACCACAGGCAACAAAAATATTCAATAAATATAATGTTTTAAAATATATTTCTCTTGTTGCATGAAGTACAACATAGATGTGGGATATTAGCAGGAACATGTTAAGAGCATGATGGCAAGTCTCCAGAGGCCTGTTCTTCTTAATATTGCATCCCTGCCAGTTGACTGATCGCTGTATTCTGTGTTGGCAAATTGCCTCATTTGAAGATTAAGAATTTGTTTGTATCCTTTTAGGGATAAAGGACCTTAAAAGTAATGAAATATGCGATACCAAGTGACATATGGATTTTGATAGAATTACTCTAAGGTGAATCCTGGCAACTTTCTCAGTCTCTCTAAATGACTGAAGCCAGAGGAGCAGAATAAAGAGTCACCAGAATCAAGGGACAGAGAGTGGCTTCTGACATGCATATCTCTAGCTTTTTAGACACTGGTGCCATACATTAATACCACCAAACCAAATGTGGTAGTTTGAATGAGACTGGCCTCCATGGGTTCATATATTTGAATGTCTGGTTCCTACCTGGTGGTCTGCTTTGAAAAGCTTAACAGGTATGATCTTGTTGGAGGAGGTGTGTCACTGAGGGTGGCCTTTGAGGTTAGGATTGAAAAGCTCATGCCAGGATCTCTCTCTCTCTCTCTGCCTTCTGCTTGAGGACCAGGTGTAAGATCTCAGCGACTGCTCCAGTGCCATGTCTGTTTAGGCACAGCCATGCTTCCACCATGATGGCCGTGGTCTCACTCTCTGAAACTATAAGCAAGCCCCCAATTAAATGCTTTATTTTCTAAGTTTCCTTGGTCATGGTGTCTCTTCACAGCACTAGGAGAGTAACTAAGACACCATGATAACCACCATCTTTGTTATTGATGCTTAATTTACTATGTAATGTTATGGATTTTGTTATGGCATTTTCACACAAAAATGTCATTGTATTTTGCCTTCTTATGTTTTTCAGATATTTTAAAAATTCACAGTTGAATCTGTGAAATGTGTAGGCTGTAAATGCAGAAGGCTCACTGTGTTTTCTGCCGTGTGTAGTGACTATAGTGGTTGAAATCTGTGGATGGAAAATGGGAGGTCAGAATAGACGTGTGGTATTGTACAATAATAGCAGAGGACAGTAACAAGTCAAAGCTCACAGTATTTATTCAGCCATTCCATACATCATGTATGGTATGATATGTTTCTGCTACTATGTTAGGCATAATTTTAGGTCCCTGAGAGTCATTTTAGAACTTCATATTAAGAGACATAAAAATAACTGAACTCACCAGGCGGTGGTGGTACATGCCTTTAATCCCAGCACTCGGGAGGCACAGGCAGGTGCATCTCTGTGAGTTCGAGGCCAGCCTGGTCTCCAAAGCAAATTCCAGGAAAGGCACAAACCTCCACAGAGAAACCCTGTCTCGAAGAAAAAAAAAAAAACTGAACTCACAATATGTAAGTGGCCTCTGTCTTCTCCTATAGAAGAAATCAGTCTAGAACCCAGGACTCTTTAACACCTACACAAATTGTCAGGCCTTTGTGGATGTCAGCATGTGGATCTTAGAGGAACCTAATAATGCATTTCTCTTCTTTACGTATTCTCTCAATTATATAATATGTATAATTTAAAATTGGATTTCCCCCCCAAAAAAACAAGAAAAGTTTGTTTCAAAATTATCTCAATATTCTATCTCTTCTCTCTAAGACACTATCTATTTCTAAGGCATTAGTTTTAGTCATAGCCAAAAGATTTCAAAATACAAACCAAATAATTCTAAATTTTCTACTTATTTTAGTGATCTTCGGGAACCAATTATAAGAGTCAAATAAGTAACTTTGATTATTAGTACATGTTAGTCTCCAGAATTTTGTGGGTATGTGTATGTGTGGTGCATACATACATACGTGCATAGTACATACATACATACATACATACATGCATATGTGTGTGTTCTTGTGGGTGTATCCACATGTATGCACATGCATATGATGGACAAAGGAAAATACCAGGTGTTGGCCTCCCCCTCAGTTTTTGAGACAAATTCTTTCTCTGAACTTAGAGCTCACTGGTTCACTTAGGCTATCTAACCAGTGAGCTCCAGGGATCCAGATGCCTCTGCCTTCCTAGTGCTGGGAGTAAAGACAAGCTCCACCATGCCCAGCTTTTACGTGGGTGCTGGGCATCCAAACTAAGGTCCTCATTGCTAGCACAGTAAATAATATACCAAGTGAGTTATCTCCAAGCCCCTAAATTCTCCAGATTTTTTTATTGAAAAGCATTTAAAGCAAAAAAAGAATATACAGGAACCAGAGAAGAAGGATCAGAAAAATCACAAAGATGTTAGTGTTCAACTTGATTATTAGATTCCCTTGTGTCAGAAATCCTGGAAGAGCTGGGTAGCGAGTGGGAGAGTATTGGAGTATCAAGCAGGTGACACTTCTCAGCTTGGAATCAGGAATCTGGAGTTTCAGCTTCAACTTCTTTCTCATCTCCTGTAACAGCTGCTAATCAGGGATAATTAGCCAGATGATAGCTCCTTACTGAGGAGATGGGAGACAGCTGCAGCTGGGGTGAGCAGCTTCCCAAACCACTGTACCCACAAATCACCTGGGACTGTGTTATGCTATGGACTGTAGGTCAGCAGGTCTGAAGCTCAGAAGTGTCTACGTTTCTGAGGAACACCAGCACGAGGCTGACCTCTGACTCAGCTTTGAGTAGCTGGACTGGCACTGAAGGGCTCTAGTATTTTTTAAGTGTTTTAGCTGTGACTTGTTGCCTCATCGTATTGCCTTTTCAGTGTATTTTTCTTATATAAGCAAAATCGTTTCAATGCAAGTGAGAAAAAAATAGGAAAATACACTTCTATTTTGTCTATGATACCAATTTACTAACTATCCAGTTAAGCTTAATGAAAGTACAAAAACTTAAGTTACCAAAAGATGATTTCTTAAATCATCATTTCAGAAAAATTTAGCCTGCAGAGAGAATATAAGGAATATTGCTTTGCCAAAAGAAAGCTTGCTTTTTGTTAGATCATGTTATATTTTCACATAAAATATCTATAATAAGTTGTGAAATGCTAAGTTAATTTGGCCTTGTTTAGGTAGTTGTCTTGAACCAAAATAGCACATCATTTTATCTGTAAAAATGAATAAATAAAATTAAATTCATTTTATTGAACTGGAATTCTAAGTATACACACACACACACACACACACACACACACACACACACACATATATATATATATATATATATATATATATATATATATATATATCTTAAGCTCTTATTTAGCATTAACATGCTCAATGGCTTCAAGTCCTAAATAATGGTGGATGGGAAAATAAAAAAAAATTGACATCTCTTTATAAAAATGTTTATTTCTTCAAGTTTCATATGCCCCTACCTTCTTTCAACTCGACCTAGTGCCCCTTCCCAGTCTTTCTCCCAACTTTGTGGGGTTTTATGGTTATCAATAGCTCCCTGGGTCCAATTAGTGATGTCCATAGGCACATGGGTGTACAGCCATCCATTGGAACACGAGCGACTACCAATGCCCATATTCCCAAAGGAGAGTGTCTGTCTTTCCTGCAGCAGCTATTAACTGCCAAAAGCTCCTCCAAAGGCAGGACCTCATGGGTCTCTTGCCCATCCATGCTGGAATTTTGACTGGCTGGATCTTTTGCAAGTAACTCCAGCTATGAACTGATGTGTGTAACAGCCATGTCTTGTCTAGAAATCTGAATTTCACATTTCTCCTCCCTATCCACTGGTTCTTACATTCTTTATGACCCCTTTTTCATGAGTTCCATGATCCTTGGAGAGTAGGAGGGTGAAATAGATGAACCATCCACAGCTTATCATTTGATGTAATTTATAATGATCCAGTTATGAGTCTCTTATATACTACCCACTGGAAAAAAGCTTACTCTGAACAAAGTTAAAAGCAACAAATCTATGAGTATAAACATAAATATCTAGAAAACAATTCAACATAACCATTTAGGATTAAATAAATAAATAAATAAATAAATAAATAAATAAATAAATAAATAGAAGTAGGTTCCCCTACTAGGCCTATAATCTCATCATTCATGGACTTTTGCCCAGGTTTATGAATACAAGGAATGAAATCTCTTCTGTGGAGCAGACTTCATATCCAATCAGAAAACAGCTGGTTACCCCCAGGACCATCATGCCACTATTACACCAGCTGGTTCATCTTACCAACAGGTCATTATTGTGACATATTGGATTCATCATTGTGAAAGACCATTGATGTTTTCTCCCTCAATGGCCTGCATAGCACATTGTGTCACTGTGTAAGCATGCCAGCAAACTGACCAGGAAACTCTCTTTAGCAATAGGGTCTTCACATCTAATTGGTGGGAAGCCAACAGTGAGGACAAGAGCCTTGCTTCCAGTGCTCTACAGGACTCTTTAACAGGTAACTTGTAGGAAGGCATCTCATTTCTGACATTGAGATTTTCATTTAATAACCCATGTCTTCTGTGAGCAGTATTGTTCCCCTGTGCCTGATAATCCTACTCAAGCTCATGTATATATTTGGAACAACATTCAATAAAACAATAATATCTATACACACATAATGATTTCCTGATTTAAGCAAACGGGATACCCAGCAAGAGGAAGAGTTCTTGTGGCTGGCTATGCAGTGGACAGTGGCTCAGAAGAGCATTTGCAGCCTTCAGCTATTTGAGACAACTACACAACACTCACGGAAGAGCTACCCAAAAGGATTAGAAGGAATACTTCCTGCAGAGCTCACAGAAGGCCAGTTACTTCTCAACAATGTCAGTAGAAAATTAATTTATGGTGAATTGACTGGTAAACACAGAAGAGAGTGGGCATGCTCAGAGTGGTATGGCTTTAGACCTAGCCAATGTGTCCAGAAAGCATTTTAAGCCTGTGGTTAGAGAAAAAACTAACCTGGACTAGATGTTTCTTTATTAATGACAAAGCTTAAATGCAAAATTAAAATCAAATGGTTTCTAAGTATGTTTGCTTCCCAGAGAAAATGTCAAAAATAGACACTTCACACATTAGAAGACAACATGAATGTCTTCTACTCCATACTGTATGCAAAGAGACAGGAAAAGACAGCCCATACTGAAGAAAATGCACCCAGTTCTTAGAGACCTACCCAGCCATACTTCAGATGAAAAATGTAGCAGATAAGATCTTGAAAACATATATTATAAATGTATTACATGTGTTCAAGAAAACAGATAAAGATTGTACAAGTTATGTAGCTAAAAGAATAATATTAGAAAAATGTCAGAGCTTAGAACTCCAGGGCCTGAGATTAAAACTAAACTAGATGGAATTAACAAGAGGTTAGAAAGTGACAACAATACTTTTGTGCTTAAATACACACAAAAACTATTCAAAATCAAACATATTAAGAAAAGACTAAAAAGTGAGTATACTTCAGTGACCTGAGGGACATTTCAACTGGCTTAATGTAAATGTAATTAGAGTCCTTGAATGAAAGCAGGAAGAAAGAAGGAAATACATTTGAAGGCTGACACTATGGTGCATGTTTTCCAAGCCACATGGGAGGTCAAATTAGGGGAAATATTACCTTAAGGTCATTCTGCAAAGTACAATGGACTGTCTCAAAAAATTAAAAACAATTATGGAATTTTTGAGCTTTAATAAAAAGCTTTATACCATAGCTCTGCAAGGTTCAATAACTCTCAAACATAAGAAAAATGAAGCAGACTACATTAAGTCACATTAATCAAATTTCTCAAAACCAGTGACAACAGAAAGAGTCTCAGAAGTATCAGATTAAGACCTGTTATATAAAGAGGAGCAAATAGCAAGGTGACAGCGGGATTCTCCTCTGATGCACTGCAAGCCAGAGAAATTAGAATGACCTCCTTAAGATACCAAAAAAAAAATTACTGTCGATTTAGAACTCTATCCAGAGAACCTATTCTTCAAAAGTGAAGGAAAGAACATTTCCTGATATATAAATGACAAGAAGATTCACTATCAGCAATCAAAAAATATATTGAAGTCCTTGAGACAGAGAATATAAAATCATATGGAAACCTGGTTCTATGTGACTGCATGAAGAGCATGGGAAATGTAACTGTGAGTAAATATAAAGACTTTTATTATTTCTACTTAAAAATTTCAGAGTGTATTTGGTTTTTCAAAGCCAAAATGATAACAATGGCTAGTGAGATGTATAATATATACAGTAATACAATAAAAAGAATAAAATATTCTTATGTAAAAATTATATCACAAAATACACAGTACATTTGAAGGTAGGCTGGGGTGCATTGTACGTTCCTACTGTAAACAATGAAGAAACAGTCAAGCAACTAGGAGTTAAAACTCACAAAGGAAAAAGAAAACATGAAGGTAATCCAGTGGAACATGAAAAATGAAGAAGTAAGGGAAGTAGTACAGGGAGAAGACAAGAACCTTGACTCTTCCATCCAAGATTGAGCAGATGTTCAGTGCTATCTGCAGTAAGTAAGTGAGGAAGCATGTTTAAAAGGATTTGTCAGCATTCTGGAGACACTTGTTGATCCTTGTCCTGGTCCAGAGGTGAGAAGGTCAGTGGCTGCCTTTCAGATATACTGCATGGAGAGATTCAGTGCATCCTTTGAGAGGACACCTAGTAAGCTCAGAGCAAAGCCAACAGTTTCAAGACCTATCTTCTGCTGATTTAGATAGTAGCCTGGGACAAAGAACTGTATGAAAGATCTGTGGATATGTGGATCTATGGTGATCTGGAAATCCCCAGAATTAACAGGACTATGTTCTATCACCCTATCCCTAAATTTATGAGAAATTAGAAAGGAAACCAAATTATCTTTAACTTTCAAGATCTAAAGAAGGGGTGGATTTTTCTTATTTGCAAAACCACCTGCCAGGTTATAGGTTATGGCCTTCCAAACTAACCCCTAGCAGCAGAGATCCCCATCCTCTCCACCATAACCTGTTCACTCTGAAGTCAAAGTAGGATTTGCTGACAATCACTGTCCAGATTGTCCTTCAAGAGTAAAAGTGTTTCCCTTGGGTTTCACATGTACTACTCAAAAGTAGTTCAATGCTCAGCAGTCTTTATGGACTATACGGGATGAAGAAAACTGCAAAGCAAAAAGGTATGCTCTCATTGAAGGAAGCTTCAACACAAAATTAAATTGTGCATGAAAAGCAAGCCCAGTTGTCTTGGCACAATTCAGGATAACTCTGAGGGGCCATGCCAGTGTTATGCCTCCTCAGAATGTCAATGCAGGATAACCCTGAAGGGCCACGCCAGTGCTATATTGCCTCAGAATGTCAATGAGGATTTTGTTCAGACAGCAGTCTCACCTTCTCCCTTTGGCTGCTTTTGCCATGTCCCTGGCAATATTATTAGAGAATACCCTGCATGTCAATGATCATTTTTGTTGTCTTCTTCTTAAGAACCCAACCTGCCACAGAAGATATAGAGCAAAGTGTGAGAAAGCAGATGCTAAAATGAAATTTGGAATTAGATTATCTTCCACCCAGGTAGCAATGTGGCCATCTTCATACAATCTTAGCATAGAGCACAAAATAGGAAGTAATTATACAAATTAACCAAATATGAGGATAGTGTACCAATAAAAAAGATAATGTGTTCTCTGGTAAGATTTATCAAGCATTTAAAAAATATGGGAGAGATTTTGGCAAAAAAAAAAAAAAAAAAAAAAAAAAAAAAAAAAACACTAAGGCAATCACTAAGTGCATTTTTGTAGAAAATATGAAAAATGGAAAATAAATTGTTGATTATGAAAAGCCAAGTAAAGCTAACCACAAATCTATAATCTTAGAACTCAGAAAGCAGAGACAAAGAGATATCACACATCCAAGGCTAGCCTAGTCTACATAGCAAGTTACGGACAAGATGTGGCTTTAGAGCATGGCCTGATGCTCCAAGATAACAAACAAAATCAACCAAAGCTAAAGGTGAAATCTAAAGCACATGCCTGGTAGCACCTCAGAGAAAGATGAATTAAGGGCAGTAGCATCATGGACTTGGGGAAGAATTAGCAAAACTCCGAAGATAAAGCTCCTAGCCAAACAGTAAATAATTCTTCTAGCACATGATAATGACTTGTTGAAAAAGAGTGAACCCTACCCTACAAGATGGAACATGTAGGTTTATAAAAATTTTGATTTCTTGTATTTGTATTATAATATCCTAAGTGTTTTATAATGGCCGATGCCATACTAATAAGGCTGAGTGTACCCTCATCCCACATCTCAAAATTAATGTACACTGCACATTATGATGCACCTCCTACAGGATCCTCTCCATGCCTGTTTCTATTCCTAGACCATTAAACAGAGTTAAAACACTCTATTAGAGATATGCTGGACCTGCTAAGGTAGGATAGAGATTGTTCCCTAAAACAGCTAGAGAACTAGCCATCATTTCATGAAAGAATCACAATATTATGTTTGGGGTTGGATTTTGAATAGGCTATAGACAAATAGTAGGTTTTAAACATAAATTGGGGGTATTGCACAGTTTATAAATATGAGAAGATTCTTCTGGGGCTATGACTTATTCTGCAAAGACATCCATAAGACATGGGTAATTAAAAAAATAGTTCACAGATGATATAAATCAGCAATCTACATTTGTGAGGCAGACAGCAAAGAGGGCTTTTTAGTGTGGTGAGACAGTATAAGACTGGAAATCCTAGCACATGACTGTGTTCCATGGGGGAGGCTTGAAGACATGTCATTATGAAAGCAAGAGAAGTTGTACCAATAAAAGAAACACAAGCACTACTAAGAAGTTCAATGGTAGCTCTACTGATGCATGGACTAATTGTTGGGAATGCCTTTAATGGGCTGAAAGCATGCCAACAAAGGAGATGGTAGGTCCCTAGAAGAATACACACCAGATGATGATGGCTAAGTCACAGAGGCCTGGCATGTAACAAGAAGAGAACTACAGAAAGAGAGACACTCTTTATTCTGTCCAGTCTTAAGAATTCTATGATGTTTGGGTGGGAAGCTATGGTGTACAAGGTATACATAGATTTCTTTTCAGAAAAAGAAAATTGTTCTACTGTTTCCAAAAGTAGGGGCAAAACAAGACTCTCAGCTGTAAGTTCTCTCTAGGGATTGCCTCCACTGGGAAAATGTGCCAGACTCGTGGTAACACCTTTGAGTGCTGCTTTTATACAATCACTGCTCAATACAAGATCACAACAAACGTTTCATATCCCCTCAACCCTATTCCAAACGAGCAATCCCCAAACAAGAGCTTAGCTTGCAGCTGACTGAGCAGAAGCTTTGGGTCGAATGATAATTGTATCTTAATTTTTCTTTCTATCCAAGGATTCACCTAGGTGTGGCTCCATAGTTTATTCTCTCTGGGAATGTACTAACTATCAGTCTCCATTTTGGTTTGTTTTCTAAGGAGTCCAATTTGTGACAATGTGTGGTTAGTGCCTCAGATGCAGTGAGAAGAAAGCTGACATCAGTCTTTTGAGGGACAGTCTGCACATGGTAGAATTACAGAACATAGAATTACAGAACATTTGGTTTAGTTCTTTACTAAAACAGAACCTCTGAAGAGGAACTTTCCAGGGCATAGATAAGGAGTAACTTCCCTGGAAGTAATATAATCCTTTGCACTAAAACACTCTGCATGTAAATTAAAGGACAGATGCTGTTGAAATCATAAACAGGACTGTAGGGGGAGGCAGCTCAAAACAACACCAAAAAGCACTAGTGTAAGTGAAATGTGAATGAAAATGAGGCTTAAAGATAGCATATATGTGCAATCCATAAAACAAAGAGTAGTTTCAGAAGAAATCAAGAATAAAAAAATTTTGAACTTATTTTGCAGAGGTGGGGAAGGCACAGGCAAGGTAGTGAGGCAAGATCTGACTATGGTATCCCTCCTGTCTTAGACTTCCCAGTGTTTTGTAGTTACAGATGTGAGCTGCCAAGATGAGCTAAATGAACATTAATGCTCATAAACTCAAATATCTCATCAGATTGCCAGTCATGAAGATGACAGATTTATGTTAAACCTTACTGGGTGAAAACTCTCATGCTGAAAACTTCCAAATGCGGTTTAAGCTTCCTGATAAAAAAGAGAGTTGCTTATGAAGAAAAGGACTCGCTGTGTCTGACAACTTATCTGATAGGAAAAAAATAGGTTAGTCCTCAGACCATTGAGGGGAAAAAAAAAAGGATAGCAACCCAAGGATTATTCCATCAGAACAGATATCAGTCTGCTGGCAAAGAGGAAGATACTGGCTGATAGTCACGAATTCAGAGGGCTTTATCACTCACATTTGTCATTTGGGAGTAAGATTAGAGAAAAAAATGTTATAATTAAGCCATAGGTTTCCTAGAGCTGAGACTCAAGATAAGGAAAAGACAAAGGAAGCAATGATTAACAATAATCTCAGTAATGCCAAATCTAAAAGGGTAACAATAGACTATTAAGAAATATGGAATATATGGTCCTAATAAAAATGAATTTTGATAGCAAGTGGATATGCTATATGGAAAATCATACATACTTCTTGTGACAAATTAAACAGTTAAACCTCCTAATAAATCCACGAGTACAATTAGAAGCTGAGAATGATAAAACAAAGAATGAATGTCCCAGTGGTATAGGAGGTTGTGACCAAACAGAGAGTCCACAGCACCTGTTTGCCAGACTTTCACTAGTCACATGCTTGTCTGTGTGGCCGGGGAGCCACTTAGTGTTCTGGCCTTAGTTGGATACATAATTTGGAATCATAAATTTGAATGTGAAATGTCCCCAATATGGCCATCTGTTCAAGACTAGATCCTTCACTGGTAGAGAATTTAGGAGGTGGTTGAGTCTTAAGGGCTATAACTTCATTAGTGCATAAACCTAATGATGAGTTGATAGATGAGTGGTTGGTTAGGTGGTAGGGCCTAGATACAGAAAATAAGTCTCCGGGGGCATTCTTTGGAAGAGTTTATCTTCACTTTGCCTTATTCACCCTCTTTGACATAATGTTCTATTTTACCATGTGTATCATCAGAAGAAAATGGAGCCAAGACCACCACAGACAAAAATCCATGAAACAATGAACCAAAACATTTTCTTTTTCCTTTTAAGATACTTATGTTAGTGACTTGTCTGTTGCTATGATAAAATATGTGCACTCACAGAAAAAAAAAAAGAAATGATTTGGGCTCACAGTTCAGAGAAATAGGCATCCATCATGATGGGGAAAATGACATCAAGTAGCAGGCACAGTGGCCAGGGCAGAAAGGTGAGAACTCACATCCTCAACTGATTATATGCACAAAGCAGAGTGGACTGAAAGTGAGGTGAGGTTCTCAACACACAAACTCTGACCCCAGTGATTTATTTCCTCCAGCAAAGTGATACTTCCCAAACCTCCCAAACAGGGCCAACTGTGGATCAAGGGTTTAAACGTTCATGCCTCTGTGGGACCAGGGGTGTATTTCTCATTCAAACTACCACAGTCTTTATGTCATACACTTTATCAGTATTGTAAATGAAAAATGACTAACAAAGTTTTCTGTTTATTGAACAAATATAGACTTATCATTTACATGGCAGAGACTAATCCATGGGGGGAACAATTGAACAAAATGCACAATGTTTGTTCTCTTACATGCTTAGGAGCAAAATCATCAACTAACAATTATACATTAATTAATGAATCAGGAAATAAATTAATAAGGTATCACTGAGTGTTAAACTAAAAAAGTGAACCTTTGTACTTGATAGTTATGTGAACATAATAATAATTCAAATACTTACTAGGTGATGTCTTGAAATACTTTCTTGATTTAAAAAGTGTGGTTAACAGAATGTAATGGTGCATGCCAGTAATCCTAGCACACTGGAGTGTAAGACAGAAAGGTCAGAAGTTGAAGCCTAATCCTGACTAGCTAAGGAGTTTAAGACCAGCCTAGAAACATTAAGAGATCTCTGATAGAATAAAACACTGTAAAATACACACAACTAGTGTGATTACTGTCACAGGATATAAATGACTATTTTTTGCCAATATATAAATAACTACAAATGATATATTTGCCAGTATAAATGACTATAAATGATATTCTTGCCAGTATTTAACAAAGCAATCACCAATCTGTTGAGAGTTTTGTTGTTGTTTTGCTTTTCATTAAGAAGGAGAGCAAAGTTGACTTAATGTAACATTTGCAAACTGTTCCTCTTTATGCTATAATACTATTCTTGACATTAATTATTTTTCATTACTGTGTTGAACCTTTGGGCCTCAAGAATACTAGACAATTACTTTCCTACAATTATAGACTCAGATGATGTTTTACTTTATTGTGAGACAGAATCTCACTAGATGACCTAGACAGGCCTTGAACCTGTGGTTTTCCTAACCTTAGCCTAAAGTATCTGGGCTTATAGACATCTGCCACCAAGCCTGGCTAATGCTATGGAGCTCTGTGTCAAAGTAACTCTTCACCTTGACTCTCAACTCTCATTAATGGTTTTTACTAATAATTAAGAAAGGAGACTGAATATAAACAAGTGGGTGAATAATGTTCACGTGCTTGGCTTTCCTCTATACTCAATGAAGAAGAGAAAAGATAGCATTTGATAATAGCATCCATTTGCTCTTAGAATCTCCATTTTAGGTTAGTTTCTTTTCAGGATGTCTTCTTCCTTTCCATTTACCAATGTTTTCTACATAAAATCAGTTCAGATTTCTTGCAATCATTAATCACCCAGTAAAAAACAGAAATGTAAAATACACACAAATTAAATTATTTTCACTCAAGGTTTTTTTTTTAAATTGTGCTTTGTCTATAAGTGGGAAGTGTGTGTGTGTGTGTGTGTGTGTGTGTGTGTGTGTGTGTGTTGCACAATCTCCAATTTAACATGAAAATGTTTAAGCAGGTTCATCTATTGCTTTGGTTTTCTCCTTTTCTAAGAGAAAAAGTGGTATGTAAGAAGGATTATGGCTTTCCTATTGAATTTTTTGAACAAAATTACATATGAGTCAATAGAAGAAAAAAATTTCAATAGGATCAT
Organism: Peromyscus maniculatus bairdii; assembly: GCF_049852395.1. Classification (NCBI taxonomy): domain Eukaryota; kingdom Metazoa; phylum Chordata; class Mammalia; order Rodentia; family Cricetidae; genus Peromyscus; species Peromyscus maniculatus. Next base: position 67,413,292 of record NC_134864.1, on the reverse strand, counting down.
AAAATGATTGAAATAAAACTTTTGTATGAAACAATAAAAATGATGGTGTACAATTCCATGCTGCACAGAGATATATTGAAGAATAAACATATCCTAGACATAGCAACATGGACAAATAGAGAGCTCTGAAGGGATATTCACAATTGCTAAAATATTTGAAAATTTTAAATAGGGGAAATACTTTAAGTATATGTAGGTAGAATATGTGCTTCTAAAAAGGACAGGGATTGTGTGGAAAAACAACATCCAATTGTATTTAGGATATTTTCAGTGACAGAAAGATTTGAAGCAAATGTGACATGTGTGCATCTTTAAATATAGTAGATAGGTGTGGTAGTTTGAATGTAATTGGCCCCTAAAAGCCTATAGGGGGTGGTACTATTAGGAAATGTGACTTTGTCAGAGTAGGTGAGGCCTTGTTGGAGGAAGTGTTTCACTGTGCAGGTAGGCTTTTGGGTTTCCCTTGCTCAAGCTTCACACATTATGACACTCAGACCACTTCCTGTTGCCTGCAAGATGTAGGACTCTCAGCTACTTCTCCAGTACCTTGTCTGCCTGCACACTACCATTGTCCCACCATGATGATAATTGACTGAACCTCTGAACTATAAGTGAGCCACTTCAATAAAATGTTTTCCTTTGTAAGAGTTGCCTGGTCATGGTGTCTTTTCATAGCAATAGAAATCCTAAGTAAGACATTAGGTGATTCAGGTTAATTAAGATATTTTCACAATGTTTAAATATGGATTTTGAACTTTGTCCCATAAACTACTGTTAATATGATTTTGAAATATTCTTTCTTTTCATTTTTTTATTCTAAGCACCAGATAAAATAGATTATTGTTACTTTTTAAGGTATCAGTGTGAATGATATTCTATCTTTTACTAAAAATAGATTTTTTTCTCATACAGTAGATCCAGATTACAATTTCCCCTCCCTCTACTTCTGGTTCTTCCCTCCCTTCCCTCCCCTGCTGTGGGGTGGTCTGTATGTCAAATTCTCTGATTGGTCATTAAATAAAACACTGATTGGCCAGTGGCCAGGCAGGAAGTATAGGCGGGACTAACAGAGAGGAGAATTGAGAGAACAGGAAGGTGGGAGGAGACACTGCCAGCTGCCGCCATGACAAGCAGCATGTGAAGATGCCAGTAAGCCATGAGCCATGTGGCAAGGTATAGATTTATGGAAATGGATTAATTTAAGATATAAGAACAGTGATCAAGAAGCCTGCCACAGCCATACAGTTTATAAGCAATATAAGTCTCTGTGTTTACTTGGTTGGGTCTGAGCGGCTGTGGGACTGGTGGGTGACAGAGATTTGTCCTGAGTGTGGGCTGGGCAGGAAAACTCTAGCTACACTCCCCTCCAGACCCACTCCCTTTCTGAATTCCATTAGAAATGAACAGGCTTTTAAGAGATAACGAGCAAACAGGACTAAATAAAATAAAAGATAAAACAAAAACCATCACATCAAAGTTAGACAAGGCAAACCAACAGAAGGAAAAGAGCCCAAGAAAAGGACAAGAACCAGAGACTCATTTGTTCACACACTCAAGACTCCCTTTGAAATACTCAACTGGAAGCTATAATATATATGCAGAGAGTCTGTGGCAGACCTCTGTAGACCTTGTGCTTGGTGCTTGAGTCTCTGTGAGTTTGCATGAACCTTGCTCAGTTGTTTCAGAGGGCCTTGTGCTTTTGGTGTCCTCCTTCTCCTCTGGCTCTCACACTTATTTAACCTCCTCTTTAGGAGGGTTTTCATAAGCTCGTGGGGGGACTAGATGAAGATATACCATTTAAGGCTGAGCGTTCCAAGGTCTCTGACTTTGCATTAGTGTATTTCTTAAGTATTTTGCTATAATATAAGAAAGAGAACCAGCAATTATCCTTTAATATAATATATTTCATTATATGTCTGTGAAGGCTAGTGCTAATTCTTAACTTGACAGAATATAGAGTGTCTTGAAGAAGAGACTCTGGGCGTGCCTAGGGGAGTTGTCTTGACTATGATAATTGAACTAGGACCACTCATCTTAATTGTGAATGAGACCATTCCCTGGGCAGGGGATGCTCAACTATATAAAATCAAAACAGGAAACTGATGCTTTTATCACTCTTCTTCCTGATTGCAGATGCAATATGACCAGCTGCTTCAAGCTGACTGACTTCCTCACCAAAATGAACTTTACCTTGAATTGTGAGCTAGAGTAAACCCTTTCTCCTTTAAGTTGTCTTGTCATGGTATTTTATAACGCCAACGGGAAAAGAGAATAAGACAATGAGCAAAAAATTGTTTCACTCAAATTTACATTTTGTACACATTAAATTCCTATGCTGGTTGCTACAAAAGATATTTTCAGTTTGCTATGTCAGCCAGCATCCCTGTTTCATTAACAAAACAATTTCCAGATCATATATATAAATCAATAAAGTTGAATTTTAGCTGTGTGTAGTTGTGCAAGCCTTTAATCTCAGCACTCGGGAAGGAGAGACAGGCAGGTCTATCTCTATGAGTTCCAGGACATCCTGGTCTACATAGTGAGTTCCAGGACAGCCAGAGCTGCTTTAAAAAGGCAGACCCTGCTTTAAAAAGAGTTGCAATTAATTAATTAATTAATTAATTAATTAATTACCTATCTATCTTATTCTCATGCTTCTTTGTTGTTCTGTAATGTGGCTTATCCACTAGTATCATTAATAAAACAAGCTGTACCACTGGGCTGTATTTTAAACAACAGAACAGTTTTCAGCTTTGAATGTGGTCTACTTGGCTACTTGATTATGACACTGCTATTGTTTATTTTCCCCACTGCACATTCATTTTGTGTTTTTAGTTTTTATGTATAAATTTCAAGAGAAATGTGAAAGTTCCTAAGCAATAAAATATTTACCAAAACATGCATTCTGTTTTAATAGTCTAGTGTACAAAGAAAATTGGAAGGACATTATACAGTACATCAGATTTCACTATGCACAATGTGATGAAGGAAACCCCCCAAACAATGAAGAGATATAGAGCTCCTTGAGATTTTTATATCTGCAAGAGAGAATACTTTTGAAAAACTTTGCAGAATACTTTGCTGTGTTCAGTTTATATTTCTTCATTTATGATACTAATACCTAATTCACTTTCATTTTATATTTACTGTATTGGGTGGTATTGGATATAAAGGTGAAACAAATAAAATTTCTGCTTTCAGGAATCATATTATTTAGGATTAACCATTCGAATAAAGTATAACATGCATATGTGGTATGTAAAGTCTTAGTAGGTAAGGGGGTGAGTTTGCATGAGGAAAGTAGGGAGATGGAGCTATAGGTCACTATAACTTCCATAAATATAACATTTGATCTTTGTGTTGGACCTTGTCATACAATTTTACCAATATGTAAAATACCCTAACCATACAATACATCTAAGGCATGAAAGTCATAGAGGGAAGATTGATAGGGGAGGAAAATGAATCTTGAATCCATATTGCCTCATTATTCTCCTATTGGAATTAGGACTCTTTTAGTTTTAATAAACTCTGAACACACAAGCATCATATAAAAAGACAATTTATCATGTAAATGAATCTAGATACTATTTTCAGATGGTGGCATTTATCAAATGCACAGTTGCAATGACTTTGCACATAAAATTTGGTGATGTATCAAGGAACTTAAAGGAATTGGCAAAAAAGATTCCTACAATGTTTCAAAATCATGTTTGACTGAGAGACAATGACACCCTTGGTGTGCCAGCAAGAGCAGTCACTGATGGAGAACCAGTGACACTTCCATCAAGAACAGCCGGCCTCATGTTCTCCATTTCCCTCTTTTGACTTCATGCTATTTGACATTTCAGATGTAGATCTAAAATTCTAGACGATTATGGACCATTCACTCTTTGGGAACTATTCTTTTTCCACACTAGTACTCAATCAGATATATTCATTTTTTATATGGTTTTTGATGTCATTGCCTTTTTTATTACTCAAAAGAAATCTGAGTAAGAATGTATAAAATTAAGATGATTTTTCTTCTAACCATCCAATTCTCTTCTTTCTTATGGTATTTTTAAAATAAATTCCAAAGGACTTGCTTATTTTACATAATTTATCACTAAAAAATTATCAGACAACGTAAATTGTGAAGCCTCGTCATTGTAACCAGCTTGGAAATGCTTCAACCACCTGTGCCTGTGTTTGTCTTCAATTGTGTACACATACATGGGCACACATCATGAAGGTGTATGAGTGTTTGTATGTCAGTGTGTGTTTGTCTATATGCATAAGTGTTTGTATGTGTATATGTGTTCATCTATACAGACTCATACATGTGCTTATTATTGCATTGTTTGCCTGTTAGCATGTATTTTAAATAATTTACAGGTTCTGGAAACACAGGAGCCAAGTATATTATGAAACATATTAACTGTTACATTAAAAAAACTAAAGAAATATTGGTCATGAACACAAAGCTCAACATTGATGATGTATTGAGATTCCAATCACTGAGGTATTCTGTTATATTAGCTTTAAGGGGGAAAAGTATCTTACTCTGGAGAGTTCGAAATTCTATGAAACAAATGTTTAATTTTATTAAATGAAAAAGAAAGGTATAAGAGAAAAAAGAAAAAACCTAATAAATAACTAGAGCCATGAATTATAAAGACTAGATCTGAAAATCAAAAATAGAACTAAAAGTAAAAACATACATACTACAACTTAATGCCATACATATGTTGGCTCAGTAGCAAATTAAAGAAAATTCATTAAAAGATAGAAGATGCCAAAGATATATAAGCATCTGCAGTTTGAATGAAAATAATAAAGAAAGTGTAGATGCTAGGTGTAAGTCATACATAAAAACTCATTGCAGTTAGGCAAAAACACAGAACTGTTGAGAGTTCATGGAGCAAACTCCCTGTCCTATCCAGAAGACAGTGCTATTCCTGCAACAGCCATCCCACCCTTCATAAAATCTCTCTGTCTCCTTCTTCCTCCATGTTCCTTGAGCCTTAGGCATGGAGGCTGTGTTACAGATGCCCTGTTTGGACCCAGGTGCCCATGGTCAGTCAGTCTTTGCATCTTGACCAGTTGGATTAGACAGTGGGATTCTGTGCTACTTTGCTTTTCTTATAGCTTTCATCGCCTGCTAATTCTTTATTAGAAACATACATCTTAAGATTGGCTGATTTAAAATTGAATATTAAGTAAGATTATTTGCAATATTCAATATTTAAGATGTAAAAAGGCCAGTAATGATTAACTTAGCAGATAATCTCAGCACTCCAGGTGCTGAGGCAGGAGGATTTCCAGGAGTTTGAGGTCAGCCTGTGTTGCTGGATCCTAAAGACTCCCTTGGGGGAGGGGGTGAGAAGGTACAGCATCAATGACACAGATACAGGGAGTCAGTTGAAGGCAAACAGCAGACTCATTTATTCAATCCTGGGGAAGGCCTTATGTACCCTCCTCTCAGCACCCAGTCTGTGTCCCAATCTGGTGGCATTGTGTAGTCATCCCTTATTGGCTGGGCATGATCAGGAACTCTAACAGTGATCAGGAACTCTGACAGTGCCTGTTGCTAAGCCCTCAGGCAGACTCCAGGTTGGCTCATAAGGAAGTACGTTATATGCATGACTTGGCAATTGGTTTTAGCCAATTTCCTCACCCATGTGGACCTATCCTACTACATGCCTGGGCTGCCTATTGAGAACTTATCCCAAACAACAAACAGACCAAAAAAGTGAAAAGGGTTAGGATAGATGTGTCCATTACAGTTATAAAATCCTTATATTTTATTAATTATATGATACATTATAATTTCAAAAATTCCTCTATTTGCTTTATAATCCATCACTCTAAAGCAATAAATTTTCTAAATATATTCTTATACATATCCTTACAACTCCATATAAAATAGTTGTCCCTTCTCCTGGTAATGGACTTCACCAAATTTTTGTTGTGTCCTGTGAGATTCTTGGCTGTTTTCAGATGCTATCTTTGGTGATTGTTGCTGGGAACAGACATTCCTAAACCTGCATGTTACTATTTAGAAGGCCACAGGTAAGTCACAGTCTAGAGCACAGTGACTCAGGAAGGTCTCAGCTCCATCTCTCCACCCAGGGTTACCATGTGATCATGGTTTACACTTCTTTTAGCACAAGGATTGAGTTCCTAGAAGAAGGAAACTGGTTCTTTCAAACCTGCACTCATTCTTTGGAGTAAAGCAGTCACAAAGCCAACAAGATTGAACAGTTTGACTCAAAGACTTGTAATAGTGTGTTATTTTTCAGAGTTTGAAAATCATTTTATTTTTTTCTGAAATATCAGTAAGCAACATTATGATGATTTTAATTTCATCTTCACTGAACTTTTTGAAAAGCAATGAGCATTGTTATTGAATAACCTACAAGCATACTTCTTTTTAACATTTCCTTAACAGAATTATGAGTGAGATTCTTCCTGCTGCCCTGTTGTGGTAGAAACCTAAAGCTAGATGTAAAGCTCGGACATGGTACTGGTGATCTCTCAATGCAGAGTAGAACTAGCTCCTAAAGGAAAGTCTCTCCAGGAATACAGCTTCTCAGGAGGGTAGTACTCATGAAGAGAGTCAGTTTCTGCTGCAGAGAGGATGAGGCATGCTTTCTCCTATGGGTAGGTGCTCTCTCCATTCACTATTATCCTTAGCTCTCCTGAGATTCAGAGTCCTACAGTGAGGCCTTTTGATGTTCCGGGGTAGGGGAAATGATGTTAGATTATTATCTTCTCTAGTTCAGTTCTTGGTATTGGTTTTTCCAGTTTTGACCTTTAACACGCAAAACATAGCTTTGGGAATTACAAAAGAGGGTCTGGAGAGATGGCTAGGACGTCAAGAGTACAGACTGCCAGAAGACCTGGCTTGGATTCCCAACACACACATGGCAGCTGGCAACCATCTGTAACTCCAGTTTCAGGGGATCTGACGCCCTCTTCTGGCCTCTACGGGCACCTAAAGGCATGTGGTGCCAGACAAACGTGGGGGAAAAACATATGCATTAAATAAAAATTAATAAATCTTTTAAAAATATAAATGAGCTGGCATGATGCTGTATGCATTTAGGAATCTCAGCATTCTGAAGGCTAAAGCAGAGGATTGTTACATATTTGAGGCCAGCCTGTACTAAAAAGAGAGTTGAGGGCTAGCCTATACTTTCTAACGAGACGCTGTCTCAAAAAATCAAAAATCAAAATGAAATCAAAACCCAACAAAGAAAGGAAACTCCAAATGAAACTTTTGCTTTCAAAGAAAAGCACGTCACTTCGAAGTCAAAAGTACTTGTCTTTCAAGCTATTGTTAGCATTATGGGCTTCTGAAAGCCAGACCAGGAGCTCAAAAGCCAGATGCACTACAAGGAATTGGGAAAAGCAGAGTTGTATTTAATACCATGAAACATCCTCCCGAGCTGACACACCGGGTTTAGAGACCTCTGGAGGGCACAGCAGGGTCTCAGTTCACTGTTCTGACTTCACTCCGTGGTCCAGGCTTAGATTTGTGATCAGTCCTTTTGTATCAGCCTGCTTACTGCTTCTGAGATTGTAAGCATGTCCCAGACCAGCTCAATGTCACGTCATGGCTTTGCTCAGATGATGGGTTTTATACCTCAGATGACTGGTTTTATACTTACCAAGCTATTTGATGGTTGTATGACTGTAACTATTGAATGAAATAAATATTTTTATATAAAAATGAAAGTTATGCCCATCATATTCCTAAAGAAAGAATTGATCTTAGAAGCAATAGGAAGATCTCTTCAATACAATTGCAAAATCTGAAAATTTTCGGTAAAAAAAGAAAATAAATATGTTAAAGTTCTCTGCTTCTAAGCAATGTATTCATACAAAATTAACCATTTTTTAAAAACTAAGAATAAATCAGAAAATAAAAGTGGAAAAAATTATGTACTTCTGACAAAAGACTTTGTAAGTTGAACTTGTTTAGCTGATTCAGAATAAAATATGCTGAAATTTGTAAAATAATTTTCTTTAGGACTTTTTATTCTTGTTTGTATATTTAACCATTGACTTATTTTCAAGATTCTACACAAAAAATTTCTATACTAGTTGAAATAATAAATTTTAATGGTTTTGACTTTCTACAATTATAATATCCTTGTACCCTTAAATATTATTTAAGGTGGATGAGACAATATCACTTCACCGTTAATGTGACTTTCAAATTACATTTGAAATTGTAATTTCACAGACACATACAGATTCTAGATGATACAATTCACTTGCTCACAGACACATACAGATTCTAGATGATACAATTCACTTGAAGTTTATTTATTTATTTTTGAAGTTATAATATAATAAGAACATTTCTCCCCTCATTTTCCTCCCTTCAAACCCTTGTATCTTTTTTAAATTCATGGCCTCTTTTTCCCCTGGTTGTTATTGCATGCTTGTGTGTAAATGTATATACAATGTATCCCTAAATATGCTGTTGAGCCATGTAATGTTACTTGTATGTGTGTTTTCAGGGCTAACCATTTGGCACTGGAGGACTATTGGTGTGCTCTTTCTTAGGGAAGATCTGATCTCCTGCTCCCAGCTTTCCCCAGTTTCCCATAGCGCTTTCCACAGTGTTGAGGTCTCAGAGGCTTTTCCCTGTCCACTTTGGCATGTCCATTGACGTCATCTTTGTTCAGTCATGTTTGGGCAGTCATGTTGGTTTAGCTTCTGACATCCCTAGGAGACCCGCACAGTCTCACACCAAACTCCGCCCCCTAATCCTCTGGTGTGTGAGGTCTTGTTACCTCCTCTCCTGCAGTGTGTGTGCCCTGAGCCTTAGGTGCACCTCTTTGTAGAGGTACCACTGGGATTGGGCTCCACAACCACATTTTGAGTGGTTGTGATTTTCTGTAGTTATCTCTGTTTTCTCGGTGATGGGTAAAACATACACTCTGAATATGAAGACAAATGTTTATAGATTGCTGTTGTGAAGATGTTTTCAATACTCATCCCACAAAAAACCTCTTCTGCTGTTACCAATAGTCATCCAAGTGGTTCTGATGTTTCAGCATTATGTAAATGGTTCTCCTAAATATCTGTCACATTTTCAAAAGTATTTATTTGAATGCTAAATTGGATTTCAAGAGGTCCAGTTGGGAACTAAAAATCTTAAACCTGTATACTGCATCAATTTTGCATTTCACTCCATTTCCCATTTTATAAGTTTGATATAAAAAATACTTTATCAAATATTACTTCATCGAATTTCCATATTCTTTATTTCCCCAAAACTACAATATTCATTTGAAAGTGATAAAACACGCTTGACATGCTACATTCTGTGTTTCCTCAAGTGCAGATCCCAAGCAAGGAAATGTGTGTTGCTCAGACTCCTCTAATCAGGAAGGCAATGTATTTTACTTGCCAGAGTGCTTGCCTAGCTCTAACAAAGTCCTGTGTGGTTCCTTACCACAACATAAGACTGGGTGTGTTTGTATTTCCAGCAATGGGGAGATAAAAGTAGGAAGATGAGAAATTCAAGGTCATCCTCAGCTGCATAGTGAGTTTGAGGCCAGTCTAGGATTTATGAGACATAATATCAAAATAAAAAAAAAAAGAAATGAAGCAAACAAATTAACAAAAAAAAAATCCACAGAAAACCTGTTTGCTCTAATCATTAAGAAGAGGTACATTCCAATAAAAAGCAATCTAAGTACAGACAACTCTACAATATGAACATCTTACAAAATCCTAATGAAAATGTGGTGAGTATGGGGCTGAAAAGATGGCTCAGCAGTTAAAAGCACTTGCTGCTATTGTAGAGGACCCAGGTTTGATTCCCAGACCCACATGATGGCTTACAATCATCTTTCACGGGATCCAATACCCTCTTCTGGGCAGCGTAGGCACCAGGCAAGTACATGGTACAAATAAACTTATGCAAGCATACACACATACACATAAAAAAAATAAAAATTTAAAAATATATTGAATTATCTTTAGTTTAGTCCTCTGAGTTTAATCTCTATATTAAAAAATATTTTATTTTATTTTGTGTCTGCATGTTTCGCCTGCATGTGTGCTTGGGCACCACATACATGCCTAGTGCCTGTGGAATCTAGAAGAGGACATCTGATACATTGAAACTGGACTTATAGACAGAGTGAGCTACCATGTCGGTCCTGGGAATCAAACCTAGGTCCTCTAGAAGAGCAGCCAGTGCTCTAAATAGCGGAGCCATCTTTCCAACCCCCTTTATTCCACATCCGTATTCTGACCTGCTTTAAAGAACACAAATTCATTGGAAACACTTCTCAAATGCATCAAAGCATCAGATTTTTTATTGATGTAGTTCAAGAGGAATTGCCACCAGGAATGGGGATGTGGAAGAGAGTAATATCAATTCCCATTCCCAGTCCTTGATTCTGCCAATCCTGTTCCTTCCTATCCATTATGATTGCTGAAACTTGGAATTTCTGTCAGATATCCTTCTCTACAATTATCCTCCCTTTTTGGGGGGTTCATTTCCTGTCTTTCTAGGACATAATAATGTCTTCCCAAAGTATTTTTATAGAGAGTAATGTGTTCCTTAATTTCCTTAACATCTGTCCATATCTTTGAAAATAATCTCTGCATTAAATTACCTTCAAATTAGTTGGTTTGAATAAACAATTTACTTACCAAAATTCTGAGTAATACATAGTTTCTACAGTAACTTTAAAAAATATTTGTGTGAGCTAGTATATTTTTATATTCAAGGAATCTAATGTTTTCATACAAAAACTCAAAGATTAAACTGTTGCTAGTTTGCCATAATAGCATGTAGCTTAATTCACATTGATTATGAGTTTCTCTGATACCTAGATGATATCTGAAAAACACCTCTTCTCTGTCTAATCTAAGCTCTCTTTGACATTGTATTATTGAGACTCCATGTGCTTCAGTAATAACTATAATGCTCTTTTGTTTGCCTTCCTTGTTGTGATCCTTAGTTATATTGATCTTTGGGGTTCTTTCAACAATTGGTTCCACTTTCACAACTTATAATATTCTTAAGAAATAGAATTAGATATTGGGAAAGTAATTAAAATAATTCCTGTTTAGCTTTAATCTGAATTAAGTACATGAAACAGGTTCCTGGAGACACCTACATTATTTCTATTTTGTAAAAACTAGCAAAGATCATGAAAACAAGCAATGCAAGTTTGTGAGCAGTTAGAAAAAAATATTGGTTACAAAAATCTAGATTTCTACATATGATGGCATCGGCCCTTCTCAGATGTCAGCAGTATCTGAATTCCCAATGACATGACATTTCAGATACTAAAAATGGTATTAAACTATGATCAGGGCTCAAAATTTATAGACATAAGTCAAAACTTCTGAACTGTGAGAACACGCCATTGGACATTTTCCTAGGAGAGGGATGGTTATATCCCTTAAGATTTATCTTTTCTGTTCCCTCTCATATTGAGCAGGTCAGATACCTGAGGATATAGAGTTGGATAATAAGAAAACACAACTCACATGCTTGTCATCTCCACGTTCGATGTCACATAGCTTGAATACCCCCCCTAAGCTGTCCCCAGGGTGATTTTTCTGTCACCAGGATAAATTATCCTATGTTAAGATTCTCAGTAGCTTCCATTTCCTACAAGAAGTTCAAATTCTCACTCTGCTTATCAACACATAAGGCTGTTTGAGCTTTCTTGTTTTTATCTTTTTTTTTTTTTTCAGGCTTTTCAGCCTTCATGCTATTTATTTGACCATCAGTGTCTCTTTCAATCTTGCTGGCCAGACACATATTCAATGTCCTTTCAAAATTCAGCTCACACTTTGACAATACGAATTGTTTTTAGGTTGTTGGTATGTCCTGCCCTGAACATGAAAGAACACATTCCGGTGTCAGTGCCTGACCTGTGCTATTTAATTCCTTTATTTATTATCTGAGTTTCCTTCTATGGTACTATGAGCTCCTTAAGGGTAAAGGCCAGGCGTACTCAGGATCATCTCTCCCACCCCAGCTTAGTGCCTGGCATCTGAAGTTCTCACTTCCCTGATTGTAAAGGGATTGATGATAGAACTCCCTGAAAATCTGATCTCCACCATTCCCAACTCTAACAAGATGCAAGTCTGGGTCCTAAAACAGAGAGTGTTTTTATATCTGAAATAAACTAAACTTCAAAGGTGACCATAGATTTGAGGGAAGAAACATTTCTTCCTTACAAAGAATTTCAATCAAAAATGTAAAACCTGTGAAAGAAAATAGAAAAGACTCTAGAGTAATTAATTACTAGAGTAATAATCGCTACAAAAGTGATCCACCAATGCATGTTAAAATTATTGGGAAAAAGTTTAAGGAGTAACAGGATACTTATATATTTCCAAAGTATGCCCCTCAATTGTTAATTCCAAAGGGAAAAGTATTAACTTCATAGTGGAGAAAACTGGCTGCCATCACTTTTAATCTTGGCATCACCAATGTGAACTCATCATGCATCCCCATTATTTATGTAACAAGGACACTCAAGTTCTGTGGTATTTCCTCCCCTAACATATAAACCAGTGTAACTATGAAAAACCTGAAAACAAACTCAACTTGATGGACAGCCTAGGAAATATTCAATCATTGCCCTTCAAAGGTGTCAGTGCTATGAATGACAAAGGAAGACAGGAACTGTCACAGATTACAAGAGACTAAGTCAATTGCTATGTGAAATTTTGGAATTAAACAAGGACATTGGCAGAAAATTGCTAAAATTTCTGAATAATTGTTGGAGACTGGTGAAAATGAAAACAAATATTTAGGTAAAAATTTTCTTTCATGATAAAAACATCTTAGTTTTTAAAGAAAAATACCAGTAATAATTTACTTTATAAGTTAATTTTAAATGTATATGCTGGTGGTTTGTAAGCTACGAATGTGTAGGTGCCTGTGGAGGCCAGAAGAAGGTGGTGGATCCAGTGGAGCTGGAGTTTCAGATGGCTATGAACTTCTTGATGTAGTTGCTGTAAACCAAACTCAGGTTCTCTGGAAGAGCAGTCAGTGCTTTTAACCACTTGGCATCTTTCCTGACCCGCAATGATTGTTTTCATTTTAACCACAGATTCTGTTTCCTTTTACTTTTCTTCACATTGATCCAGATTCCAGACAAATTACATTGTTTCACCAAAAGTTTTTTTTTTTTCTTTCTGTTTTTGCCTTACAATTATTTTATACTTATTTGGTAAACTCTATTAGGTCTTTTACATGTATTGATTCAATCTTGGTAACTCTGTTTTAGAAATGATGAAACAATTTAAAAAGGAGAAATTGGTAGTAGGAAAGCTGTGGGGCGTTTACCCACCACCCCAACAGCTCCCCAGAGTTTTCTTGAGTGCGAGCAGCAGGAAATACTAGATAGAAGGATTTATTGCGGAGAATATCATGGAGTTAAACAGATAGAAAATAAAGGATAGCCTCGAGAGGGCCTGGAACCTTTTCCAACAGGCCCCGACTGTCTCTGCCCCAGGGTTTTTATAGAGATGCCAAGGGGTAGAGCAAAAGACCTCCTCCCCCAGCACAGCCAAGTGCATACCGTCTCAGACACCTGCACTCAGGCCCGTGGTCCTGATCATCCTCTATACGGACCTGCTGGGTAACGCCACGAGGAACCTGAGGACAGGCTCCCACAGAAAGCCCATGCCTTACCATGTCCCCCTCCCTCCCTGGAAAGTGCACAAATACAGTTCAAGATGCTTTACTCCAGAGCCTACATTTCAAAACTTTGTTTTACTTTTTTCTTAAAAAAAAAAAAATACCAAGCTAAACTTCACCTTTATAATAACTGAAACTTAATTCAGCAAATGAAACTTAAACTGAGAGATTTGAGTCTTTAATTACAAGATGAACCCATATGTTTATTTACATTTTATTAATTTTTCCAAACTCATAGCTCTAAACAAAAATCTAGTAAAAAAACAATTATGTTTTATTGATAAGTAGGAAAATATATTCTATTCTTCACTTGTGTAATATGTGGATATTCAAACATCATTGTGTTTGTAGACTTCAGAGTTCATGTAAAAACCTTTAGCAATTTATTCTTAGATGGCAAAGTGATCATCCTCACATTCAGTTTATGTAAAGGATTTGTGTGGTTGTGAAATTGCTTCAGGCAGCTTTCATTGAAACTGAACAATGGTCTTTGCAGTCACGCCCTTTGTAAAGCAGCCAGTTTCCATCAGGCTGATAGCACTTATCTGTGCGCATTCTCAGATTGTTGGCCAGAGAGACTGTTGACTCAGAACCAACAAGACTTCTCTGTTCTCAAAATTCTTGCACAGATTGCCTTTTACAGAGAAGCCCGAGAATGATTTTACAACAGAAATGGAAAGATACCCAGCGAATGGAGGTTTTTAGTTGTGATAGGAGCCAATGTCACCTTGCATTTTAAAGTGTGATGAAATTTTCCTAGATCATGTGATGTCAATCTGAAGAATGTAGGTGTCTTGCTTTGCCCTGCCTTTCTCTCAGGTCCTTTCACCAGGCATAGATAAATTGTGATATAGAGTTCTGAAGAAAGTGATGAAATTAGTATTCTGATGAAAGACTGCAAACTCTAATTTTCAAATAAACTTTTATTTGCCAAAAATCATTTTGCTATTTATGATCTATTCTTTTGAGAAAAAAATTTAACCAATTCTATCTGCAAATACATTTCTGCTTGGGTATATTTTGGAATGTGAAGTATGGTAGCAAAATGTTTTCTAAAACCGGCAATTTCTCACAAACATAACACTGCTTAGAGCAAATTTTGTAACCCTGCAATCACTGTGGTAAGAATGCAGTCTGAGGACACCAATCCTAGTCATAAAGGCAAGCCTCCCCTGAGGAGAGGCCTGGGTGGTTGCATTTCACAAAAGATACTCTCGTATTCCCTTTTAGAATGCTCCTGAACTAAGGCAGAAAGGTGACTGTGTATCCAGACCTGTGTTTTCCTCTCTTTCTTCCATTTTCCAAGTGCTATGTGTTCTTGTAGTTCTTAAAAAAAAAAACTGGGGTGTTATCAAGTGGTGATTTCACAGGTGGGAGGCAGAGGTATGAGATAAATAGTGCAGAAGTCAGTTCTCTTCAGGATGGAAATGTATCCTGTTCCAGGATCAAAAGAAAAAAAGAAATAATGAATTTGTTCAAGTGATATATAAGATTAATACAATTCTAACAGAAGAGTCAGGGGCAGGGTCAAAGGTAGGAGAGAGACAGATGTGATAAGAAAACAGATTGATTCCAAAGATCAACTGAAAATATAAGCTGGAAAGAAAATGAACTTTGAATGGAAGAAGAAATAATGGAAGAGAATTAGGTACAATAGATGAATGATTTAAATGATTAAAGCCTGAGGTAATTAATATGTTCAATTGTCTGAATACTGAAATAGTTAAAAAGCACTATGATATCTTATATTACTCTTTCATGCAAGTTGGCTCTTCCTAAGCAAGCTTGACTAGGACCTGAGGGTGAATTTGTAGCTAAGAAGATGTATCTTTCTCCAGCATCACAGGCTTTACTAGCTTGACTAGAGAAAGAACTTTGTTGTTTTCCATCTGGGGAGGGTACATTTTACAAGTTTCATCTTCTATATTACTTGACCTGAATTGAGCTGAATTCTAAAATCACTGGGTAATGAATGGATTATTCATTTTGTATGTAGTATTGGATACCTAGTTGTTATTTTGTGGGGGCAGATGACAAAAACTTTAGACAATAAAAGAAAGTAGAAAGGATGAGAGAGAGACAGAGAGACAGAGAGAGAGACAGAGACAGAGAGAGAGAATTTTGGTGAAATGCTTTATAAACAAAAAAGAGAAGAAATCATAGAACACTGTATTTCAGAGCTAATCTTTACTGGAGTATCTCAGTGAACTCAGGAAAGCCTTCAAGTGTGGGACAAGTTTTAGCAATACTCATTCTTGAGGGTAAAAAACATACATGCTATTTATTTCCTCCTTTGCACTTGCACCTATTAATTATTTTCACAAAGTACATTTTATCCTCTTCATCAGGAAGACCAAAATAAATTGGTCCTTTTAGAATGTGTGATGAAATGACATTGAAAAATAAATACCCATTAACTCTGGAACTGAAACGATATTTGGCCATTGCTATACTTGATACAGGTTTCCTGTTTCAATTGAAATGGAAAGTCTTTGTTCAGGTTTCTATTGCTGTGAAGAGACATCATGGATATGGCAAGTCTTATGAAGTAAGAAAATTAACTGAGGTGGTGGCCTACAGTTTCAGAGGTTTAGTCCATTAGCCTCATGGTGGGAGCATGGTGACATGCAGGCAGAATGGTGCTGGAAAAGGAACTGCTACACATTGATAGACAGGCAACAGGAAGTAGGCTGAGTGTCACACAGAGCAAAGCTTGAGCAAAGGATACCACAAAGCGCACCCCCATAGTGACACACTTCCTCCAACAAGGCCACACCTACTCCAACAAAGCCACACCTCCTCGTAGTACCATTCCCTTTGGGGGCCATTTTCTTTCAAACCACCACAAGATTTTTAATTTCATCTTGATGTTTATTTCCTTTCAGAAACAGTTATCAGCTACTTTAAATGATGCATTTGCAGGAACATAGAACTAAATAATCTGCATGTTTTTGTGTTGTATGGTAAAATGGTATTTGTTAATCAAAAATAACAAGTAATTTTCAATTTAATATTTTCTTTTTTCTCTTTTTCTTCCTTCCTTCTTTCCTTCATCCCTTCTTCCTTCCCTCTCCATCCCTCCCTCCCTTTCTTTCTTAGACATAATCTCGTAGTGTACCTCAGGCTGGCTTCAAACTTAATTGCATTAGTTATTTTCTTATTGACATTATGAAATATCTGACGAAAGCAACTTAAAGAAGAGTTTCTTTTTCTTCCATTTTGAGGCTACAGTCCATTGTGCAGTGAAGTTATGGCCGCCGTGGCTGTGGCAGGGGTAAACCCAGCAGTAAGGCAAGCAGGCTGGTCACATGGCGTCCTTAGCCACGCAGCAGAGGGCTAACTAGCAGGTACTCAACTCATTTAATCAGCTTTCCCTTTGTATTGACCCAGCCCATAGAATCAGAGTGGATCTTCACACCTCAGTCAGACTTCTCTAGAAATGCCCTTACAGACACACCCAGAAGCTGGTTGTCTGGGTGGTTGTAAATTCTGTCAAAGTGTGATTATCAGGAATCATCTTGCTTCAGCCCCCAGGGTGCTGAACTACAGGGTGTGACATCACCTTCAGTAAGAATTGTAAACTCTCTTCCTATTCAATTAAGAAAAAAACGAAAAGTGGCCCTAGCAGGAACATTAATTTTAAAATTAATAGAAGGCGCCAGGCAGTAGTGGCGCACACCTTTAATCCTAGCACTTGGGAGGCAGAGGCAGGAGGATCTCTGTGAGTTTGAGGCCAGCCTGGGCTACAGAGTTCCAGGGCAGGCTTCAAATCTACACAGAGAAACCCCGTCTCACAAAGCAAAACAAAACAAACAAACAAATAAAATTAATAGAAGGCTGTTCATTTTTTATGAGTGGCTGCATGCAACATGATGAATAGAAAACAATGAACTGTAACTCTGAGGAAATTCAATGGTTAGAATCTGTTTAGTGTTTGTACCCTGCCACGCTTCCACAGCCTTCTTGTCATCTTCCTTCTCGTAAATCTGGTCTGGAACTTCCTTCTGCGTTTAGTGCTGTCAAAAACTTGATTCTAACATCCTTGAGATTTTTTGTGCCTGCAAGCCATTTCATAAAGAAGTTCATATTGTAAGTTAGACTATAAGAATAACCAAGCAATAACCAACTTAGAGAAAATACAAAAGCAAACCATCCTGAGCACTGTGTGCAAGGGTTGGAAAGAGATAGTTGGGCCGATTCATGCAATTTCATCCATCTGTCCTGTGGTGAATGTACTTTTTAGTCAGTTTGTTTTCTGATTAGTGCTTCTACCCCGCGTAGGTAGGGAACACAGATCTACCGGGAGAACTTCTTCAGATCTCTGGGAAATTGTTTCAGCCAGGGAGCGAGGAGGAGGCTAGAAAGAGGTGTCTTACTGAGAGGGGGAATATGGGCTGTAGCTTCAGGAGCCCTGGAGTCAGCTCTGTGAAGGCAGGGAGTGAGGAAGGGATTAAAAGTCCTCTCCAAAGCTAGTAGAATAAAATGAACAGGTAAAGGACATGCTGTAACACTTTCCACAGACTCATTGAATGGGCTTGTGATGTTTAATCTCTGGAGCCATTCTTTCTTTAGCCCCATGCTTAAGAAGACTTGTTTACTGAAAATGATCTAATATTTCTCAAACTATGTATTCTTGGAAGTCTATGCTAGAATCTTTTACTGTTGTATTAAAGTATCCCACGTTTTCAAGTATAAAATGGATTAAATTGATGACTTCCTTATTCTTAAGTGACAGTTTCTAATCATAGTGATAAAATGATTCAAATGGCATTGTTTAATTATCATTAATTCTTCTTGAATTATTTATGGTTATTTACAGGAAAAAAACTAGTGTGGATAAGTGTTTTCACTGTAATTTTCTTTTCTTTCATATTTTCTTTCTTTCTGGGTCACCATTTCATGTACCCCAAGCGTTCCTTTACCTAGCTACAATAGCTGAAGATGGTTATGAACTTCTGATTTTTCTTACTCTACCTCCTGAGGCATATATGTGTCACCATGCTTATTTTTATGTGGTGCATGCTAGATCAGCAGTCTATCAAATGAGCTACATACGTGGCCTCTTGTTACAATAATTTTAATGTATGCTTACTTGTTTTGATAAAGGGGGAAACAAAAAAAAAAAAAACTATGAGCCAAATTCAAGAGATCTAAACACAGTGTCAGAGAAATCACCTAATTTTCCTGGACTTCCATTCCCTAATGTTCAAAACAAGGGATTTTGGTTAGAGTACGGTGATCTCTAAACTGTTTCCATTACAAATATTGGGAGGTTGCATCTTTTCTAACAGAACAAGCGTCAGAGAGAAGATCCACTCAGCTACAAGGTCTTTGGAAGGGAATTTCCACTACCTGTCTCCTCACATTACAGCAAAATAAGACGGGGTGTTGAAGAACCCATTTTCTGCTGTCTTCCTTCCCTAACACTAGTCCATTTTAACTCCTGGACATGCAACTGCCACGAGTTGCATCACCTAAGTTTTTCTCTTGTAGTAATTGAGCAGAGAGTATCGAGGCAACAGAAAGAGTAAGCATGGCGATTGGAATACATGGAGGTCTGTCTGCTAGCCTCTTAGCTCTGGCTTGGAATTCAGCATATTATAAAGCACACCGATATTATATGCATGCCAACTTTATCTCTTTCCCCTCTATTTTCGCATCCAAACTAACACCGAGGTAGCTAAATTGTAAGGATTATCTCCAGAAACTTTCGTAGTGGTCCTCTCATTCTCCCAAGTCATATTCCTATGAGAGCACGTTTTTATTCTTTTCCCACTCAAGAGTACCAGACTCATTAAGAACGGTTTGCTGTGTTATCCTTCCAACCCCACACAGAAGTTTTGAATTCTTAGGTAAGCTTAGGAAGGCTGCAAATAAACAGAATGTGGCGGTTGAGGGAATTTTCTTGTTCCTTCTTTTTTTTGGGGGGGGGGGTAAAGGTGGGGGGAGAGTTGGAAGGGATAATGTGCAAAGATTCTGGCTGAGTTTAAAAGAGAAAAAATTATAAAAGAAAAAAGTCTATTCAGCGCAGTAGCGACAGTGTTTCATGACTGAGTCTAGGAGAGGGCACGCCTCACTCTTTATTTATGCCCTTCCTGTGGCACTTTCCCTCTTGTTAGACCGCAGAGGTGTTTTAAATTCGTAAGAAACAGCATCTTTGGAAGGAGGTTCAAAAGGAAACTCGGCGCTGTGGGAGTGGGGCGGGGCCCGCGTTTTCGCTCCGTTCGGAATAAGAACCGGGTAAGGGACAGCCCCTCCTGGGGAGCGGTTTCTTTCTCTCCTCACCTCCCAGCTCCTCCAGGTCTGCCTTTAAAAGCCAGACAGACTGTTCTGCGCTACTGCAGAAAACCCCACCAGCGTCCCTAGGAGACCGGACGAAGTGCGCACTAGGAGTTTCCTTCTGGCCGAGAGGGGGAGCCCCGCGATCCCAGCCCCAGCGACTGGAAGTCCCGACCCAGCCCGGGCCGTCGCCAGCGCCAGTTCAGGCTTCGGCAGATTAGGAGGAGGAGGGAGGGGGCCGGAGCCCGAGAGTCCCGGGCCCAGCGCCGTGTAGACGTCCACAAAGTTTCCTTGTCCGCCACGGACGCGCGTTCGCGGGCCAGGGTCCCCCGAGATCCCGCGTCTGCCCCAGCCAAGCGGCCGCATCCCTCTGCGGAGCCACGGTAGGAAGCCTTCGAGGGCGTCCGGGTCCGGCCAGCTCCGACCAGGTGGCACGGAACCGGGAACGGACCCCAGGAAGCGGGCGCGGTCTGCGGGGCGGGTGAGGGGGGCGCGGGGCTGCGGCTGCCCGCAGGTTGCACAGATCCGGACCCTGAAATTGCAGGGAGTCGGCGGGCGGGGAAGGAGGCTGGGACCTGTTGCTGCAGGCGGGGGCTGTACCGGAGGGAGGTGGGGGCGCCCAGGCTCCCCGCGGTGCAGCGCCTTCCCGCTGCAGCCCCCGCCGGCCCCTCGGGGGAACTTCGCCTCAGTCTGGCACGGGCGCGCAGGGGCCGGGAACGAGCGTGGGGGGTTTGTGTGTTGGGGGGGCTGGGGAACGGACGCTGGACCATCCACTGGGGGTGCGTTGAGCCGGCGCTGCCCAGCAAGCGGAGGCATCGCTGGGTCAGCGAGGCGACCGAGAGCCAACTTCGTTCAGCCTGGTCTCTCTTTTGTTGGGTCGCTGGGAAAATGTGGGCAGGGGGCGGGGAGGCGAGAAGCTCGTGACCGGGCGGCAGATAACTATAAAGCTCCAGTCTGGGGCGGTGTCCACGCGGCTGCCCTTTGGCTGGGCGGGTTAGATCGCTGCTTCTGCCGGCATTGCGTTAGTGGGACCCGAATTGCCAAGCTTGCTCGCTCGCTCGGGTCCACCTCCCGGTGGTGGCCTTGCTCTCGACCTCGCTCCGAAGACGGCACAGCTGGTTCTCTATCCTCGGGCTGCTGGGCTGACTTCCCTGTGTGTGGAGGGAACTCTGGGCCGTCTAGTTTTCTTGGAATGTGTTTACAATGTTGAATGGGACTTGAACAGGAAGCTGGACGCTGCAGCTAGAAATAGCGTGCCAAGGTAGAGTGAGGAAGATCTAACTGGTGTTGGGGAAACTCCCAAGTGTGGGCTGAAAAGGTACCCCCACCCCCTTCCCGCCTTAGTTTTTCTCGGCAGACCTTTTCTTCATTTGCAATTAGACATTTGCCTACATTATTTCAGCCTGTAAGTTTGACAGCTCATATCAATTAGGAGAATGTAATAAATTTATTTTGTGCTGCACCATCATTTAAGAATGAAAACTTCCTAGACTAGGCCAGTTCTAGCTACCCTATTAATTCTAGGTTTGCAGAGGCCAGGATACCGATGGTTTTATGTAGTCCATATGGGTGATCAGGTCGTAAAAGAGCAGATTGGAAGACAGTGAATGGTGAGAGGTGGGAAACCCTGAAAGGAATTGGAAATTTTTCAGATTTGCAAATGGCCTGCTTGCTCTGCCAGCCTTTCCCTCCTTCCTTCTTATTAACAAATAGCCTTGCTAGAAAACCCACCGATTGGGAGAGTTCAGACGCTGGTGACTGCAAGCTTTTCTGGAAACAACGGTCAGGCTAAGGTACTGTTCCACTGCATAATTAAACGCTCTCCTTGAGCTGTCCAGGAGCATTTTCCAAGTTTTTACGACTGACAAGGAAAGAAGAGAGGAATCTGGCTGGCAGCCAAAATCAGACCGAGCTCAGTAGCCTGGCCTGAAAGAGACTGGGGAAGTTGCAGGGAATAATTGGAAAGGGTTGGTAGTGGTACTGCGGCTTAAATAAGGAGGTTCTTATGAAATGAAAATTGTAAATGACTTAGAGTCTTGGGCCGGGGGGGGGGGGGCGGGAAACAACTAGCTAAGCCTAGAATGCAGTTGAGTATCACAAGGAGTGTAAGAAGGCCTGGAGGAGGGAAGTGTGACCTTTATCATCCTTTCTCTGGAATAGCAATGGTACCTTCTGCGCTGATGATGCTTTGCATGTGTTCACACTGTTACCATGTCTCCTCAAGATGCACGCTGTTAGCTGCAAGTTCAATCCTTTGACCTGGACCTTTCTTCCTGGTTTTCCTGGCCAGTAAGAACTGAAGACGGGTGCTGAGCAGATGGTTTTCCACCTAAATTGAATAATTCAGTTATTCTCCAACAGCCTGGATTTGGGGTCATAGAATTAGAATGGAAAGCTCATCTAGTATTTCTTTCTTGTGTTTCAGCAGTGACCCCAGGGAACAGATCTCCTCCTTTCACCTGAAGAAGTACAAGTCAGGGTGATCTCAGTATTTCACACACTTGATTCGAGGCTAGCCAGGGACTCGATGTCTTATCTACAGTTCTGACTCTTTCTATATTCACATCACTTCTGTTTTGTCTGTCCCTCATTTTGTTACTCAGTGAGCTGGGTCTACTGTTGTGGGCCTGGGAGCTGAATGTACAAAACAGAAATGTGGTTGGTATTTCTTCTGGATGTGGGAGTTTGAGGTTGTAAATATCACTCTTCTCTCTGAGATTGACTTTATGAATCACCATGTGCAAAGTGTCTTTCTTGACTGTGACTTCAGTTTTTCCGCTTGCAAAGTAAAGAAACTTTCCTTTACACAATTCCAAGCTCGTTAAAGAGATGAAATGATGTTAAGAGTGTTCAGACTTAAAGGTCATGAGCTTTTTCACTCAGTCGACTGAGTTTATAGGAATAAAATTGGGATGTTTCTATCTGTTATACACACATAATATGTCTGTACATTTAAAATTTTTTACATTTCATTCATAGCTATGATCATAAATTTTTCATTTTTAAAATTTTAAATTTTTTGAGATTTCATCCCAAAGTGCTGTATTTACATCATTTCCACTCCTCTTTAATGACTGCTGTACCTCTTCCCACATTGTCTCAAACTCATCTTTCAATTATTGTTGCTGCATATATATATAAATCACACACACACACACACACACACACACACACACACGCATGCACGCATGCACGCACACGCACACCAGAAAAAAGCCTTACTAATTCCATGTAGTGTTATTGGTATGTGGATGTGTTTAGGATGCCACTTGGGATAGGGTAACCCACGAGGGATGTGGTCCTTTATCTGTTCCTTCATCCCTCCACTGATTGACTGTAACTCTTCATTTATGTGAAATGTACACATCCGTTGGCATATCAGCTAGTGTTGCTGTTGTGTAGATCTTTTTAGGTGACCACATTGCTGAGATTTCCTGAGTGCAGCTTGTCTGTCATGTTTGAAGTTCACTATCCAGCAGTAGTTGTCCTGGTACTCTGGTTCTTACAATCGTTCTGCCTTTTCTAACACAGTTTCCCCTGAGCCTTCGGTGTATGAGTTATGCAGTAGATGTTTCACTTGGGACTGGATCCCTCATGCCATTTATCCCCAGCATTTTTACCAACTGTGGATCTTTGTAATAGTCTGCTGAAAAAAGAACCTTCTTGGAAGAGGAGTGAGAGCCGCACTTATGGGGGAACCTGGTGTAAGAGCTGCATATCAGGCCTCGGAGTATAGAATGTCTCAGGCCCCTTGTTCTCAGATTTTCATTTTTGAAGATGTTGAGTGAGATTTCGTTATGTTAAAGACAAAAGAATAACCAGCAAACTCACTGTTTTTAGTTATCTTTATATTCAAAGCCAGGTATTTTTTTAAGCCTAGCTCGTGTTTTTCTTTGTGAAATGCTAACGAGGATATTTGCAAAATTGTGTTTGTTCAATTGTTTATTTATTAATTTGCATATTTATGCTTGGTGCTTTTGAGGCAGTATCTAACCCTGTAGCCCAGAGTGGCTTGTAACTCAGTGTTTATGTCGTCAAGGCTGGCAGAGACTGGAACTAGAGGCAATCCACCAGCTCACTCAGTCTTTTGAGTTCTGGGATTCCAGTGCAAGCCACCATGTGAGTCCTCCTTTCTTGGAAGCAGCACTTGAGAGACTAAAATATATTTGTAATGTGGAAACTAACTGTTGATAGCCATAACAATTTCTGTAATGGTTCTATGAGAGATTTTGGAGCCACTGATGGATTGACTCTGTTAGTATTTGTTAAATGTTTAGTATGGACATAATTAGTTCTGTGTTAGGATTATAGCCCTGAACTCAGCTTTGCTGATTTGTCTGTATTAGTTTATTTGTTGTCTATATGAATATCTGTAACTCGTGAACTTGTTAGTTGGTGGTACATGATACTTGTGAAATATTTAATTTTTAGTTTCAGCTAATAGGTATCACATCAACAGTGAAGATATACCTGTTTTTAAGTTCACTGTACTATGTAGTATTCATGTAGTATTCATTCCTTAAGGTGAATAGGTCAGTGTAACAGAGCAAACAGAATAAGAATGATAAATGACTCAAAGAAAAAAAAATCTCATTTCTGTAAAATGCTTAATAATAGTCTTTATTATTAGATTTCACATTATGATGAATAATGGATGTGTCAAAAGCGAGCATATATGGAATAAAGTAGTGTTGATTATAGTTGGAAGTTTTCCTGTGTCCCAACCAGCCCTGCAGCCTCTCAGACCCAAGTAAACACACAGAGGTTTATATCAATTATGAACTGGATGGTCTATGGTCAAGCTTCTTGTTAGTTAGCTCTTATTTTTTAAATTAACCCATTTCTATTAATCTATAAGTTGCCATGTGGCCATGGCTTACCAGTACTTTCACGTCTTTTCTTCTGCTGTTGCCTGGCAGCATCTCCTTCCTCTCCTTTCTTCTCCCACTGTCTCTCTTGGATTTTCCCACCTGGCTCCATCCTGCCCTGCCATAGGCCAATGCAGCTTTATTTATGAACCAATCAGAGCAACACATATTCACAGCCTACTGCAAGACATCCGACAACACTTCCCCTTTTCTGTCTAATCAAAAAGGAAGGTTTTAACTTTAACCTAGTAAAATTACATATAACAAAACGGTTATCAAGCAAGAACTACAGTTATAATATCTAGTCTATTTATATTGGGCAAATTCAAAGAAAATATTCTATTTATCCTATATTTGTGAGTCTAAGGTTTCATGTCTAACATCTTTTATCATAACCAAAAGAGGAGAAAGGAGATGCTGTGAACCACTGGTGGGAGAAGCAAGATATGAAAATACCGGTAAGCCACAGCCAGGTGGCAACTTATAGATTAATAGAAATGGGTTAATTTAAGAAATAAGAGCTAGATAGCAAGAACCCTGCCATAGGCCATGCAATTGGTAATTAATATTAAGCCTCTGAATGATTATTTTATAAGTGGATGAGGGACCACATGGCCAGGTGTTACTGGAGAAAACTGGAGAAAACCAGCTACGGTTGATAAAATAGTCAGAATTATCACTATAGATACTTTTGTTGAACAAGTGCATATTTAAGGATATATTGTTAATTTTAATATAAAATGTCTTGTCTTTCAAAATCTTCTTTTTCTCCCACTGTGGAATGGAAATGATGACTTTTTGATGTAAATTTTACTTAGCAGACTGATTTGTTTGTAATTCGAGCTGCAATATTGCACGTTATCTTCTAAAACCTCACAGGATAAAAAAAAGTAATTTATTTGAATATAATAATGAATTCAAAACAGTTATAGAAGCCAATTGCATGGCTGCTGTGAGCCCTGGTCTCTAAGTGTACTAGAGATTGGTGGATTTAACAGTGTTTGCTTTAATGCATTTATAGATGAGGAAGCTTATGTTTGTTCCTACGGGAGCCTAAATATATTCAAATTGGAGGAAGAAAAATGGCATAAACTTTGAACATAGGAATCACTCTGCTTCCAAACTGCAGAGATACTAAATTGAGTCAGATCTTTATTTTTAAAGAGAATACCCGAACATTATTCTTCCTGAGTAAGCCTTGCTGCTTTCAGGCTGTTATTTGCTGTTTGTTATTTGTTTGTGTTTGGTTTATGCTTAGGAAATGTTTTCAGCCACTCTAGTGATGCTAACCATGCATGGTTTTTATTTTTCAAAATAAGAACATAGTTAATTGGCTCACATATTGTGTAGGAGAATGAATGCCAATTTTCTGTTTTCACTGAAGTGCTATACCTGTATCTTGAAATTGGCCTCATGTTCTAATATTCATTGCTTAGACTAATTTACAAAGACTTCTTCCTATCAAACAATATGATAAAGTGATGAAC
The DNA here is from genome assembly GCF_049852395.1 of Peromyscus maniculatus bairdii. Taxonomy (NCBI): domain Eukaryota; kingdom Metazoa; phylum Chordata; class Mammalia; order Rodentia; family Cricetidae; genus Peromyscus; species Peromyscus maniculatus. Next base: position 67,386,977 of record NC_134864.1, on the reverse strand, counting down.
TCTTGTGGCAACTGGATTGCCACTGTATTCTGTACTATATTGCAAAGATTAATAAAGTTTAAGAATTTGAGTAACCTTATATTTAATCTCTAGGGTTCACCTAAGAAAACACATGGATAAAACCATACTGATGCACTCTTGAAATTATAACTTTTTCTTCTGGTATAAATTATTACTGGTAGTGTACATAATTACAGAGAAAGTCTGGCTTATTATGAAGAACAAATTGTATAACAGAATTATGGTCAAAGTTATTTATTCTTGTACTATAGCAGTAATTCAGTGTAATTAGTAAGAAGTTGTTTTATGCAGAGCACTCTCTCAAAGTACAATTTAATAAAATATTTAAAAGTCAAATTTGAGTAAATAAACTTTATTTGAAATGATGCAGTTGCTACCTCTGATAGAAAAAGTCAATTGATACTTCAGATTTATTAAGTAGAATTGCTTTCTGGCAAGAAGGACTATTTCAGATTTGTATAAGTTACAGTGTCTCTTTTCATGAATGAATGGGATTCTAAATATAAGTTGAAAATTTTTAATAGCTGAGTAAGAAATATCATATGGCCAGTTATCATCTTTAATCATTTTAAAGGAAGAATTGATCTTACATTTATAACATGGGTTTGTCATAGGCTTAATTGCTTACATTAAGCAGTCTTAAGAAATTTATGATCAGTTTGGAAAAACAATTCCTAGATAGTGAAAAACCCTTTAAAAAACTTTTTGATGTGATATAATAGATTCAGTGAATGCATTTGTTTGACTCAATGGTTTTCAATTATATCTTTGTAACTTTGCAATTTTCACCTTTTCTCATTTTGATAAATATATGTTTAAACTGTGAATCTACAGAGAAGTGAACTCTAATGTGGTAGAATTTAGGGAATATTATTGAATATCACGTATCCTTTTGTAGTTCTGTGCATATCAATAAGAGACAGAGATAGAACTTGCTGTAGGACTTAATATCAGTAAGAGACAGAGAGAGAACTTGCTATAGGACTTGACACTTTTCTGAGGGACAATGGAGAGGATGTTGAGTGAGTAGGGACAAAGGGAAGCAGTTTAGGAAAAGACTGTGTGGCGGTAGTTTTTACATCAAGTCTCCCTGTTTCAGATGGGCGCTGGAAAAGGCTTGGAAGCATGATGCCATGAAAATAATTTAGCAGCCCCTAGAGATGTTTCTCTTTGCCTCTGTGTTTATGATGGTGATCATTAATTACATGTAAGATTTAAGGAATTTTAACTGTAACATTTTTTAAAAAGTGATCATCTATCATATCTATCATTTTTTTATTTCTCTAGATCTAAGTAACATATAATTGGAGTCATTAAAAATATTTTCTTTGTCAGAGCATTAACTGTGTTTGTAAAGATTATGATCTGGCTAGCAATATTTTTTATGGGGACCTTCTCCTGTTTAAAGTACATATGATATAAAATATTTCCCTATCTGTGGTCTTTTTCTTCTTTTTGCTTGACTTGGTAATTTTGTGAGATACATCTACTTTATTATTTTAAATTTTATTGATGTTTAATTTACGTGAAATGGATGGGTCATTTTACTTTTTAAATGTATGAAAGGAGAAGGTATTTAAATGCATTCATTTGAGGTAGTCAATAAACAAACAACAAATCAATAAAATTATTGAGGTAATACAACTTCATGTAGCCCTCAGTTAGTAGATCTGTACTATCTTCAAGTCCAAAGGATGGAGTGTTGGGACTCAGAAAATAATATCCCAGGCTCTAAGTCTGGCAGGCTTGAACTACTGCTTCTCCATGTGTCCATCCTCTTTCTCTTCTGAAGTTCAAAGAATGGCTTCATCTGGAGCTGTTTTCCTAGGGGGAAGGTAATTATAAAATCTCTTTAACTTGGAATATTGGTTACTGGGGAAAAAAGAGACTGCATGCAGGACTCCCTGTTCAGTCATCATCTGATCTGAGGGCAATGCAGAGACACTGCATAATGTACTTTGTGAACCTCGTATGACCACGTTTGTTTCTGTGTACCCCTTCTTTCATCCTCCCAGGACTTGTCAGCATCAGCCTCCCACCCTGCTCAAGCCTGTGCTTCTTCATATACCTTCAAATAACTTTAGCAACTAAAGTTATTTAAGCTTCAATCATCCGACTTTTGGATACTGATATTTTAATTATGTTTCTTACATTTTCATTCCCCCCAGTACACATATATATACATCAACAAATGGTGTGCCATTTTTCCTATTAAATATGTGAATTGCCAGTTCATTTTAACTTTGATATAATTTCTAATTACTTAAAGCCAAAAATTGAGTAGTTAGTAAGTGGAATCATAATTTTTTAAAGAACCATGCTAGAAATAGTAACTGATTTCTTAAATCAGATACTTGTCTCCTAGGAGTTTTAGCCAGAAACCATAGCTGCCTCAACAGGTACCTGCCCCAATATGACAACAAGAGAGACAAGGATTGATGAAAGGCAGAGAGGAGAGAGGTCCAATCAATGTGGCCACACTGACAAACATAGATAAAGGGCCTGTGTTAGTCAGAGTCCTCTGGAATCACAGAACATATGGAATGAATGAATGAATGAATGAATGAATGAATGAATGAATCTATCATCTGTCTGTCTGTCTATCCATCCATCCATCCATCCATCCATCCATCCATCCATCCATCCATCCACCCACCCACCCACCCACCCACCCATCCACCTTCCTATCTACCTGCTTATCTACCTATCTACCCACCTGCCTATCTGCCTATCTATCTATCTATCTATCTATCTATCTATCTATCTATCTATCTATCTATCTATCTATCTATCTATGGAATTTATTGGAATGACTTATAGGCTGCCATCCAACTAATCCAGCAATGGCTAGCTGTGAATGGGAAGTCTAAGAATCCAGTAGTTGCTCAGTCCCAAGAGAGTGGGTATCTCAGCTGGTCTTCTGTATATGCTGCAATTCCAAACACATAGGCTCCAATGCCAGTGAAGGAATGGATGTGCTGACAAGACGAGAACAAGCAGGCAAGGAAGAAGGACACCTTTCTTCCTTTGTCCATATATAGGCAGCTTCTAGCAGAAGATGTGGCCCTAATTAAAGGTCTGTCTTCCTGCTTCAAGATCTGGATTAAAGGTGTGCCCTCCATTTTGGGATTATAGTTCATTCCAGATATAGTCAAGTTGACAACCAAGAATAGTCATCACAGAGGTCCAGTAATCCCTAACTCTGTCTTTAGGATACTGACATAAGTTTTAAGTTTAAGTAAGTTAAGAGGAAGACTTGTGTCACAGGGTAATCGGTATGCATAATTAAGCAGCCTGAACACTGGTCTTGATTGCTCTTTCAATTCTGCAAGGTGGCTCTGCAAGGTAGTCTAAACAGGTCCTTATGGCTGTCACCTATGAACAGGATCAGTCTGGTTCGTTGGGATGGTTACTTCTGCTTCAGGGTGCAGCCTGAGCTGGGTGGTGGTTGGCTTTGTGAAGTTTTGCTGTTCCTGGAATCCATGGTAATTGCACGTTTAGGCTGTTGTCTACCTCTATGCCTTCAGTTTTGAAGGGAATGAGATAGTTTAGGTTTCTAGATAAGACGCTCCTTGAATTCTTAACATGCTTGGTGCAGAAGTCAGCACGTAACTCAAACTGATGGAGACACACACCGCATGAAAGCAGAGATGTCAGGCTTTCATCCTTTTCCAGGGCCCAAACAAGGAGTTGGTGCTATTTCATACTAATATTTTCTAAGTGATTATTACACATGTGTTCTGTAAACATTTTACATAATAGTACAATTCATCTATAAAAATATTGCCAATTGTAAAATAGTACTATAGCCTTAACATAGCAAATATATCAGTCATTTTATTAATGATACTTAACCTGAGCTGAAAAATGTAGGGGTATAAGCAAAGTGAGGAATAATCTAGTAGGCTCAGAGTAATTCAGTAAAGAATAAATTAATTTGAAATAAAAATTTATAACCTAATTAGTTCACAAAATTACACCACTATTTATTGGTTGTATGGTATCTTTAGTAGACTGATAACATTGAATACGCAGAAAAGATTAAACCAATCTCAGCTGCTGGTTTGAGTAATTCAAAATTGTTTCATTTTAATGCTCATTTGTAAGTATTTATGTAACACACAAATCTTATAGGAATGAAATTAAAACTACAAATTGGAGATCCATCAACGGAGGTATTAAAGTACAGATGTATATCGAAGTTTTATATAAAAAAAAATGACGTGAGTTTCTTTACTAGACTCCAGTCAGTTACTACTGAGCTTTGGCTTCTGGGATTCTCTGTTATACTGTCCAGATTTAGTAAGAATCTTGCTAGCTCAGCTTAGCAGTATCAGTGTTTGATCACATCCGATTATATAACTGGGTTTCTTACTGCCACACCTGCAAGACGATGTCTGATCACTCTGCCTGCATTTAGTAAGGATCCTGCGGGATCAGCTCACCCACAGTCTCCATAACTGGTGACTGGGATGCTTCTTTGGCCTTTGTCTTCCATTGCTCCGCTTCCTGCTAATTCCCAGTTTTCTATTGCGCCCAGTGTTTCTTCCACACTGCAAAGGAGTGGTTTATACCTGTTGTGATCCTGAATGCAGGTTGTCTTGCTTTCCTCTTAAATTTTTTTTTTTACAGGAAATCTTGAAATTTTTAAATTTACTTTTAGAAATTTCATGTATGTGTGTCATGTTTACATTATTCCCTTTCTCCAACCCATCCTGTGTTCCTCACATTCACGTATGTATGTATGTGGGTGTACACACAAGTTCATTTATATAGATCAGAGTATGACTTTGTGGTGTTGATTTTCTCCTTCCACCTTTATGTGAGATCTAGGCGTGGAACTCAGTTCATCAGGCTAACAGAGCAAGAAGGTTGGTTACTCACGGAGCCATCTCACTGGCCCGTGTTTTATGTTATGAATAATCTTTTTCTTTAACACCAGGTTTTCAGCCCCCTAACTCACTCCAACGTGAGTAATCCACTTATTTTCTTGACTTAGGAATTTCTGTTCTTGTGTGTGTGTGTGTGTGTGTGTGTGTGTGTGTCTGTGTATGTGTGTGAGCATTTGCCCTTGTGTCTCAGTGCCAGCAAAGGTCAGAAGATTCCATCAGATGGTGTGCAGCTGGAGTTACAGGCACTTGTGGGCCTCCTGATGATGCGATGTCTGAGAACAGAACAGGCCATTTGGAAATGCATTGTACACTGGTAGATGCTGACCTATCTTTCCAGCCTCTTAACTTAGGTTTTTGATGACTTATTTAGAAATATGTAATTTTTTTGTAGCATGCTTTCTCAAGGTATGAAAACATAACTTTGGTTCTCTTGCTCTAAAAGTGATAGGATTCACCCAGAGCTGAGAACTGGCAAGTATAAGAGTAAAATATATTTTAGTATATCAATGTCCTTTCAAGCCGAAGTAGTTACCCAAATAGTTTAAGCAGGAAATGAAGGCAAGCAAAATTAAAAATAACCTAACAGGCTCAAATAAGAGGTAAGAGTCACAATGGGCAGGCTTGTTGGGAATAAGGGTGTGTGAGAAAAAGAAAGCAAGAAGGTTGTGTAGGTGGTACAGAGTAGGGAAAACAGTGGGTGAGACTGGCTGGCAGTGATACAGATGCTGAGAAGCTGCTGTTAACAGGCACAGTAACTGAAACAATAGCAAGGCTATTATTATATTAGAGTCGGTACCAGCATGGATACTAGAAGCATGTAGGCCCCAGAGAGACGTGGCTAATAACCTGAATACCCAAGGAAAAATCAGAGAGACATCAGAGGGGCAGTTACTGATGCAAACATTCAAAGTACTGGGACCTCCTGTGATGCTGGGATTGAGATGTTCATTTCAGTGTTTTGCATAAGAATGCAATAAACATGCTTAAGATGCTTCACCCATGAGATCATGACCTGCACTCCAAGCAACTAAGGAAGTCACACACTGGGAAGCTTGCTGTAGGAAGCCCAGAATAAAGCATGCTACCATTCTCAGGATTATTGTTCTGTTAGAAGCTGTTGTCCAATGGCTGTTTGGGGGCCTCCATTTATGATTACAGAACAGACATGCACTCTGGTGACCTTGTTTTCTGGTGTAAAAGGGAGCCACATTCTTGCAGTTTTTGAAATGAATAACTGCCAGTTGGTATGAAGTCTGTAAAGGGAATCTCATTACCTATTTTGGAAAATTCAGTAGAAAATGTAGTATGGTATGGGCTCGATGGCTCATATCTGTAATTCCAGCACCCAGGAGTCAATGATAGGAAGGTTGCTGAGGCCAGACTGGGCTGCTCAGTGAGCAAAAAAAAGAGTTCTACTTTCTTGTTTTTAAAACATACTCTCCCTCTCTCTCCCTCATCTCTCTGTCTCTGTCTCTCTCTCTCTCTGTCTGTCTCTCTCTCTGTCTCTCTCTCTCTCTCTCTCTCTCTCTCTCTCTAATCTCTCTGTCTCTCTGTTTCTGTGTATGTGTGTGTGAGCTCACAGTATATCTAAAATGAAGAAGAGACTAAGTATCTGTGAATTATATTTCCAATGCCTTTTTGTGCTGAACTAATCAGACAAAATATAAACTGTCCCCCCCTCATTAATTTGTCCTTTTAGGATCTTTATGACACCTACCCTTTTTGTATACTTATGAATCAGCACCAAAAGATGTTCTTTGAACAGGAGAGTAACAGTAGGAACAGGACTTATAGAGTTCTTTCCGTATCCTTAGCATTATTGTTCTTGTTATCAGTAATTTGCAATTGTGAACTTGTTCTAAGTATCCACAGGTAGCCCTCAATGGAGGCAGAGCAGGCCGCAAGTAATGCCAGCAGCCACTGGAATTCTGCATCACTGTGAATTACCTGAGTGTCTAGACCTGATTCCTTCTTGTTTGTCCTCCTGATGACAAAACAGCCAATCATTTCTTTTTCTTGGACATAGCAAATTGAAATACCTGTGTATTAAGACATTTGTTTATTTTAACCCACCTAATTAAAAAAAAAACATAACTCACTGATCGAGTTGTGTGCATATAACCTTGAGGTTTGCTCGATTTGATTTGTCAGGAGATTAATAGTTTGGATTGTAAGAGTCCTAAATTTGGATGTTGAATGTCCCCAAAGACCTGAGTGTTGGAGGTTTAGACCTAGCACTTGATTTGATCATGCTGCTGTGAGTGAGACTGGAAACTTTAAGGTGGGGTGCAGTGGGAAGTCTTTTAGATTTTTAATGACATTGTGGGACACTGTTCCTTCTCCTCCTCTTCCTCCCTTCTTCCCCTTTTCCTTCTATCTTTTCTATCCAGCTTTCTCTTTCTGTCTATGTTAGTTTCTACTTGTTCCTATACTAATGTTCTGACTCTGCATAGATTTGAAGGAAACCAGGCCAATGTTATCATGTATGGAGACCCCTAAAATTATGTACCAAAACAACTCTTTTCTCTTTATAAGTTGATTGTTTCACTCATATTATTTTAGTGATTCAAAGCTGACTTACATGATGTCTGAATTTCATTTCTGTTGCTTTGATAAAATACCCCGACAAAAAGCAAAAGAGCAGGGAAACATTTTAGCTCACAAACCTATGAGAACTGGGAAGTCAAGGCAACTTGCTTGATTGTACTCAGCTCTGTTTCTCAGTTTTTATTATAGTTCAAGACTTACCCCAGGGAATGATGTTGCCCACAGTGCGCTCAGTCTTCCCATCAATTAACTTAGTTAATATGCTCCCCTCAAACATTCCTACAGGCCAACTTAATGTAGATATCCCTCAACAGATGATTCTGGTTGTGTCTAGGTGACAATTAAAGCTAGCCATTACATAATGGTAAGGTAATTAAAAGTAAAAACAAGACATTGAATTAATAATACAATGGTAAGGTAATTAAAAGTAAAAACAAGACATTGAATTAATAATACTAATAATTTCTAAAGATCTGGCATGTCCTTTTCACTTACATATTTCATACCCCTTTTCTTTACCAAGATGGTTGACAGGATAATCTTAAAAAACTTTTTATTCCTTACGATAGTATATTTTTGTTTTGAGTAGCTTACTTTAAAAATAAAAGTAGCTTCTCGATAAAATTGTAATTTGAAACTTGCCCTAATTTTTGCAAATTTATTTCATAAATTTATCTCTTCTTTGGTAAGTTAGGCAGTTAGGCAGTTGATCTCTTGTGATATTTGAAACCTGGAAGTTTTGAGAGGGTTCTTTTGATTTGACCGAGTGTGGCTGCTAAGTACGACTTCTGGGTCAACTCAGAAATAGGGTGGAAGATATCAGAAGCTGTGTGATGCTTGTTGGAAGAGGGGAATATAAGTTTCAGCCACAAAAGCAGAAGACTGAAGCAGAGATAAAAAGTAGCATAGAGAAAAAGGACGGAAATTTCTGGGGATAATGACAGTGAGTGATAATATGATATGATATGATATGATATGATATGATATGATATGATATGATATGATATGATATGATACCACCTATAGTTAGAAAGACATGAGGTTTTCCTCAGCCATTGTATGTAGGCAAGAGAAAGTTGAAGCAGAGTAATGGGAATTAGACATTATCTTATTCTAGAGCTACTTAGAAGAAAATAATTTTGCATGCTTTGTTTTTTAATTTTTAATTAAATTTTTGATTAATTTAGTATATGCATACTGTGGTCTCATCATTTCTACTTCTCCCTGTCTCCACGACACCAATCCTCAATTTCTTTCAAACTTATGACCTTTTCTTTAATTATTATTGTCTTACACCCACCTACCCTGCTGAATCCATTTAGTGTTGCTCATATATGTACATCTGTTTAAGGCTGACCACTTGAGATTGGAGCTTATCTCTGAAGAACACTGATTCATCCTCTCTCAGCATCTGCTAATTGCCTGTCACTCTTCATCTAGGGGTGGGTATAGTGATATTGTGTTCCTCAATATATTGTGCACCTTAATAAACTTAGCTGGGGTCAGAGAACTGAAGAGCCACTACATAGATATAGAGGCCAGAAAATGGTGGCACACACACCTTTAATCCTAGCATTCTGGAGGCTGAGATCCATCCGGATCTCTGTGAGTTCAAAGCTACACTGCAAACAGCCAGGCAGGGTAACACACACCTTTAACACACACACCCAGGAAGTGATGGCAGGAAGCAGAAAGGTATACAAGGTGTGAGGACCAGGAACTAGAGCTGGTTAAGCTTTTAGGCTTTTGAGCAGCAGTTCAGCTGAGATCCATTCAGATGAGGACACAGAGGCACCCAGTTTGAGGAAACAGGATCAGCTGAGGATTTGGTGAGGTGAAGTTAGCTGTGGCTGGTTCTGTTTCTCTGATCTTTCAGCATTCATCCCAATACCTGGCTCTGGGTTTGTTTTTATTAATAAGACCTTTTAAGATTCTCGTTACAGGTGGGGCTGTCTTAGTTCAAGTTTCTGTTGCTGTGAAGAGACACCATGACCATGGCCACTCTTAGAAAGCAAAACATTTGGGGTGGATCGCTTACAGTTCAGAGGTTCAGTCTCTTATCATCATGGTGGGACATGGCAGTGTGCAGGCAGACATGGTACTGGAGGAGGAGCTGCTGCATGTTAATATGCAGGCAACAGGAAGGAGATTGTCACACTGAGCACTATCTTGAGCATAAGAGACCTCAAAGCCTGCCCCCACAATGGCATATTTCCTCTAACAAGGCTACACCTACTTCAACAAGGTCACACATTCTAATAGTGGCACTCCCTACGAAATTATGGAGATCAATTACATTTAAACTACCACAGGGGCTTTGTAAGATTTACCCCATTCAAGCTACATGTCAACTAATGTTATTATTCAGGTCTTGTTTAGGTGGCTATATTACTGAGATTTCATGCAGGTAGCTTCCCTGTCAGATCTAGAGGACACTGTCTCAAAGCATACACCCTGGTCCTCCGTCCATTATCATTTCTCTGCCCGGTCTTCTGTGATGCTTTCTCAGCCTTCAGTGTAGAGGATTTGCTGTAGATGTTTCCACAATCTGTTTTTCTCTGTACTTTACAGTTGTGTCTCTGTAACAGTTTCCATCTGCTGCAGAAAGAAGGTTCTTTGATACCAGGTGAGGCTATACTTCTCTGTGGATACAAGCATGTTCTAGTAAGGGTTTTACTGTGGTGATTTACATGGTGATTCAACACCTTGGCTCAAGCAACTTCAGGAGGAAAGGGTTTATCTGGTTTATACTTCCATATTGTTGTTCATCATGGGAGGAAGTCAATACAGGAGCAATACAATTGAAGGAAGACAGGAACTGATACAGAGGCCATGAAGGAGTGTTGTTACTGACATGTTCCTCACGGCTAGCTCAGGCTGCTTTCTTATAGAACCCAGGACCAGCAGCTCGGGAGTGGTGCCACCCACAATGGGCTGGGCCTCCCTCATTCACTAATTAAGAAAATGACCTACAAGCTTGTCTGTTTACAGCCTGATATCCAGGAGGCATTTTCTCAATTGAGGTTCCCTCTTCTCAGAAGACAATAGCTTATGCCAGATAGATATAAAACTAGCCAGCACAAAACAGAAGTTTTCAGAATTATACTGATTTAAGAAAGGTTTTCTTGTGGGGTCCATGACCCCTCCAGCTATGGGGAATTGGCTAGGTTTTCAGTACCAGACATAAATTCCCTCCTACTGAGCAGGCCTCATGAGGGGCGATAACAAGAAGTAGGCCTAAAGGTATTGACAACTGGATGTTTGCACTTCTCATTAACCAAGTAAATACAGCACATTTAGTATTACTGGGAAAAAAAGAATTATTTCTGCTTTGGAAACAGCTTGATTTGCCTCTAAATCTTTCGGCTTTTAACATTACATATATTACTCTCTCTAAAGCGAAACTCTGTGGATGTAAACTGCAATTTAAAGACTTTTACGTACTCATGCCTATAGCCACACCCAAATACGTATATGTAACAGGCTTACATTATATCCAGTGCATATTATGATTCTAAACAATATCGAGGGACTAGTTTCCAGAGTGAATATAGTGGAGGATTAAACAAGTTTAAGTATTACGATCAACAGAAACTAAAACAATATATCAAGGACATGAAAGAGGGAGGAAAAAGATTGAGAGGGAAAGGGAAGAGGCCATTGCTAGCCAGTTTTCCACTGTTGTGACAAAATACCTAAAACAAGAAAAAAAAACTTACAGAGAAAGGTTTATTTTGGCTATTAATTCAGTTGTTTCGGTCCATGGTTTAGTAGCTGTGTTAATTTTAGGCCTGTAGTAAGACCAGTCCATTATGGCAGGTAGGTGGAGACAGAAGAAGGCTTCTGATGGCATGGTAGCCGGGAAGCAGAGGGAGAGAGAGGGAGACAGGGGACAAGATAAAGCCTGTAAGAACACGACCTACTCGACCTACTTCTTCCAGTTCGGCCCATTTACTAGTAACCCAGTTAGCTGTGAATGGACTAGATCCATCATGGCCAAGTCTCTTCTCAATAGCCCACTCACTGCCGCTGAGGCTTTGACATGTATGAGAGACACTTCCAAACCAAAATAGGCTGAGAAATGGAGGGAGAGATAGTCACAGTGTAGACATGTATCAGCTACTTTTGTCCTCCTGTGAAATGAAGGAAGAGCATAAGGGAAAAAGGCTTATTATTGGCTCATGGTTTCAAGAATTCAGTCCATCATTGCAGAGGAGGCATAGGAGAGGAGCACTGTCATGGCAGAGGAGCTGAGGCTTATTCATATGATTTGGACAGAAAGCAGAAAAATTAGGCAGGAACCAAAAGTACCTGTAATCTTCAGAGGTCTGACCTGCTGACCTTCTGTAAGCCAGACCTCACCTCTAAAAGCCTTCCGAGTAAGTTGTGTAGCAAGTGCTCAAAACACAGCCTATGGGGGAGATTCATTTCAATATTCAACCTGTAATAGGCATAGTAAAGATATCAGCAGATGGCTTCAACGTATTGGATGCTTGAAATCTAATTGTTTGACGTAATGGGGGCAGAGAACCAATTAGTTGTCTGAAAAAGGAGAAAATGTTTGAGTATCAAAATACTGGATGAGTATTCCTATTGGTTTGGCAAATTAATCCTGATAGAGAGATATTTCAATATGTATACAAATGTATACAGACAGTAATAATAATAATGGGAACATATACTCTAAAAGTAGATGAGTTTGGAAGCATGGAAGGATTGGATTCTTGAAATGAATCTTGGAATTTTCATGAATCCTGTAGTTTCCTGAGTTGTGAACAGGGACATACAGAAGGGGGAGGGAGAACAGAAAAGGTCTGGTGAATTAGACATCATGATTGTAGTTGACCCATAGCCTGTGAGCACCTAATGAACTGTTTCTTGTGCCTCTGGTATTATAGTATGCTCAGGCTGCCATAACAAAACACTGAAGGATAGATGACTTAAACAGCAGTGGGTTTGAGTAAGCCTGCCTTCCTGGCTTCTTCCCTGTTTTGTGTCGTCTCATGATAGTAAAGATGGGAAAGATGGAGACAGAAGGAGAGGGAACAAGATCTGTGGTATTTCCTCCTATTAGTGTACGAATCTCATCCATTAGGGTCCTATCCTTATGATTTTATCTAAGACTAATTAAATTCCAGAGGCATCAAATCCAATGCATCAAGAATTAGGGCTCCCAAATTAAGGATTTGTGGAGTATATAGCACCCAGAGATACACTGGCTTCACTCTGTGAAGGTAATAAGGACTTTGTTGATCACACACACACACACACACACACACACACACACACACACACACACACACACACACACACACAGAAACACAGACCTCACTACATTTCTATAGATCAATACTCAAGGTTATATTTGAAAGCCTGAACATTTAATTAGGGGCTTGCTTACAGTTTTAGATTCATGATTATCATGCCAGGAAACAGATAGATAGACATGGTATTGGAGCAGTAGCTGAGAGCTCTATGTCTTGATCTTCAGGTAGGCAGCAGGGAGAGAGAGAGAGAGAGAGAGAGAGAGAGAGAGAGAGAGAGAGAGAGAGAGAGAGAGAGAGAGAGAGAGAGACAGAGACAGAGACAGAGACTGAGCCTGGCATGGGCTTTTGAAACCTCAAAGCCAATTTCCAATGACACACCTCCTCCAACAAGGTTATACCTACTAATACTGTCCAAACATTTACACTGAAGACCAAGCATTCAAACATGAGCCTTTGGGGCCATTCTCATTCAAACTACAAGATCCAGTGCCCTTTTATGATCTCTTTGGGCACAGACATACACATCCAGTCAAAATACCCATACACATAAAAAATAAAATAATTTTTTAAAGAAGAACCTGACATGTAGTTACCTTGTTATAAGTTATATAAAAGAAGCTTTGTCAAATATCACTTGACTAAGCCCGGTGGTGGTGGTGGTGCATGTCTTTAATCCCAGCACTTGGGAGGAAGAGCCAGGTAGATCTCTGTGAGTTCGAGGCCAGCCTGGTCTACAGAGTGAGTTCTAGGAAAGGCACAAAGCTACACAGAGAAACCTTGTCTTGAAAAACACAAAACAAAACAAACAAACAAAAAAGTCACTTGACTAGTAAATTGCAAAGCATTCTATTTATGGGAGAGCTCAGGATTTCCATCTGAGATTATGTACTACCCCACAGCTTATCTTTTGTAGCTTTTCACATAATATACCGTGATGTCTAGCATAAGGTCTGTGGACTGGGGTAAATGCAGGATGAATATGAGGAGAATCTTGTACACATAACTTGATGATTTCAAACTCATGGCACTGTTGAAAATACATCAAATATCTTGAATGCAGGTTGGTGCTGTACATCTGTAATCCAAGCTTTGGGAGGCACACACAGATAGATATCTGTGAGTTCAAGGTCTGGTCTACAGAGCAAGCTCCAAGCCAGCCAGGGCTACAGAGTAAAACTCTGCCTTAACAGACGACAGACAGACAGACAGACAGACAGACAGACAGACAGACAGACAGAAAACTGCAACCTGGGCTTCCGTGGCCTGATACTGTTTAAACAGAAAATGAGTAATCAGAGAAGCATATATTATTTGGCTCTTGTTTCTGTCATAACCATGGTGATTTTTTTCATCAGTAGACAACTGACTGAGCCTTGAGGAAGAGTGAGAACATTGTAAACTGGTGTCACTTGGGTCAGTCACGGCCTTCTGATTGGTCCCTAGCTCAGCTCTTTCATCAGTGGCTTAGCTTTTAAACTAATAATTTTGTTGATGGTTAATAGAAGCTGAAAATCTGGACCATTAGGACATCATCTTCTCATTGCATGCATTAGTATCCATGTGTGCTGGACTGGGGTTATGGGAACAGGCTGTGTCTTTCTTTTCCTGACATCTGTACAGGCATTAAAGGAAATGAGGTCTCGTAGATGAAATCTGTTTTTCAGGTTTGATATTTAGAACATGTTATTTTCATCAAAGGCTAAAGAAAATCCTCATTTAGTTCTGTAAATCTCCACAGGAAAACCATTAACACAGAAAAATCTTGAGGAAGTATTTCTTTTCTTGTATTAAAATGAAAATCTTACAACACCTGTATTTTGACCTGTGTCAAATTTATAACATGTTTATTTAGTAATTAATTAGCTAATCATTGATTATTTGAAGCAAGGCTTCCTTGGTACTTAGTTTATGGCATGTGTTGTACTTGAACTCAGGGCATTGGTCCTGCTTCAGCAACCTGAGTATTAGGATTACAAGCCTGTAGCAGCATTCCTAGCTGCTCCCCACACATGTCTCTGTAACATTTTCCAAAGAAATTCTCCCTGATTAAAATATGAAAAGAATCATGTGCATTAACAAAGCAAAAGCTCACAAGCAGAAATGCACTGGGTCTGTTACATGTTCCTGTCCCCTTTACATCTTACTGACTGCAAGAAAATATAAAAAGAAGTGTGTCATCTGTGTGGTGTAACAGAACACCTAAAGTGAGTTATTAAAACTTGCTGAGCTATGGTTAACAGGCTCTGTGTCAGATGTTCCCAGGGTGTGCTTTTGCTTTGACTTTTGCTTTTATTTGCAGCTTAAGGGGTCTTGGGATTACTTATTTTGCCAATTTTGCCAAGTCAGACATACCTAGGCCTTCTGGACATTTTTCCTCAAGTGTAAACTGAAGATAATGATAGGATATGAAGGTTGTATATCTTTCGGGCAGGTGTGAAAATGAGAATCTAGGTGGGAACCCGTAAATACTCACTTGGCTTCCTCTTGTGTGTCCCCTACCCTGGACTCTAGATTATTAGAATGTACTCTGTCCATTGTAGAGGAGGCAACAGCAGACTTCTCTGCTTTCTGCTCTGTCAGATCATCCAGAGGCTTCTGAAAATAAATAGTTCTCTTTTCCAAGGTTACGTCGTTGCTTTGAATTTGTTGCTTTCTTAGTCTGACTCCAGTGACTATATATGTGGGTCAGGATGACATTGGGGGTGTTGAGTGACCCTTTCACAGGGGCCACATATCAGATATTTACATCACTATTCATAACAGTAGCAAATTATAATTATGAAGTAGCAAGGAATATAATTTTATGGTTGAGGTCACCACAACATGAAGAACTGTATTAAAAGGTTGCAGCATTAGGAAGGTCAAGAACTACTCTTCTAAATGATTCAGCGTCTCCAAGGGTCTCCTCTTAAAAGGGGAAACATGTTGTCTTGAGTTTCCATGTTAGTATCAGAATGGAACTCTGATGGTGGACTGTGATCTGGTTGGATTGGTGATTCAATGGCCATGCTGTTAGGAGAAAAGCTGAATAACTAACGGTGGGTCTTGTGGTACCTCCTCCAGGAGTTGACTCATTGCATAGATCAATGTCTATCTGTATATATATCTATATCTATATCTATATATATATATATATATAGATATAGATATATGAGATTTATTAGAATTACTTACAGGCTATGGTCCAACTAATCCAACAATGGCAGACTATGAACAAAAAGTCCGAAGAATCCAGAAGTTGTTTAGTTCACAAAGCTAGATGTCTCAGCTGGTCTTCAGTAGCCTCTGGAATTCTAAAGAAATAGGTTCTAATACCAGTGAAAGAATGGGCCTGCTAGCAAGGGGAGGGCAAGCAGGCAAAGAGCAGAAGCTTCCTTCTCCCATGTCCTTGTATAGGCTTCCAGCAGAGGGTGTGGCCCAGATTAAAGGTCCAGACTATAAATGGATTCACCCACTTTTAAACAAGCAAAAATAAGCTCTCATAGGTATGCCTTCCATTTCTGGATGGTAATTCATTCCAGATTTAGTGAAGTTGGCAACCAAGAGCAGCTGTCACAGGAGTCATCAGCATTGAGACAGTTATTACTGTCCTAGGGTTACAGCACTGATGTTTAAGAGGAATTGAAACTGAGAAACCAGCAAAAGACAGAGAGAAAAACTCTACACTCTAAGAAAATCCAGCTTTTTATAGACTGAGTTGGAGATCTAAACTTGTGCCCTTTCAGATGGGGCTAGAAAAGACTAATTTGAAAATTATTTTAATGAGCTATTGTGTGGTAAAGTTTCAGAGCAAATTGTACCCAGTATTTGACAGATATTTCTAGAATGGATCAGCTTATATGGCTAGGGCTTTAAATTAATTTTTTTTTTGGTTTCAAATTCCAGGTCCTCATGACACTGTTCTAGATACTGAATACAGATCTCACATAATTAGCAAATGAGCTCCAATTCTGGGTCAGAGGATAGGGAAGTAGGGGCCTCCCTGGGTGGTGTCTAACTTCTCAGTGAGCATCTCTGAAGTCTTTTTCCACAAACTATTTCTCAAAGTCACCTACTTTGTGTTGTGGAGTTAACTCTTCCTGTTTGTCCTTTGGGTTCTGCCTACTGATTCAGACAATCATTTAAAACTTGACCATTTATTATAAAGAGATAGAGATACTTGGAACAAAATATGACAAACTAACCAGTTTCGACAAAATAGATTTTCTCAGATTATTGAAAATTATTTGCTAGAAAATAAATATAGAATAACATTCTCAAAATGTAGTTCATTATTTTTATGATAAATATTATATATAGGATGTTTATAAAGAACCATTATGTTATAAACAACTACATTTTATATTTATAAAAATATTGATCCTTGTACATTTTGAATATGGATGATATTACAAAATATTTACTTTGTTAAAATTTCCTTTATGGTGTTGCCGGAGTACAAGCAAAGGCCTTGTGTTTGCTTGGTGGACACGTACTTTCTGAGCCACACCCCCAGCCCTCAACTTTGCTTTGCCTTAATAAACCTGGTAGCAAAGTGAAGCATGAGGGATGTTGATGTCTGGTTCTTCTGCAGGTCCTCCCTGCACAGCTCCACTAGCATGGTTGAGAAACAGCAAACCTGTTGCTGTTTTGTCCCTGCCTTGTCTGTCCTGTCTGTCCATCCTGTCTGTCTTGTTCTTCCCTTCCTTTCTTTTAAGAAACAAGAATGTTGCAGATAGTATTTCTTAAAAAAAAAATCTCCTTTAATATTTAGTGAAATGAAAAATTTAAATCAAGCATATGAAAGTGACATGAATTATATGAATTAACATAATAAACATCGAGTGACACGAACCCTAAGCATTTTCTGCAGTGGGTTTTTGAGCCGGGGTCTCGCTGTGGAGCTGGCTTTGACATCCCATCCTCTCCCTGGTGTTTAGAACTCCACCCTGCACTGCAGTTGTTTCAGTGTATTTTTGCTTGTGGACTTCCTTGAATTTTCTATCTGGTTCTTAGTTCCAACTAGATAGCTTTCATCAAATCACCTAATCTGTCTTTAAACAGTTGTATGGAGGTGAGAAGCTCTCCGAATTGATTTAAATGCAGAGTTGTGGAGCCCAGTCCTAACTGATATATCTACAGCACAGCGGCACCTCAGACTCAGGAATCACTTCAACAGAGGGGACGGAATGACTGTGAGAGCGAGAAAGAAGATAAGGACGTTGGCTGTGGGATTTTTGTCTCCTGGAAATGCCAGAGTCTACAGCCATGAATTCTCACGAGCATGGCTCCCTAAACATAAGTTGAACAAGGATGACACCAACAGATGTGATAATGAGAATGGGGAAAAGCTTAATAGTCCTGAACCTAAACAAAGAGCTACAGACAGCCAAGGAATGCTGAAAACTGGAGCAATAGTCCTCCCTGGGGAAGAGCATGCCAACTGGCTAGCCAGTACAAATGGCCGGCCATGAAAATATAGATACAAATAATATTATACAGACTAAGCAGGTTGTGTATCTGGGAGTATGATGTGTTTCTAATAACACACGTGTTTTCAACAACAAAGAAATAGAAAAACTGGTGGGTGTGAGCTACATGGGAGGGTGTGAAAGGAGGAAAAGGAAGGAGGGGAAAATGATGCAATTATATTATAATCTTGAAAAGTAAATAATTAAAAGAGATCTATAATAAGTAAGTAGAACAGTAGAAGGATTTCTACATGCTTGAGAAACATTGCTTTTTAAAATTGAACAGTTAAATTTTGTCTTGTACACTTTTTTTTTCTCCTTTCAATTGAAGGAAAGTACCTGTGCTGTATTATTATCCCATCTCCCTGTTTGTCAAGACTTGGTAGTGTCCTGCTTGCTTGACAACCTCCACTTGCTTCTTTCCTGCCTCCCAAAACCTGTGAGATCATGTGGTCCAGTTGGACTTTTAGTCAACGACATTACCATGTCTGGCTCAATCATTTTCTCTATGGAGAATTCCTGTTTACTTTTTGGAAAAGTAATTGTAACCATTATTTATGCTCATATTTATCCAGTTCAAATAATAACTATGTTTTTTCTGAGTATTTGCACTCAGTGTTTAGGTTGGTGTCTTCCCAAGGGCTTCTCCCTCATAGTAAAGAAATCATTAACCCCTGTGGCAAACCTACACAGTAGGCTGTATTGTCTCCCTTCTTTACCAAGGGGATTTGAAGGACAGAAAGTCTGGATACACTGCCAAAGGTCCTGCAGCCACGACTTATGCTGTACTGTGACGGTTCCTTCAACTCCAGAGGCCAGCTAGTTCTTACTGCTCTCTGATCCAGCCACCCTGAGCACCTCAGAGGGAAAATTGTGGCAGAGAATTTTTTTCTCTCTGCATTGTGGTTACCAGAGGTTCTTTCTGAAAATCATCGTTTTATATATTTTTAAAATGTATTTAACCATTGTCTTTCCAGTACTAAGCATCACTTGGTGCTGAAGTGTGAAAGGTTTCTTTGGTTGATGGAGAGATAAACCAATGGATGTAAGAAGTACTAGCAGTGAAAAATAGGGTGTGAATAAATGGCCACAATGGAAGATGCAGAGAAAGAGTTTCACATGAATTCTATATGGTTTTCTAACAAAATCCCAGAGTCAGATATCAGGGTGAAAGCTGAAAGATCAGAGAAGCAGAGCAAGCCACAGCCACCACCTCTTACCTCACCTTTCTCTGCTCAGCTATATCACTCGCTGTTTCAACTTTCCTGGTGCTGGGATTAAAGGTGTGTGCCACCACTGCCAGGCTCTGTTTCTTTTTTGCACTGGATTAATCTCATGTAGCCCAGAGTGGCCTTGAACTCACAGAAGTCCAGGTGGATCTCTGCCTCTGCCTTCCCAGTGCTAGAATTAAAGGTGTATGCCACCACTGCCTGATCTCTGTGGCTAACTGTGTGCCTGGCTCTGTCCTCTGATCTTCAGGCAAACTTTATTTCTTAGATTACAAATATCACCACAAAAGAGCTGTGCTGTGGTGATTTCCACTAGGTTCATGGTATACTGTCTACTGATAGAAGTCCTGTTCACTCCTCTGTGTGGGTAAGCCATGTGCAGCAATGGGAAACAGTTTTCTTTACAATTCATTTCTGCTTTTTTTAACTGCAGATAACCCTAACATATTTATGTAGTGTCAAGAGCATCTTTAACACAATGGAGGAAATAGAGTTAAGGTGAACTCCTGCACTTCTTTGACATTTTGCCTACTGTTTTTGTTTGCTTGTTGGTAGATTGTAATATTAGGACGGCCTCACTCACTGCTGAGGTATTTTTCTCTGTATGTATGTCTTTGTGTATGTCTGTATGTCTTTATCTGTATGTGTCTGTATGTGCATGAGTATATGTGAATGTTTGCATGTGTGTGTGTGTGTGTGTGTGTGTGTGTGTGTGTGTGTGTGTGTATGCATGTATGTTTGTGTGTGTATGTCCCCTATCCTGTCCTGTGTTACTTCTCTAAACAAAAACTCTCCCGTGGCTCCATTTAACATAGAGACACCTTTCTGCTTGCATGGTGCACTGTTCACACATTGCTCTGGATGCTCACCCTTGTTGTCTTCTTTTCTCTCTGGTCTTCTCTCTGAAATCGCCTTCTCAAGATGGCCTACTCTGCCACCTCTAGCCTGCTTTATTTCTTTCAATAGTCTTATCCTGTATTTCTTTAGTCATCTTATAGCATTTTTTAAATTGCTTGCATATTTTGTATACTAGAATGCAAGGAGCACAGAAATTTGATGTGTGGTTGTTTATTTCTAAAGACTCAAAACAACAGTGTCTGGCATGATAGACATTTAAAAAAAATGATGAGTAAATGAAGAATCCAGGAAATCAAGACCAATTTTTCTTTTTAAAAATTTTGTTTAAAAAATTTATTTATTGTGTATACAATGTTCTTCCTGCATGTATGTCTGCACACCAGATCTCATTATAGATGGTTGTGAGCAACCACATAGTTGATGGGAATTGAACTCAGGACTTCTGGAAGAGCAGCCAGTGCTCTTAACCTCTGAGCCATCTTTCCAGACCCAAGATATACTTTTATTTAGAACATACCCCTTCTAAATAATTATGTGAAAGTAGTATCTTGGGAGGGGCTCCTAGGAAGAGAGATGCCAGACAAGGACTTGGGCAAGGGATAACCCACTCATACATAATTGCTTAAACAATTTGTTATTTAGTATCAGTATTTGGCAAGATCAGTTTTTATTTCAGACAAGTTAATGGGAAATAAGCCACCCACAGCATGACTTACTGGTCATGAATGAAGGAATCAGCTCCTGCACTGTTTCATTCATTCCATGGGAATGAGTGACAGTTTTCACTTGTTTTTGTTTTCTTGATTATTTGAAATTATAAGTGTTCACAGACCTAAGCTTGGACTGAGATTGAAATGGAAGGAATTCTCTCCTAACTGAAAAATATGTGTTTTTAAATGTTTTATTACTATTATTAATTTTACATAATAATGATTTCATTATGACATTTTTTATATTTACATAAAGTATTTTATTCATAATTCTTCCCAATTACTCTTTTCTAGCTCATTATCAATTCTATTGGTCCCACCTACTCTTTCTTTCATGTATTATCTTTCTTCCCTTCTTCCTCGATTTCTTCCTTCCTTCCTCCCTCCCTCCCTCCCCCTTTCTTTCTTTCTTTCTTTCTTTCTTTCTTTCTTTCTTTCTTTCTTTCTTTCTTTCTTTCTTTCTTTCTTTCTTTCTTTCTCTCTCTCTCTCTCTCTCTCTCTCTCTTTCTTTCTTTCTTTTCCCTACCTTCCTTCCTTCCTTCCTTCCTTCCTTCCTTCCTTCCTTCCTTCCTTCCTTCCTTCCTTCCTTCCTTTGTTACTCAGTGAGTTTTGTAGAGTTGCTTACATATGCATGGATGAGAGGTTGCTTACAGGAGCATGGGAACCATACTAAGTGGCCACACCACTAAATAAAATGTCTGCCTTCAGTCATTGATCTTTATCTGCCAACAGATTCTCAGAAAATGATCAAACAACCACTAACTGCCTATAAATCCCCAGGGAGGATTGGAGAGACAGATTTTTCAAAAATAATATTGGAAGTGAAATACTTTTAACATAAAACATAGTCTGGTCTGATGGCCATTTTAAAGCATAACTTACTATTATTTCATTTGTATATCTTTGTTAGAATGATGACACAAACTTACTTTTGTATATTTTAATTATTTATTTAACATTTTTCTGTATTAAGGTTCCACCTGTCAAATATTTATGTGCTGAAAAATGCTACTTGTTAATGAAGTACAAGAAATGAGGAGTAAATGATTTTTTTTTAATTTCTTTGCTGTCATTTTACTGTATAACTCTCCTTGGAAGGCTGCAGAGGACACTGATTTTATTTATCATATCTAATAATATGATATGACTATATGATTTAAATGCACAATGTGATTTAAAGATGTGTATATTTACAATGTATTTTAAAATGAATTAATTAAAATATAAACTAGTACATACTTGTGCTAATTATAATACTGTTTACTATCTAATACTACTATGTTTACAGTATATATGTAATATATTTGCTAATATGTTTATTTAATTTTTTTGTCTTATGACGTACATACAATGCATGGATGATATTAGTTGAAGCAAGAAATGCTGTTTCAGGATTAGCACTATAATTTTGTAAGGGGATTGATTTTATGATCACCACCTTTTAATTTCCAGCTTTACATTATTCATTTTTATACATTGGCAAGATAATTCTTAGAATCTGCCAAAATTCCTCTTGGCTATTTATTGTACATTGCCTTAATGGATGAGTGGGGACTTTTCAATTTTAATTAAATTAAATAACTGATTTTCTTCTAATTTACATTTGTTCCACAGAATTATATGTTAATAAATGAGTGAAATCAATCATAATCCATCAGCAACTATTCTGGCTTAGAGTTAAAAAAGAGCACAACAGAAAATTCAGTCTTTACCTGTTTACTGACTATTGCTGTGTATTATGTATACGTCACAGTGACATTCCCTGAAGTTGTGAACATGCACAGAAACTGTTTCAAAGGTTGTGGAAGTTTTTTTTATAACTATCAGGAAATTTTCTAAATTCCTGAAAATGCCCTAAATACTCTGAAGGTATTAGTTAATTTTCAGAAACATTAGAAGGTGCCGATTTTGTTTTTGCCAAGGAGATGGCCCAGTGGCTAAGAACCCTTGCTCTACAAGCATGGGAAATTAGTGCTAACCCACAGCACTCATGTAAAAGCCAAGCATGGTGCATATGCCTGTGCCCCAAGCATTGGAGTGGAGACAGGAAGATTTCCTGACCTGACTGGCCAGCCAGTCTACCTGTAATCAAGAGCTTCCAGGTCAGTTAAGACCCAAGTCTCAAGGCAGTAAGGAGAAAAATACCTAATATCCTGTTCCCACCTCTACATGCATGCTTATGTGTTGGTAGTCCAGAATATTCACTTAAATGCACCACACACACAACACATTCAGATAAAAAAAAATAGCGTGAATAAAATTCCAAGCATTTGCAATAACATATAGAAAGTATTCATTTGCACTTATTTTATTTATTTGTTAATTTTGTGTATGGAAATGTATGTCAATGCATGGGTGATTTATAATATGATATAAAATAATTATACAATAAATGGATAGGAGAAAGGGCTTGGTGGGTAAAAGCATTTGCTGCATGAGCCTAGTGACTTCAGTTTGATCCCTGGAACCCACGTAAGGATGAGAGAAGGAACTGACTGGATGAAGTCACCCCTGGTCTCCATGGCATCCACACACACACTGCCCCTCACCCCAACTCATGCAATCAAAGAAAAACAAACCAATAATCTGTGCTGTGAACCCCAAGATTTCTTTAACTAGCAAGATTGGTTTTTGCAGGGTGGGGAGTGGTCAGGGAGGGTCTTGGTGGTTGTGGTGATGTTGTAGGAGAATGACTAACGGCCTTACTGTGATGTTCAAACAATTTATATTGTACATAAAACAAGGTATTTTTATTATGTGTTAACAGGTTAAAGCAGACTTTTTGCATTTTCTAAAAACTCATTCTTTGCAAAAAAAGCAAAACCACCCGTTATACATAAAAATGCATCTCCATCTTATAAATGACTAAGACAAAAGACAAGAAAACAAAATGTGAGTGTTTTCTTATGCCCTTCCCATGCTCATGCCTCTTGGAAGTAAAAACTGCTATTAGTTCAGTGTGTTTCATTTTAGTGAAAAATTCCAACCATTTCCAAATGTGCACTTGGTTAAAAATATTTTTGTAATTAAGGTCACAATGCACATTCTTTTAGCTGGGTTGGAGGAGATCAACATTCTTTGTTATTAAAGAGATTTGCTTCTATGGCCAAAGGTCACACTTTATTATTTTCTCAATCCACCCAACTAGTTACCACCACTGCTTAGTGTGGTCTCACTAAGTTACTCTCACATTTCTTCACAACCCTTGTGAGGAACAGGGTGATGACCTTGTCCGCAAAAGCATCACCTACTTCTGTAAAGTCATGTTTTGTTTTAAACAAGAAAGATTGCTTTTTAAAAAACAGGAATCTTTTTTTTTCTATGATAGCTGTTTATAGACTTGCCTGTATCCTTTTGTGTTTGTGATAATGACTACAGAGATACTCCAGAGTCACTTCTCATATCAACCATGGAGTAAATATTAGACACTTTCAGTTATTTTAGTGATGTTGATTTTTCTTCATACTCTCAACCTCTGTGCCATTGCTGTCTTCTGTCTTTAGGTTTGCACATTTTTGCATCAGGTTTGATGGTGATAAGTGTATAGGGTGCTTGAGACACATCAGTTGTATCCCTTTCTTGTCTGGGGAGACATTTTGGGCTCTCCATTCTAGGTGCTAGGAGAAGTTGCCCAGTTGACACAATGAAGAATGACTCTTGGAATTTTCAAATATTTCAAATCAAAATCTCCAGTTGATGCCAGTGTTCTGTTGGGAGGGTAACATGGGGCAGTTACTCAAATAGAGATTGGGGTTAAGTAGCCTTTCTGAACCCACAATTGTTTTCTAACATATATTTTTCCTGATTCAGGTCATAGTATACGCTAAAGTAAGATTAAAAGATTATAATTGTCTTAAATACAAGAGTACTAAGCCTGAACTATTTATACGTAGTTGACAGAGACTTAGGAAATAAAATGCTTTTATTAAAAAAAAAAAGGTACTACCTAATGCTTAAAAATTTACATATAAAAGTACAAGTTACTGAAAATCTCTAAGATCTTCATGTCTTCACAGAAGTTCATGAAGAATTATTTCTTTTCTTTCCTCTTCCTGCCCCCCCCCCCACGACTCTTCCCCCATCCCATCTTCTGGAAAGGCAAGGCCTCCCATGGGGAGTCAGCCAAGCCTGGCACATCAATCGAGGCAGGATCAAGACCCTCCCCGGTGCTTCAAGGCATAAGTAATTGGTTCCAAAAAGCCAGCTCATGCACCAGGGATAGATCCTGATTCCACTGCCAGGGACCCCTCAGACAGACCAAGCTACACAACTATCTCTCATATACAGATGGGCCTAGTCTGGCCCCATGTGGGCCCCACAGCTGTCGGTCTATAGTTTGTGAGTTCCCACCAGCTTGGTTCAGTTGTCTCTAGATTTCTCCATCATGATCTTGACCCTCCTTGCTCATAGAATCCCTCCTCCCACTCTTTGACTGGACTACCTGCGCTCAGCCTGGTGCTTGACTGTGGATCTCTGCATCTGCTTCCATCAGTTACTGGATTAAGGCTCTCTGATGACAGTGTATTCACCAATCTGATTACCAGGATAGGCCAGTTCCGGCATCCTCTCCACTATTGCTAGTAGTCTAAGCTGAAGTCATCCTTGTGGATTCCTGGGAGTTTCCCTAGAACCCTGTTTCTTCCTTACCCCATAATGTCTCCCTCTATCAAGATATCTCGTCATTGCTCTCCCACTCTGTCCCTGTTCTAGCTGGATCATTCCATTCCCTCATGTTCTTATCTCCCCATCACCTCCCCCCCCCCAGTTTTGCCCCCAGTTTACTCTGGAGATCTCACCTACTTACCCTTCCCAGGGCGATCCATGTGTCTCTCTTAAAGTACTCCTTGTTACCTCGCTTCTTTGGAGCTGTGGGTTGTAGTCTGGTTATCCTTTGCTTTACATCTAGTATCCACTTATGAGTGAGTACATACCATGTTTGTCTTTCTGAGTCTGGGTTACCTCACTCAGGATGATTTTCTAGTTCCATCCATTTGCTTGCATATTTCATGGTGTCATTTTTTTTTATAGCTGAGTAATATTCCATTGTGTATATGTACCACATTTTCTTTATCCATTCTTCAGTTGAGGGGCATCTAGGTTGTTTCCAGGTTCTAGCTATTACGAATAATGCTGATATGAACATAGTTGAGCATGTGTCCTTGTGGTATGATTGAGCATGCCTTGGGTATATACCCAAGAGTGGTATCATTGGGTCTTGAGGTAGATTGATTCCCAATTTTCTGAGAAACCGCCATACTGATTTCCAAAGTGGCTGTACAAGTTTGCACTCCCAACAACAGTGGAGGAGTGTTCCCCTTGCTCTAAGTCCTCTCCAACATAAGCTGTCATCAGTGTTTTTGATCTTAGCCATTCTGACCGGTGTAAGGTGGTATCTCAGAGTCATTTTGATTTGCATTTCCCTGATGACTAAGGATGTTGAGCAGTTCCTTAAATGTCTTTCTACCATTTGAAATTCTTCTGTTGAGAATTCTCTGTTTAGATTTGTACCCCACTTTTTAATGGGATTGTTTGGTATTTTGATGTCTAGTTTCTTGAGATCTTTATATATTTGGAGATCAGCTCTCTGTCAGATGTGAGGTTGGGGAAGATCTGTTCCCATTCTGTAGGCTGTCATTTTGTCTTATTTACTGTGTCCTTTGCCTTACAGAAGCTTCTCCGTTTCAGGAGGTCCCATTTATTAATTGTTGCTCTCAGTGTCTGTGCTACAGGTGTTATCTTTAGGAAATACTCTCATGTGTCAATGTATTCAAGACTACTTCCTGCTTTCTCTTCTGTCAGGTTCAGTGTAACTTTGATCCACTTGGGCTTGGGTTTTGTGCATAGCAATAGATATGGATCTGTTTGCAACCTTCTACATACTGACATCCAGTTATGCCAACACCATTTGTTGAAGATGCTTCTTTTTCCATTGTACAATTTTGGCTTCTTTGTCAAAATTAGGGTCTTCAATTTAATCCCATTGGTCCACATGTTGGTTTTTATGCCAATACCAAGCTGTTTTTTTTATTACTATAGCTCTATAGTAGAGCTTGGAGTCAGTGATGGTGATGCTTCCAGAAGTTGCTTTATTGTATTTCTTTGTGCTTTATAAAATACATGGTAGGCTAAAGCTAATGTGCATGTGGTTTCCTTTTTTTTTTTTTTTTAGGGGAATTCAAGGAAACATGATGCATTGCAAAGTCTGAATTTGTTCTTTAATATGCAAATATATGCAATTTAAATGGAATAACAAAGAGGAGTTGTAATATTTCACCTAAGATTAGGGAACCTCAGTCAGAGTTCTGTACTAGGGGACATTTTCAGATAGATGGTAGTTATCTTTGAGATGTCACATCTTGCTGCTGTCCTGAAGAAAAGGACTGGAACAACTTTCCTGACAAGGAAGCTGAGTCTGCTTCACAAAGTGTTTCCTGTATTTTACACTTAATATTCCTGTTTCCGCCCCTAGCATATATTCACACTTAATGAATTTCCTGTTAATTTTAAAATAAATTTCTATTATGGACTATTTTAAAAGAGTTGTCTATTTTGAGTTGTCCACAGCACAGAGTTAAATCACTTCCCTTCCAGGAACAATGCTTGACTTTGAACTGAAAATCTGACCATGAAATTTAAGCATTTTGTTCATTTAAATGTGTCATATTTTCTTTTTGTTTTCAATACAATAGTTTATAAATTTGTAACATCTAAGTCTGTTTCTGTTATTTCCCTTTTTTTAATGACTGGAAGCCAGTCTTAAGAGATTTGAAAATGGCATCTTTTCAAAATAGAAAAATGAAATGTTTTGTTTTCAAAGGAACCCAAACCATGTTTTGTAAACCAGTAATATATTTAATGCTTATACTGATTCTAAGTAAAATAATGAGTTGTTTTCCCATAAACTGAAGTGCAAGTAAAATTAATATCCTGACAGTGATCTCTATGCCACTAATGCTGGTGGCAATGGAAGGCTAAATGTGTGCTGTGGGATGTTCTGTATGCCAAATTGTTCTGATTGGTCAACAAATAAAACACTGATTGGCCAGTGGCTAGGCAGGAAGTATAGGCAGGACTAACAGAGAAGAGAAAAGAAAGAACAGGAAGGCAGAAGGAGTCACTGCCAGCCGCTGCCAGGACAAGCAGCATGTGAAGATGCTGGTAAGCCATGGGCCACGTGGCAGGGTATAGATTTGTGGAAATGGATTAATTTAAGCTATAAGAACAGTTAGCAAGAAGCCTGTCACGGCCATACAGTTTGTAAGCAATATAAGTCTCTGTGTTTACTTGGTTGGGTCTGAGCGGCTGTGGAACTGGCGGGTGACAAAGATTTGTCCTGACTGTGGACCAGGCAGGAAAACTCTAGCTACAAATGTGCAGTGTGATTAATGATAAAAATGAATCTTTTGTACTTATTTGCTCTACCACCAATAATAGTATTGCTTGTATAAATTTAATATTCTTATGTAAATAAACCATTTTAAAACTTAAATGTGTTTCAATTGGAAATATATCACAATCTCTTTTCCTTGTTACATCTTTATAAATAAATAATACTGTAAGAAAGGTACAGAGCTTAAATGTTAGTGAGGAATCGCTTACCATCTCGGAAAGTATCACTGGACACTGAAGGAACACATTTGTGTGCAATGAAGCTTCTCCACTTGATTCACAAAGGTTTTGCTTTTAAATAGGAATTTCTGGAATATTATAAACTTATGTGTCATTTTAAAATATTATTTACACAGTGATCTCTACTGAATATTAACTATCATGGAACACCACTCATATAGGACCCTTATGCCATAGAACTCTATCGAGGCTCTAGAGGAGATTGCTGCTATTTCTTGAGTGCTGTGAAGGGAAATGGCAATACAACTTCCTCGTTATTTGTTTATTGTCATTGTTGTTTTTAGTTCATAAACTTTAGTACTGGCCCAGTTGAAGGAGAGAGCTAAAGGCGGTCCCAGCCTTCTTAATTCTCGATCTCCTCAGGAATGCCATTAACAACAGTTCAAGCATGTGGTTGGGGATACTGTTCACAGTGGCTTATGATAATCCACATTTATAGCTATTTTTTCACCAGGTATTTCTAAGCTGTGTCTCAGTTTCTCGCAAAGCTGAAGTTCTGTGTTGTTTCCTTTGTTTTGTGGAGGTTTCTCTTGGAAACTAAAGTTTCATGTGCCCCTCTTACTTGGATGTTTGCAGTAAAGGTTGCATTAATTTAAAATTGTAGACTTTGTGGCTAAGAGGAACATCAGAGCTAATCATTTCCATTCCGATTCCTTTGCTGACTCCAGCTTTGGTCTTCGGTGCCTCTTGCCCAGTTCCTTGACACTCTTTAACTTTCCTCTCAGATTTTGCTGTTCTCTCACTCCCATTCATTGCCACTCTGATCGGGTTTCAGTGTTTCCTCTTGGACAAAAGCCTCCAGAATTCCGCCTTTTGTCAAGACATCTTTATCTCCATTCTATTCCCTCTGCCTTCTGTCCTGTCCTTGTATTTAGTACTTCCATAGCCTACACAAACTTGCCATCATGTGAGCTTAGGGAATTTTACTTTTGCTTTTTAGTTCTTACTTCTCTTTTATTAAGTTTTCCAAAAAACGAACATAAATTGTCTATGAATTGCTACACTCCCTTCTAGGTTCAGCAGGCATTTTTGTCTCTCCCTTTTAAGCATCCTAGGTTCTCTCTGAATTCTTTGCAAAGGGGTACATATCCTTCTTCCAGAAATGCCACTGTACTTCTTGTGGTTTTGTTTATTTTATCCTACTTTTCATGGCTAGATTGCAATCTTAGGATATAGGAAATATTTAGGTTACAGAGTCGAGTGTATCTGGTTTCTGATCCGTTTCTTATGTATGTCTGCCTTAGGTAAGGACTATCTTGTGGTAAGAATTCTTTTATATTCAGATACTCCCTTCTTTGCATGCCAAGCTGTATGTTGAAGGATAAATAATGCTTATTTATGGAGGAATGCTATTTTAATATTTAGTTAAACAATGTCCTGAAGAATCTCAATGTTTTTGCCACCCACAGAGAAATAACTTCCTCATCTTAAAAAAAGATCATACTACAGACACAGTGAAGGAATTTGTGTGTGGGAATGGAATGTGGAGTGCACCATGAGAGGAGTAGCTGAAGATGACGGTGTCATGTGCATGTGTATTCACATATTCAGAAAAGACTCTGTTTTCTTTTTTTTCAAGTTTTATATGAGCTCACTTATAGTAATTATTTAGAGCCAGCTGGGGTCATTTTGAATCTTAATGCCTATTTCTAGTTTTGAGTAGGGAAATTGATATGGCATAATAGATTACAGGACATTTCAGTCTCTGTTTTATTTTATTATGGAATATCTTCTATGCATAACATTACTAGACAGAAAAAAACCTAGTATGTTTGTAAATAGAATATGCACAATGGTTTACTAACTTAAATAATAGAACCATATAATTAGGCTCCTGAAAAGAATAATTTACCTTTATACTGTTCTTGTTTCTATGATGGAAGATATAGCATGTATAGCATAGAAAATTTTTAGTGCTAGTTGTATTTATCTTAAACTCAGCCTACAGGGCTAGTGGCTTAAGCTTGAGCTGAAAGAACACTAACAAAAATCTTGATGTCAGAAGAATGCCCTGGTCTGGACTTTCATGCTGTTCGTAGGCAGGTGTCTGAGGTTACTCTGCACACAATGTTGCGTTTACTCATGGCTGAATGAGCAAATGACTGAATTTCAATGCTATTAATTAAATTTGTAGAAGAGCTCCTCATACCTCTAAATCATTTTCCTGGGAACATTTTGTAACTTAGCCCTGTAACAATAATTTCTTGGTGAGTGTATAAAGTGTTGGCAACCTTTTCAATGCCCTCTTTTCAAGAAAAATAGTATTCCAAGGGCATTTGAAGTGACTGCAATAATTTCAGATGCCTCTAAGATACTGAATAGAGTGAATACAGAGCCTCTGCTTGATTACTTCGGACATTTAAAATATGATTTAATTTGAGTTGTAGATTCATTTTTATTCTGTTGAACTCAGTGGCAAGTGTGGAAGGAAACACAGAACTAATAAAAACTGATGCTTTAATTAATATGTATTTTGCAAAGCCTCAGTATAAATAAAGCTCTTTTTCATGCCATAATAATTTTTAATTACACTATGAATGGATTATAAAAATATAACTTCTCTTTTTTTGCTTTCTGATCTCATGTATCCACTCCTCAGTCTCCAAAGGAGCAGGCATAACATAAATTTTGGAAGCAGCCTTCCATTTAGTCATATCTCTGCTGTAATTTCTCCATTGTTATTCGCTGCCATCACATCCAGTACTGACAGTCCATCTCGAGCTCCGTGGAATCAGAGGCCTATCACCAAATTTGCAAACCCCCATATCTGAGGATATTACCCCTTTAACCTGCTGCTTCTATATATTCACAGAATCATTCGAACTCTCAGCAGCAACCCTGCTAACCTGAAAGTTTAGTTTCAGTTAATTTTAAGACCACAGACAATTGCAGTAAACAGCATCAGGTGATGCTGTGAACAGTTGGACAAAGACTTGTGTTCCTTTAGTTGTGTTGTAAAAACAGAAGGAAACTTGAAGCCATAGGGCCTCAATGGCCACTGCAGATAAGACACCTTGGCATTAGAGAGGCCTTCATTTCCAATATACCTTCTGGGACACTAGGAGAGCCAAAGGACCTGTCATCTCACTAGTAGTGCTGCTTATGTATTAGGGGTTTGATTGTATAGGCACAGGAGTCAAGAAGGCCGAGGTGTTTTGCTCATCATCCTGGACTGATGGTGGGCCACTATCCTAAGTGAAAGAAGTCCACTAATGATACACAGCTCATGAAGAATATTTAGTGTTATGCCTTATGACTTCCAAGTAAACTCTATGGGTGGGCTGAAGTCAAGACTCCTGACATACTTTGCAGCGAGAACATTGACATTTAGGGAGCATAAGTGACATGCCACAGCCACAACACTGACAAGTAATAGAAATGGAACAGTAAAGTAATTGCCTCTCTGGGGACAGAGATCCCTGAAACTCTGAGGCCCGCAGTTCATACTCTGGCTCAATGAATCACTAGCCTCCCTCCATCTCCTTTTCAAATAACTAAACCAAAGATTTCTGTGTAGAGAGAGCTGGGCGATGCATTAAAAATATGTGAGCCAAGAGGAAGATAGAGTTCTATGACCCACCCATCTGTTTCCATTCCTGTTTATGATGCATTTTAAAATCAATGAGCCCCCAACCCCTTGAAGATCTAATGTAAGATCTAACTTGGGGCCAGTTTACATTGTCTGCTGTCTCATGTTGAATGATCTTGATGATGAGTGGAATATGTAACCAGTATCTGCCTCTCTACTGAACTGTATCAGAACGTGGGGCATTCCAAGTCAGCTATCACAGGATGGCTTAGTCAGTATTGCTTTCCTTTAGCTGACCAAGCTGTATAAGCAATTACTAGTAATAAATAGATAATTAACCACCAGGGCTCATTTTTTTTTCCTGACTAAGGAATCATTTGCTCTGACCATCTTGGGATCTTGACTTAATAATGTATATAGTAAGCTCTCTTCAGGTATCTGTGGGATTTCTAATGATTTTATGTATAGTAAGAAAGGTTTTAGTGAACAGAGGACAGCCAGGGAAATACAGAGTAAATACACGTAGTGAACCCTCTATGCTATTTTAAAATATTTACCAACAGTGGAACAGTCTGTTGTTCTTTCGGTGAACTCTGCTAAGTTAGTCAGGTTGACTACAAACCTGCGAGACCCCAGTGCACCTGTTCAGCGACTGTTTCATAGTAGATGGGAAATGTGAAGCAAATTATAAATGGAGACCCTAGAAACCATGATCAGTGTGAAAACCATATGTGAAAATATACTCCCTGTATGGATGTTCATGATGCCAATGGGAGTGACTAGGAAGAGAAACACTTTGAAAAGGGTCATTCTTCCTTTCATTAGGAGTCTCCTACACTGGGTCTTCCAGAAAGGATGCAATTAAGATGTTCAGTTGATGAGCACAGTGGTGTGATAAGTTAAAAGCCTTTCCTGGGAGGTAGTTGAAAAATTCTATCACTGAAGATAACGAAGAATTAATTCATAATACAGAGAGAGTGTGATGTGGGATGTCCTTTTTTTACACTGTGAATATCTGCTGCTTTTATTGGCTAATGAATAAAGTTGCTTTGGCCTATGGCAGGGCAGAATATAGTTAGGCAAGAAAGCCAAACTGAATACAGGGAGAAAGAAGGGCGGAGCTGAGAGAAACACCATCCAGCTGCCCAAGGAGCAAGATGCCAACAGACTGGTAATGCCACGGCCACATGGCAATATATAGATTAATAGAAATGGGTTCATTTAAATTGTAAGAGATAGTTAATGATAAGCCTGAGCAATAGGCCAAACAGTTGGTAATTAATATTAAGCCTCTGAATGATTATTTACCAGTGGCCACAGGACAGGGCAGGACAGTGAAAAGCATCTGGCTGCGAGAGTGCTTCAACAAGCTGGCAGGAAACCACTGCCTCCTTTCCTTGCTCCTCTTTCCTCATCCTTCCTCCTCCTTTCCTTCTTCTTTTTTTAACTGGAGGCCACAACACCTGTGTGACTTTCCTGGAGAGACTAAATGATACATTCATGGGCTGGGAAGATGGCTTAGTGATTAAGAGAACTTGTTGCTCTTGCAGAGGACTATTTTCTTCAGTTTCCAGTACCCACATGGTGACTCACAGCCATCAATAACTATTTCCAGAGCATCTGATGCACTCTTCTGAACACCATGGACATAAGGCACACATCTTGCACAGACATACATGCAAACAAAACACTCATACATGCAAAATAAATAAATAAACCTAAAAAAAAGATTTAAAAATGCATCTATTCATCCCAGATAGGGAGGGAACTGGCAGGCCAAACAATTCTACTCAACTGCATGAACCAATGAGTTTGTTAGAATTGTTTGCAGGAGTAAGGGTGACTCAAAGACAACCATAGAACCAAGAAGTTCCCCAGGCAACTAGTAAGCAGCCATCCTACAGGTGACCCCATGTGGTATGAATGACACATGAAAGGTGTACATCTGGAGTTCCACTTGCAAGATGCACGACTCCCAGGCAGCTAGCTGCATCACTAAATAAGCCCTGGGAAACTAATGAGAAGCTAAACTATCCATAGGTCCCTCCTCAGTTTTTTTTTTTACTTGTTTATTTATTTTGTTTGTTTTGTTTTGTACCACTTACATAAATTCAAGGACAAGAGGAGCATAATGAGGGTCTCAGGAAGATTCGTGAACTTCATGAACTCTGAAGATCTTGAGTTCCTTGGTACCTCTGACCCTCACCCCTTCTTTATACAAAGACATGCCTTTAGCCTGATCTATAAGGGTCTTTGCAGGCGATCACTGATGGAGAGATTTAAGGTGGCAATGATTGTGTCCAATGCAGAAGAAATTGATACACAAGGGTAAGTGGAGGTTAGCCTCTTGCCTTTGCCTGAGTAGTGGGTAGGAGGCAGAGAGTACCAAATAATATGAACATGGCGCACCCAAACTTGTCAGAAATATTTTTGGCCACGGCAGTTAGACTTCTTAGAGGTGCTATGTAATGCCTGGTTATATTGCAGACTTTTACCTATGACTATAATGGGTTTATTAAAAGGAGAATAGAAATATTTTTTATAGCTACTGTGTATAATAGTCAATGTCATGTTTCATCTAGCCAACTGAAATTATTTTAATTTGATTTTTTTTGGGTATCTTCATCACAGATTCATATGCATTTATCAGAGATGTATAAGATAAATCTCACAGTTGTCTGCACTGAATCGATATTTCTCATTCCTCATTCACTATATTTAAATTTTTTAAATTCCCTTTAAGTAATTTAATGGCAAAATTTTCTTGCATTTCATTTTATTTTATGGTTAATTTTTACCAGTTTTCTTTTTATAGTTTTTTCTTTATTTTATTTTATTTTATTTTATTTTATTTTTTTACATCTCAACCCTCCTCTCTTCCCAGTTCCTGCCCTCCTCCCCTCCATCCTATACATTCCTCCTCCGCTGTTTCTCTTCAGATACAGTCGGGGCCTCCTGTGGATATCAGCCAACCATGGTATATCAAATTGCAGTGAGACTAGGCACCTCCTCTTCTATTAATGCTGTCAAGTAGGAAGAATGGGTCTCACTCGTTTCATAACATCTGTTAGCTCCATTATTTCTGTGTTTAGTTTTTGTCAAGGTGACCTGTCCATTGGTGAGAGTGGAGTGTTGAAGTCACCCACTGTTAATGAATGAGGTTAATGTATGATTTAAGCTTTCATAATGTTTCTTTTACAAATGTGGGTGTCCTTGCATTTGGGCATAGATGTTCAAAATTGAGATGTCATCCTGGTGGATTTTTCCTTTAATGAGCATGAAATGTCCTTCTCTATCTTTGGATTAATTTTGGTTTAAGTGTATTTTGTTAGATATTAGGATAGCTACACCAGCTTGCATATTAGGTCCATTTGTTTTAAAAATCTTTTTCCGACCATTTACTCTGAGAAAATGTCTGTCTTTGATGTTGAAGTGTGTTTCTTGTATGCAGCAGAAGGATGGATCCTGTTTTCCTATCCATTCTGTTAACCTGTGTCTTTTTATTGGCAGATTGAGTACATTGATATTGAGAGATATTAATGATCACTAATTGCTAATTCCTGTTATTATGTTGGTGGTGGTGATTGTGTGTGTGTGTGTGTGTGTATGTGTGTGTGTGTGTGTGTGTGTGTGTGTTTCCCTTCTTTGGGTTTTGCTGGTGTGAGATTATCTATTGCCTGGTTTTTGTAGGTGTTAACTTCCTTAGGTTTTAGTTTTCCTTCTAGTACCTTCTGTGGGGCTGGATTTGTGGATAGATATTATTTAAATTTGACTTTGTCATGAAATATTTTGTTTTCTCCATCTATTGTGATTGAAAGTTTTGCTGGGTATATTAGTCTGGGCTGGTATCTGTGGTCTTTTTGAGCCTGCAATATATCTGTCCAGGCCCTGTTGGCTTTTAGAGTCTCTGTTGAGAAGTCAGGTGTAATTCTTACAGGTCTGCCTTTATATGTTACTCGGCATTTTTCCCTTATAATTCTTAATAATCTGTCCTTACTCTGTGTGTCTTGATTATTATGTGACTCAGGTCTTTCTTTTATCATCCAACCTATTTGGTGTTCTGTAAGTGCCTTGTACATTTTTAGGCATGTACTTTATGTTAGGGAAACTTTCTTCTATGATTTTGTTAAATATATTTTCTGGGTTTTTGAGCTGGGATTCTTTTCCTTATTCTATTCTTATTGTTCTCAGGTTTGGTCTTTTCATTGTGTCCCAGATTTCCTCGCTGCTTTGTGTTAGGAGTGTTTTAGATTTTCCTAGTAAGCTTTCTTATTGCTTCTGTTTATGTTTGTTATGTTTTTTTTCTGTTCATTGTTTATGTTAATAGTTTAAGCAAACCATTTTATTCTTTTGTTGTTCAATACTACTAATAAATCCTTTTGTCAAATTTGTTTTTCTGTTATCAGTGATTATTTACCTATGTGTGATGATATTGTATTTGTACTCTAATAAATAAGGCTTGCCTGGGGATCTGAGGACAAAGTCAGCCACTATATTAAACATAGAAGTCAGGCAATGGTAGCACACGCCTTTAATCCTAGCATTAGGGAGGCAGAGATCCATTTGGATCTCTGTGAGTTCAAGGCCACACTGGGAGCAGAGCCAGGCGTGGTGGCACATGCCTTTAATCCCAGCACTAGTTAATCACAGAGGTCTGGAGGTCTGTACAGACAGACAGGAAGTGATAGAGCTGGGCGAAAAGAGGAAGTGATGTAGCTGGGCAGAAAGAGGGAGTGAGATGGAAGGGACAGAACGGTATATAAGGCATGAGTGTACAGGAAGTAGCTCTCATGGGCTGAGGATTTCCTAGCGGTAAGAACTTGTAGCTGGCTTGTTCTGTTCCTCTGATCTTTCAGCTTTCACCCTAATATCTGGCTCTGGGTTTTTTATTAATAAGACCTTTTAAGATTCGTGTTACACCTATGAAGTTGTTTTTTAATTTGTATTTTACATGTATATATCCTTGTATAATATACATACAAACACACACACACACACACACACACACACACACACACACACACACACACACACAAGTATATATGCTTTCATTGTTCTTGTGTGCGTTGCTCCAGATGACAGAAGAAGAAGGTAACATCCATAGAATCGGTGTGCTCAATTCACTTCCCGGCCGGTTTGTTGCTTTCTTAGTTGTTTACTAGTGTGTGGGAGTGGACTTTTATACACAATGACTCATTTCAACGATGAAGTACTCTGCTCAGTGTCTTTGCTGAGTCTTTGTTAACTCATTACTTAAGTTTGTGGTGTCCACACGGCAGTGTTCCAGCTGAGCTCAAGACATGCTTGTGGCTTTCGGTGCCTTTGTTGCATGTGTTGCTAATAGTTCAGCAACTGTGAAACCTGAATGAGCTTTAAGACTCTAGTCATGTATTTGTGGCCTAGGTGTTTTATTACTTCATATATCCACCACTAAAGGCTAATTTTTAATTTTCACCAAAACCTTGAAAAGTCGTTGCTTTACAGATGAAAAACACAACATGTAAACGATTAAAGTAGCTTGCCTTTTGGGTTAGTGAGATAATTAAGACTTCTGATCAACAAGGCTCACTGACTTGGTGTGTAACAGCCTTTAATAACTGTGAGTTTCATTATTGTAGTTTCTTATTTGTAC
The DNA here is from genome assembly GCF_049852395.1 of Peromyscus maniculatus bairdii. Classification (NCBI taxonomy): domain Eukaryota; kingdom Metazoa; phylum Chordata; class Mammalia; order Rodentia; family Cricetidae; genus Peromyscus; species Peromyscus maniculatus. Next base: position 67,349,213 of record NC_134864.1, on the reverse strand, counting down.
TGATGATAATGCCTCAACTGAGCTTCAGCATAGCTGAGGTACTGTTTCTCTGAGTCCAAAGCCTTGTGATTTTAGATACCTTTAGGGATACAAATGGGGTGAACAGTAAATGCAGTTTTATTTCTTCTCTCTCTGAGCAGAGTTCCTAATTATTTCCATGAAGCAGGATATTAATGACCTTCTAGAATATATTCCCTTTCCTATTGCTGGCTTCCACTTACAAAGCCAACCTTTAGCTATTAGGGCTGACTGAACAGACTGTGGCCATTGTGTGACTCAGCACAGCTCTCTTGTCCTGGCTGCAGACTCAGCGGATCAGCAGGCTGCCTGTGTGCAGCTTTGGTCTGTGGTGGAGAGGCTTATCTGGAAAGCCCGAGAAAAACAAATAAGATGCCAATGGAAATGGGTTGTGGGCTCTAACTTCTGTGTGGTGTCTGGTGTCAGGTTTAGGAACCATATGTCCAGAGAGCTATTGTATTGTAGGGCTATTTAGCAAATAGTCTGGTGTCAGATTCCAGATAAAACACGTTTACATTTTGTGCTGAGACCATTTTTATCAGGGAGTGCTGTGTTTTGCAAGTACTCACATGAGAACAAGATGCCTAGTGTACACAATGCAACTGACGAGTTCCCCAAGGACCCACAGAGAGATGCCATTCCTGTGTCGATAAAGCACTCTTTGTTTCACAGACATTTGCCTCATTTTGGACAGGAATGTTTGAATCCAAACAGATGAAGCAGGCCCTGTTCTGCTGCTGCCTGCAAATTGGGAACGATTGCTTAGTGACCTGTGATAACTGTTGCTTGTAGGGAAAAGAGAGGTGTGTTTGTTTTTCTGATTTATTTAACAAGTGTCCTTGGAACTAGCTGCATGTTGAGACTTTGGTAACAGGACTTGGACTTACAGCTTCAGCACCTCCTATTTCCCAGGCTTTGTCCAGAATCTTGGGCAGTATTCACATGATTATGTGTAAATTTGCAGTTAGGATGTTATGGTCTCTTTGTGCCTCTGCTACCATGTCTATCATACTTCCCAGGTTACAAAGTGGTGTCACACTTGCTGTGGACAATCTTGGAATCTGGCTAATGGAATATTGTTTCGGGTACATTTATTATGGATTTAGTTCTTAATTGTAGTGTGAGTCACCTGAAACATCAATTTGAAAGTGAAAAATTCGGAATATCAGCAATTCTATGAGATCAGTGAATACTAACTACTTGTAGTTACTGAACTAGTAAAGTTTTGTTTTACTGTCTACTAGGAGCCTCCTCCTGCTCCTGTTGTTTCTGAGTGAGCCTCTGCACCAAGAGTGATGATGAGTAAGTGTAGAAACAGGGGCCACTGTGAGGACCTGGTACCAGCATCACGGGGGCAGAGATGAAACTGTACTCCTGCTAACAGAGGACAGACAGAATCACAGAGTTACGAAAAACATACCCGGCTTAGTAATTATCTGAAAATATAAATATTTGTCCTTGAGTTTTATTATCTTTATGATAAATTATTTAAATTTGTTGTATTTTGCAGTTGGTGGCCTCCTTCTTCCTTTGCTTCTGCCTTCCTTTCAGCTGGAGATTGAATCTAGGATCATCTGCTTGGGAGGAAAGAAAGACCTCCACTACCAGCCCTAAGATTTATTTTGTAACGCTTCTTTATGCCCATTGTACAAATTTCAACATTCATTGTACTGGATTTGACCCTGATGGGAAGTGTATGGAATGAGTCTCTGTGCTGAACACATTTCCTTTAGGAATTGGGACATCATTTTCAGGGGTTGTGTTTATAATTTCTTAAATTGGACAGATTCCCTTTCAGTGGAAAAAAACGTATGTCACTGGATAAAAGGACAAAGGAAGGCTGCTTCAGCATGTGTGGAGTTAAGTTCCTAGGGGTAGGTCAGTGTTAGTTGTCTGATATTATTCAGCCTACCAGTTTCCTCTCTTCCTTGTTCATACTCTTTCCATTCAACACAATGAAGATAGGCAGGCACCATGAGTGACTGAGATTTTTATCATATGGAACTGGGGATGGGCTCGAAAGACCCTTTTCTCTAATACAATTCCAGAGTTCGCTTCATTTCCCCATTACAATCAGCAAATACATTACTTGATAATGGATTCTCCACCACTGTTAATTCTTTAGTTTGCACAAGTGGAACAGAAATTTGGCCTTCCCCCTTGTTTTTTCCTTTAATTGCATCAGCCTCGGGGGTCTGAGAAGCTGTAAGAGAAGAAGCAGTGCTTTTCTGATTGCTGTGCACATCGAGCAAGCAAATGTCATGAATAGAAAATCAAGAAATTAGTGGTTCTACTAACGTCCCTTCCTCACTGATCTTGTCTTTCGTGAATTCCTTGCTTGCTCACGGCATGAAGTGTCCTGCGATTGAAGGCTGTACTTGTTTTATTCATGGTAAGAGCAGGTAGATAGGTGTATACTAAAATATGTAATACTCTCTTGCCTTTTGGAATCTATATTTCTGTCATTTTTTCAGTTTTTTAACAAAATCAGAGACATCTATGCTGTACATCAAAGATCATGAATCAGTTCCTAATCACCTCCTGTCTTACCAAAAGCCAGGAGAATTGTTCTTAAAGAAGTGTTGTTTATATATCATGTTTAGAAACCATATTCAAAAGGTAATTGCCATTCCATCTACATTGACTCACTCAATACATCATATTTGCAAGCCAGATATGTGCCAGGTCCTGTCAGATGTTAGGGAGACCACAAAACACAAACAGACAAAAGTCCTTGCTCTCTGAGTGCTGACATTTTAGTGTGGAAGAAAGAAAAACAACAACAATGAATAGGAGGTCAGACAGTAATGCATGTGATGGGAGAGAGATACATTAGCCAAGAGTGCAGGATACTTAGATCTTCTCCTCCAGATCTGTCCACCAGTCTTGTGCATTTTGTTTTCCCTCTGGCAGGCAAACCAGTCTCTTTGTCTTAATAGGTCTCTTGGGAAGAGATCTGAGGCAGGGAGAAGTGTGAGTTTCAGCTCCTTTCTTTAGCAGGTACTTTGGGCTCATGACTACCTTCCAGTTTCTAGCACTTTTCTCAAAGCAGCCTTCTGTACTGTAATTTTTTTCTAGTTTCAACTATCTTACTTTCATCATGTCCCTTCAGGGCTGATGCTGGCAATAGCTCTGCTATTACTATCCCAAGGATAGACAGACAGCATCCCCTCCCCACCCCCCACCCCCGTCCTTTCTGCTTCCTTGTCAATAATCTTTCATTATTCTCTTCAGTTTTAGTGTGGCACCTATTTGCCAAGACACTGACCTGTAGATGAAATTCTAAACAGTCTTAGTAAATAAGAAACACAGAGCCAAATACAGAGTTAAAGCCAAAGAGATCAGAGCAAGAGCCATGACTACCTTATCTGACCACCTCGCTGCCATCACTTCCTCCGAGAGGATTTCTCCTTGTGTGACTTATATTTTTATTGCTTTCCTGTTCTGCCTTCTCATTGGCTCTAAGCCCAGCCACATGACTTCCTCGTTACTGCATGTCTATACAGACCTCCTGGTCTCTATGGTTGGTACTGGGATTAAAGACTGGGTCACCACGCTTGGCTGTGTCCTTGACCACACAGAGACTCTGCCTGCCATGTGATCAGGATTAAGGGTGTGTGCTACCACTGCCGGACTTCTACTTAATGGCTATTTGACCTCTGATCTCCAGCCAACTTTATTTATTAACATACACATAAAATATCACCACACTGACCAATACAGGTATCAGTTTTGGTGTATTCAAAAGATGGCTCGGCATTGCTAGTGATGCAGAGGAGGCAGAGAGAAGGTCATGCAGGGTTATGCAAGGGAATCTTTCTTCAAGATGGAGCAATGACTCTTTCCTTAGAATCCTGGATTTGCAGTAGGGTGGGCTAGGTGAGGGATGGAATGAAATAAGCAAATGGAGGAGTTGTTGGAATTTAGTTAGTGATTTCTGACAGATCTGGAAGAACAAGATCATAGAGAGCTTTCCTAGAGTTTATAGCCAGTGTCAGACTGGAAGCCGCTAGTACATCGCTGTCCATACTGCTTGGAGACTTTCCATCAGCAGCAGAAGTGGAACAGGGAGGCTGTCAGGACGCTGCTGAAGAAGGTGATGGTGATGATGCATTTCGGCTGTTTGAGGAGAGTTTTCTTATGGATATGTCATGCTAAGAGAAGAATCTGGAATGATGCCAAGTTTAGCAATCAAATGGGTAGGCTTGTCTTTTATGTTCTGAGGACCTCCTTTGGAGGAAGAATCTAGAGAAGGTTAGTGATTTGATGTTGATCCTGTCAACATGCCTCACAGCTAGTGTACTGAGTTGGCAGTTCATGGGAAATGTCCAACCTGAAAACATAAATTAAGAGTCATCAATAAATAGATGATATTTAAAATTGAGAGACTATTGAAGTTTCTTAGGTTGTTGATTCTCAAATACTTTACTATGATATTTATATTTTTACTGTAACTATATGATGGTTGGGTCAATTCAGTGAACTTTAAAACACTCACACACACACACACGCACGCACGCACGCACGCACGCACGCACGTACGCACCTGGCAATGTGCTTATCTGTTAAAATATTGGTGTCTTTGTAAAGTCATAGGTAGGCATACCAAGTGTAAGTATAACAAAAATCTGTTTGAAAATACTTTCTCTTAAGAAGGCATTTTATGTAAATGCTGGAAAGTGAGTGTAATCACTGTTTTTCCTGCCAAGCAGAATTAAATTTTAACTCTGAGGAGAGAACATAAGGAACTTTACTGCAGCTGTCTTCCAGATGACAATTTCCTTATAAAGTGCAATGATTTTAAGCCATTTGCTTACAGTGTGGCATATTTATATGTATAAAATTTCAATTACTTCGACTTTCTGTGATTTCTGTTAACTTTCTAGGATTTTGGATAAAAGATAATTTGCAATAATGAAATCATCATCATTCAAACCACTAGCTAGATTTAGTGCCAGCCGATGGAAGCCCAGGAGAATAATTTTGTCACTAACCAGCCATGGGAATTCATAGCAGAACTTCACTGGGTTTAATCACTTTGTTTGGAATGAAAAATTAAATTGGACTTCTGATATGTATTCAGCTCCACAGGCTCTCTGTGTCTTCTCCAGACTTGTCACAATGGGCCAGGAATGCCAGGAGTGCCTGAGAGAGGCTGGCTGGGTCCCACTCTCTGTTCCAGCCTCATAGCTGTCTTCCCAGGTAGCTCCCCCTTTTTGTCTCTGCAGCATAATTTAGTCAGAAGATTCCTTAATTATATGGTCTCAGGATCTCCTAGTTCAGACAGCCCGTGGAAATGAGCTCTTTCAACCTCTGTCTTGATACAGAATACCCACCACATCCTTGAGAGTAGTTATTCAAAATCTATTTGCAGAGTGCCAGCAGCTCATTAGCTAGGATGGTAACCCTTGGCCCTTTGTAACAGCTGCCATGCTTTCTTTTGCCCAGCCAAAACAAATATATTTAAAACCTCCACTTTTTGGTCATTTTACCATAAGGATTTGTAAACACTTCTGTGGTGTAGTGGCTTTCAAAGTTTACTGTATGTAAGGGTCACTTAGAGGGTTATGGTGAAAACTGTAGAATCCCTATCCCAGAGTGATTTTATTAGATCAGGGATAGGCTCCAACAATCTACAAATCGTGTGTGTGTGTGTGTGTGTGTGTGTGTGTGTGTGTGTGTGTGTGTGTGTATCTGTGTCTGCGCATGCATGCATGAATATGTGTGTGCATTTGCACACATGTGGAAGTCAGAGGTCAACTTCAATTGTTGCTCCTCAGAAGCCCTCCTCTTTGTTTTTTGAGATACTGTCTTGCACAGTCCCTATAATCCCAGGGCTTGCCAGTTAATCTAGGTTGTGTGCCTCGGTTGCCCAATGTTGGGATTACAATAATGCACCACTGTGCTCCATCTGGTCCATACTCAGGTCCTCATGGTTGTGCAGTGAGCAGCCTGCAAGGTACATTTTAACAAACATGCCACATCATTAATGAATGAAGATTTTATGATAATTTACCACAAACATGTGACATGGAAAATTCTGTTATAAAGTAGTTTGTATACCTGGGTATGAAGGCTGTGGCTTTAATTCTAGTACTCAGGACGCAGAGACAGGCAGATTTCAATGAGTTCAAAAGCAGTCTGGTTACACAGGGAGTTCCAGGCCAGGAAGGGCTAAACAGTGAGACCCTGTCTCAAAAACAGAAACATAACAACAACAACAACAACAAAAAAAAAACTTAATGTAGTACAAGTCCACTTTTGGAATGCTCCAACCTTGGAGCATTTTATGCACTATTTTAATGAACTTGGGAAATTCGGTAACCAGTCCTTCTGCTCTGTCTTGTGGGAACATCACAGTACATAGATGGGAGGAGATGCTGGGGAGACCAGTAGAGCAGTTATGATGCAGTCAGTGAGTGTTGGAGGCCAAAGCTGGAAAGGGGTCAAAAAGCCTCGCTGCTTAAGCAAGTGACAGGATTTGGGGCAAAGATGCCAAGAGGCTAATTGTTTTAGGAGACAGGATTAGTTTTCTTTGTGTTCCTTTCTAATTCAAAAGAGGGAGTAATTCAGTTTGGCATCTTTTAAATGTAAACTCTACCTTTTCTAATCACTCAGAGAACTTACCTTAATTTGAGAAAACTCCGAGATGATTCTTTAGCATTCACTCTCAGTGAAAAGCAGACTTGATTCCTTGGGGTTGGTGGAAGGTTTGTGTGTTGAAAGCCTATTTCTGAGTTATTTTGTTCTATAATGTCTGGTTTCCTTTTGCTTGAACTTCATTGACAATACAACCACTGTCCTAATTATGTTGGGAGCTTTGACCTCAATCCTAGGAGCAGCAGTCTGAAACCAGATGATTCTTAGATCTCTCCTGAAGAGTCCAGCTGCTGCTCATATGTGATCGCTCATTGTTCTAACATAAGCAGCTTAGGCTCGACTAGCCACACTCTGGACTGTCCCCATACAAAGCCATTTCTGTCCCACATAGACTGGAGACTCCCTGTGCTCCAGGCTCAGCTGCAGGGTCTGCTGAATTAATCACAGGATGCTTAGATCACACTCCCTAAGGACTTGGCAATTTCTATAGTGACTTCACCCAAACACTGAACTTTCTGCTCTCTTTAAATGTCCCCTTGATAGCTAGGGTCGGAGAGCAGTGTAGCCCTAGGAGGGCAGCTTAGGAAGAATGCTCTTAAAAGGCTGCTGAGAAGAAATGTGCATTCCCTTGTCCTCTTGCCTATTAGGATGAATTTAGCAGTTCATTTGCAGTCAACATTTGGAGCACTCTAGAACTCAGCAGGCACAGAAAGTCATTGTTTTGCTTTGATTATTTCATGGTCTCAGTGGCACACCAGACACCCTTACTTGTCTTGTTTGGAGGAAATGGAAAAGCCCATTAGATTAGAAGTTGCCAGTAACTTAGGAAAAGTGGCTTCAACTCAGGCCGTACATTGAAGTTACCTGGAAAGCTTTTATGAAATATAGATGCCTGCATCTATGTCAGATAAATTGGGTAAGAGTTTGGGTTATGGAGTCCTCACTGGAATCTAAGATAAACACAGGAAAGCTTCCGGGGGTAATTCTAATTTGTAGGTAGGATGGGGAATCTTTTTCCTGTGTGTCTGACATTCACACCTCATTGGAACTGGCATAAGTTGCTCAGGATCTACAATACTGACTGCTGCATCCAAACCTGGGTTTGCAAAAGATTCCCCAGGAAAGGATTTGTACTGGCTTTTCATCTTTTCTCTAATTTTAAAGCTATCCCAAGATTTAAAAAATGTTTATGGGGAGGAGGAATGAAAATCATGTTTAGGACACAAAGACCAAAACTTTCTTTCTAGAAACTTAGCAAGAAACTTATCAAAAGGCAATTTGCTAAAGAGTACTTTAGAAAGTGTTGTTTGTGTACAGAAGGAAGTGAAGAATGCTATTTGATGAGAGTCGAGATGAACAAAGACAGATGACTCTGAAGCATTATGGGCACTGAGAAAGACAAGGGGCCAATCACTCTTAGGAAAGTTGTTAATAGAAAAAGAATTTCAGAGGTAAGAGGGAAGAGGAATCTGATTTAATGCATCTGTGTACATATTTAAAGTATAACTTCAGAATTCAGTTGGAAGATTTGTGCCAGGCTAGCGGGTGATATAACAGTGGATGAGTTTTTCTTTTCTGGAAGAGAGCATAGAGTTGAACGGAAGTCAGTCTTTGCCAGAACAGTGATTGTAAAGAGGCTTAAACACATCCCTCTGTTCAGACTCTTCTTGGAGCTCTCTCTCTCTCTCTCTCTCCTCTCTCTCTCTCTCTCTCTCCTCTCTCTCTCTCTCTCTCTCTGTCTCTCTCTCTCTCTCTCTCTCTCTCTCTCTCTCTCTCTCTCTCTCTCTCTCTCTCTCTCTCCCTTCCCTTCCCTTCCCTCCCCTCCCCTCCCCTCCCCTCCCCTCCCCTCCCCTCCCCTCCCCTCCCCTCCCCTCCCCTCCCCTCCCCTCCCCTCCCCTCCCCTCCCCTCCCCTCCCCTCCCCTTCCCTTCTCTCTCTCTCTTTCTTTTTCTTTTTTTGAGACAGGGTTCCTCTGTGTAGCTTTTTGCCTTTCCCGGAACTCGCTTTGTAGACCAGGCTGGCCTTGAACTAACAGAGATCCACCTGCCTCTGCTTCCCAAGTGCTGGGATTAAAGGCGTGCGCCGCCGCCGCCGCCGCCGCCGCCGCCGCCGCCGCCGCCGCCGCCGCCGCCACCACCACCACCACCACCATCTGGCATGACCCTGTTTCTTAGCCTTCTAGTTTCAAAGGTGGTAGTGTTTAAACGCTGCAGTAGACCTTTGCAGATTTTGTGTTATCTGTATTTGCCATAGTTTTCTGGTCATGTTTGACCATTTTTACCCCTGGTTAGTCCCCTGCCCCCTCATCCTTCACATATGATGCTCAGAATAATTTCATTAAAAGATCTTTTCTAATTTGGTGTAGTTTTGATGAGGTACCATTCATTTGAGATCCTGTGACATACTGTGTATGTCACATTTTGCTGATTTTTACTTTAATATATTTATCTTATGAAACAGTAAATTAAAGTATTTTCAGTGGCTTAGTGTCTCTAGTATGTTGCATTCTGTTTCATTCAATACATGCTTTAAAATAAGAGAAGTGAAACTTAGAGTCTATTTTGGACCTTATCTACTGGAGACAAGATAATCTTTAGAGGCTAAAATGTGTTTAAGGTTATTATCTAGGAAGAAATTTAGATGAATCAAATTGTGCATGATATGTGCCTGTCACAGAGCAGATTTCCAGTAAGTTTTATTTGTATGAAATTAAAAGTCATGGTCATCCCTTTCAGAGGAACTTCGATTGTATTATTTTAAGGACATATCCTTTAGCATGTCAAGAGCACATGATCTCAGATATGGGTGTCTTTGTTCACAAATTAATAATTTTAATAATTTTATTAGCTTCCAAGTATAAGGCAGCTCTACATGTCATGTTATAATAAGCTCTTTAGATATGTGGGTCACAGTTAATCCTCTAAAAATCTTCTGAGGCTTATATGAAATTTTTGGGCTTATTGTTCTTTTCTAATCAGTCTTTCTTTCTTTCTTTCTTTCTTTCTTTCTTTCTTTCTTTCTTTCTTTCTTTCTTTTTTTTTTTCTCTGCCCTTTTGTGTCCTTAACTTTAAGAAGAAAGGAACAGGACACAAAAGCAGAAGTAGACAAATTTGATTAGATAAAAATAAGACACTTCTTTATTAGAAGTAGACAGTTCTCAAAGGAAGATAGATAGATGGCCAGCAGTTGAATAAGGAATGTCAGCATTACTGATCATCATGGAAATGCAAACAAAGACACAGTGACATTATTACATCATAACAGTGAGAATGAATATTTCAAAAAGACACCATGTGCTGGTGAGGATACAGAGAAGAGGAACCCCTGCTAGCACCCTGGTTCTAAGCAAAGCTGCTATGGAAAGTGGTATTAAAATCAAACTTAAATTTTTTACACGATCCAGCCATATCCAAAGGGAATAAGATTAATGTGTTGAAGAAGTATGTGGACTCCTATATTTATTGCAACACCTCCTACAACAGCCACGAAGTGGAAACGTTCTAATTGTCCATGTACCATGGACTACTGTTGGGACAAAGAATTCTGTCATTTGTGGAAACAGGATGGAACGAGAGCTCATTGTGGTGAGTGAAATAATCCAAGCACAAAATGACAAGTGGCACAGGATCCCCCTCTAAACAGTCAATTTCATAAAGTTGAAAGTGTTGTGGTGATTGCCAGAGGCTGCAGGGGGAATGGGTGGAGGGGAAGTTGGGAAAAATTGTTCAATGGGTGTTCTGTTCCTGTTTGATAGCACGAAGCTGCTGTCATGGGCTCTGATCAGTGTATTGACCTTAATAGAGTGAATGCATCTACTTATTAACAAACTATAAGGAAAGGTTGTTTTTTTTTTTTTTTAAATCTTCACCATAAAGAAATGATAAGGATTTGAAGAGATACCCGATTGCAGTATTACACAGTATAAATTTGCACTGAAATGTCACATGGTACCCACAATATGTATAATTTTATGATTTTATGTATCAATCAACAAAGAAAATTATTCCTAATTAAGTAAAAGAGAAGCACCTAGCTGAAATATCTTGAGTCTTTCTTTCTGCAGGTTGCTTGGTTGGAAATCAGGTGGTATCTTTGCTTCTTTGTGTGATCACAAACAAATCACTGTGGCATTCTTCCTCAGTCTTTTCCCCCAAAGGGCCTATTTACTACATCAGGGATTCATTCATTAAGCAATATCTATTTTAACGGTGACTGTATTACACACTGTTCTAGGTGCCAATGGCACAGCAGTATGTAGGACTGAAAAGATCCTCGTTTCCCACAGAGCACATGTTTAGGCAAGTTAATTAAAAATAAAAAAAGAAAACAAGCAACTGATCAGTCCATGAAGCAAATAGAACAGTTTGATGATGAAGGATGTGGTTGATGTGTGGTGATGGGTAGCCAAGTATGTAGTGGTCTGTGAAGTTATATTTGGGACCTGTGGGCAAAGCTGGGGCCAGCTGTGGATTAAGTTTAGAGTGCACAGTTTAAGGCAGAGGGGTTCTCAGAGGCATGAACCCTAAGGTTCATGCAGAAGCTTTGAACATTGGGAGGCCACTGGTGAACAGGGCTTTAGGAGAAGGAGTAGCCAGAGGTAGGTGAGAAATTGGCAGCTCCAGAGCTCAGCCTCAGCATCAGTGGCAGAGACACTTTCTCCATAGCAGTGTGTAAACGGCCAGGAGCTCCTGATAGTATTCTTACCACTCTCATACTGTGGACATTTTTGACATTTTTAAATCTTCTTTCAGCATCTTTGTCAAGCTTTGTGTTTTGTAGAAAATCCTTTGTCAATGCTTTTCTAAAATAACAGTCCTCTACCCTTGCTTCTTATGTGTTAACAATGCAGTTATATGGCCATTTCCATCAACCAGATACACACAAGTAGGACTTGAATTTAGAAATTAGCAACAAGAAAGAGGCTCCATGAACTCCATTTTGCTTAATGGGGCAACAGTTGCAGAATCCCTGATGTAGAAGCTGATGAAGGACTGCTTTGCAAGATGGCCTCTGCTGCCTGGTGAAGGCAGCAGTGTGGAGGTCATGGGACCAGGGCTGTTCTTCAGTACTTCTCACTGCAGAGACTGGGACATTGGCTACCTTGGGATTTCCATGAGTGTAATATCCTCTGTAAATGTCTTTTTACTTAAATTAACTAGGATGAATTTATGCTGTTTGTGATTGAGAACTTGTGTCAAGGACCTGAACTTGAAAGTAAATTTACTGCTTATAGCTGAGACACACAGACTCTAATGGAGTCATTCCAGCTCCAAATTCTTGCATTATTTATTGGCCCAAGCAGTAAATGTTGTGCAGTTCAACACTTCATTTTTTGTAATTTTTTTTCAAAACTAATATTTGTAAACTTCTTCCTTTTTTCCAAGTTTACTTTCATCTCAGCATGCATGGGAGGAACACTAATTACTCAGTTATACCCTAGATGTCTCTTTCTGCCTTCTTTAATGTAAGGGGTATGATAGTATATGAAGATGCACTTCCCAGGCATATCACTGAAGGGATGTGCTATCCCAGTTAGTCTCTTTCTTAAGTAATTCTTTATTGGTAAGAGGGACATATTTAATTATTAATCACAACTTTAAATGCATTTTCATTTCCAGAGACTACTTGGATGTCTGTTTGATAGTCATTCTCTTAGTAGTGTATGTAACCAGCTTTTTACAAAGTTATCATTTTGCATCTAAGGAAAAAGCTCATAAAATTTAAGTGCTTTTTAATAGCTATACAAAAGTAAGGTGAAAATGTGCTTGTAATTTTCCCTGCCCCTATCTGCCCAGTGCTTATGGCAGACTGATCTTGGAAGGGCTGTTAAAATGTAGATGCTTCACCGGAATGATTTCTTATTTTCCATTTCTCTGCCTGACTGCATACTCTGTGTTGGAAGTTCAGAGTCTTTGGTAACTTCTGCCAATTTTATTTCCTTAAAGCTAGTCTTAGAGTTAAAGCTGCATATGTTTTCTTTCTTCACTGACATGTCAGTTGGGTGTAGTGTTTTCACTATGACTCCTAGAGAAGAAAATCCATCCTCTAATGCTTATGCAAGTGACTCTTAGGGATAGTTAGTTTGCCTAGCTTGATAGACATTACCCTTTGTAACAAATGGAAAGCAATGGAATACCCTGTTTTTCTTATTTAAGGGCCTTATGTCTTATGATGTCAGGATGCGCAAAAGAGCAACTTATCTGGAATATTGATTTTAAAAGAGTCTTTACGTCAAGTGTCTATCTGAGGTGTAAGCACTTGGCTGTGCATAGTTTTGGGTTGCCAGTGGAGTTTTAGAGGCTTGCTGTCTTGCCCATGCACAAGAAGCTTTTGGTGACAGGTTTGTGGGCATTTGTGTGTTTCCGCTTATGAATGTGTCCCATATCTTCATGGGCTAGAGACAATGTTTTGTATTGGAATTCTCATGCTGAAGTATCTTTTTTGGTTGTATTTTTATCTCTTTTCTAATGATATGTAAACATTTTAAATGATGTATTACTCAAAATTTGAGGCTAAGAATGTCTGTTTCTGGACATTCTAGTAGGAACATTTTAAGAAAGTTAATTTTCAAATAGTCATTGTGGTTATATAATGAGTACATACTGGCTATTTTGTTAATCTGTCTGTAGTTTTTTGTATAATAAAACAAAAGGAATATATTACATGCTAGTCTGATACAACTATTCACTGAACTTCCATGTCCTTATTAGTAAAGTGGCAGTGAATGCCTTGTTCATAGGATTAGAATTTTTACTAGAAAATGAATAGTCTGATATTCCAGTGTGCACTGTAAAATACTGCTTACATGTTGAACATAAATGAAAAAAATATTTGCTTCAAGTGTCACTCACTATTGATTAGCAAAAGAAGTAGATGTCATTTGCACTCATGTAGGGTTTTAGAGGCCAAGAAAACCAGTGAACTGCTTTCAGAAGGTTGATTTGGTTGATTCAGATGACAAATAATGGATCACAAATAAATGTAATCTGGGACAAGAATACTTTTATTTTCTGTACTAGTGAAATTTAAATTCTGTACTAGTGACTTTAATTGAATTAAATACTAACCATTGCCTAATCAGAGACATTCTTAATAGGGTGTTAGATAATATCATTTTCTCAAGTGAGGTTCTTTAAAATTAAATTCAACATCCCTGGAGAAAGGAGATTGGGCTAGCTTTTTGGAAAGTCTCTGTTACTTCATATTTTCTTTAATGGTTAGATGCTTCATTGTGGTTAATAATAGCATAAGGTAACACTGAATATTTGTTTATTTGCTATAGGCCAGTAAGTATGTCAAGTTTTTAGCATTGATGATCATGAAGTTTCTTCTAACTCTTGAAGGAATGCTTTTTTCTTTGGTGTATGGATGATGTAGAAAACAGGCTTAGAGATGCTAAGTACCTTGTTCAAATGCAGATAATTAAGCAATGATACAACTAAGGATAGAGATTACCTGTGCCGCTCTAGAGTTTATGGTTGTCCTTACAGAGCACTGATTCTTTGATGCAATTAAAATGCAAATTTTTTCTTAATCTTTATTGTTTTCTTTTTGTGTTCTCTGTGTTCCTTTTTTTTCTCTTGTGTGAGTGGGATAAATATGATATTTTTCTATAATTTCTCAGAAAGTTTATGTTGGAAGTGGAAAATTGTAAGAGAAATATTTAATAACACGTTCATAATCATATGCTAGTTCCCTAGGCCTCAGATGACAAGTATCACGAATTTGATAACTTAAAACAACAAAAACTTATGTTCTCAGTTTGGAGGCCAGAAGCTCAAAGTCAGTGACTGGAGGAAGGATTGCTTTCTCTTGGAGATACAGAGAGAATTCTGTGCCCTTCTCCTAGGCTTAGTGGGTGGTTAGCTGCCCTTGGCATGTCTTACAGCTGTGTAGGTCCAGTCTTTGACTCTGTCTTCTCTTGGGTTTCCCCTCATTTTACTATACATCTCAGATGAGAAGAGGGGCATTGTATCATGGGTTGTGAAATGAGTAGGAAGGGATTTCTTGGATGTATTTCAAACTTTTGAGAGCATTCCTGCATTTCTGTGACCACTGGGTCAGTCAGCTTTTGTAACAATCTTTGAGTGTCATTTCCTGGGTGCCCATTCTCAAAGAACTGGAACCCAGTGATTGGATGTATATATGACATTCTTGGATATTGTTTTTATACACACACACACACACACACACACACACACACACACACACACACACACACACACATATATTCTGTCCTACCTACATATGTGTGTATACATAATACATGCATACACCTATACACACATACACATATATTCATGCTTGCTTACATTTTAAAATAATATTTACTTTTATTTTATGTGTGTGTTTGCCTGCATATATATATGTTCACCATGTGTGTGCCTGTTGCCTGCTACCAGATGAAGGTGTCAGATCTTCAGGAATTGGCATTATAGACAGTTGTGAGCTACCATGTGGGGGCTGGAAACTGAACCCTGGCCCTTGACAAGAGCATCTGGTGCCTTTAACTGCTAAGCCATTCCTTCAGCCCCCATATTTACATAATTAAAGATCATATTCTCTAAACAGTTGTGCTTTACAAAATTGAAAGGTATGTCTTGTAATCTGTCCTCCCAGACAGTTAAAGGGCCAAAGAGATGGTTCAGCAGGTAAAATACTTGCCATGCAAATCTGATCTCTGGAATCTTCATGAAGTGGGGAGTAAAAAACTGACTTTACAGATGTCTGTGACTACCACACATATGCTGTGGTATACTCGTGTTCTTACATATACATCAAGCACATATACACACTATACACACAGACTATACAAATATGATGCATGCTATTATAATACAAAAGTGGGAGACCAAGAATCTTATTTTTGTGAATAATTGCAAAACTCAACAGTTAATGCTTACAAATGTCTGTCTTTCAGAAACCTTATTGTATATTTTAGTTTCTGGAAGGAATCCACTTTTTGCTTACTAAGTATGGTTCTGAGAAACTGTCTTCATTATTGTTTGGAGCTTGCCGGGAAGCAGATGGACTCCTCTTCTCTGTGCAGTTACACAAGAGCATTTTCTTAAATCGTTAACATCGCACCGCTCTCTGGAGCATTTTGCACTGTGTCAGTTCCTCCCACTGGCTCCACAGAACCCTTGCAAATGGCTTTCAGGATCCTTTTTACTTTATTGATTTTCTTCAGCACCTCCAAGGAGCGTCACTGGAGCTCAGCTAACTTGCCTAGTTGCACAAGAGACCAAGAGGAGCTACCTCAGAAGGGAGATAGAATGGCATCAGGAAGTCAAGAAACTATGAAAGGGGGAAAATAATGGCTATGGGCATGTGCTGAAAGAGGCTAAGTAGAGAGCTGACTAAATGCAAGCATTGCGTTTTAGATGTGGACACAGCTGAGTGGTGGGTATAAGTTGTGGTTTTAACCATTTGTGGGAGGCATGGAAGTGAAACATACAGTGCAAACCACCTTGAGCAAAAGGCTGCCTGTTAAATGAAAGAGACATGATAGAGATTTAAGGAGATAGAAAAGTGTGCAGAAAGAAGTCAACAAAGAAGACTAGATGAGAGGAGAAAAGTGATGTATTTTTACCCCGTTTTTCTTCTTGAAACTGTTCATTCTCGAATTCTTTCAATCTCTTGATAATAGCAGTAACCCCCAATATTACTTGAATATATTGAATGTGCCACTCCGCTTGATGTACTATGAAAAGAACTATGAGATCTTATTCCTGCTCTTTAGAATTTACAGTCTAAAGTCATCACAGAAAATGTGAATGGGGTCATTTCTGCCTAATGCATGTTCTCTAGCAGATTTATTGTGGCCTTATTTTTATGGAGAGCAGTGATTTAATGTGCCTGTCTGGGTGAATCACGTGGGCTAGAACTTCCTTTTAACCTTGGCACTGAAAAAAAAAAAAAAAAAAAGAAAGAAGTCCTCTCATTTCGGTCCTAGTTCCAGAGGCATTTAATTAGCAATTTATTGTTTAAGTTATCCTTGATATAATAGAGTTAAATCTACGTGTTATAATGTGAAGGGTGCCTTAAGCCAAACTGCAAGATCTCCAGGTTCTTGCAACCACATGAAGAGTGAATTAATGCCTTCAAATGCTTTTTACATTAATCATTTTCTGACTGATGCACTCACTAGTGTATAAGTGTCTGATGAAGAGTAATAGTCTAAACCAAACAAGATTAAATGTTTAGATTTTTTTGGTCATAATAGCATTAACAATCCATATTGAGTATGTGATCAGCTGTAGTTTTTAAGATGTTTTGTGATCAGAGAATGCATTTACAGCTGATAACATGCAGTCCTATGCATTATAGATTTTTTTTTATTCCCAGCTCCATAGGCTGAGGAGGTATTGTTGGGGTTCAATAATAATAATTGATACATTGCACTGGGCATGGCATTGAGGCATATATAGAAGCTCCCTTATACTATATAGGATATTACCACCTCGAGTTTGTGATTAAGAAAATTGAAAAGTTAAGCTCTGTATTTAAATATACATGACAGATTTGTGATAGAAGGATTCATGACTAAAGCACTCCAATAGACTCTGAGCAACTTCTGATGACTCCACACTGTAACTTTAGGCATCTCATATGGCTCTTTCTCCTTCTGTGGGTCTTATAACATCTAATTAAGATAAACTACTAGGAACTATGTTGTAATATAACCATATAAATACTATCAAAGAGGTCAAAAAGTCAATGGGTGGAATTCATACATCTGTGGCTTTAATTGAAAAACAGACAGATGTTTTATTTGTTTTAATTAAAGAAGTAAGAAGTGGTATCTACTAAAGAGAATTTTGGATCTTGTCATTAACTAAAGTGAGTTATATATTCTTCCTTTACAAATACTTTAGAGGACAGACATATCAAAAAAGAGAAATTTAATGTAGAAAGGATTTGTCATGAACATTTTGGGACACATAATGAACTGTATTAGCTGTTTGACAGACTTACCCTTCAGAGAACTTAAAATCATAATATCCTGAAGTTATCTGGCCAAGCCTATAACTATTAACTGAATCATGAACTAGAGATAACTATAGCTTTCCTAACCAGCAGCATTTAATTGTTGCCATACCATATTATGTATGTTACTTCTGTTTTGAATGTAGTATGTTGAGGATGTTGTTCAATACTTATGTGGGTTAAACATGTTTTCAAGTGTCTATTACCAGTTGTTATTATATGGAGATAGAAAGAAGGAAAAAGTTGTGGCTAAATGCACCATCTTGAGTTGATTTAGTTGCTATACCTGAAGGAACATAACATCAGAATACAGAAAGGTAAGAATGTGGAATAACTGTTAGTGTTGAAATAATTATAATGTCACATGAGCTTAGGGCATATGTTACTCAAGTATGAAATTTTTGTAGTGAAACTCATTTCATACATTGAATATATGACAATGTCATAAACAGACATAAACAAAAGTGCAAAAATTTAAAATTTAGAAGTGCGGTGTACCAGCCACCCAACTTTGCAGTGTAACAGCTGACATGAAAACAGCACTGGATCTTACATTACTAGTGACATAAAGTAGCAGTTGTCAAAATGTAAAGAACTTTACTAAAGGCTGAAAATTGTTGCCTTGTTTTAAATAATAAAAAAATAAATACATGTTATTGAAACATTCTATTTTATTTTTCCTGGAATATTATTTACATATTCCAAATAATGACTTCACCCATAGAACATTTTAGGTTACCACATTCTGCTTATATATTCACCATTTGATATATTTGGTCTGCTTCTTTATCTATTAAAAACATTTCATTCAGCACATTTATGTACAGCTCTTTCATAAACATAATTCCTCTTGGGTAATATGTTGAAGAGAGAATTCTAGTCACTGGTAACTGCTTAATATTCTGAGATATTTTCAAACTACTTCTCAAAAATACATGCTCTGTTTTACAGTCTCAGAAGTGTGTATTGCTTCCAATTTATTCTTATGCTTGCCGACACTTCTTAATATTTTCTTTGCTTATTTCAGCCTCTCTGGTGGATGTACAATGGAATTTCTTTCCACCTTTGATTTTCTTTCTTTGACAGCTCTTCATACTAGACATCTCTTCACCTGATTATTGGTAACTAGTATATCTTCTTTGGAGAAATGTGTTGCCTGAACTCTTTCCAGTTTTCAAATGCTGGGTTATCACTTGGTTATTGAGTTGCTCTCTTATCCACATGTACAATAATTTTTATGCATTTTATGGCATTATTTGGTTGTCTTCATTTTTATGAAGTATATAGAAGGGGTTACATATCTATGAAGCATGAAAAAGTTCAATTTCATGACAATACTGGATTCTATAATTTAAAATTATGATTACTGTCCTTTTCATGAAATATGTTAGAAACCATTGCCCATGACATGAAAACTACTCAGGTTTTCTTTGAAGAGGTTTACATAAAGTATTGAAAATGAAAATTTGTATATGAATGTTATATGGTGTAGGGGTTCATCTTCACTCTTGTGTACAGATGACATCCCATTCTATGTACCATCTGATAGGACTGCCCCCTCCACCCTGTTCTGGTGCCGCTATGGAAAATCGATCAGCTCTATATGCAAAAGGGTCTATTTCTGGACCCCCACTCCTCTTCCATTGAGGATATATATGTCTAGCTTCAGGACAGGACAGCAGCAATACGTTAAGTACTGTTGATTGCAGAAAAGCGATGTAGAAGTGTGTCTTCTATTAAATTTTTTTGATCATTCTGTATTCTTATAGTGCATGTATTTTGGAATCAGCTCATTAATCTTAAAAAAGACATAAATGATAGAGATAATATTGAATATGTAGGCCAATTGAGGGATATTAGCATTTTAAAATACTAATTTTAAACTAAACTTTTATGTATAATATATTATATATTGGATAGTATATATTTATACAATATATTACATTGTGTGTTATACATATATATAATACATTATATACAATATAATTATAATGTAATAACCAATACTTAAATTATCTATTTAAATTAAATAAAATATTAATATTTTAATGTATCAAATCTTCAAAGCATAAGCAGAGGATATTTCTTTGTCGGATCTTTAATTTCTTTCAACTCTCCTTTTATATATATTTTGTTTTTAGTGAACCTGTATTTTATTCTGCTTGATGTTATAAAAAGAATTATTTCCTCAATTTCATTTTCAAATTTTACTATTTTGTAGAACTACAATTAATTTTTATGTTTGTATTAGTCAGTGTGTTTAGTCATCTTCAAAGGTGTTTTTTCCCCTTATTTCCATTGCATTTGTCTGTAAAAGTGTGTGTGTGTGTGTGTGTGTGTGTGTGTGTGTGTGTGTGGTGTGTTTGTGCAAATGCCCATGTGCATGTGTGCACGTGTGTGGAGGTCACAGGACAATGTTGGTGGTTGGTGTTCCTAACCTGTCTACCTCATTTCTGTGAGACAGGATCCCTCACTGGCCCACCGTGTAGGTCAGACTCCAGGGACCTGCCTGTCTCTGCTTCCTCAGCACTGCAGTCGCAAGCGTTTGCCAAGCCTGTCATTTTCATGTGCGTTCTCAGCAAGCACTTTACTGACAGTTCTACCCCAAACCCGCAATTTCTTTATATAAGATTTTGCCATCTGTAAGTAGATACAAATAATTTTTATTTTCCAGAATGTTATGCTTTTTATTTACTTATTTTAACTAATTTTGAATATTACAATTGTTCTCTTTTTAATTTTATAGTTCAAGTTTAGTTATGTATAATTATAACAAGTTTTATAAAAAGTAATTCTTCCTTTACTGAGTACATTTGTTTTGGTTCGTGTTGTCAGTTCACCAGTGACTGAACCTACATAACACATCATCCTCATTTTGCAATATAGTTGTCAGCAAATGCTTACTGAATGCAACATCATTTCTATAAATGCACTAGGCATTGTAAAAATCAGAAAAAAACTGATATCTGTCCACAATTAATTTCATAGTGAATCCAAGTGTTAGCATGCTTCAAATAGCTCCATGGAAAATGTGCTGCATACAAATTCAGTGGATATTGGGAAAACTGAACTGATAATTGCAGACTGAAGCATATAATAATACTATGAAACATGCTCAACACATCCTTATTCTTTTACATAATGCATGGGTTTGACAATCAGCTTTTAGGCAAATAATGCCTCGGATGGACTATACCCTGAGAAAGAAGAGGAAAGGACTAATTAGAAGTATTTCCTAGTGAGGCAGCTGTGAAGGGGAAAGATTAAGTTTAATTATAACAGAATGGCAGGGTGAAATGGAGAGAATTTTAAGGCACAAAAACTAAAACAGTGAAGGACAGTGAGAGCAGATTGAAGGAAGGGAGCACAGTTACAAATGTTAGAAGGCTGCCTGGGAGTTGTTAACCTTTTGACTCCAACCCCTCTGTTGAGTATAACCTGCTACACTTCAGGAGTCGCTCCAGGGTACAGGCTCGCAGTACCCACCCCACATCTTCCACATAATACAATCTGTCCAAACCATGTTTCTGAATAGAATGGTTTCAGTTTCCATCCACGTGCATCCTATAAGTCCCTGCACTCTATACTTGTAAACATTTGCAGCCAAGAGTGCTCATGATAACTGAGGAAAAGGGGAGATCAAATATAAAAGATTTAAAAGAATTCGTTCTAATCTGCAAGATGAAATTACTGTTTTCATCCTGTGTCTCAAGATCCTATTTATGTGAATTTGGGTTTCTAAGAGCAAAGTGTTGCTGTATGACTGTGTCATATCCTCTGTCATCTTCCTATTTTGAAATTCTTCATGTCTATGTGTGTGATGTTTGTGCATGTGTGGACATAGGGTGTGTGTGTGTGTGTGTGTGTGACCACATATGTGAAGGTTCAGAAGTGATATTAAGTGACTTTCTGGGTTTCTCTCAGATTTATTTTCTAAAGCAGCATCTCACTGATCCCAGATCTCAGCATTTCGGGTAGTTTGGTTAACTAGCTTGCTCCAGGGATTCTGTGCCTTCACCTCCTGAGGGCTGGGATTGCAGGAGGTCAGCTATGTCCATCCAGGTTTTAGTGGGTGCTGGGAATCCAAACTTCCTCATTTGCACTGCATGCAAATGATTTATTACCTAACCCATTTCATCAGCCTCTCTATCAAGTTTCTTAATGTGATCATATCTTTGCATAATTTGTATATTGATTGCAGTTTTTGTTGTTTGTTTGTTTGTTTTGAGACAAAGACCTCACAGTGCATCCCTGGCTGTCCTGGAATTTGCTTTGAAATCATAGAAATCCACCTGCCTCTGCCTCCTGTGTGCTGGCATAAAAGGCATATATCACTGTGCCTGGCTGATTTTCATATTAGGTGAATAAACAATTTTGGAATTCTGAATAAAATGCAGGTTGCTGGCCTTCAGGATATCCCATTGGGTAAAGGCACCTGCTTCTGAACCTGAGGACCTAAGTTAAATTTCCTGGTCTCACACGGCAGAAGAAAAGAACCGAGTCCCACAGCTGTCCTCTCACCTCTGTCTGTACTGTTTGGTGCATGTGCATGGGCACACGGAAACACACACACACACACACACACACACACACACACACACACACATACACACACACACACACACTCAGTCAGTCAGTCAGTCAGTCAATCAATCAATAATAAATACAGGTACAAAGTAAGGAAGAGCAAGTTCCTTCTGATGCCAGCTAACTTCCTAACTATTCCCAGAGTTGCCTGCTGTGGACAGTGTGAGTTTTTACTTGTTGCTCTGCTGTTCTGTGCACACAGCTCTCTCTTCTTTGTGTCTCAATTTTGACAATAAAGGCATGCCTGCCACTTACTGTTAATTTTATGTGTCAACTTGACTGTGGGAGGCCAACTGGGAGACCAGCTCCCACATTTTATCCCAGGGTACTCTTGAAGAGAGAGGGATAAGAGATTTAGGTAGAAGGATAGAGAGGAGAGAAATAGAAACACAAGATAGCCTCAAGAGGGCCTGGATCACCAGCCCCTCCTGTCTCTTCTAAAGGGCTATTTATAGGACTGCCAAGGGGCGGAGCAAAAGACCTCCCCTAGCTCAACCAAGTGTAGAACCTTCCAATCATCTAGAAACTATTCACATGGTCTAGCCATCCTCTGATGCATCTCTGCTGAGTAAAGTAAGCTCCAATCTCTAAGAAACTTTTGTGGGCCTCCACACTTGACTGGCCCTTACATGTCCATACATTAGACCAAGGAATGTTCTGGGTGCAACTGTGCGGATTTTCAGGATGAGATTAACCTTGGTGGGCTGAGTAAAGCATGTTTTGCTCTCCCATGTGCGAAGTCTTCATGCAGTCAATTGGAACTTTAGACATTAAAAAAAAAAAAAAAAAAAAAAAAAAAAAAAAAAGCTGAGTAAGAGGGAATTCCTCGTCCTAGCTGTTTGAGCTGCAACATTGATCTCTGCTCACTTCAGACTCGGATGTGCTCTCTAGCTACCTGCTTTTGGATGACAGCATTCCCCCATAGCGATCTTGCTTGTTAGGACATTGTAGTTACGTTGTCAAATCTCATGTGTTCCCAGCTTCTTGTGTGTTATTTTTGGGAGTTACTGGGTTTCAACATTGTGAGTCTCTTCTCATCCATGTCTCCTATTTCAACATACATTCACACATTTTATTGATTTAATTTCTCTGGAGGACACTAATAGTATCATTTACTAGAAGTACATTCAAACTCATGTTTCAGTAAAATTCCAACCAGATATGCCAACATATATACAATTTTTGGTATCACTGCTGAGCAGCTGAAATAGGAACATAGTAAAAACATGAATATCAAAATTTCAGAGTACTCTATATTACTACATTTCAAAGAACATCACACAAATTAGGGGTAAATAAGTTGATAATTTACATGTGATACTCCTGATTTGGGTGGTATACATTGAGTATTTCTACTTTAAATTAAAGCAGTTGAAGAAAACTCTTTTCCCCCTTAGCAATAAATTGCTAAGATTTTGTTGGAAACAAGAAATATCTACTGTTTTGTGCAAAACATGCCAAAATATTAACTAACTAGAGGAATTCATAGGCTAATAAATTTGTGGGAGTGCAAGGCCCAAGACACCTTCCCTGTGGCCAATGCTTTACTAGGCTTTCATAGAGATTATTATTAGAAAAGGAGTGGGATGAGATTTTTAAAAAGTTTGTAGTATGTAATAGAAAATACTAAATAAAAAATCAGCTCCAAAGCTTACCACACACCCATTACATACTATATAGTATTCTAAGTGCTGTCCATGTGCTAACTCTGTCATTTTAAACCATGACAATATTATTTTAATTTTACGAATATAGAAATGAAGCACAGAGAAACTAAGTCACTAGTACGACCATTCAGCAGCTATTTACAGTTGATATTGTCTCCAGTGGCTCTTCCTTTACCATTGTTCAGTGCTATTTCCTCATTTTTTCTTTCTTAAAAATTATTTCTTTTAGTTTTTGAGATAATAAAATAATTAGATCATTTCCCCCTTCCCTTTCATTCCCCCAAACCCTCCATATGCCCCTTCTTGCTCTCTTTTAAATTTATTGCCTCTTTTTAAATTACTTGTTGTTATATTACATATATATCATCAAGTATATGTATCTTTATGTATACATACATATATTTCTAAATATACAAATACCGACCTCTCATCTTGTATAACGTTACTTATGCATATGTTTACAGGACTCACCATTCGGTATTGAGTAACAAATTGGTGTCCTCTTTTCTGGGGAAGACTATTTCTCTACCACCACTTTACTAAACCAGAATAAACCTCAACTGCATTCTAAATATTTGTCCTTATACTCAGAGACTAGTGTAGTCCTCACTCTTCAC
Source organism: Peromyscus maniculatus bairdii (assembly GCF_049852395.1). Lineage (NCBI taxonomy): Eukaryota > Metazoa > Chordata > Mammalia > Rodentia > Cricetidae > Peromyscus > Peromyscus maniculatus. Next base: position 67,324,736 of record NC_134864.1, on the reverse strand, counting down.
CAAGGAAACTTCTTTTTGTAACAGACAGGGAGCATTACATGAAACCATAATCAATAAAAATGCAAACTTGTAGAACCTAGTCCCAATTGATGCATCTATAATACAATTTCTGTCCATGGTCATTATGGAAGAAGTTTGGAAATATTCTGAGGGCCAGAGGACTATAGATCTTGCTGTGAGATAATGTTTCTTAGGAATGTCAGAAGCCACACTTAACTCTCTCAGCTTTTATGCATAATAATTGCAAACCTGTCTTATATTTATCATCATTGTAATCCCTGTCCTCACATTCTCTTTGCCTGTCTGTCTTAGTTAGGGTTTCTATTACTGTGAAGGAACACCATGACCATGATAACTCTTATAAAGGACAACAATTTAATTGCGGTGGCTTACATTTTTCAGAGGTTCAGTCCGTAATGATCATGGTGCGGCATGGTGGTGTGCAGGCAGACATGGTGCTGGAGAAGTAGCCAAGTTTCCTACATCTTGGCTTGCAGGCAACAGGAAGTGGTCTGTCTCATTGGGAGTGACTTGGACATAAACAAGACCTCAAAGCCAGCCTCCATAGTGATATTCTTCCTCCAGACCACACCTACTCCAACAAGGCCACACCTCCTATTAGTGCCACACCCTTGAGGGGCCATTTTTTTCAAACCACCACACTGTCTTCCGTCTGCTCATACACGTATCCTCTGAAGTGGCAATGAGTGGATGTCACGTTTTAATGATTGAGTGTGCTTTTATGGCTTGTCCAAAGTTGTACAATTAGAGCCCAGTGGAACAGAGGTTGGATCAAAATTCCTAGCCTCTGAGGACCTCATTCCCTGGTGTAGGAACCAGAACTTAGTATGCTGAAATTACAATTACTTGGAGGCTTAGGCAGAATCCTTGGCAGTATCAAAACTAAAACCAGATGCTCACTGACCTTTACCTTTGGACATTTCCCCCACATTAAAGGTGACTGCTTAAACTGCCTTGATGATACACCTAATACTTCAGAATTGAATAATAATATGCCTCAAGTTCCTATCTGTGAAACAATGGGAATATTCCTGCCTAACCATATGTTTATTGCTAAAAACAGACTAACAAACACACTCATAAACCACTCTCTATTGGCTTACTACTGAAAACAACTCCTAGCTCACAGGTTCCAGAGATATTTAGAAAGTAACATTTTCATTTTTATATTAATTGTGAAAAGGTACCTACCATAAGTGGTGACTACATATTTTGAGCAAAGACTTCTATGCATTAAATACTTCAAGGATATTTAAACCCGATATTTAGAAGACAACTATTTGCACAGAGAGTGTATATTTTCATATCTATTAGAAAATGTATTTCATTTGCCTAGGACAAGAGAAGAGTGAGTGAGCGAGCGTTTGCAGCTGAATGGACACAGAGCTTTCAGTTCTCAATATCAAAAGACAGTTGGAGGTTGTATGAACAATAGCATGGATATATTTAACATCACTAGACTTAAAATTATTAAAATGGTAAATGTATTATATGTATTTAGCCACAATAAAAGCTAAAATGAGGAAAGAACATACTATGTAAGGCTTAAAAAAATCTAACTCTAATAATCCATTCAAGTGCAAGTTTATGAAAGTTAAAAGGATACACAAGCAAGCTGGCTGTGAGGAGGGAATTTGACAGTCTTCCCTCCAACTTTCCACCTTACAAGACTGATTAGGAAGCTGATGTAAAGGCTGATGAATGAAACAGAACAGGAAAATAGCTGGGTTTTAAAAACTATAAACAATGTATGTCTCTTCAAAATTCAATACGGAAAGATACATTTAAGTAGGTGATCTGAGGAACAGGCCGAAATAATACTTAAGGTGACCCTTTGTGTTTTTTTATGTAGCTGGAAGAGTCACATCTGTTCTTTCGGTCATCTCTCACTCTTCTTCCTTTCCTTCCTCATGAAAATTGTCAAACTGAGTTTTGCAAAAGAGAATTTGAGCTCATTTTATTATTAGGCTCTTACAACCTACTTAATTCACCAGTCAGCTTGCTTGTTTTTTGTCACAGAAGGTGAGAAGAGTACTCAGCACTTCTGCACAGTGTATAAAGCAGTTAACAGGGTCGGTCCATGGAGCAGGGCCACTTAAGCTCACTGTGTATTCTCTGACAATGTTTTCCTCTGGCCCTTTTACTTTAGTATAAGGCAGCAGGTAGTTTTAAATTTCAATTTGCCACATTCTAGAATCACCTGGGAAGAGAGTCTCAATTGAGGTATTGTCTAGAATGGGTTGGCCCTGTTCATGTTTGTGGGGGATTGTCTTGATGTTAATTGAGGTAGGAAGACTTGACCATTGTGAGTGAAGTCCTTCCTGATTTGTGATCTAGAATAGTGTAAAAGAAGAAAAAGCTACCTGAGAGTGGGAAAAAAAACAACAAAACAAAACAGTAAGGATCCATTCATTTTGACTGACTGCTTGAATTTCTGCTTACCTCTCCACACATCAGCGTTATACTTTGCTCTGGTTAGTTTTTGCCAGCTTAACACTAAATGGCTGTCTAGGAAAGGGGAACCTTAATTAATGAATTGCACCCATTAGATTCACCCATGGGTATGTCCGTGGGGCATTTTCTTGATTAATGATTATGTGGGAGAACCCAGTCCACTGGGCAATGCCACCCCTGAGTATGCGTTCCTCAGCAGTGTAAGACAGCAAGCCTGGAAGGGGTGTTCCTCAGGGGTTTCTGTCTTAGTTCCTGCCTCGACTTCCCTCAGTGGTGGCTTTTATCCTGCAAACCAAGTAAACCTTTTCCTCCAAGTTGGTTTGGCTAGTGTTTTATGCCATCACTAAAAAGCAAACTGGGGCAGATTATAATCAGCAGTGTGTGTGTGTGTGTGTGTGTGTGTGTGTGTGTTTGTGTGTGTATGCATTCTCTTTTAAAGTTCTAACACCACCAGGAGTTAATTATTGGGAGTGTATTTCACAGATGATTTTGTCTACATAGAGACCACAGCTCTCATCCTAAGGGGATAGTTTATTCTGAGTGATCATGGTCCAGGAACACAGATTCAGTTTACCCCAAATTCCGTGTTCCAATGTGGAAGCAGTTTCACAGGGTTTTTATAGTTCTATAGTGAAAAAGGAAGTCATAAATCAAGGCAACTTTAAAATACTTTGGTGGGTACATGAGAGAGGCAGATAAATTGAGATGGGGGTAGCTGTTTTATATATATATGAAAGTAAAGATGCTATCTGAAGACATTCTTAGCTCTTAGATTGGTGGAAGCTAGTGTGCTCTGTTAAGCTAATAGCTTCTAAGAGGTTTTTATTTATTATCATGAGGTGTTAGTTCAGATAGAGTGGGGCAAGGAATGGTTGTTCCAGAATGCTGACACTAGCCCAAGATAAAGTAATTAGCCTCTGAACTTACAACTTTCCAATTTCTCCACAGTTCTGAAATTCCAATTGGTCCATCAGTCTCTGCCAACACACTCCTTCCAGGAGTTTTACATTTACAGCCAGACACAGCTTCTTTTCAGGAATTTTCATTCACTATTTCTTTAGCCGCTGATGCATAAAGCCTGTTGCTTTGAGGATGTCTAAACAGAGACATATTAGGTAAATGTTGAATGAAATAAATACATGAGAAGTTTTTCTGGACACAGAAAACTTGGTTTACTTAAGCAGTAAGTTCATAGTGACTAGAAAATAGAGAGGTGGGTGTGTATTTAGGTCATTCATAAATTCATGCAGCTTGTAAACTAAAGTAGCAATAGATTCTGAACAGCAGATCTTAACATTTGATGGGTTCAGGTCATTTTGGAAGTAAAAACAAGATACACATGCATATATAATATTGTATATGGCTTAAGGACCTGCTGGAATGTATTACATAGCCTGTGATACACTTAAATACTAAAAAATAAATCTCCCATAATATTAGAAATGAAAATAGAGTGGAGACCTTGTGAGAGGTTCACAGGAGTGATTTTCTTGGCCAACTAAGTGAAGAGTTGTTGTTAGTAATGAGTTTTCTTTTTTTTTTTTAAGGTTTGGCTTTAAAAAGCCTATTAGTATTTATGAATCAGACTTAGCTGTATCATTCTGTAACATTTTAAATACTACTAAATATTCTTTACATTTTCCTCTCCATTTGTGTGCTAGGGAGAGAGGAACATCTTTCTTTAGTTCGGTGTGCAGAGGGCTCTCACTGCTTGTGCACACTGGCTGAAACACTAGCTGTTTACCTTTTCTAGGCCCCAGGAAGGAACAGGGAGCATGCTGCTGAAGTCCAGGTCTTGGAAAGCAGCAGTGGGGACTTTTAGATCCTTTCTTCTAGAACCCAGGTGTTAACACATGCAGTCTTTCCCAATCAGGATGCAGTGAGCCTTTACCACGAGCAGCAAACATAAGAGAGGACCGTGAATTAACATTTGAGATAATTGTGTTTTAAACTTAAAATCACATATAGTTATTTATTTTGCGTGTGTTTGTGTGTGCAGGTCAGAGGATACTTTGGAAGAATCTGTTCTTTCCTACTGTGTAGGACCCATGAATGGAACTTGTCATCACGCTGAACTGGAGCCTTTCCCCTCCGACCACTTTCTTGGCCTGAGATAGTTTAAAAGAGGACATAAATGACATCATTATCTTGACAATAATTGTAGGGTCTCCTGAAAAATAAAGAGGATATGCATATGTTCTGTGACATCTTAATAAATATACATAACTACGTGAAGATATGTACTTAGTTATGTCAGTATATTACATCCAAAATTCAATTCAGTACCATATAATTCTCACACAGTAATTTGTGTGAAAAATATTAAGTAAAACCAAGTTTCCTTCAAATATTAATTGAGCTTGGGAATATGTATGGTAAACCCATTAACTAATGAGTTAATGGATGAAAACCATGGATGCTGGACATCCATGCTTGCCATAAAAAACACTACAAGATTAACACATTAAAATACATAATCAGTATAGTATGTTTTTTGTATATGGAGAAATAAACTCAATTTTCTTTACTTCTAAATTATTTTATTTTGGAAAGAGTGTCAAAATCTCTGTTAACATTTAGAACAATGCTAACATATTTATGGCAACAGCTATAACAAAATATTTAGAGCTTTGTTAATAATAATTTCCTTTATGGGTAAATGTCACTTAAGTTGGATGTATATAAGAAATAAATGTCTAAAATTTATGGATCTGTGTTTCGAAGTAACTTTAAGTTAGTAGGCCTCCACTGTTTTCTAAGGTTTTGCTTTTAGACAGCAGTTTATTCTTTCTGCAGATACAGGATAAAGCTACGGTAAAGAGGGGCACAAACCAGCTGAAGCAACTGGGCAGTATGTAGGCAGTGGGGTTGCTGTGTGCTGACAGAAGTAAGCTGTGAAATCAGGTGGTTGGTGGATGTTCTGCTCCTAATTGAGGTGCTATCAGCAATGGATGGCTGCTGGGAAAGGCAGTGCATTCCCCTTAAGGGTGTGGCCCCTGTAAGGTCAAGCATGCTCAGTGGATGACCACATTCCCAAGAGTATGCAGGGAGCGTATCTTTGACTTGTTTATTTTATTATTTTATTTATTTTTTTTTTTTAGGGAACATAAAGTCAAATTGGTAGGGAAAGGGTTATGAATCTGTGAAGACTTGGAAGAGGGGGTAAAATGATCAAACTACAATGTATGATATTCTCAAAGAACTAATAAAAAATTAAAAAAGAAAGCAAAGACCAGCATGTAAGCCTATCACTCGGTACTTCAGACATTTCATTTAAACTGAACTTTCTTCTCTAGCTAGAGACTGGGTGAATGTCCTGATGTCCAATTTGCTGCACATCTTTACATCACACAAGATGAAAGGCTGAAACTGGGCTGTGATCAAGTACTTCTCATAGACAACGTACATACTTTATTCCGTAGAGTACAGTGATGACTGAGCAATTGTAGACTGAAGAGAGGATGCATTGTACTAATGTTTTTGTGAGTTTAATATTAGCTTTATTTTTTATATAGAATTTGGGAGTGACAGACCTAAGGAACGGACTGTTTGCTTTTCCTTATGGTTTTAAGGAAGACTTGCCTCACCCACACAGCCTGCTGCACAACTCAGAAACTGAACTCAACAAGGCATGTTGCTCATGCAGTAGTAAACTTTAGGAATTAGGAGGGTACATGAAAATTATTCTACCAGAGATAAGAGTCAGTAAAGAAAAAGAGTAGGAAACAGCTGGGGACCAGTGAAATGTCAATGCTTCCTGTGTTTATTTTGTGATTTTTCAGTATCTTATAACAGCAGTTGCTTTGAAAATATCTTGATTATCCAGACTTGTTGACACTTTGTGATGTGATGTGAATTCCTTGATGTTGGGGAGTTTTGTTTCCCCACTGGCAATTTGCTCAGCTGTCTCTCATCTCTAATTCCCTTTGACATCCTGCAGTTAGGTCTGCATGGGTTTGCTTTGATGGGTCTTCCTAGTTCACTTGTGGGTCCTCTGGTTCTGATCACATAAATAGTGTCATTTATGGCCAAAGAGAATGTATTCCTGGTCAAAGGGATCTCTTTTGTTCTGAACTGCTAAGAATTCATCAGGCAGGCATGCTTGCAGTGAGAAGCCTGAAGTCTGTATTTATACACTACACCTCTTAAAGCCTACCAATTAAGCACCATGGGCAATTTCATGTTTTCTTATGATGCAGAATTTCAAGCAGTTATATTGTTCTCTATTAGCTGAAGGCTAAAAGAAACATTCTGAGGTTTTTAATCACTTATTTTGGCCTCAATTCCTGGATGCATCAAGTAGAGGAAAGCCCTTTGGCAGTAAGACTGCTGCTACCTTCAAAGCCTTTATTATGACTTCCTAAAATGAATGTAATCATTCGTGTGGATGGAGTTGGTGGCAGATTTGCATATTGGATGGGTTCTGGGTGTGCACAATGTTTGACTCCTGTATCTTTTATAGCATTTCTTGTCTGTTGAGATGCTGGAGGAGGGATTAAGTAGAAACTATTTGGCTGACAGTTTTGGAAAGATAGCAAGGCCTGACCTGAAATGTTCATTTGGATGCAGTACAATTAACAAAATACTGCCTTCTAGAAATTCCATTTTACAAGCTTATATTCTATTTTATTATCATATTTAAGAATTTAAAAATTAATAGCCCAAATTGCAGTCATGGTTTTAATATATGATAAATGGTTTAATTGCCAGTTATCATTTATGACTATCATGGGTTTTAGTGCCTCTCTTATGGTGACATAAATGGTAAAATTTAATTATTTCTCTCAATAAATGATCAATACAAAGCTCTTTGCCTCTTTCAATGTCGCTGAATTATATAGTATGGAAGAGACTGCAACCATAGTTATCTCGACCGTGGATAGTAAAATGCTTAGTGTTACAATCAACACTTAAAAATGTTTCCCCATGTAAATCTCTTGTCTAGGGACTAAGCATCTTCATTTGTGTTTGTTGTTTATTCACTTGCTCTGCCCTAGGTGTCTTTGCACCTAGTTGTCTTCAAAATGCAGCCGTGCCAACTCTGACTTGAGATTATTTAGAGTCTCTGGTCACTAGAGAGTGCCTGAGCTAGGCTAAGGTGTAGGAAAAGGACTTACCGTGTATGAAAAGGACTTATCGTGTACGAAAAGGACTTCTCCAACAGGCACGACTGTGGCTTGTGATATAGCTGGGAGATTGATGCAGACGGAATGGGAAGAGGTGAAAGGCTTGTGCACACAGGTCTGCCCTGAAAGGTGTGGTAGGTGTTCTAACTGTATGCGGCATTACGTAGAACTTTGTGGCACTAAATTCATTGCCACAGTAATATAGAGGACATTGTCAACTGTTGCACATTCGATGTCTGCTATGGCTCACCAAATGCTCACAACTAAATAAACCTAGATGATTCTGTTTTACAGATTAGCTGTATGAGAAGGAAGCTGTATTGGTGAAAATGCACACTTATTTACACGGCTTTTAAAGACCTGGTGTAGAAAGCATTTCACACTCTCCCACCCTTGATATAACTGATGATATCACAGTACCATACCAGAGAGGGATGCATTTCACTTAGGGATATAAACATGCCATTTATGTTGTGTAAAGCATTTTATTTTAAAAATACAGTTGAACTTTGTACAAAATTAATTAATTTTTAAAATCATAATTACCTTCTTTCCAAATTTAATTTTACTTCCTTCTTGATGATGAGTATGCTTTGTGAATGCTGGACAATACTGTTCATTCAGTATTTAAAATTAAAAAATGTTTCATGAACCTGATGTAATACTCATATGGGTATACTGTCATGTATGTCTTCCTTTTAGTCAAGAGTTTAGTTGTGGTAATTGGGTTATTTTCTGGAAGTGATTGTTAATGGTGAAATTACCTCTTTCATCACTTATTTCTTTTTCTTAAAAATTTGTACTATTTACTTAGTGTGTGTTGTTGTGTTTGTATCATATACTGTTAGTGTGTAGGTGTCTGTGTATCTGTGTGTTTATGTTCCTGGCATGCATGTATTATCGTGCATGTGTGGAGGTCCACTGTGGGGATCTGTTCTCTCCTTCAGTGAGGGATTGAACTCAGGTCATTAGGCTTTGTGACAAGCACTCTTACTCACCTACCCACTTGTGGGGTGTTTACCCACCAACCCTACAGCTCCCCAGAGTTTTCTTGAGTGTGATCAGCAGGAAATGTTAGATAGAAGGATTTATATTGTGGAGATAAACAGATAGAAAATAAAGGATAGCCTCGAGAGGGCCTGGAACCTTTTCCAATGGCCCGACTGTCTCTGCCCCAGGGTATTTATGGAGACGCCAAGGGGCAGAGCAAAAGCCCTCCCCCTAGCACAGCCAAGTACAGACCATCTCAGACACCTGCACTCAGGCCCGTGGTCCTAATCATCCTCTCTATACGGACCTGCTGGGTAAAGCCTTGAGGAACCTGAAAACGGGCTCCCACACCCACTTGACCATCTCACTGCCCCTGCTTATTTGTTTATTGCTTTATTTTCAGGGCATTAAGATCAAAGTTCTGGATACATTTCATGAAAAAGCACTTTCTTCTTAAAGAATCATGCTAATGCTATGTTCTGGGGCGTTTAAACATGTGTTTTAAAATACATGCTAAGAATACATGAGGTACTACAGTAAGAATTGTTTAATATGCTTTACTTAAGCATTTCTCAAACAGATCTGACCACTGAACTGTTCTGAGTATGTGTGTAAAACCTTATCCCCTTTATTGCATTCCACTCACAGAACTGACTTCCTTTAATATTGGTAATGGCTTACCTGCATGTTTGTGACCCCAGCTGTGAGGATGTGATTCTTTCTGTTGCTGAACAGATGTGAACTTTATTACTTCATTACTGTTTCCAAGACTTATGCATAAACCCGTTAGTTGCCCGTTGCTTATTCTCTTGAAGTCTTAACATAAATTTACTGGTAACCACAACTTTCTACACAAAGGTACTGTCCAGTCCCCTGGCTTCTTCCTGTTAGCAGTTGGTGCTGTTTCTTCCAGAAGCTCTAGACTTGAAGGATGTGACTCCTCTTCTACATCGTTTCCTTTGCTGTCTGATTTAGAAAGCTACTAGATAATGCTGGCCAAAAGACTAGAATATTCTTTAGTTCCTTTTTGGGCACCATAGCATTTTCTCCTATTCTGATTTTATTTTGGAAAATTATTGACTATTTTCTATGACTGATGGACAATAGAATATAGAAAAGGAAACCGATGCCTGATAGGAAATGAATTCTCTCATTGTATAATTGAAATGTAACAAAAAGGATGGAAAATAAAACATGAATGGATGAAATAGCCAAGTAACTTGAAAACTCTTTCTATTCTTAATTTCCCCAACGCATGTGACAACTCTATCCTTTTCCAATTTTCAGTGTGTTTTCTACACATGTTACAGTCTGCCTCTTTTCTTAGGAAATATTTTAGGACCAATTGTGTTTGCAATAATTTGTGATTTTATTACTTGATTGCCTTTGGTACCTGGAAGGATTCCTTTTTGAACCTTAGAATGATTATAATATGCCTCTGTACATGACATTTTTAGAGTATGGATAATACATGGTTCACATGTGAATTTGTGGATGCTCCACAATCACTTTGTAGTCCCTGATGACCAGAGCACAGTGGGTGGCAATTACTGGAAGCAAGGAATAGGAGCAGAATTTAAGGTGTGTATGCTGATTAAATCATGGAGCAGTATAAAATTGATCTTGAAGACTCCAAGGCAGCATTGAAGAATAGTAAATAAGTAAGAGACAGAATCAAGTTTTATATCACTCTGAGGTAACAGAGCAAGGACTAGGGAAACCAGTGTCACTGAGATCCAGTATTAGGAATGGAGAAGATGGATGGATCATGGAACTCTTTTTGAAAGCAAAATAAATAAGTTGTGGTGGCAAATGAAAAGAGTTCAGAAAAACAAAAAAACAAAAAACAAAACAAAGCAAAAAAAAAAAAACACCGTGTAATCTGAAGAATTTATAACATTTTCAGGGTGAGAACATTTGAAGAACGTTGTCCATCCTGGAGAAGAGGAGTTATTTCTATTCTTTGTTAATTTGGGTTTTTCTGGCTGCTCACCAGCAACACTGACCTCTGCTAGGCATGCTTCACATACTTGTGCCACACCGAGTTTCATAGATTGCATTGTATTAGGTACACCAAATCTGAAATTGAACTTTAAAAATATATGTTTTTCAAGTCCTCAGTTTGCATGTAGTAGGCTTAACATGCTATTGCTACTCAGACACATTGTGAGCTTGCTGAATTCTGTCTGTGCTCATGAGAATGACTTACAATGGCTAAACAAATCAGTGCATCCTGGTAGCTTCTGCTGGGTTATCCTCCACACAGTGCTCAAACAACAGTTTCATTGCTATGACAAAACCCCAGATAAAAATCAACTTGAGGTTGGATGGGTTTAGTGTTAGCTTTCAGTTTGAGGGTTTGACATAGTGGAAAGGGCAAGACTGGAGGCGACTGCATCCACAGTCAGAAAGCACAGAGAGATGAATGCTGGCTGACGCTTGTCAGTCACTGTTCTTTTGCTGTTAAGAGAAATCATGATGGGGCAACACTTATAAAAGAAATCATTTAACTGATAGCTTGCTTATGGTTTAATAGGATTAGTCCATTATGAATCATAGCAGAGAGTGTGGTGGCACACAGGCAGACATGGCCCTAGAGCTAAGAGCTTTATATCCTGATCCACAGGCAGCAGGGAGCAAGAGACACTGGGCCTGGCATGGGCTTTTGAAACCTCAAAGCTCAACCCCAGTGGCATGCTTCTTCCAACAAGACCACACCTCCTAGTCTGACCAAACATTCAAATAAATGAGCCTCTGGGGGTCATTCTTACTCAAATTAGCACAATGCTCAAGTCACTTTCTTCTTTTTATTAAGTGTAGGCTCCCAGACCACAGAACTATGCCGCTTGCATTTAGGGTGAGCCTTCCCATCTCAGTTAAGCCAATTTAGAAACTCCCTCACACACATGCCTAAAAGTTTGTTTTCTAAGTGACTCTAGGTCGTGTCAAGTGGACAAACAGTATTAATCTTTACAGCAGCCCTCTGTAAATCAGCACCTACAGACTCCCCTAGAAGATTCTCTGCTCATGCCCAGGATCCTTAGGTTGCTTTTCTGTAGAAGCATATCTTTGAGAAGAATTCACAGCAGCAAGTGAAAGTTTCCCTCTAAGTGGTAGAGAGTGCCACGTTAATCTTGTCACTAAGGTATCAGCACCCACATCTGTTTTTTTTAATGAAACCCAGATAATTTGGAATGTTCCATCTCCCAGATAGTAGAAGAGAACTGGCTACAGGTAGATTATCACATTGAAGGGAACAGCTCTGGAAAGGAATTTCCAGATGAGCCGGTAAGAAGCAGAGAAGGTTTTAACAGATTTCATTATCAGGGGTCAGTAGAAAAGCACTTGGAAAGACCACAGGACATAGCCAGGATCATAGGCATGGGCTGCTCAAGGGACACCAGCACCTCACTGCCTGTATAGTAGTCACATACGTGATTTTGTTGAGCTCAGAAGTTACTGTCTTGAGAGAACTGCTAAGCAATATAAATGATATCATGGAGTGGACAGGACTATAGCTGATAACATACATTCTGGAGAGCTGCTGGGGTGTTTTCACTGTAAACAAAAATGAATAGTGTTATTTACAGGCTCTCCAAAAAAACACTTGGGAAAGGAGTAGGTCACACTCAAGATTATTCATGTCCATGCCTTACATGTGGCTTCTTGATAGCTTAGCACAAAACTCTTATTTCAGAATGTCTCTATATTAGTGTTTCTGAGCCAGCAATCTTCATAGCAATTGTTAGGTGTGCTGAAATTCTTGACTTTTAACGGGTGAAAAGCTCACCCAGACTTTGTGGTGAGGGGTTCCTTTCCTTTTCCATCCCTGTGATTTTCCCTTTCTACCCTGCCTCATTTACCTGTAGTTAAGTCTTCACATATTTGGATAAAGCAAGCATAATTCATGAAGGTAGAGAATTTGCCTTGCTTATTATGTCTCTGCACTTAAATACTGGTTAAATGAGTACATTTTAATTACTGCAGTAATCTAGTTTCAAATTTTTCTCTCATCTGAATGCTTGCCTGTGTGTTCCTGTGACTAGCCTGTGTGGGCAGAGGAGCAGGATGGGCACTGAGAGTGTTGTTTCAGCCACAGGGCATACTGTGACTTCCAATGGTCGGACAGAAGTGCCAATCACCAAGGTTGTTTCACCTCCTGCAGGCACTTCAGAGGAAATGGATCAGCACCAGGTGTCCAGAAAGAAGCTATAGGGAGCCCTAGCTTGTGGGTATGGTACAGCAGAGAAAAATCAGGAAGCATTTAATATGTAGACAGACAGGGATACCCAGCTTTTTTTTTTTTTTTTTTTTTTTTTTTTGTGTGTGTGTGTGTGTGTGTGTGTGTGTGTGTGTGGCCTAGCCTTACTCATCTTACTCATGCAAGTCAGTGGTACTTATTTGTGAAGTTGCAGCTTCTGAAGGGAGGGTGTAATGAATATGTAAGATTGCAGGAACTCAGAAGTAGCCACTGGAGCCCAAGACCGGAACAAGATTCGCAATATGGATGTCTGTACCCCTTAACATAGGGCACTTGACTTCAAGAACTGTTTCAGCAGTCAGCACTGGTTCGCAGTGACAGACATCACTGAACCAGGAATGAAAAGGCCCACCTGTTCTTCTTCCTGAAATGCCTGGGCTGCAAGATCTGTGGGCGGAGACCAAAATTTACAATCTGGGAAGTAAGTACTGGGGTTCTCTGTAGGCCATGCAAGCCTTAGGCAGGGCCTCTCTCCTCTTTCTCTTTCTGTAGTGCAGCTAATTGGATGCACATTCTGTGAATACTCAGTGAGTGCTCTCCCAGACCCCTAGCTCCCTTCTTCCTACCTCCTCCTCCTTCTCCTCCTTGTTTTGTAACTATATGAAAATCTCTCTCTCTCTCTCTCTCTCTCTCTCTGATTAAACGATAGAATTTTATTTTCTAAGAGTTCTGGAGACGCTTGGATCTCCCTGGGAAGGAGAAATAGAATAAATTTTGTGGATGGGTGGGGTGGAAGGAGAGAGTGCAGAGAAAGATAGATGAAATTGGGGAGCACTTGGGAGTTGGTGTGGAAATCTAGTTCAGAGGAAACTTCCTGAAATGTATGGAGGTGATCCTAGTGAGGACTCCTAATAATGGAGGATATGGAGTCTAAACTGGTCATCTACTTCTTAATCCTTTCTCGTTTTCCTTTCAGCTTTTTCATTCTTTCCCAGATATCTGGCACAATGATGACCTTTTTTTCCATGCTAGGCATGAGCTATATCCCTGAGGTATATTTTTAGCTCTATGATTTTTTTATGTATAGTGAAAGTTCTGTGCCTGGTGTTTTATACTATAGGAAAGTAAAACCAAATGTATATCTAAGAGTAATCCAGAAAAAATGTGAAGGTTCTTGAGCTTGAGAGAACCATAAAATTGAGAATATATTTTTTCTACCAAGATATAGACTAAGAATATATTTAATTAATCCTTGAATTAAAAGAAAAATACAAATGCTTTAAATACAACAACAAAATATAAAACCTATAAGCAAATTATTTTTGTTTATTGTTCTTGTGAAGAAAGAGAAATGATCATGGTCTAAGGATGTTTAATGGTTTGCTTTTTGATTAGCTAGGGAAGAGCAGATAGTTACAGCTAAAAAGTATGTTTTTATTCAAGAAGAGAGTGGTATTTTAATTGAGGAGTCACATAGCAAATTCATGTGCACTACTTTTATTAGAGTACTATAATTCTTTGAGAAAGTATTAATTGGATGGAATCAATATAAACTGTTTCCAGTGTGGCTGATAATGAAGGTTCTCTTGCTGTGTTTACATACACTGACTGTTTGGGTGACTGAAGAAGTCACTCGGAAAGGGTAGTTTTGGGTTGTTTTGTTTCCAAGGAACAGGTCACATAGGTAACTACTTCAGGAAACTTAAATTGAGGGTTAAAGAAGAAATAGGTTCATCCCGACGTGGAGTCTGAGGGGGTCCCAGGAAAAGAGTCCGATGCAGACAAGAGGAGGAACTAGGGCTCATCTGGCAGGATTTCTCTCAGCTCCGTAATGACAGAGTTGATTCTCTAACATTGAAACCATGATGCTCCTTCCTTGTGCTTTTCCTGCTCCTACCAACACTCCTTACTGGGCTTGTTTTTCTTTTTGAGTCAATTTCTGCTCATTCACTGTTAAGTTTTTAGGAATTTTATTCCCTCCTAACATTCCAAAAATATTTTCTTCTTTCATGTTTTTGTTTGTTTATTTCCCCCATTCCAAATAAGCAAACTGATTCAGACTGGAACTCATTCTTGGTTCATGCCACTTGCTGTTCATTAGGTAATTTCTTAGATGACCTGGTCTTAGATCTGATGCTATTTGTCTCAGAAGATGATATACCTTTAGCAGAATAATGGTGCAGAACACTCATGGCTAACAAGGCAGGAGATGGTGTGTGTGTGTGTGTGTGTGTGTGTGCGCGCGCGCGCACACACACACTTTGGCATATGGCATGCATAGGTTGGAGTATCTATAGTACCTCCTATTGGGACATGATCATAGTATGCTTACCATGTATTTTTGCTTTGAGTGAAGCAATCAATGTATAAAAAATAATCATCTAACAGCTATTCTCCGAGTTTATGAGAAACTTGCTGCACATAAAACTCACGACCCCCTTCATTGCTTTCACAAATTTTTCCTTCACTTTAATTTTCACTCATTTCTTTATGGGTTACTTCAACTTCAACTGAAATCTAAACTTAAAAATACATAAACAACTGCTATAAGAAGTGACACTTATATGTTGACATCTTTAATGCATAAAGTTAGTTTGGTTTTAAAGAGTAATCAAGATTACACCTCTGAATGTGTATATCCTGAGTAAATTACTTCTCTGAAATCTTTCTGAGCATGTACTCCAGGATTATATAGGTAATACTGGTTAAAAGTAGGGTCAGAATACTGAGATGAAGTTATCTTCCAAATGTTTATTACTCTGTATATTACTGTCGCTTTTTTAGTGTTTTAGTGAGATAGAACTTTTGACCTGTTAATAATATCAATCTCCGTTGTTTATCACTCTTATCCTCATCAGATCCTACTCAGTTGTCTGCTTTGTGCTGATAAATACACTTAGTATTTGTCAGACCTGAAGAAAGTGAAAAAACTTATATTTAATTCAGTCACACAACAAGTGTCAGTGATTTTCACATTCACACCATAGCTGGCAGGATGCAAGTCGTTTGAACACTGTTTGTACAAGTATCTGTTAAGTCATCTCAAAACTTTATCTGTTTTATACTGTATTCACCACAAGTGTTAATAGGCCAAAGCCAAAAATTCATCATTTCATTTAATAAGGAAAGAATCAGAGGTTAGATTAGGGTTCTTAGGAAGCTATGCTTTATCTACAGTGGATAGGAACTTTCCTTTTTCAGTACCGTGAATAAAATTTGAAGTTCGAGAAAAAAGTGGAATTACGTGATAAAAAGAACAGGAGAATACAGAATGCAAACTAGGCACACAGGCCTCCACTTGTTACAGGCAAGTGAAGGTCTGGGCTCTGATGCTCGGAGTTGATTCATGGAAAAAGGAAAAATGGGACCGTCATATGGCTCTTTTGAAAATAAAATATCATTACAGCCAAGAAAACATTTAAAAAAATAAAATGTTTATTAATTCATCTTAATCTGGGTAAATAACTCCTACTAATTACTTCATCAAAATTCTGGAGTAAGATGCATGGTCTTTGTAGGCCAACCTCTATTTTGGAACTAATAATAGCAAGTAATTATAATCTACTCCCACTTAGGTATTCCTACTCTACAATACAATGCCAAGTACATAACAGGTGTTTCATAAATGTTCATTGCATGAATCAAAGTGCTGAGGAGATGTGGGAAAAGCCATTACCGATGACCTAAGCACATTATCATAAACTGCTGAAGCAGCTTTCAGTTACCTTTTACAGCAAGGAGCAGACCCACTGAAGAGGGGGCTGACTCACTGGTGCCTTTCTGCTTCAAGCTATGGCACTCATTTCATTTCACATTTTCTCCCCTGTAAATGGTTACAGCAAAATATAAAGAAAAATGTGCTCCTAGACATGATGTCCTCATTAGCTGTGCTAAGTGAAGTCTTCATGGTCTGGAACAAAACATTGTGCTAACTTGAATTTAAGTGATTTCATGCATAGCACAGTATGAAGCCTGACTGGCAGGGTTTTCTCTAGTGATGAGTTCTGCAAGAGAGTGCTGGTACTTTCCTTTTAACTAATAGATACAGAGAATTGGGAAGACTGCTCTGAGCATTTATTAATTTTAACTAATTACAGCCTGGAAATTAAACAAACTGAGTAATGCATTGATCTCCTATTTTCGACGGCCCAGAGTTGAACTGTCTTCGTAAGGCTTACACATAAGTGCGATTGCTCTGTTGCTTTTTGGAAAGGGGAAATTACATTCTACAATTTATGTTTTCGACACAAGTTATAACTTTTCCTGGAATGCATCTTTTGTGGTTGATTACACAATCTCACATTTGTTTTGTATTCAGCAACTTGAAAGTACTCTCATACATGAACTCCTTTGAAAAATGCCCCCAGGAGAGTCAGGGAAGGGATGGTTCTCATTGTGTCACAGGCGCTCTCTAGGTGGTTTTGACCAAGTTTTTGTGGAATGTGTTTGACTCCCATATGAAATGTAGCAGTGTTCTTATGTTGGCATTTCTACATCTTGTATTCTTCTGTTATACCTGTGAACAATGAAAAAGGTCTGCTCTAACTAAACTATGTTTTGGGGTACTAGGAGAATAAATTTAAATAAATAAATTCATGTTCTTTGATCACAGATAGGATATATTATCTTTGTGAATCACAGAATTACCGAAAAGTTAGTGATATTTTAAAGGTTGTATTTCAAGACAGAAAGAAATGATGAGGAATTTGTATGAGAAAGGCTGAACAGAAAGGTGTTCACAGTTGGGTAAATGCAATGTAAGTATTTTATATATCCATTTCACAGCCTAGGCTGTCATTATAGAGCTGGGGAAAGGAATGAGTGAAATGTATATTTGTAATGTATGATTGCTTTTTAGTCATAGCTTATTGAATTTGGTTTGAATTGAAATTGAAAGAAAATTTTAGAGAATCAAGTACTTTGGGGAGCAAGACAAATTGAGATAGTATAATATATTTGTACTTATATAAGGGAGGAAATGTTCATGTGTTTTAAAAGGAAGAGCTTAATTAACATTTTATTGGTTTAATACTTGATATTTGGGGAGGACATTTTCTTTATGAGATTTTATATTGCTATGGCATATACCAGGGCCCGGCTTTCAAAATTTAATTGTGAAATTGTATACCAAGTATATTTTATAGCCATAAGTTTCTTATAAAAAAAGCTGTTTATGCTTTTAGTTCTGATAATTAAGGTTTTTATTTTCAGTAGGTCATCAGATATTACCTAAGGAGAAATCAAATCTGTAATAGTGAAAAACTGTTAGAGGTTAGGTCAAAGCATGTCCTTGTTTAGACAATTCAGTGTTCCATTAGTAGAACCACATTTTCTTAATCCATTCTTCAATTGACAGTCATGGTATTTTATCATATCAACAGAAAAGTAAGTAATATGTCATGCACACCTTTAATGAAACATATATTATGCATAAGTAAACAACTCATATTTGAGAGTAATGATTTGGTTGCACATAAGAGAAAAACAGTTAAAGCTAGGTCAGACAAAACCAATTATGCTTTGGTTGCCAGAACCAAGGATTCTAGAGCAGAACTTCCTGAGTGGCTGAGTCTAGTAACTCTGATGCACTTCCTTTCACAGCTGTTTTCTACTGAGTTAGATGTTGTTGTGGTTTGAATAAGAATGACCCCTCCACCCAGTAGGCTCATATATTTGAATAATTAAACACCCTGGGGGAGTGGCACCATTTGAAAGGATTAAAAGGATTAGGAGGTGTGTTCTTGTTGGAGAAAGTGTGTCTCTGTGAGTGGGCTTTGATGTTTCAAAAGCCCATGCCAAGCCCAGCATCTCTTTCTGCCTATGGATCAGGATGTAGTTCTTAGCTACTTCTCCAGCACCTGCCTGCATGCTGCCATGCTCTCTGCCATGGTGGTAATGTACTACACCTCTGAAATTGTAATCAACCTCCAATTAAATGTTTTATTTTATAAGAGAACAGTGACTAAGACAGATACATTTTTAAAACTTGTAACTGGAGGTCAAAATAGCCTATGGGATTTCAGTCTTCCAGTTAATCAACTCAAGTGGACAGAGATTGTTTCTTTCTAGCTGTAGGGAAGTGTAATCATTTTATTATCCTTAATTTAGTCCATATTTCCATTCAGGAATGAGTCATCATGAATAGATCATTGTGCTGTCATTGTCCAGTTCTGGAACTGCTTGAGAGTCCTTGGCCAAACCTTGCTGCCAGGGAGGAGGAAGAAGTTAGGTCTGTAGAGGACACCCAGGAGGCCATGGCCAGAATTGTTCTTTGCTGAGAAAGGAATGGTGGCAGCAGGAAAGTGCAATAAATGCACATGAAAAATTAAATGAAGAGTGAAATACATACTATTATGTAAAAATACGAAGCCAAAAATATCAGTTTAAAATGCTACATTATCTGAACAGCATCTTTAGCACAGTGTATACCAGGCATGGTGGTGCTTGACTAAGTCTAGCACTCAAGAAACAGATGCAGGAGGATCAGTAGTTCAGTTATACAACAAACTTTAGAACAGTATGGAATGCATGAGATCCTGTCTTAAAACAAACAAAACCCAAAAAGTTGGTGTCTAGATAAAAATCTTTTAGTTTATCTTTTCTAAATGTATGTGCATGCGTGTATATCCATGTGTGAGTATTGTTTGTATAGGTGTGTGTGTGTGTGTGTGTGTGTGTGTGTGTGTGTTGACTGTGTATGTTTCTGGGATATAAATGAACACGTGAATGTGTATAGACAGTAAGATAGCTTCAGGTAACATCCTCAGGAGCACTTTCACCACCTTTGAAATCAGGTCTTTTCTTGGCCTGGAGCTCACCAGTAAAGCTAGATCACTTGACCAGTGAATCCCATTGAACCAACTGTCTCTTTCTTTCAAGAGCTAAGATTACCAGTGGGACCACCGTAGCAGACATTTTTAATGGGTTCCAGTGTTTGAATTCAGCTTCTCAGGCTCATGCAGTAATCGCAAGCCCTAGTTTATCTTAATGTTAACTAATTTCTTTTAATAACTTTCTATAGCTTCAAATTTTCATATATGTATATCCATATGTATATCTATATATCCTTAATACACACACACACTTCAAATATTGGTGGTACTAAATTATTTTCTATGATTTACTTTTTTTTCTGTCTTTGAGTTCCTATTACATTAAAATGTTCCCTTACTTGGTAATGGTTATATTATACTACATGTCATTTCTTAACTCAAAATGTAAGTTTTTAGCTAACTCCTACCCATTGTCACAGTTTTAATCTAGATTGCATTTGCTATAAAAGGCTTTTAATAACTGAGTGGTCAGAGTTTGTGAAGTGTTTAATGTTTAAAAAGAGCAAAGACTTTAAAATAAACTATTTAGTCATCAAAAAGATAGAACTGAAACTCATAGGAAAAGATCCCCACTGGTGTCAGTGGAAGGATTGGATAACTTAACAACTATATCTCTTTTGATTAGGTAAAATTCCTGTCAGTGACAGTTCCAGAGGACCTTGGAAAGGACACTGTCCACTGTAAATTAATTTTGGTTTTAAACAGCAAATTACATTTTTATGTCTTTGAAAGTTTGTCATCTTTCAGTTAGCACACTGGGTGCCAAGGTCATCCCTTGTCCTCTACATGGAAAGATAATGGGGATCTGAACTCTTGGTCCTGCCTGCCATCTCTGGGAATAGAAAGCTCCAGGATGAGTTGATTTCATCTCCTCTTTTCCTACTTAAATTTCAAGTACTTTCCCCAATTTGTATCTTACAAATGTCCCGAGTCTATTTCACTTCAAATTTCCATCTGGTAAATACATGCATATTTCCAAGAAGCAGTCAGCTTGTTTCACCCTCTTTCATGTTTCTTCAGAACACCACTGACTCCATGATTTTCCTAAAACAGACACAAGACTGCAAAAATTCAGTGTTTTATTTTATTCCTGTCACCCATTTGTAGCCG
Source organism: Peromyscus maniculatus bairdii (assembly GCF_049852395.1). NCBI lineage: Eukaryota > Metazoa > Chordata > Mammalia > Rodentia > Cricetidae > Peromyscus > Peromyscus maniculatus. The sequence continues at coordinate 67,304,001 of NC_134864.1, read as the reverse complement.
GAAGTTTCTTTGGTCCTGCCAGGCCCACAGTTGGGACGAATCTCTCTCTGCAGCCACTTGGTCCCAAATAAACACAAAGAGGCTTATATTACTAACAAACTGTATGACCTATGGGTCAGGCTTCTTGCTGGCTAGCTCTTTCATCATAACCCATTTCTATAAATATATATTTTGCCACGTGGCTATGGCATTACCAAATTACTTACTATGAAAGTCATGGCATGCAAGTTGGGGTACAAACTGGGAAAGGAAAAAAAAAAAAACGCATAGTAAGCTGAATTGAAATTAGCCTGTTAAAACAATGTAGGTAGTAAGAGAAAGAAAGTGGGTGAAGAGTGTAGACAATTATCTAAAACAGTCTTGTTAAATAAAAAACATGGAGCCAAATATAGAGGTGAAAGCCTTAGAGATCAGGGAAATAGGAAGAGCCACCAGCCAACCTTACCTCACCAGCTCTGCAGCTTCCACATGTCAGCTACTTCCTGTCTACCCACGCCTTTATAGCCTTGCTGTTCTGCCCTCTCATTGGATATCTCACTTCCTTGTCCCTGCCTGTCTGTACAGACCTCCAGGTCTCTATGGTTGGTGGTGGGATTAAAGGCGTGTGTCACCTTGCTTGGCTCTGTTCCCTAGTGTGGCCTCGAACACACAGAGACCCTGCCTGCTTAGTGATTGGATTAAGAGCATATGCTACCACTGCCTGACTCTTGTGTTTACTGAAAATGGCTTGCTATTTTCTCGCAAACTTTATTTATTAACATACAAATAAAATATCACCACAGAACAGTGCTAGATTTCTGGCATTATTCAGCAACCAGAGTTAGGATTTTATTAATTTAATAGTAATTTAAGTCACTGGAAAATGAAAAGAAACCAGATAAGAAAATAGAGGGAAAATGGAAAACATAAAAGGAAATTAAGAATTTTTCTACATTTTGAGTTTTAAGATTGTTTAGAAATAAAGAAATATATAGGAAAATTTTTGGGGGGTAACATTTTGCAAATTAAATTGAATATTTAAAGTCATGGTGGCCCATGTCTGAAATTGTGGCACTTGGGAGACAGTGTTTCATATAAATCATTCTTGGACCCTAATAAAATTATTTGAATACTTTTGAAATTGTTTTAATGTTTTGTGAGTAAAAACAATTACATAATTTCCCCCTTTCCTTTCTTCCCATTGTTTTCAACTTGTTGTGGGTTGTGACTCTTTTGAGGTCAAATGACCCTTTCACAGAGGTCACCTAAGACCATTAGAAATATCAGATATTTACATAATGACTCATAACAGTAGCAAAATTATAGTTATGAGGTAGCAACAAATATAATTTTATTGTTGGGGGTCACCACAACATGAGAAACTGTATTAAAGGGTCACAGCATTAGCAAACTTAGGAACCATTGCTCCAAACCATCCTATGTACCATCCCCTTTCAAATTCTTGGCCTCTCTTTCCTTAGCAGTTGAATACCTTTTAAGATCATCATATATATGGTTTGTATGTCATGATAAGTAGCAATAATGTTCGCCCCTCCTTGGGGTTTGACCTTGGTTTTATAGCTTCTGGAACATTTATAGATATGCACTAAGTTGACAAATTGAAAACCTGGCCATGTTCTGATAATATTTTTCTCAAGTTAGTACTGTTAAAAAGTATGAAAGTTCTTGTAAAGAGTGATTGCCTTCACTTAATTTCCTATCTGTCTTCAAATTGCTTGAGAATGAGTGATAAATGATGGCAGACAGGCTTAAATTGAATATATTATGTTCAAACTAGAAATGTAAGAACAATTTGAATTGGAAATCAGGATTTTTAAAATTCTAGGATAAAAATATGTTCAAAGGAACAGCATATAAGCCAGTCTCATTTTTTTTTTACAAGATTATTCAAAATGCTGTTTCTGTGAACAAATCTAATCACATCAGACATGGACACAGAGTGTATGTCACACCGCGGCAAGAACGTCAGCAGTAGGCACAGATTGACTCTTGTTTTTGATGTGAGGATTTTATTCTCTTCTTTGTTGTGTCGCCTTGCATGGAATATGCTGCTTTGAAAACATAGCAAGGCTGGGCGTTAGTCAGCCCTTCTTGGAAATAAGACTCAGGGAGGGTTAAGTCACAGTGACCATTTTGAGGAAAATACATTATTATCTTTTGGGGTGAGATTTACTAGAAAGTTTTGTTAATACTTCCTAGTGATATTATCTTGGTTAATTTTCTTCTCCTTCTTCTTTTTTTATTTTTGTATCTGAATTTTCCTACATACCCAGAGAAGTCATTTTTGTCCTTAAAAAAAAAAAAAAAAAAACCTCACTATTTTCTTTTGTTACCTAAAACAAATGTGAGAATAAAAAAGGATCCAGTAAATGATTCTGAAAATTGTGGTCTGGCTCTTTAGTTATCATATATATATATATATATATATATATATATATATATATATATATATATATATTTGGTTACATGTTTTGCTTAACAGTTTTTGTGTTGGACCAACAGACTTACTTTCAGAGCAGGAAGTAAAGTATATGGCATTGTGACCTTTAGCTTGCATGGAAAGGAGTACGCGAATGTCATAAGTGACTAAGTGACAGCATCACTGGGTGGGCAAGTATTCTTTGTCACTTAAAGTATCAGATGTGGGCTGAAAATATAGTGTCTATGTTTTCAAACAGCTGCCTCCTTTGGCAGAAGCTATTGGCTGGCCTGTCACTGCCTCCCTCGGAGCTTGGAGATTCTCCAAGGTTCCTGTCTTTACCCAAGAGATATTTTGGCCACTGGACCAACTGTGCCAAGGGATTTGGGCTAGAAATATGAGGGATTCAGTGCTCCTGGGAGCTGCGCTTAGCAGGTGACTAAAGACAGCTGATGTGAGAATTTCCAACACTGCCGCCTTTATCTGTGATACCACTGAGGTGTGTTGTACATTGGGTGTCAGACTTTCCCCATAAGATGACAGTGTGGCTGCGGGTGGTGTCACTCGGCTGATAATTAAACTGCCATTGTTGTCTCACTCTTCTATCTCCTAGGATCATCTCCCAAGTAAACCTAAATGAGAGTTGTACCCCAGGGTTTGCTGTTGTAAGCTAAACCAATACCATGCTTTCTTTCTATCTAACATCATATTAGAATTATTTTAAGATGGTGAATAAATAAGATTTCTAAAGAAGACTCTGTGTAAGATGGAGAAACTTTTAGAATATTTAGACAGCATAGATATAAATAGGAATAAAATATTTGCTATTGTCTATCATTGGTGACTAATGTGTGTACCAAGGCGTTTTTCTCAAGCTTATGGTGTAGAGCAGGGCCAGAGAGTTAAAGATATGAGTTTCCTCATTTTGGAAAAATGATTCTGTTTCAGCAAGAAGAAACTTTCCTATGCAGCGTCCTGCTACTATCTGAATTTATGTCAGGCATATATTTGAGATGACTGAATTAAGTAATAAAAATAATTTGTTGTTTTATGACTACCTGGAAATGCTATTTTATTTGGTCTCATGGGCAAAACCTCAAATTTAACCATTGATTGCCCTTATTGTAACTATAGCACAACAATGAACTATGGATAAATAAAAACTAAATGTCTTTCTACAATGGTGGGAATGGAATGAACAGGAAAGCAAATCCTAATGAATCATCTATGGGCTAAAGGTTAAAGGGCTTTGCTTATGTGCATTCCTTCACTTCCAAAGAGATGTAAAGCTGTAAAATGGCTTTATTTTGTAAAAGATTTGAAGTTAGGGACTGAGAGATAGTTCTTTCAAGGGTCTGAGTTTGAACACCAAAACCCATGTTAAAAAGCATATTGTGGAGGTGGAGGGGTCATGCTTGCAGTCTTAGCACTACAAGTTGGAGGGTGGAATAGAGATGGGTGGATCCCTGGGGTTTTCTGTCCACCCAGTCTGCCTACTTGGTGAATTCCAGGCCTTTATCAGATAATGTTTCACCAAAAAATCAGCCCTTCTTTATGCCCTAATATTTTAGCTTATCTTGTTCTTTTCTGTATGACAAACTGAACCTTCATGCACATATTGTCTAAATTCTGAATATAAGAGAGAACATGCAGGGTTTTTTTTCTTTCCAAGTTTGTGTGCCCTTGCTTAATAATATTGATCCTAAGCACATTCATTTCTCTGAAAATTTCTTAACCTCATTTTTCTTTAAAGCTGAACAGTATTGTAATACACACACACACACCACACTTACATTTATATTATGCATTCATTTGCTCATGGACAATGAAGCTGTTTCCATGAATAAAAGCAGCAATAAACACATAGGTTCAAATATCTCTATGATAGTATATGCAGTTCTGTGAATATATTGTCAGTAGTGGAGTAGCTAAGTTATATGTTTGATCTATTTTTATTATTTTGTTGTTGTTGTTAAATCTTCAAACTGATTTCCACAATGACTGTATTAATTTACACCTCCAATTAGTGAATAACGGTTCCCTTTTCTTCAGGTCCTTTCCAACATTTGTTGTCAGATCTGCTGATGACAGCCATTCTGACTAGAGTGAGGTGATACCTCAAAGTAGCTTTAATTTGCATTTCCCTGATGACAAGGGATATTGAGCAGTTTCAATTAATTATTAATTTTTTTTATTTATTTTGAGACAAGGTCTCACTGTGCAGCCCTGGCTGCCCTGGAACATACTGTGTAGACCAGACTAGCCTTGAACTCAGAGAGATAGGCCTGCCTCTATCTCTGCAGTTCTGGGATTAAAGGCATTTGCCACTACACCTGGCTAGATATTGAATACCTTTTAAAACAGTTATTGGCCTGCTGTCTGTCTGTCTGCCTTTCTTTCCTTTCTCTCTCCATCTCTTTCTCTGTCTCTCTTTCTTCCTTCCTTCTTCCATTTTTTTTTTAACTTTCTATTCTATTCAGTTAATATGCCCATTTGTTGATTGGAAGTTTTATTTCCTTGCTACTCAAGTTAATCAATTCTTTATGTATTAGTTTCTAGATATCAGGCTCCTGTCTGAAGTGTGGCTGGTAAAGATTTTCCCCCATTATGTGGGCTGTGTGCTCTGCTGACTGTGTCCTCTGCTGTACAGAAACTTATTTTCATATAGTCCCATCAGGGGCTAGTCCCTGTGCTATCACGTTCTATTGGAAAGTCCTTAGCTATCCTAGTGTCTTGCATGGTAGCCCCCATGTTTTCTTCAAATTTTTGATGTTTCAGGTCTTTGATTCATTTTGAACTGGTTTTTGTACAAGGTAAACTATACAAATCTAATACCATCTTCTGCAGGTAGAAATCCAGTTTTGCCAGTATCATTTGTTGAAAAGGCTCTTTCTTTTCTCCCCAAATTATGTTGTTGCCTCCTTTGTTGAAATGCAGTGGATTTAGCTTTGTTGTTTTATTTCCAGGTCCTCTATTCTAGTTCATCAGTCTACCTGTTTATTCTGATGACTGTATCAGGTTGTACTATAATTTGAGGTCAGGTATTGTAAACCTTCCTGTGTTGTTCTTTCTCCTTAGGATTGTTTTAGCTACTCATGATCTTTTGTCATTCCATATGAATCCTTGTATTGTTTTATCTAAACATGTGAACTATGACATGAGAATTTTGTTATGCAGTGAATTGATTCTATAAAATAATTATGGTGGTATATCCATTTTAATAATGTTAATTCTGTATAGGAGTATAGAATATTTTTCCATTGTCTATTATCTTCTGTAATTTCCTTTTTCAATATCCACAATATTCATTATAGAGGTCTTTTTTACTCCTTTGGTTAGATCTATTCCTAAATACCTAATATTGGGGAAGTTGTTTTGAATGGAATATTTTTCCTAATTTCTTTCTTGTAGACTTACTATAAATGAAAGCTACTTTTTTTATAGGTTGATTTTTTATACTTCAATATTTGGTTTATTATGTGTAAGAATTTTCTAGTAGAATTATTACTAGAGTCTAGTAGTAGACTCTAGTAACTTTAAGAATCATGTTAGCTGCAAATTGAATGACTTCTTTTGTTCCTATTGTTATCCTTTTTATGTCTTTCTCTTGTCTATTTGCTATACATAAGACTTCTAATACTATATAGAGTAAGAGAGGGGAGAATGGGCATTCCTGTATCTTCCCTGTTTTTTTTTTTTATTGTTTTATGAAAATAGTTCTGTGGTGTACATATTTATCTTTGTGAATACATTGATCCACATAATGCTAAAAGTCTATTACTGTTATAGTGATTATGATGTTTTAACAGCTTTTCAGTTCCTATTTTTAAATTTTCTTTTATTTTATTTTACAATACCATTCAGTTCTACATATCAGCCACGGATTCCCTTGTTCTCCCCACTCCTGCTCCCCCTCCATCCCCCCAGCTCACCCCCATTCCCACCTCCTCCAGGGCAAAGCCTCCCCTGAGGACTGAGATCAACCTGGTAGACTCAGTCCAGGGAGGTCCAGCCCCCTCCACCCAGACTGAGCCAAGCATCCCTGCATAAGCCCCAGGTTTCAAACAGCCAACTCATGCAATGAGCACAGGACCTGGTACCACTGCCTAGATGCCTCCCAAACAGATCAAGCCAATCGACTGTCTCACCTATTCAGAGGGCCTGATCCAGTTGGGGGCCCCTCAGACTTTGGTTCATAGTTCATGTGTTTCCATTCGTTTGGCTATTTGTCCCTGTGCTTTATCCAACCTTGGTTTCAACAATTCTCGCTCATATAAACCCTCCTCTTTCTCACTAATTAGACTCCCGGAGCTCCACCTGGGGTCTAGCTGTGGATCTCTGCATCCAGATCCCTCAGTCTTTGGATGGGGTTTCTAGCACGACTATTAGGGTGTTTGGCCATGCCATCACCAGAGTAGGTCAGTTCCAGCTGTCTCTTGACCATTGCCAGCAGTCTATTGTAGGGGTATCTCTGTGGATTTCTGTGGGCCTTTCTAGCACTTTGTTTCTTCCTTTTCTCATGTGGTCTTCAAAACAACTCTGAGATACCACCTTACGCCTGTCAGAATGGCTAAGATCAAAAACACTGAAGACACCTTATGCTGGAGAGGATGTGGAACTAGGGGAACTCTCCTCCACTGCTGGTGGGAATGCAAGCTTGTACAACCACTTCGGAAATCAATATGGTGCTTTCTTAGAAAATTGAGAATCAATCTCCCCCAAGATCCAGCTATACCACTCTTGGGCATATACCCAAGAAATGCTCAATCATACCACAAGAGTACTTGCTCAGCTATGTTCATATCAGCATTGTTTGTAATAGCCAAAACCTGGAAACAACCTAGATGCCCTTCAACTGAAGAATGGATAAATAAATTGTGGCACATATACACAATGGAATACTACTCAGCAGAGAAAAACAATGATATCATGAGGTTTGCAGGCAAATGGATGGATCTAGAAAAAATTATCCTGAGTGAGGTAACCCAGACTCAGAAAGACAAAGTGTGTACTCACTCATAGGAGGATACTAGATGTGGAACAAGGACTGCTACTCACATCACCAGTGAGGCTACCTGGAAAACAGGACCCCAAGAAAGACACGGGGATTGCCCAGTGACGGAGAGATGGCTGAGATCTACAGAACAACCTGGACATGAGTGGGAGTAATGAAGGGCGAGGGTCGAGGGAAAGAGAGCCTGTGGGAACAGGAGATTCCAGCTGGATCAAGAACAGAGAGGGAGAACAAGGAATAGGAGACCTATTTTTAAATTTATCTGCAGATGGTTAATGAGATAAAGTTTTGAAATTATTTGTTCAGTCATTACTGTTTTGTCATTCAAATAATTTTCCTAACAAAACCTACCTTAGAATGAAAAACTAATCTCATAATTATGATTGTAAATCTTGATTGCAAACTGTGGCTTTTCTTACATTCATAGATCAAAAGCATTTCTTTTATTACACACACACACACACACACACACACACACACACACACACACACACGTTTCTATACCATTTAAAAGACACCATTCAGAATTGGTAGAAAGTATGTACTTATTTGACAGCTGTTCATTGAAAACTTAGTAGTACATTAACTCTGACCACTATGATGTTTTTATACAATGGGAATGATGATAATAAGGGGCAGGAAATCATATCTGACTTTTGTTGAAATGCAGCACAAGATTAAAGAGCACATTCCAGCAGTTTTGGTATAGAAAGGCAGTATCCAGTGCCAGCAAAGAAGAAAAGAGAAAGGGAAATTGAAGCTCAGATTTTGAGGAACACTTCTTGAGCAAATGAAGTTGATCTGTGCCGCTTGGCGTGAACTAAATGGAGATTGTGCTTGGCACAGGTGCATAGTTGGGAAAGCACAGGAGATGCACAGGAAATCAGAGACGGTGTGGAAATAGACATGCACTGGGAAATGCCTTCTGCTTTTTGGATCTGTGTACTTAAACATTCGTGTTCCATAATGTAGAGAGGGACCACGACAGGAGAAGCAGAGTCTCTGCCTTGGCTTTAAGAATTATAATCTAGAAATTAAATATGCTTTAGACTATGTAAGAGAATGCAGTGTTTAAGTGAACAGAAACAGGAGGGGGCGGGGTCTTTTTCATGATAGTTGCTATTGGTAAGAGTCTGGGGTCAGAAATTCATCATGACCATAAATCCATTTCAATAAGAAGGAGCTTTTTGTTTAGATACTGGTGCACAAATTGGTTTCCAGGTCTGTACCTAAGAGTCCTACCAAGCCCAGGGCTTATAAAGGCAAAACCCACAAAGTTAAGCTTTTTGGTCTTGCAATTGCCTTTTTGAACAGAGTAAGCAAGTTTGATTACAAAAGCAGAATTAGTAGTTAGTCTTACCACCTACTCTCTTGCAAGACCTACTATCAGCAAATTTTACAAGATCAGTCAATTTAAGAATAGTCTTCAATGTCTGGGAAAAAAGGAAGTAGGCTGCTAGGGTACAGTCTGTATAGGCTAGGGGCTTACATGTTAAAGACATTTTATTTGCTTTCTTGTCTGTCAAGCACAGTCAGTTTAGACTTTAGGTGCAATGTTAACATCACAACTGTCAGCTGAACCTTTGGTATCTGTTTGGATCCTGGAGAAGTCCCACAAAAGACCACCATCCACATATACAATCAACAAGAGCATGTGTTATACCAACATGCTGGGGCCATCATCCTACACAAAGGCAAAATGACAACAACCCTGAGAGAAGCTCACAGGCTTCTTTTAAGCACAGCTAAGGGGAGTTTCTAGGGCAGTTAGGTCATCTCAGATATGATTGGCTTAAGCAAGTGGAAATCATATTAGTACATTCTAATTGGCTAGGGCTAGTCAGGGGCTGGCTGGTTAAGGCATCAGCTTTTCCCTTTTGGGGCAGGCCTGGACAAGTCTCAGGCTTTGTCTTTATTTGGTTATTACCGTGAGCTATTGACGGTGGAGGCTGGCTCACCTAGGACACACTGACCTTGGTTCAGGCCTGGTACACACTATCTTCCTCATCCTTGCTGTCGGGGCCATTGAAGATTGATTGTCCTTTGTTTGTGGCTTCCTCAGAAACTGCCTGCTGAGTTCTATGAAGCAGGGACTGAGGCCTAGTTCTTAATTATTAGGACAGGCTGTCATGATATTTGCCTGGTCCTCTCAGTATTTACCATGCACCGAAGAGTCAGTACTCTAAGGGACAAAGCAATAAAGCGAAGAAGATACACTTCTCATTCTGAGAACGGATAGTAGACAAAACATGCATGTGTTGCGTGACAAAATTTTCCTAGGGAGGATGCAATATACACATCTCATTGCAGAGAGGTAGCCCACAACAGACCAAAATACAGGTACCACTAAAGTGCATCTTGGTGAGCTGTGAATATTATGCAGTTATGCAGAGGAGCATGGGTGACGGGTTACTGACAGGAACGTCAGACACAGATGCATCACCAAAGCCCACTCCAGCATGGGTGGCAATCCTGGGAACCCGGAGCACACTGCTCAGCCTGCAGGCAGCACATGTTGGAGAGTATCCTTTCCAGGTACCTCAGCTGCTAGGTTGGCCTAAAACTCTTCCAGGAGGCTCAGCTGGTTTCTGTTTCTTCCAGGCACCTCGTCCTTTGTTGTTGCTGTTTTTTCTTAACTGAATCTCCTTCGCAGCTTGTCTTGTCTGAGAGGAACTCTCAGCTTTTCTTGCTTACTCTTGGCAGGGAGAGCACAGTGAATTGGGTCAGTTTTGGGGACTTCCTGAAGCTGTTTTGAGTTGTTTTCGTTCCTGCTTAAGGAGCATCCCTTCAGGATGGAATGTTTCCCTTTCATAGGAAACTGTTACACAACAGCATGACAAACAAATGAATATGGGACATCAAGACACCACAGGAGTCATTGCAAGGAAAGACCATTGGTGGCCGAGTTGTTGGGTTGTAAATGTTAGGCTTTGTCAAGGATGTTGTTTTAGGGTTATTATTGCTGTCATCAAAAGCAACTTCAGGAGGAAAAGGTTTATTTGGCTTACATATCCTGAATCATACTTCACTCAGGGAAACCAACGTGGGGACTCAAACTGGGCATAACATGGAGGCAGGAGCTGATGCTAGTTTGCTTCTCATGGCTTGTTCATCCTGGTTTCTTATAGAACCCATCCACAATAGGTTGGAACCACATCAATCAGTAAATAAGAAAATGCCCTGTAGGCTTGTCTACAGCTGGACACTCTGGACGCATTTTCTCAATTGATGCTCCCTCCTCTTAGATGACTATAGCTTGTGTCAAGTTGAAATAAAACTGGACAGTACAGTTGACTCCTTGTCAGCTTGACACAAAAAATCCATTTCAGTTGTAAGGGTTACAGCTCTGAGGGGAAAGGTATCCTGGTAGGACAGAGTCAAGAAATTTCATAAAGTTACACCCCATGACAAACCTCACACAAGAGATTTACTGGGAGAGACACAAGAGCGTGACTGCTTCTAGTCAGGAGAGAAGCAGCAGCAAACTGAGTAGAAGGCAGGCTTTATATAGAGCTTTCCAGCATGGCCTGGGACTGGTGTGATTCTGTTGCCTGATTTTGGGGCAAACTAAAGGATTGGTGGGATTCTGGAGCCTGATCTTGGAGGAAGCTCAATGATTCCTGGTTTTTTTTTTTTGCCCTGATCTTGGGCTTTTTTTTTTTTGTTTGTTTTTTGTTTATTTTTTCTCTGTAGGGCAGAACTTGGTGACCTGAGTCTTAAGGAGCTGGAAATGTCCCTTATGACCATTAGAGTAGTCTGGGGGTGGGGCCTGGCCACTTGTGTGTATCGGGGCTTACAATTGTTAAGCCATAATGTTTCCTTTTTTGTTCAATATAAAACATTCCGGCCTTTTAATGTACTCTAGTCCCTCTTTTAAAATTCAAACTCTTGAAAGTTCAATGTCTTTAAAATACTCAAAATATCTCTTAAAAATCCAGTCTGTTTAAAAAGTTCAAATTCTCTCAATTGTGGGATCCTGTAAAATCAAAATAAATATCTTCTTATTCCAAGAGAGAAGAACCAGGGTGCAATCACAATCAAATCAAAATAATCCAAACTCCAAAAGTGTAAATTACACAGTTCCAGTGACTAAGATTCACTCATGATTTATGTGCTCTCTCAAAGGCCTGAGTCAGTTCTTCAATTCTTCCCTCTGTAGCCCACACCGATTGTCTCCTAGGCTCAGGTCAGCTCCACTCCACCCCTTCTGTTGTTCTTGGCAGTTTCCCATTGTACTGGCATCTTTAAAATGCTGGGGTCCACTGCTGCACTTCACCCACATCCTGTGCTGGGCTTTCTTCAGGCATCCCACACAGTGCCAAACCTCATCTGCTGTCTGTGACCTCTGCATGCCTACAAAACTAGTACCACCTTGGTGATTCTTACCCTACCAAGTTCAGCTGCCAGTGAGTGGTTCTACATTGTCCACCTCTGGAACACAGTGTGTGCTGACCCTGAGGAAGCACTTCTCAGGTTTCACTTCATTGGTCCTGGTCTCTTTTTAATCACTGCTGACTTCTCAGCTCCAGTGCAGCAAAGGTTTGACTGGAGTAGTGTTTCTCTATTGGTAATCACAGATGATTCTTCAGCCCCAGATGACCAGAACCTTAGATGCATAGTTCAGAATATCAGACAGCCCTGATAAAGTCTTTGTTTCCCTCTGAAACTCGACAAGCCAGGCCTTTGTCAACTGCTCTGCCCCCCGCCAGCATTATTATCTAATCTCCCACGTTCTTATGACAACTCACCAAGCTTTGAAAACACCGAAGTATTTTCTAGCCCAAGTGCCAAAGTCCTTCCACTGTCCTTCCTAAAACACATGTTCAGGTCTGTCACTGCCATACCCCATGATCCTGGTACCAATTTCTGCCTTGGGGTTATTATTGCTGTGATGAATCACCACGGCCAAAAGCAACTTGGAGAGGAATGGGTGATTTGGCTTGCATATCCTGAATCATAGTCCACTGAGGGAAGCCAAAGCAGGAACTCAAACTGGGAAGAACCTGGAGGCAGGAGGTGAAAGAGAGCAGCTTCCTGGTTTAATCTTCATGGCTTGCTCAGCCTGTTTTCTCATTAACCCAGGACCACCAGCCCAGGGATGGTACCACCCATAATGGGCTGGGCCCTCCCACTGTCAAGAGTTAATAAGAAAATATTCTACAGGCCTGCCTGTAGCCAGGTCTTCTGAAAGCATATTCTCAATTGAGGTTCCCTCCTCTCAGGTGATTATAGCCTGTGTCAAGTTGACATAAAACTAAACTAGCAAACAGACTTCAAGTTATTCTTAAATCAATGTTTGTCAATTTTGTGAGAATGAAAATCAGAAATATTGGATTCTTTATTTCCAGTAAGAGAATTTTAAGTAATTTTTTATGAACAGTTTAAATGAAAAAAAAAAAAAACAAAATAAAAAGGAAAGAACATGACTTCTCCTAGGTATGGTGGAGGAGAAAGTTTATTATAGGAGCATGGCAGAGACAGGGACATCTGGTAGAGTTCAGAGTGGACAGGAGGCTGAGCTGAGCCATGGGAGAAGACTGGGGGAGGGGGGTGGGAAGGGAGAGGGGAGAAAGGGGATGAGGTACAGCAGCCAAGAGGGCAAGGGAAAAAAGGAGCAGGAAACCAAAATGGTTGGATTATATCGGGAAAAGCCTCTGGGGGAAGGGCAGCCCAGGCCCTGGGCTGGAGAAGTTTAGGGTGGGGTGGGATCTGCCTCCCAGGACCCTGTAACCGGTAGGAATTGGGTGATACTAGGAGAACCTGGTGGCCAGGTCCAGTTTGATATGTTAAATAGGCTCCTCATGTATTTGTCCCAGGGTTTTAGACTTAACATCCCAGCTTTTTTGTTGGTAATAAATGATAAGGAGGGATGTAATCTATGACTACTTCCTGTTGACATTGTAGTGTAGTTGTTGAGGACCCAAGAAAACCAGCATGCTGGCCAAGCCTGGGAAGAGCAGACCTTTTCACTCTCCAGGTCCATCTGGGCCTAGGGATGTGAGGCAGCATTGGACAGGTCTGTGAGGCTGGACCACCTGGAGCTAGCCCATTTGAAGCTGTCTAGGATGCAGATTCTGAGGGAACACCTGGAGCTGGCAAGTTGCTGGAGCAGTCTGTAGTTTATTTGAAATGTGCTGGGACAGATAGATCGGAGAGAAGGTAACATTTGGGGTTCAGGGGAGGGGTTGGGACTTAGCTTAGTGGTACAGCACTTGCCTAGCAAGCACAAGGCCCTGAGTTCAGTCATCAGCTCCAGAAAAAAAAAAAAAAAAAAAAAAAGAGTTTAGGGGAAATGTTTTTCTTAGGTGTACATTTGAAACTTTTTGGCTCACGGTCCTGGTTGTTGGGGAGCAGAGTCCTAAGACAAGGGAAAGAGAGAGAGAGATCCCACCCTCATGAATAGGCAATACATGGGGAAATAGGCTATTGGTTGACAGGAATATTTCATCTGGAGTCTGTTTTACCTGTAAGAAGTGGATTCAAGTATATTCTCTGAAGCTTACGAGAATTTTTTTTAACTCTATAAAAAGAGAGAGAAGTTTTCGATATCTTAGCATTACCATGATTTGTATTCTGTACTGAAATCTGAATTGTAGAAAAGGCAGTAGATTTATGCCTTTGAGTCATGGGGACCCAAAAGTGATTCTGGGTTAACAGCATTAATGCACTTTCCAGAGGGCTGGATATATAGATTAGACAGAGATGTTTTTAGGACAACGAGAAGCATTTTTAAGTCTATGCATAGAAGACAACCAGAGGAAATTTAAAATTTTAAGCTTGTGACTGTGATATTAGCCGTGCTCACCAGAGCTAGGTTAATAGCCCCTCAGAAGTCCATTGGTTAAAATTCTGAACTTTTGAAATGCTAGAACAACAGCATAGCCAGGAAAAGAAATCGGAAGCATTTTTCATTTTTAATAAACCTTAACTCATTTTCTTTGTCCCTTAGGGTGACATACTCACTCTAGGAAAGTGAGACTTGAGGCCTGAGTTTTACATATGAAAAGAACTGAGAAGGCAGCTAAGGTCTTGGTTGATGCTCTTAAACTGACAAAGCTAGCATATCTAGCTGTCAACATGTCAGAGATCTGAGAAGAATAAATTTCATCTTAGTAAGCAGAAGTACAGATCAAGCAGCTCCCTAAACTATTAAAAATGGCAGACATTTACTGACTATCTGGACAGTCACCCCAGGTTCCTCCGTGGAAATCTGGATTTTGTTGGGGCAGAGCTCCCAGAACAGCATCAGTCTTCAGCTTCCAGGTCCAGGAGATCCTACAGATTTTCCTGTGGAGGAAGAACTTGGGGGACCAGCCTACCTTGTCTTAGGCAAAGTGGGACAATGAACTCCCTAGTGTCCTGCTTGTCTACCTGCCTGTCTGCTGGTCCCGGGCATCTCCCTCTCGTTCTCTCTCATTGTCCCGCAAGGCTAGATTCCTCCTACAACATAAACAAATGTAACACATCTTTATCTAGTTAAAGTAATATTCCATAACAGTCCACAGTTACGACAGGGTCCTGCTGGTGGGTGAGGTGAAGGGTGGTTTTTCACCCTGTGGCTGGCTTGCTGCATTTAAAGCAAGCTCCAGGTGGAGTTCTTCTGTGCCCCATCGTCGTCTTTGGAGGCCTTGGGGTCACTGTTAGTATCTGGGGTGTCTGTTATGGTGTACTTTTTCCATTAACCATTTAAAATGCCATATTCAGCAGATCTCTGAAAAGTTTTGAGGACCATTATCTATTATGAATAACTAAACTAAACAATCTTTGCTTGTTTCTAGATACTTGTTTTAGTCTTAACTTTGAAAACATATACAGGAGGCTAAATAAATCGTACTCCTGTAATTAACTACATTATTATTTAACATGACTACAACTATAGTTATGAGCACATTACAGAATTTGATCATTTATAAGGTGACTGACTACTAACTTACATGCCTTAATTACCTTTAATAGTATATGATAAATTACTAGTTTTGTGGGTTTTTTTTTTTGTAAGATTAAGACTTTACATTTTTATCCCTGTTAGGTTTAGCCTTAAGAAAATAACAATTTTAAATTGAAGCTCTTTTAATATTAAAATAAAACTTTTAATCCTAATGCACCATTTTAGAATATCACAGTTTTTATGTATGATTTAGTTTATCCAAATAACTAAAGCTTAACAAAGTGATCAAACACAAAGAATCTAGACAACTATTACTGTGAACTTGAGTAGACCTTAGAAATTTATAAACCTTGTTTATCAAATATACCTTATTTTTCATACATATATTGTAACTTATGTAAGTTTTCTAGAAACTTAGTTTGAACAGGTAGCAAAGACATAAGCAGTTAGATATACATCTTAAATTGGTTTTTGTTAATTTGAATAGACCTTTATAACTTTAAATTTTTATCGTCATCAAAAGATCCAAAACATCCTGGACACTTCTTGTTGTTTCCTTAGGCTAAAAGGAAGATAAAGTGATAAACCAAAGGATCAGTAGGACTGAGAAGTTTTGTAATTGTTGCTTTATGCTGTGTGGCCATCTTACGATGGTGAAATTGCAAGGCACATATTCTTTGACCTTAGTGAAGATGGCTGCCAATGCTGTGGTTGCTTGTATCTTGATGAGATAATTAGCCAAGAAAGAGGCAAGTCACATGGTTACTGTTTAAAACATGTTTTCCTAGTGGATCTTTTTTTAAAACAAGAGTTGAATCCAAGATATATATATATATATATATATATATATATATATATATATATATATATATATAATCACTCTAAACCAGAATGAATCACATATTTGAGATATTGTAGCAAATTAAAATTCCTATGTATAGGTTTTAACTATAAGCCTTTTGTTATAAGTATTAGGCCAAATTTTGTTATAGATCTTACAGATTCTTTAACCACACCCTTGGAATTTACAGATCCTGAGATTAAAGACTGTTTACACAGCAGTCTTAATAGATTTCTTGAGAGGAGAGGAGAGACAGGGACAAGGTCCGAGAGGCCCAGAAGGGTTTAAGAAAGCTGTGGGACTTAGCAGGCAGCCCCTGGCGGGGAGGCAAGGAAACTCACAATGTTCAGGCCAAGGAGGGCACAAGGGGAGAACAAGTAGCCCCAAGGGGAGGAGTCAAGGAAAAGGTCAGAGACACAGGATCATGTAGACAGAGGTGAGGAAGTTCCAGGAAGTAGCTGAAAGGAGCCATGAGGAAACAGAGGAGGTAAGTGTCATGGTAACAGGAATTTCAATCCATGGCATCTCCTAATGGACAGAGAAACTGGTCAGTGAGAAATGTCCAAATCACAGAAGAGAGGTGTCCCTTTTCACATGATAGAGGCTCAGAGGGCAAGAGAAAGGTTCTTGGCACACCAGTATGGCTTTTGCAGTAAAAGTAGAGAGAGCAAGAGCTCCTTAGTGACACCCTGTAGAAGGGGACACACCAATGGTTAGAGGAGGTGTGTGAGAAGACAGCTGAAGAGGTACATTGGGAGAGGGTGTGGACAAGGGCGGCTTCCCACGGAAGGGGATGAGCAAATGTCTTAGTAAGTAGAACTGCCCATGAGGTGGGGGGTTGCAAAAAGCTGGGTAGGGAGATTCCCACCTGGTGGGCACCCCCAAAGGGCATCTCAGGCTCCAGGAAGCAGGAAGAGGACACTTTCTGAGTAGGTGAGGAGAGATGGATGGTTAGATAAGGTGGAAGGGAGAAGCAACTGAGGAGGTGGACTCTAAATTAGATTCAGCAAATGGAAAAAGTCAGCAGAAACTAATGATCCTGCATACTTCATGAGGGTCAGAGCAGCAACTTGGTTTGGAGCAGCTGAGTTCCTTTTGAAAGAACTCTCAGGGTTTCACCACCAGATAAATGAGAGAGAGAGAGAGAGAGAGAGAGAGAGAGAGAGAGAGAGAGAGAGAGAGAGAGAATGAGAATGAAAGAACACGAATGTTTCCAGATACAGGGGGTGGGGGGAGAATGTTTATTATAGATACATGGAGAGCATAGGCAGAGACAGCGAGATCTGGAAAAGTCCAGAGTGGGCATGACTAAGTGTTGGGGTCCACAGAGGTTTCCTAGTAAGATCAGGGCTGCATTAGGGGATGGCTTGACCACGTGCATGGTCACCAGGTGTCTGGAATGGTCTGCACTTGGCTGTGCTGCGGGGGGGTGGTCTTTTGCTCTACCCCTTGGCATTCCTTTAAAAGCCCTTTGGTAGAGACAGTCAGGGCCTGATGGATTAGGATCCAGGCCCTCCTGAAGCTATCCTGTGTTTTCTATCTTTTTCTTTGCCCTCTAAATTTCTATGTAATATTTCATGATGCTCCTGCTCAAGAGTACCCTGGGGAAAAGTGGGGGTGGGATGACCCCCCCACAATTAAGCTGAGCAGGGCCATGTGGAGAGAAGGGGGAGGGAAAGAAGAGGGGAGAGAGGGGAATGAGGTACAACAGCCAAGCAGGCAAAGATACAAAAACAGCAGGTAACCAAAATGGTTGGATTACAGGAAAAAGCCTCTTGGGGAAAGGCAGTCCAGCCCCTGGACTGGAGTTTAGGGTAGGGGTGGGGTATGCCAGCCTGGAGGACCCTGTAACAGGTAGGGACTGAGCAAGGGATGCAGGTCCATGTTGGTATGTTAAATAGGTGCTTCAGCCATTTGCCCCAGGGTTTGAGACATTACACAGTTGGCATTCCAAAGTGACCGAGGTAAGAGAGGTAACGCTTGTGGTATCTACAGACAGAAAGGCATTAGACCCAGGCTGGGATTTTGTGTTAGTGAAATTAGGTGGATTCTGAACACCAAGGATTTTTCTTCTTTAACTGTTTTGCTCAGAGCATTGTTAGAACATTTATACTGTTTCTAAGTTTCATTGTATTTATTGCTATAATTAAGGATTCATCTATTATTAAAATGATTTGAGTTTCTTTAAATATAACGGTATGGGTAAAACAGTTTATATGAAATAGACTGTTAATACTAATTTATTTATATCATTTGATTTCTAGGTGTTACTATTTCTTTTAGCTTTAGAAACTTTCAGTAATCACAATAATGGTATATGCTTTTACCTAACAGCTTAAGTAATTTCTTTTAAGGACCTTGGTATAATGGGTTGTAGAGTGTTCTTACTACACAGCAGCGCCTCATTGCTTTTTTGAAAGGGAAATGAACTTGGTTAATACAGACCTAGGAGTGATTAACCCTGTTTATATTCAGAATCCAACTCTCCAGGGCATCTCTCTGGACCTTTGCAATGTGGATGAGACCCTTCTATGTGCTCTGTGCCTTTCTCAAATAAGTTAATGTGCACTTGTCCATAGTCCTCTGAGACTACAGGACCCTTACACAGCAGATCTTCATTTCTTAGTAGAATAGGTTGCAGTTTTTATGAAGCTCACCACATTTTTTTTTTTGTTGCAGACAACTCCTAAATAATATTTATATGCAAAATTGAGTCCATTTCTCTGGCTTAGTTGACTTAATTATTGTTCAGTTTGCTTAAATAATCTTTAGATCATTGTTCATATTCAATTACTATCCAAAACCTAGCACCTCAGACCGTAACTATATAACATCTCATTCCTGTGGGACAAGACTCTAGGCACAGTTTATCTCCAGTTTCCCTTAGCAAAGGCAATGTAAAATAGAGGAAAACATAGCCAATTACAGTGGTGGTCTATTCAACATAACCAAGTCGAGGAAGGTGCTCTCATTTGACATGATTGGCATCTAGGATCAAGCAGACATATCTAATCCTAGCTCTAAGTATTTGTGAATGTGGAATTATTTGGAAACAGAATTTTTTTTTAACACATACATAGGTGTGATTATCCAGGCCTCAGATGAAACCTGAATTCAGTGCTGTGTATCTTCAAAGATACACAGAGAAGGGCCCATGAAGGCTTTTGGTTTTCTTTTGTATGGGTAATGCCACCATAGAAGAACCATGAAAACTTTGAGGAGGCAAGGAACAAAATTCACCTTAATTTTCTGAGGAAATGAAGCTTTTCTAATGCCTTGATTTCAGACTTAAGGTTCCAACAAGTTTGAGAGAATAAGTTTGTTCTTTTATGCCACTCAGTAGCAATTGTGATAATTTGTTCTGTTGTAGGACCCTTACAAACCATCTCCGTAGTCTTCAGTCTTTTAGATGTGAGTCATTAGGTCTAGCCTGTATTCAAATTCAAGGTATCACCAAGGGCACCACTTCTAGCAGAGATCACCAGAGGCCATCCTGAAAGCTGTCTATACTCTCTATTTCTGTTTCTTCTATGGACAGAGGTCATATTTCATATTCTTTTTTTTTTTTTGGTTTTTCGAGACAGGGTTTCTCTGTGTAGCTTTGCGCCTTTCCTGGAACTCGCTTTGGAGACCAGGCTGGCCTCGAACTCACAGAGATCCGCCTGCCTCTGCCTCCCGAGTGCTGGGATTAAAGGCGTGCGCCACCACCGCCCGGCATATTTCATATTCTTAAAACCTTGATCCTTCACTCATCTTTTCTAACTATTAAATTAGAATTATCATTCACATAGACAGTCAAAAGTGGAAAGGTACAGAGAAGTGAAATGACCATCTTTCAGTACCAGGAACCTTTCATTTACTAATTGGTATTTTTCATTTCTTCTGTATATTCACCATTTCCTACTCAGACCCACTTGCCCTGTTTCCTTCTATATTTGGTTTCCAAAGTAACAGAATAACTCTTAAATTGCTTCTGAGCTTTTGTTTACACTTTCTCTGCTTGTGGTCCTGGAAACTCACCTTAGATAAAGGAATTCTGTCCTTAACATTCTTCACTGGGTCTCCCCTCCCTCCTGGGCCAAATGAAAATTAATTAGCGGGAAATAGAACACCTTGTGATATGCATCTTTACTTTCTTAAATTCAAATTATGTTTAAGCCATTTCCTAAGATAGGTCTATAGAATTAACACAGACTTTCAAAATACATTCTGTAACTTTTGCTTCTTCTCACCTCTGATACTTTTCTGTCAGATAACCACACAGGTGTGTATCTGTCTGTTCTCTATCTGGAATGTCTAGTGTGAATGGCCTTACATAACACGTTTCTTCTGCTATAACTAGCGTTAGATGAAAGAGTGAAAAAAGAAGTGACCAAAACCACAAAATCGGCAAGCCGAAAGACTAGCTTAATGTCAAACAAGGACAGAAAAAGGAATTTAACAAACTAATTATAGAGGGAAATTGGGAAATTCCAGGGTAAGATTAAGGCAAACACAGGTTTTTTGTGAAAATGTGTAGGAGTCAAAGAAGATGTCTCCAATGAGAACATTTTAGTAAGGAAGTTTAGGTTCAGAGGTCTCTATCATGTGATTTACGTTTTCAGAGTCTTAAAAGTTGTTTTCTAAATTACAATGTGTTAATAGAAAATAGTGAGAAGTAACAAAAATGGATGAAAGAAATGTGATATAATGCTACTGCTATAAGAAAATGGAGCTACCCTTAAACTCTCTAAAGATATCTTCTGCCCACTCTGTGTAAGAGGTAAGACTCAGCACTCCTGTTTGAGGAGGATGTCTAGGGATATGCTTCAGTGGGGGCAAATTCGGATTATAGCTCAAAGACACCCAGGTGCCTTATCTACATCTTGATTTAAAAATGAAAACTACAGTTAAGCTCTTGATGGAAATGAAGAAAGCGGTTTTGCTCTCACTGACCTTTTAACGTTTACATTTAGTACATCTAAATGTGTAAGACACAGTCCTCCTGCCTTAATCATGGTAATCTTCATGAATAAAATGTTAACTTTGGCTTTTATTTAATAAAGAGTTTTAAATAAAAATGTCTGCGTATTGATGTAATAGGATTGACTGGTTGCTCTATAAATTGTCTGAATAAAATGATGAAATTTAGCAAGCAAGAGTTGGTTGCTTATCAGGTATGTTGGTTATTATGGTACAAAGTAGTGATTAGTTTAGACTAAAAGTTGGTATCATTTATTATAGCAAAGCCTTGACTGACTTTGATGTGTTATTCCATACAAAGTGTTTTGATTGTTTTTTGCATTCCATTTATTCAAATATTAAAAAAAATATTCAAGGGAAATTTGTATACTTACATTTACATTTATGAACAGTGAAATAGGAGTTGGGGACATAGTTCTGCCAATAAAATGCTGGCTGTGCAAGTTCACAGACATGAGTCCACCTCACACTTCATGTAAAAAGGAGGTCATGGTAATGAGTACCTATAATGAGGCAGGCACAGCAGGATTCCAGGAGCCCACTCTCTACCCACCCTAACCAAATCTGTCACAGTGGGAGAATATATCTCAAAAGCTAAGATAGATGGCCTTTGTGGACCTATATCTGAGGCTGGTATCTAGTCTGTATATGTGCTTGTATACACACACGAACACACACACCACACAAATACACGCTAATCTGAACTAGAAATCTCTTGATTGGGTGTCTTTTGATGAAACGCCTATTTGTATAGCAGTCTGATATGTTCTAATTACATCTACATTTGAACAGTATAATTACTGTTAGATTGTAAGTAGCAGAAATTAGTTCTGGGTATTTAAACAAAAGGAGGTATCTTGCTGAAAGGATATGAGTTTGCTGAGAGGACTGGAGGGTGATCAAATCAAACAGTCCTCAGAATTGATCAGAGCCAAATTGTCCCAGGGATCTGAAGAACAGGGGTACATACTGAAGGGTACAGCCATGAAGCTAAATCTGAACCAGTCAGGTGTTTCAGTTCTTCCGTGGTTACAAAGAATGTCTCCGTGCTGGGCACCTGACTAACAGTTCCTCCAGGCCTGCAGACATGTGAAGAGGGTAGGTTCCCAGAGCACCTTCCCAGCTGCAAAACCAGCACAGGTAGAGGATGTGTCTGTCCCATTATGAAACTGAGGTATGGTAGGTAATGAGAAATTAATTGGTTCTTTCTACACACACACACACACACACACACACACACACACACACCCTTCCTTTTTTTTTTTTTTCTTTCAAGACAGGATTTCTCTGTGTAGACCCAGTTGTCCTGGAACTCACTATGTAGACCAGGCTGGCCTCAAACTCAGAGATCCACCTGCCTCTGCCTCTTGAGTGCCGGGATTAAAGGTGTGCACCACAACTGCCTGGTTATACTTACTTTCTTATCCTAGACAATTGTGCTTGGCAAAGAGTAGAAGAACTGGTAGATAGCTACTAACATAAGAAGGCTGGGTGCTCCATTAGTTACACAGGGCTACTATTACAAAGAGCCACAAAGTAGGTAGCTTAAGAGAATGAAAATTTGTTTGCTCAGGGTTATAAGAGCAAGACTCCAAAATCAAGGTATCAGCAGTGCCACTGTCCCTTCTGGGCTGCAGGGAGTTCTTCCTGGTATTCCTTCTGAGGCATTGGACATCTAGTCTCTGCCTGACATTCTTCCCTCATCTCTGAGTCCTCTTTTCTTTCTAAAAATACCTCAGTCCTAAATTCAGAATGGCTCTTATCTCACGATCCTGTTGAGCTGTACATCTCTCTGTCTGTGAATACAATCACACTCTGAGTTCTGAGGAGGCATGGAATTTGAGGAAGAAGGGTAGGCAGTGTTTGGCATCATCCATAGCATAGTCTAAGTAATGGTGGGAGAGAAGAGATGATGGGACAGAAGGTAAGAGAACATTTTAAAGAATGCGACATTACTATGTATATGCAGATTGCCACCAGAAGGTAAAACAAATGAATGATTGGAGCAGACTTTTGTTTTACAATAAGCACATTGGGTGTTATTGGAGTACTTCAAGCAGTGCTAGAGGAAGAAAGGCCAGCTGGAACATGGTGCAGTGGTTCAAGTGTGAAATAATGACAGTTTGGGGAAGGAGATGCTGGTGGGAATGAGGAACAGACAGTGGAATTGACTCTGAATTAAAGGCGAGAGATAACAGGAGTCACAGAATGGCTCAGGTGCTGCCTTCTGCCTTCTGTCCAAGTCAAGTAAGGTCGTCTTGGCATGTGCATTGTTGCTGAAACTGAAGATATTTACAAGACCTTTATAGTTGTAGCAGGTAACAGACTATGGCACAGAATTTAAACATGATAATCTGAATAATTTTTCCTGACACAGGAAATAGCCACAGCATAATGGCAAGTGAGCTGGACTCAGCTGAGTCCATGGCAACATCTGAGCACTGTGTAATTAGTTTCATTTAATGACAGATGATGAAGACAAATGTTCTTATATATTCCCATATCTGTTTTTACTCAGTTTTAATTGTCTTAAAAAATCCAAAACAAAACTCTTGTTTTTAAATCTCATGTGTCCACTGATCATATACTACTTCTGTATGGAAAGCACCTAAAATGGACCTGATGTAGAATCTCTGAAATGTGATTTGTAAAAAAGCAAGGTGCTGATTTCAAAAGCTTGGGCATCTTTCGATGTAGGAACCAAACAGTGTACAAAAGAATAAAAGATTATTCCACTTGACCAAGGTGTTTATAAAATATCCTGAAATACATGTGGGGATACAGATCACATGTATTCAGATTTTATAGCTATTTGATAAATCAAGGGGAAGTACTACTTTGAGTTATATTTAGAAAATAAGTCTAGAAAGAAAACAGTTATCACTTACTTCTGGAGATGTGTCAGTGAATGAGAAGTGATACTCTTCTGAAAGCTGATCATTCATGCTAGCCTGCCTTCTGTGTGTGACAGCATTCCTGTGCAGACTGTGCTAATTTGTGTGATGTAAGTGATGTTTGACTTTCTGGAATGTAAAGTTATAGTTTTAATATTAAATATGCTCTATAAGTTCATAGGTTGTGCTGTGAAAACAGAGGACTTTGCTTACATGCTCTGCTCATGCTGCAACCCCAGTTCAGAGTGCTAAGACAATATTTCATTGATGCATACTCAAAATGTAATGGTTTAGTTAAAAATCCCAAGTAATTTTTTTGGGATTGTCTCTTATTTAGCTACAAAGAAGTGTCACAGGATAATGGTGCTGCATAGCAACTTTAATATATGAACAAATGTTGGCTAATTCCTGCAATCAGGAAAATCTTTTGAGATTAATGTGAGAGTTTCATTTGTTAAAAGTTTTCAAAGTTTTTAAAGCAGCATTGCTTGCACTGACTTGCCAGTAAAGGTATTTGTTCATGTTATGTTGGGATGGTGTAAAATTTCCTCTGAGATTAATTACAAATGTACACATACATTTTTACTTGATAATGAATGTAAAAAAATTAGACAAAGCTTTCCTTGAAAATAGTTCTGAATAGATTTACTAATGGGAGAATTAGAAATAAATTCCTTCATTGATCATTTAATAATAAAAAGTAGATAATAAGTATAATTTAAGGAAAACATGAGGTTAAATTTTTGTGTAGACATCGAGTTATCCAAAGCAAGCTTCTCTTTCTTTTATTACTTAATTAGATCATGCCATCACTATGTAAATGACTAGACCAATCTAAAATGTTTGGCTTGATTAGAATAGTAAATATGAAATTCCCTAGACCTTTGCTGCTTTTATTCTA
Organism: Peromyscus maniculatus bairdii; assembly: GCF_049852395.1. NCBI lineage: Eukaryota > Metazoa > Chordata > Mammalia > Rodentia > Cricetidae > Peromyscus > Peromyscus maniculatus. The sequence continues at coordinate 67,279,082 of NC_134864.1, read as the reverse complement.
CAGGTCTCTTATGCTTGCTCTTTGAGTGCAGTGCTGTGGCTGGGATGGTCTGTATGCCAAATCTGTTGCTCTGATTGGTCAATAAATAAAACACTGATTGGCCAGTGGCCAGGCAGGAAGTATAGGCAGGACTAACAGAGAGGAGAATTGAGAGAATAGGAAGGCAGAGGGAGTCACTGCCAGCTGCTGCCATGACAAGAAGCATGTGAAGACACCGGTAAGCCACAAGCCACGTGACAAGGTATAGATGTATGGAAATGGATTAATTTAAGCTATAAGAACAGTTAGCAAGAAGCCTGCCATGGCCATACAGTTTGTAAGCAATATAAGTCTCTGTGTTTACTTGGTTGGGTCTGAGCGGCTGTAGGACTGGCATGAGCGGCTGTAGGACTGGCAGGTGGCAAAGATTTGTCCTGACTGTGGGCAAGGCAGGAAAACTCTAGCTACAGTGCAGTTTTCTAAAAATCCCTATTTTCAAAAATCTGCCCTGAGAGATCCTAAGGAGCAGCAACAACTCTGTAGCAACCCTCTGACATTCTTTAGTATGGGTCAACTATCGTTCTTCACATGTTAGCACACAGTCCCTACTGAGAAAAATTAGATTTACAGCTCAGTCCACAGATGAGAGTCTTGGGCATTTAGAGGTAAACTAAACTTGACTAAGAAGAAATGAGGAGAAAGGAAATTACAACTAGGTTTGGTCCTTATTCTGTTTCTTATCTTCTGTGTAAAATAGGCATATGTTAACATCATAGAAAGCATTTAATAAAAAGTATCAAATGCCTAGTCAGCACCCCATGCAGCCTTTTTATGAGCCAGCCCAGCACCTTATTCTGTGCTAGACAAATCACACATTTCATTTTCTCCCACACTTTCATTCCTCCTACCCTTCATTAGTAATTCATTTCAGACTCCTGTTGAGGCTCACTTAATGTTCATCTTTATAGTTTCATAAACATATTTTCTGATATGCACTGCTATACATAGATTTCAATGTGAATTTATTATTTTGATGAATTAAATGGTTGATAACAGCATATTGAAATAAGAAAATATTAAAATATTAACTACACACATTAAGCTATCAGTAATGATGACAATGATAGTAAATGTTCAGGATTATAGAATTATTAGAACTTTTGGTGTCTGCTTTTATGTTAAACTTATAATTAATGTTAAATTACTTTCTAAAAAGAAAATTGTAGGTTATTTTTTTATTTCTTATGATAAACTAAGCACACAGTAACCATACTTCAAATCCCTGAATAGACCCGAAAATGAATATATCATATATATCTTAATTCAGAACTATGCTGGCAATATGTCAGAAAATTCTTAGTGGGATGCACATACATACATACATACATACATACATACATACATACATACATACGAGAACTTTAGGAGGAAACTGTGTCATACATGAGGAACCACAATTCTTTATATGCGCAGGAGGGCTGTTAATTAAAAGCAGATATATCCCCAAGGTGACACCTTACTCAACAATGGCAGGTTCTGGATTCCTAGAAAGCAGAATCTAGGGATAAGTATTTGGCTGGAATGTGTCAGAGGGATAATCAAATTTTAAAACCAGCAGAATCCCCCTGCCACTGTCCTGTTTGCTTTTTCTGGTTGAAAATGTTAGTATATGAATTTAGATTAGAGTAAGTCTGTGACATTTTCAGATCACTAAGCACAGAGAGAAGAAACAGAGGACTAACTACCACAGACTAACCCTGTCTTCAGTGTGTCTTCCTGATCCCCACTCTTATCAAAGGCCACGACGAATACTGAGATACCCAGAAGTAAAATACACAGAGCGCAATTAATATATAATAGAAGATGGGTGTGAAAGAATAGAAAAAAGTGTGAAGCAGAAATTAAGTGAATTAAAAAATCCTTGATCAGTGTTTTTAAAAACTAAGGTGATTCAATAAGTTAACAACCTCATCAGTCTGTATATCAGCAGAGGGTAAAACAGGACTCCCAACACATACCAATTTGCAGAAACAAGAAATTTGAAGACATTTCACATGCAGAAATAGTTTTCCTAGAACTAAGGAACCTGGGTGAGAGATAGCTACTATTGAAGTGTGACAAGGAATAAGTGAGACACATAGACTGTGTGTGGCCCAAAGAACAGTTTTCCATTACTACCAGGCTGCCAACAACAGCACAGCTCAGCCTAATGTGGGGGAAAGAGGAGAAGAAAGCACACGATTTTGCTCTTCACCCCTTCTCTGGGATTTTCGTAGTGAAAAGCAGAACTTAACAAGTCCAACTCTGGGCCTGTGGACAGAACTTCTGAGCCTGTACCAGTGCTCAGCCACATCCTACACTTGCAAGCTGAGTATGTGTTCAGCTGCCTTAATCTGTGGGCTAGCTGATTGCTTGGCTTGGCCAAGTACCAATAGACACCAGTACCATAGACTGTATGTCTGTCCCAAGGCTTCATGCTCTATGACTATGCTGTGTTCTAGACTACCCTAGAACTAGATATTTGGACAAAGCTCTAGACTTCAGGCCTGCCCCGTTTCCAGGTCAGCTCCACTGATGTCAGCCACCAGGCTTGCACTTCTGGGCTTGATGTTGGGCTTGTCTCTGCAATTTTAGCCTCAAGATCACCTGCTCTGGCCATCAATAACCAGAATCCAAGGCCCTCTATCATGCTCAAAGTCCAGGCTCAGGAATTGCTTTTTGGTTCTCTATTTTACTTCCTATGCATGAGGCCTCCAGTTGTCCCTACAGGCTCTCATAGAGCTAGCCCCAGGGCCACTCCAACACTAGGCTGGTTCCCAGTTCACCACATTCCAGGCACAAAGGGCCTATGTCTCTTCTTGTATATCCAATCTTATCCTCATAGAGTAAGACTCCAGGCCTCTTTCTTATGGACCCAACATCCAGGCTTTCTCCTGCATACTTCAGACAACCTTCTCAGGATTTCTAGATGGCTTGATTGACAAAGAATTTCCCAGACCAAACAAGTATGTAGATACTGGAATAAATCCTTCTGTTGTATACTGGCTAGAAAAACCAAGAGCAAGCAAGAAAACATGACATCAATACATAATAAAAAGAAGGCACCAATAGCTTGACCTAAGGGAATGTGCATCTCTGAACTGCTTGACTAAAATTCAGACCATCTGCTTTGTGAAAGTGCAGTGAACTTATGATAAGAACATACAATAAAACAATTAATTGAAATCAGGAAAGCAATAAATTACCTAAATTAAGAGATTAACAGAGAAATGAAAATTATGCTAAAAATTAAATTGAAATTCTAGAGCTGAAAATATAATTAGTGAAATGGAAAATGTAATGAGGAATGTCAGCACTGGGACTGATAATGCAGAAGAATCTGGGAAATTAGTGAGAGCTTATTAGAAAACATACAAATCCTGAAAAATAGAGGAAGGAAATGAATGGAAAAGTCTCACATGATAACATCAAAATAATAAATCTTTGTTACAAAAATTGACATGAGACGGCAATGACAAAAATTCATGAAAGTTACTAAAAATAACCACAAAAAATTTTTCAAATTCTCAGAAAGACATGTGTCCAAGTATGGGAAGATCAGAGCTTTTCAGTTAGATTAAATCTGAACCACACCTAAATAAGACATATTCACATTGTCAAATCTAAGGTAAAGTGAAGCCCTTCCTTGAAATCATCTGGAGAAAAGTAACATCTCAGATATGAGGGGGCTCCACTGAGGCTGGCAGTGATCTGGGCAGAATTTGCCTAGTTAGGAGAGAGGAGAGAAGTGGATGTTACATAAGAGTAGTTAGGAGAGAGATAGAAGTCAGGTCTAAGCACTGAAGAGCAAGTCCCTGCTAACCAAGTGTGTTTGCTCAGCAAATTGATCCCTAGAAATGAGGAGGCAAAGACTCTTCTAGACCAAAACTGAGAGAGATTGCTACCTATAAACTCAAGAAGAAAGGCTAAGGGTAATTTTTTTTTCCAGCGGAAAGAAAAAGACCTACTTAGTATTGCAAACACACAAACCTCTAACTCACTGGCGTAATTAAGTGTGTAATCAAGTTTATAATGCTTTAACTAGTGCTGTGGTATTGCTGTGTAAGTCACCTACATTTTTAGCATAAAGGTTAAAAGAAAAAAACAACATGAAAACATTTTTACATGCAATGTTTGGTGGAGAGTAAAAGCACAAAGTGTTGGGATGAAATCAAAATTAAGCCATTATTCATTGTACCAAGGCTTTGTAGCCACAATGTCTTATGTAAGTCTCAGGGTAACTATACAACAAAAATCTATAGTAGACACACATTAAATGCAAAGAGCAAGGACTCGCTGCATGACAATAGAGAACAGAATCTGCTCACAAAGGAAGGCAGAGAGAAGCTCACACCACACAAAAACAGCAGTACAGCATCTCTACCTCAATAGCTATTCTGAGTGTAAACATATACAATATTCCAATCAAAGTTTATATAACTGAGCATTTTTTTTATTAAGGATTCATTTGATTATTTATTGATGTGTATGTGTGTATCTGTGTGAGTGCAAGTGCCTGTGGAGGCCGGAAGAGGGCACCAAATATACGTATAGGCAGTTCTTAGCCGCCATGTGGGTGCTGGGAATTTAGAGCAGTGGGTGCTCTAAACTGCTGAGTCATCTCTCCAGCCCAATTGGGTATTTTTTTTTTTTAAGATCCAACTATGCTGTCTACAGAAGATTTGCTTCATCTTTAAGGACACAGAAGGATGGACAAACTCATCCCATGCAATGGAAGCCAGAAGAGAGCAACAGTAGTGTTGCTCATATGTGATAAAATAGATGCCAGCTCTAAACTGTAAAGCAAGACAAAGAAGGTCCATGCATACTGATCAAGGTACCAGTCACCTTGGAGATTAAACAATTATAAATATGCACTCAGATTGGAGTATACATATATACAAGTCAATACTCATATATTTGAAGAGACACATTCTACCCAGCACATTCATATTAGACTATACACTACTTTCATGTACTACCGTCAACAATGGAAATATCATTCAGACAGAAAATGTAAAGGGCTGTGTTGGATCTGGACTGCACTCTAGACCAGGTGGACCCACAGATTATGTGGATAAAGCCCTGGCATTCTGCTTAAGTGCCTGTGGAGTGTTCTTTAGGAGGGACCGTGTGTCAGTCTACAAAAACAGATATTAGTAAATTTAAGAAGGCTGAAACCACATCAGAGGTCTTTTATGACCACAATGATATGAAATTAGAGGCTCATAATAGGGGAAAACTACTAATGGGAAAGATTTTCAAAACTATAAATATGTGGAACTTGGAAATATGCTTCTAGCTATGATATTTCAAGTCTGTAATCCTAGCCAATGAGAGACTATATGAAGAGAAATATCATGAATTCAAGAGGAAGCTGCCCTACATAGTGGGTACCAACCATCTAGCCATGACTACACAGTAAGACCCTTGTGCCCCCTAGAAGAAGGAAGGAAGGGAACAAGGAAGGAAGGAAGGAAGGAAGGAAGGAAGGAAGGAAGGAAGGAAGGAAGGAAGGAAGGAAGGAAACAAGGAAGGAAGAAAGGAAGGAAGGAAGGAAGGAAACAAGGAAGGAAGAAAGGAAGGAAGAAAGGAAGGAAGGAAGGAAGGAAGGAAGGAAGGAAGGAAGGAAGGAAGGAAGGGAGGGAGGAAGGAAGGGAAAGAAAGTTTCTAAAAAGCTAGTGATCCAAAGGAATTAAAGTATCTGGAAATCTCAAGACAAATGACTATGGAAACACCATGCTGAACACCTGGCATAGTGGTAGCAATAGCATCTGTAACAGGGAAGTTTATAACAACACACACACCCCGCATACCACACACACACACACACACACACACACACACACAAACACAAACACACACACACCCCACACACACCATACACATGCCACATACACCACAAACACACCACACACATACACACACACACCCCACACACACCATACACATGCCACATACACCACAAACACACCACACACACACACACACACCATACACATACCACACACACACACACCACATACTACACAAATACTACACACATACCACACACCACACACATACACACCACACACCATACACATACACGCCACATACATCACACACACACACACACACCACCACCACCACCACCACCACACACCGCACACCACAAACACACCATATACACACAAACACACATGCATGAGCATCAGAGTTAAGGGAAAAAATAACTCAATGTTATACCTCAAGGCATTAAGAAAAACCATATAAGCCCAGAATTAACTGACAAAGAGATAAAAAGATCAGAGTAGAACTGATTGAAATAGAGCGTAAAAAGAATAAGAGGATATATCAATGATACTAGTTATATGAAAAGATAAAATCAATAAAGTTTTAGATAGACTAAATAAAAAAAAGAGAGATCTCAAAATTTGAAATTCAGGTGAATTCATTATAATAGAAGCCAGAGAGATTCAAAGATCCTAAGAGATTGCTATGACAAGCAGCAGGATTACACTGAATCACCCAGAAGAAACGTAGAAATTCTTGGTTATACACAATCAACTAATAGTAAATTACAAGAAGTACAAAATCTGAATTGACTCACATTTATTTTTAGATTTGTTTTCTTTAATGTGTATGAGTGTTTTGCCTGCAAGCTTGTCTCTAAACCCTGTGGAAGTCAGAAAAGGGCATCGAATACTCTGCAACTGGAGTCACAGATGACTGTGAGCTGCTGTGTGGGTGCTGGAAACTGAGCCCAGGTCTGCTAGAGCAGTAAATTCTCTGAACCCCCAAGCCATCTCTTAATGAATAAGGAAGTTGAACCTGTAAAAACCTTGCTTCAGAGTAAAGATGAGGACCTGATAGCTTAACTGCCAAGTTCTAGTAAACATTTAAAGAGGTTAAAACATTAATATTCCTCAAATTCTTTCAAAATGAGAAAATCTTCAAATTTAATTTAATAATCCAAGCTGATACAAAATCACATAGGGATTTTATAAGAAATTATAGGCTAATATCCTGATGAACACAGACACAAAAATCCTCATGTAACAATCCACATTATTTATTTTAACGTTCATTTTCCCCAAACTTTTCATGCTCTTTAGTCTGTTTTCTTAGGATGCCCTGGTTACTCACCTACGCATCTCTCCTCCCATGTTCTTTTTGCTTGTGTATGTGGACTTTCTAGTCATGGGTTAAACACTAGTTCCCCAGGAATGCTCATCTTGTATTTTTATATTAATTGATACACTCATACTCCATAGTATCTTTTCTGTTTTTAAAAACTTACTTCTTATCATGTGTGAAATTATTCTTAAACCCCAATGCCTGCTTTTTCATGGTAAGTCTGTAAGCATTATCAAGGCCTAAGTTGTTTCTTAATTAGTCACTTATAATATTAGTCATATTACATATTTCTATCTAATTTTCACATAGGGTTTTTTGAGAGAATCAAATATATCCCTTATATGCTGATATCAACTTTTCAGTTTCTCTGAAACTGTCCTTAAATAAAAGATTTGTACAATTTAAAAATCTGTATTTTCTATATCTTCATATTATACATTTAAATTAAATATTAAAATGACTACTTTGTTGACAAGTTATGTGTGCTCTTGAAATTATCGGGATATGTCCCCACTTCAGATTTGCTTGATAAAATCATTTACTTTATACATTAAAATAAATCAAGTGTGTATTGTTGCGAGAGGACACTGTTGAGACTGATTGATTTTTGCACTTCTGGCTGGTGAGGCTTGAAATGCCTTCAGTTCCCATCTGTTGCACTGAAGCTTTTGTCATGATCTTTATAGAAAAAGCTACATGAGTACATTTTAATTGAAATGTTGACTACAGCTGTATAACCACTTGGCAAATCATTTTTATACTTGCCACTGTGAGACTAGCCAGGAGGCTATAATTTTAAATCATTGTACTATACTGCAAAGCTAGGAGTGGGATCTAGCCAGCGGCAAGGTAATAAAAGGAGAAATAGAAGGGAATACAGGAATGAATAGGACTGAAGTTCACTATTTGCATATATGGAAATGTCATGATTAAACCTACTCTTTAGTAAACTTTATACAAGCAGAGACAAAGAATGGGTAGTGGAGAGGTACAGGGACAGGAAGACAGGTAGAAGGAGGGACATGACAAGGTGAGGTGCTCATCTCCTAGAATGTTCCAAAGCCTGTTGACAAAGTATCATCAGTGACTGGCCAAATCATCTGAGAAAGCCATGTGATTAATTATGAATCATGAGAAGTTTATGATTGATCATATTTTGTTCTATTCTCATAAAAAATTATGCCAGAAAATTAATTTCAGTTTTTGTGTTATTGAATAAACCTAAAATTTTAAGTTGTATGATGATATTAAAAAGATCTAATCTCTTCAAAACACAGCTTGAAACTTAGAATAATTTTTAACTTTTTAAGAGGAAATAATCTTAATCTTTGTGGCTCTTAAAATTATGCACTTTTATCCTAACCCTGAGTATCCCATCTCTGAGGTTCACTTTGAAATATTTTGTATGAAATTCCAGTTATAAAATGGCATAGCAAGAAAAAAAATAGGTTACCAGATAGATTGAATGTTCTGTTGTTAGAATATAGCTTTTAAGAGATAATTGAATTTACAAAGATCATTGTTTTCCTTTCACGGCCTCAAACTGATTCACAAATAATCATAACTCCTCACTATAGATTTTCACAATTCCTATAATTTTCTCCACAGAGTACTTGAGGTCTATGATAATCAAGGAGTAAGTGTAAAGAAACTGTATTTCACATTTTTGAATTTTGAAAAAAAAATGATAGAAGGAGGGTAACTACGGTTTCTGTGAGGGCAGGGTGATCTCTATTGAAACCTCTTTTTTTCTTTTTCTTTTCTTTTTTTTTTTTTTTTTTGAGCGATGAAGCAACATTATCCTAGAATGCTTCAGGACTGCACATACCTCTTTGTGAGATGTGGGGAATCTTAATGGTGGTGCCTGTGGGGAGGCTTTTGAAGAGGTGCAAGGTAACTCAGTGATGTAATACTTCTTTTGTGGCTCTAGTGTATTTCAAAGAAAGGAAGTTTGAAGAAAATATTAATATACACCCAAATTGTGTGTCAGTGCCCAGCAAGTCAGCATGTAGGTGGTGGAGGCTTGCGTTTGGGCAGTTTGAGAAACAGGAAGAGAAGTGCCTGGAGTGTGTAAATTAGGAGGATGGAGATGAGATAAAGTTGGTCCTGATGTCAAGGGTTAGTTGGCCAGACCACCATTCTCTGTCACAACAGTGTAAAGTGCAGAACTGATCGGATCTGAAAGGTCATCTTAATTGAGTGCTGAATCTGAGTGTTTAGGGCAGTGATTCTCAACCTTCTTAATGCTTTGACCCTTTAATACAGTTCCTCATGTTGTGGTGACCCCCGTCCATAAAGTTATTTTCCCTGCTACTTCCTAACTGTGATGTTGCTACTGTTATGAATCATAATGGAAATATCTGACATTTCCAGTGGTATTAGGCGACCCATGAAAGGGTCGTTCCCCCAGTTTGGGAACTACTACTTAAGAGTAAAATGAAAAAACAGATACTTCTTTATTTCAAAAGACCCCAAAGTAGCATGGGCTGAGATCATCCATTCTCCATCACAAATGAACTTTGTCATTTTCATGTTTAGAGTGGTGGACGTAACAAATACACCTAAACAATTTTGTTTTTCTCTACAATTTTTAAAAAATTAAGTGCTGAAGAGATGGTTCAGTGGTCAAGAGAACTAGATGTTCTTGCAGAGTATTTCAGTTCAGTTTCCAACACCCAAAGGTGGCTCACAGCCACACACCAGTTCTAGGGGATACAACACCCTCTTCTGGCCTTCTTGAGACCAGGCATGCATGTGGTATAAATACGTACCTGCAAGCAAAACACTCACACACCTAAAATAAAAATTTAAAAGTTATTTTAAAACCCATCTTCACTCTTTGAGTGCAGTTTCCACTCTTTGGTTGCATATGAAGTAGCCCTGAGGGAGTAATGAAGATATGTTATAATTAGGTTATGTGAGAGCTATATACTTTGTAGGTGTTGTAAAAATAATTGAAATCACATTTTAAATAGTGAAGTCTATGATATTTAATTGCATATCAAGTGAGCTGTTTTTAAGAAAGTGAAGTTCTAATCAAAGGTTGCTTAAGATGAAAGGAATAAGTAGCATTGATAACAACAGCCCGTGTTACCTGCCTGATAGCACACCACATAAGGCTGGTGTGGAGGCTCAGGGTTAGGATGCGATTGATATGCCCTTCTGCGTCTTACCATTTCTATGCTTTGAAGGAAGAAAACTGAGAATCAGAATCTAGTATCAGCCACAGCTTTAATCCACCTCTATCAGTTTATGGGCTTTGTGTCCATCCTACGGAAGGAGAATGAGATTTCTCACAGGCAGCTTTGCCTTTCCTGAATACAAGGTACAAGTGAGCCCTTGGATGTATGAATGGTATTCAATTGAGAGGTGAAAACAAAGCACACAAGACATTTATTGCTCTTATTGGTTGTAGTTAGGTAAACATTCTTTGAACATTTGTTTTATAGCCTGGGAGACTTTACTGTCTGGAATAAATGTCATGTCAAAATAGTGAAGATTGAATCTTTGAAAATATAAATACATGTTCTAATTTTGAAGAAGTTTTGAAGACCTGGAAATATTTTTTCAAGAAAGTTTTCAAAATCTGTAAAAACTCAACCCTGAGGAATCTTGTTCTCTTAAGTCATTTCTCTTGGGTAACTGTCACAAAGTAGAAACTTTACATTTTGTTGTTGTTGCTGTTATTTTACTTTTACAGATAGGTGGGTATGCACATGTGTCTGTGTGCACGTACACACATCTCATATACATGCATTATATGTTTCTATATTCATAGTTAAATTTAACCTTATCTGGAACTAAATTGTAAAGCTTATCCACATTCTCTGATTATACTTAAATAGCCCTACTCAACTTGATATTTGACTTACTCTCTGAGAAACTAGAAATTTAATAATAGAAACTTATTTGAGATGTACTCCATTTTAAACCAGGAAACTCCAATGTATTCTTCCACGTAACTGAAGTATGTACACCTCTATTTGAAATAAATAATAAACACTAAGGTTTATTTTATTATTTTAGTTTTTATTCGTTATTGTTGTGGTGTGTAGGCATGCTGTGTGTGGGTGTACATACCATCACACATGTGTGGAGGTCAGAGGACAACTTTGTGGAGTTGGCTGTCTCCTTTCACCTTTACCTGGGTTCCAGGAATCAAACTCAGGCTGCAGGCTTCCATGGCAAGCACCCTCACCAGTTGAGACTTCCCATGGCCCAATATTTATAAAATGTTATTAATTAGTACTCAATTTCAAGTAGGAATTTTAATTTTTCTATAAATCCCTGTTTATGATAAGGAGAAACTTTGCTGTTTTTCTGAAAGCACCTTTGCTGAGCTAATACCTGTGTCCCTGTGAACAGACATGAGAGACAGGGGGACTTCTGTGAAGGAGCTAAGTAGAGGTGTGTCCGCTGTATAGCTCCAGGACCCTGGGCTTACATGTCTTTGGCTTCCATTCTGGAAAATGCTGCCTAGGAGATAAATTATTGATTCTCTAGCTGTGCATACTCAGAGTCTCGACTAAGTTTAGCTTCTTTTCCATTCCTGTTTCCTATACATTCACTGTTCCTAGGATGAAAAGTATCAGGCTTAGCTAGTTGAATGTAAGTAAATTGTGCAGAAAATGTTACAGGATATTTCTACCCCGCTTTTCAGTAGTAGCATATTGTTCTAAAGAACCCACTAAATAGTAATATTGATTCTAGTTTACAAATTAAAAATAAACATCTTTAACAATGACTAAAACAGCTTAAAAAAAGCAGACAGTTGGATGTATGTTTGGAACAATGTCCTCCCCGATTAAATCCAGATACACCAGTGCTCTGCAGACCACACAGATGATGCTCATGAAGGACCTACACTCCTGCTGTTCCTGCTACAAAGGGCATTTCTCACAGGGCCTCCTTCAGTGTCTTGAAACAAAACAGCCTCTTCAAGAGATTACACGATTACAACTCAATTGTATTTTAAGAATATCTTTTATAGCTTACGTTTTAAGAGAACAAAGAACTACATGAATCTAAGGAATGCTAGAAATGAGAGAAATAATCTTTCCCAGGGAAGAACACACCAGATAACTATCCGATATCACATTGTCATCCCTGGAAACACACACACATACAGGTAACAATACAGACTGACTAGTGTGAGAGGTGTGAATTTACATAATAGTAGTGATGGGGTTTGAAGAGAGAAAACAGAAGGGGGAAATGATGTAATTACAATCTCAGAAAAAATAATTAGGAAAGAAATTCTAAGGAGAAATTATTTTAAAGTATGAGATAAACCCCAAATCCATGTCAACTATTATGTTATAGCTTCCTATCACTTTGGTGAATTTAAAGTCAGGTAGAATGTTTATTTTGAAAACTTTAAATTGTTCAAATCATTTTCAAATGAGTTACCAGATGTCTATGATTAGCATTTTTTAAATGGAGAAAGTTGAGTTGAAAACAATACTTTAAAAGTTTACTTTGGGCTAGCAAGATGTCTTTGTAAGTAATGGCACTTGCTGCCAAGACTGGAGTTTGGTTTCTGAAACCCACAAGTGCAAGGAGACAACTGAATTCTGTAAGTTATCCTGTGACCCTCATTGACTGTGCAGTGGCATGAGCATGCCGATGCACAGTTAAAAAATGTAAAATTAAATATTTTAGCCGTTGCTAAGCTTCTAGAGTGCTGTTTTAACATTCACATACGTATATGCATCCCTACACGCACGCGCACACACACACACACACACACACATCTTCTGGAACTTGTTTTAAAATAAAGCAAATGTGTCTTTGCTTCATTTCAGGATGACTCATGTATTCCATTTATTATTGGTATAATCTCAGATGGGCTCCTAGTCCTTACTCCTTGGGTTTGTGATATAAACCTTTCAACTATGCTAAAATGGCAAATGCAAGATGAATGATGTAATTATATAATTTAAATGGTGACATTAAAAACTATGGATATAGTAACAAATTGAATATACTTGTAAATTCCAGGTTTTTAAACCTTTTCCACGTGTTCATAAATTTTATTATATACAAATATTAAAGTTACTAGTGAGTGGAATTGGGGTTATGATAAGAGTTGTGAATTGTTTCTGCTGGCATAGAGAATGGGTTAGGGAATTGTGAGATGAGCTGGATTCTCAATATCAGATCAAAGTTTGCAAAGCCAATATTGGTGCTCAGAGTGCTTATCATGGCTTAGTTAAATTGGGTAGGTAGGGAGGTAGGGCAGATCTGTCAGGAGCTGGGGCAGAGGTAAACATGATAAAAATATTGTATAAAAAATTAAAAAAGAAAAATGCCTCAAATGAAAATTCAGCCAGGGTAGCAGCTTGAGGCTGAACCGTTAGGTTAAAGGTGAACCAGGGATGGGAATGGAAACTGTCCGCAAGGCTAAAGGGCAAGCTTGTGAGAGTAAATGCAATTAACATTCCTTTCTGGCCCAAAGCTACCACAATGTAAAGGTGAATCTGGTCATAAATTCAGTTAGCTATCCACTCTCTCTAATACCAGTCCTGACATAAAAAGTGAAAATGAGCAGTAAGAGAATCCATTTATTCAGCTGTCGTAGGAGGTAGACTGCAGTTTTCATGCCCATGGCTCACGTCACTCTGGAGAGGACACAGTTTTAATGCCCACCTTAGTAAAAACCCCAACAGAGAACACTGGAGGCCACCGTCCTTGTTTTCTGAATTTGCCACTCCTTGCAAGGGTATCATCCATTCCGTTTTCTCAGGATCATTGTAATCTGGATTCATCAAAGACCTCCCTAGCTCCCACTTAGGTCTCAGCTGTACAACACTCCAAAGAACCGGCTCTTTGTCCTTAAGGAAAGGCGTCTCTCTGTAGGTCACCTCACCCAAGGGCACATACACCTTTCTGGTAACATTGCTGAAGTTTATTACACGACATTTCTATTAAGTGCAAACGTGCACATAGTGGAAATAACCCCTTTTCCCCTTCTTCTACCAGTGTGGAGCTATAGTTCACGTGCCCATTTCTTATCCCCTCTTCACTATAAGTTTTTAAAAATACAAAATAGTTATACATATAAATACTGTATTGTTGTCGTAATTCTTAGATAGTATTATCAGCTTGCTCTCAAATTCCCAGTTGTTTTATAAGCATAATTTTTGATTTTGCTTGTTTTAAGTACTAATCCATATTCTTTAACATGTCTGAAATTTGCAATGTCTCTCCAGCCAGGAATTTTTTCTTTCAGCTTTTTATATTTCTTCATGTAACAAATATATTTTGAGGAACCCTGGTTATTTGTGCAGTTCCCCAGTCTGGAATTCAGTGATGGTGGAGGAGTTCATCATGTTTCTCGGCTATGTATTCTGTAACAGTTGGTCTGTCTAATAGTTCCAAGTTGTTTGCCTGCTTGGAAACCACAGCCTTGGGTTCCATTTCTTCAGTCGTCTCTGTGCACTGTCGGAACGTTCATTATCTCTGAGCTCACCCCGCACAGTGCCACTAAGCTTTTCTCACGACTTCTAATTTTTTTTTCCAGTTTAATTTTACTAGGCTGTGACTGGAATATGTTTTGTGTTGGTCATTCTGGTGACTTTGTATAAATATAAATTGGCTTATGCATACAGATACAGTTCTGAATCTCTTTCCATTTTAATGAAGTTTTAAAAAAGTAATTATAGTTTCTACCCATTGTTTTGGGCCTTCTTTGAATATCATTATACATTAGATCATTTTCCTGTCTAGTGCATTTGTGATTTTTTTATAATCCACAGCATAACTTCATTTATTTTAACTGAAGAATACTAAAAAATATCCTTTTGTTCTTTGTATCAGTATCTACTTTTGTTCTTATTATAGTTGTCTTTCTAAAATTATTTATTTCTAAATTTCACAAACTATACCACTTATATTTTGAAATTTTCTGAGATTTATTTTTAAATGTATTTCATTTTCTGAACTCTATTTAACTTAATCTAAATAATTTAGCTAGAAATTTAACCTTATTTGTCTTGTCTTTGATTTTTCCCTTAACATTTTTGCTAAATGTTTAATTTAGATAGTGGCTATTATCCAGGTTTATTTTTCAATTATTTTTATTTTCAGAATTTATCTTCACTGTGAGACTGTTTCTGAAGGTCACTTTTGAAAATTTATAGGGCAGGGGCTTTTCTGATATTTTTAAATGTTAACACGAACCCTTTGTTTTCTCCAGAGAGATAGCATAGAAAAATGTTTTCTCAGGTGCTATTACTCTCACAGAGTAACTATTGGATATATTGGTGTATTAAATGATCTTTTAATTTTGTTTAATTTATTCAGCATTCTTGAAAACAGTCTAATGGGTTGTTCTCAGTTCCACAGAGACAGCTTTTGTGTTCATTTCCTAAAATAAATTCTATGTACCTTGCTTGTGCCCACAGCCATTCATTATCTCACAATTTCAACTGTGTGAGAAGTTTCATAGCCTTCCCCGAGTCTCTGTATAACAGTCAAGGCTGATTTGATGTTGTCTAGGCTGGGCTGTGATTTGTGGGTTCTGCCCAGGAAGAACCTGCCTAGATCTCTCAGATTGCTGAGTTTATTTTCTCATCACTGTGCGCCTGACAGACACTATCGCTCCTTCAGACTGAGCAGAGACAAAGCTTGTTCTTGAGTCTGTTCTGAAGGACTCTCCTCACAGGAAGCTCATATTACTGCATTCCCTTCTTCATACCCACAGGAGTCACCCTTAGAAAGAGATCAGTATTTATTTTAAGAGACCTCACCAAACTCTGCCATGTCTAGATGTGAAATGTTGATGGTTTAGAGACTTTAACTGTACTTGCAGAGTCATCCCTCTTGTCCAGTATGGCAATCGGTCTGAAAGTTACTACCCACTTTCTTCGAGGTCCTTTCCAAAATCAGGGTAGGACTATGTAAGGAGTACACGTCAGTGGATAAGGATCTTAGGAACCTATCACATCCTGTCATCCACTTTTGTTGTTGATTCCATTTCTCAGTTTTTGTGCTGTCATCTTGATTGTGTTTTTCAAAAAGATTAACTAATAATTATGCTACCTTTTCAGATCCTCCTAAAATCCCATTATTATATTTTCTCATAATAGAATCAGCCACCATCATCAAAGGGCCCTGCAGCATCACAGTTGTGGCCTCCACTTGAAGCACACTATAGGTCCCTTTCTCTCATGCTTTGTGCTGATTATACGCCCCTCTGATTCGTATAACAGATGTGTGTTCACACGTCTCTCATAGTAATTCACACATTTTAGTATCTGTTTTCCTTGATCAGTGTTTCCCAAGTAGGACATAGACATCCTTATAGTAAATTCATGGGAAAAAAGACATACTTCAATTTTTATTGAAGATTTATTTCTCTCATGCCTTTATGCTTTACTTGTGTTTTGTGATATATGTGTTTTAAGGTAGGAATAGATAAGTTAAATTATAGGCTGAATATAACTTATATAACATGCATATGTCACTTGAGCAGATATCTTTTACATTCCATCTCCCTGGAGGAAATATCTTTGTAAACTATGTCACAGAGAGTGAGGTTGTTTTTTTTTTTTTTGTAGTTGTTGTTGTTTTTTGTTTTTTTTAAGATTAACTGTAAAAATTTTACTGAATTTGTGTATCCTTGCTTCTTAGGTTAAAAACTATACAATTTGTTTGTTTGAAGTAACCTGCCACTTTACTTGCCCATACCACAGGATTGTCTGCTAGGATTTATATTTTTTTAATCAACATTATCACCCCATTCCTGGTAGACTAACTATCTAAAACAGCCTTGTTTTACTGTGTGCCAACTGTTCGATTATATTTTGTGTGATTCGTTTCATACCTGCTAACCAATAGGATGAGTGCTATGAGGAAATGACCCAAAACTGTCACTAGAAGTGTAGCACTTACACTTTCCAGGTTATGTCTGTTTCCCAAGAACGAAGAGTATTAAGAACTAAGTGTATTGATTCCCTTTAAAAATGGTGTGTAACATTTCATACTACAAAGCCCATGGAATCTGTCAGCAGTTGTACGTACCAAGCAGAAGTCAGAGTTTTCTATGTACTAGATTTATCTGTTTGTTCTATTTGGAAGAGGGAAAACCACGTTTCCCATGTTTATTACTTCTTCATTATTGGTTGGACAAAGTGCTCTGCCTTGAAAGTTGTATAAAAGACTAAATAGTTTGTACAATTCTGGGGGCTGGATAGATGGCACAGAGGTGAAGAGACTTACTACCCTTATAGAGGACCTAGGTTCAGTTCCCGGCACCCACATAGCTTCTCACAATTGCCTGTAACTCTAGTACTAAGGCTTTAACTCCCTCTTACATTTTCCATGTATTCCTGCACATGTGTGGTGCACATATATACATGTAGGCACAAACATACACACAAAAAAATAAATAAATATTTTCATTATTAAAAATAATGCTTCTTTGTTCTGAGATCACAGCAGGTCAGGTGTTGGTATGTGGTATCTGATGTTGCACATCCAGGCACATTGGTACAGATGTGTTTTGTCCAGATGGCCAGGTAAACATGTAAGCTATCCAGCTGTTTGGAAGATGTTCATTGTTATATTTTCCTCCATTAGTAAAGGATTAAAATGGTAAATGTGCATTTAAACTAGCCTTCCTAACTATTTTCTTTTATACCAGGCCAAGAGTCTTATGAACCTTTTTTTTTTAAATCTTATTCTTGGGCGTCTTTAGCCTAATTAGCTGTAATGATTGGACTGATGAAATGTCAGTGTAAAAAGGAAGCAGTGGAAAACAGCTGCATTGTCCAATGTGCTTGGACTTAAAAACCATCAGAGATCCAGACTCAAAACAACAGTTATAAGAGTAGTTTTGATATAAAAGAGCAAATTTCTTCAAGTTTTATGTTCTTTAGACATACCCTTATTCTTAGGAACCCATATGAATCCTCTACAGCACCAGTTCTCAACCTGTGGGTCACGACCTCTCTAGGAGCAAATGATGCTTTCACAGGGATCGCCTAAGACCATCAGAAAACACAGATATTTACATTATGATTCATAACAGTAAAACAGTAATAAAATTACAGTTATGAAGTAACAACAGAAATGATTTTATGGTCGGGGGTCACCACAACATGAGAAAGTGTATTAAAGTGTCACAGCATTAAGAATGTTGAGAACCATGGCTCGACCAGATATGGACCTCCATCTCATCACCATCTCCAGTAGTCAAGTAGGGCATTTCCATCCTCAGAAGGGGCAGAGCTGCAGCCGGTCTCTTTCATGTAGCCACACTGTACACACCGATCTGTTTCACCATGTTGGCAAGCCTTTCTGTCTACAGCTCTGTCTCAGCACAGTTTGGTGTGTCCTGGTGAGGGTGCTGGCTGCCTGTGATGCCCAAACTTTAAAATGAATCACTGATCATTTGTTTGTAGCATTCACTACTTCAAAACCAGAGACATTACTTACTCCAGCTGTCTTAAGGGTAACAGAAGGTTGTCTGTTCACCTAGATTTTCTAGGCACCATCTTTTTCTTTCTGTAAGCAATTCCTTTTTCATCAACACATATTTGTACCATAGACTGTACCAAATAGGCATGATTCATAACTTCTTTTATCTTGGAGCAGAAATAGGGACATGAATGGATGGAGTTGGACACTTGCTCAGCATTATAGGTCAGTTCAGCTAAGATTAGGAATGCAATAATCTCTTTAACATGACTATATATATAGCCATCACAACTAATCCAATTTATATGGACATATTTTATTAACTCAATAAAATGATTTTAAAGTAAAGGATTGCAAATTGCCTCTGGAAGTTAAGCATTTGCATGCTAACAGTTTATACAATCAATTAAAGAATGGGGAAAAAAATCACCTAAAGTTTGAAACCATCAACTAAATTCCCCATAATTGAAATATTGAGTAATATAGGCTGTTTAAAGCCACCTCTAAATCGTCTCCTGTTAAGCCAAATATGGACCAGTTGCTGACAAACATGTACAATGCGTTGTACTAACTTAAATATAAGCACTCATATCATACTTCTAGCTTTTGCACAGATGAGTCATTTTAAACATTACAGTGATTGTCCTGTTCTCCATTTATAAAATAAAAACAAATATGCAGGTCAGGGAGGGATTAAAACATGGCATGTAAGCAGAATGTACACTTGAGATACACCTGTCTGGTTTTTTGTAGTTGGAGCAAAGGGAAGAGTTTGAGCCATGCTGTTGAACGGCACCTTTGGTGCTCGACGTGAAGCCCAGTCCAGACTGAAGGAAAGAGCCAATGCGGGGTGGAGACCACTGTAAGATTACCTTTAAATGAAATGTTTCCCCCTAATCAAGAGCAACAGTCTTTCATCTTGTCAGTCATCTCCTGACTTTCTGCTTCTTTTTGCTCAGATCTACCCCCCAAATCGCCCTGTGTCTCCTTATCCACCATCCATCACCTTGGCTCTAAAATGAGGAGCCACTGTATCACTTCCCAGCCTGTTTTTCTGCTTTCTGTTTTACAGCACCTGTCAGTGCCTACTCCTTTAGTATTATTTTCACAGCCTCCATGTCTACAACAAAATCCATCTCACAAGGGCAGGGAGTTTGTCTTTTTTAGTACTCCTCTCCTGCCCAGATCTGTGCCTGGAGATAGAAAAGATGCTCTAAGAATATATGCTGAGGAAGGAACGGATAGACAGGGAGACAGGAAGAAAGCATCTCTTCAAAGCATCCTTTCTGTTCAGCTGGAGTGAGCTTCTCTCATTTCATTCTATTTATTTCTCTCTTTTGCTGTTTACTGTTCATCAGTATACACACAATAAAATTTTCTTTTGAATCATATCTATTTTCAAGTTTTGTTTTTTTAATTCCCTGAAATGCATAATATAATAGGATTAAATAAGTAATTATGTAATGAAGATGTGACACCACTTATGCATGCCTGCTAGGTTGATAGGTGACAGGCAGTGCTTTTCAGGACTGAAAATGAATTATTCTGAAGCTATGACTCTTCCAAATTTTCCCTCCTGGCTTTTCTTTTCCAGTGCTGGGGCTTTGTGCATTTTAGGTAACCATTCTGCCACTGGGCTACATCCACAGACCTTATTTAGTTTCCTCAAATGATTTTTATTTAATTGTCTTATATTTAATGAGTAAATTAGTCATAGACTCTTTGCTTGAGGTTGGGTAAATATCATATAAATCTAACATGGCCTGACTTCCTCCTGCCATTACATTAAAAAAAAGGGGGGGGGAGGGCTGGTAGATATTCAGGTAGATATCCATGTTGGTTTGTATCCATGTTGGTTTAATCCATGTTGGTTTGTATCCAATTCAAGCGAGTGATGCTCTCATTGGTCTGCAGTTCTGGGAGAGTAGACTCCTATGAGCAGACTGCTGCTCAGACTTGGGCCATAGTAATACATGGTGTCTAGAGTAACATCTGTAGGAGTGCTTACTTTCAGACTATATATACGGTAAATCTTCTAGGAAGATATTTGAAAGAGAAAACTTAAGGGCTATGGTTTTTATAAAACTAAGTTTGAGAAGAGGAAGGGACATTAATAGAATAGGCTGAAGCCCATAAGCCATCTTAAGTAAAGCCCTGGTTTAATGTGTTGGACACCGAGTCTCCTATGGGCTCTGCTTGTCTCAGAAACCTTCCATTTCTTGTATATGCTAGACTTCATTTTCTTGGGACTGTAAAACCAAGACCAATGGACCTTTGTAAGCTTAACAAGACAAAAGATCTAAAATGGCCTCTGTTTACTCAGCAAACAGACAGTTTGAATTAGACTTTATAATGATGTGTTGACAGTTTAAGACCATTGATTTTCAAAAACACAAAAAATAGCCTTTAAAAAATCTGAGTAAAAAATATCAAGTGTCAGCTAATAGGAATGTTCTTTCATTTTTTAAAATGCCAGTATGATTTTTCTTCCAACAATAATTACAGAGGCTAAATTCATTGTGCTGAGAGAAAAATAATGGACTCAGAATTAAAACAATAGTTGGTGGCATTTTAGATTTATATCTAAAGGTCACAATTAATTTTCTTCCATTTGGAATTTTTGAATAAAACAGTTTAGTACATAAACATGATAAATTATCCATAAAGAAGTGTGACTGATTTTCATTGTTATTTTTATCTTTGCATCTTATTTTAATTATGCCAGGCAAATACTATTAGGCTACTTGAGTCCCAGAGCCATATATAAGGTCCTTAACTTTCATGTCACATATTGAGCATTTTAAAAAATGGGGTGTGAGGGGAATGAGATATGAGGCAATGAACAAAATTATGATGTTGGATGACCAGATTTTTCTAAATAATCTCTCTGTGTGTCTCCCTGTCTCTTTGTCTTCCTGTCTCTCTGTCTGTCTCTGTGTGCGCACGTGTGTGTGTGTGTGTGTGTGTGTGTGTGTGTGTGTGTGTGTGTGCACGCGTGCATGTGAGTGTGTGTATGCTCTGGCACCTGTGCCTATGAAGGGAACAGTCTCCTGTGTTCTTCCACAGAAACACTCCTCATCGTATTTTGAGATAGTGTATTTCATTGTTCTGAAGTTCATCAAGCAGGCTAAGCAGGCTGGCCAGCAGGGTCCAGGGATCCAGCTGTCTCTGACTCCCTAGCACCTAGAGTACAAGTGTGTCCAGCTTTTATGTGAGTTCTGGGGACCAAGCCCAACCAAATCTTCCTTCTTGCAAGGAGAACACTTCACTGCCAATCATCATGCATAACCAATAAAATATATTCTAATACCTTTTTTTTTTAAAAGTGAAAGTATCTGAATTACCATGTGTTTTGTGTTTCAATTTTGGCTCATTGATAAATGCTTTTTGGAAACCTAAAGCAGCAGTCAGTGAGCTTGAATCTGGATCTCTTACTCTAAATTAGTTTCTCAACCTCTATTTTTTTGCCGATATAATTAGGCAATTAAAAGACATACTCAAATAGCACTGTTGTGGGAATTATTGGAGATATTTATGAAGTATACAGAATGATGTTTGGCTTTTAGCAAAAGCTCATAACCATTAATTGTTCTCATAGTATGAAATGGCTAATCTGCTTTGGTAATTAAATGTGGTATTATATAATTCATAACTTTTGTATAAACTGCAGTTTTTATTTGAAAGATTAGATTGTCTTTCTTCTTTCTCATATTTCTTTTATCATATCAATGCAGCCTGTCTCTCTTGAGTTATTTAGGAAATCATTTAGACAAAGGCAAATAGTTTTAGGGAACTAGAAGTCTGGATTCCCCACTTTAAAAAAAGCTTGAATAAAAATACCTTAATTATTCATAGTTTATTCATGTTTTCACTCCCCGTTGGGTTTATCTAATAGTCTTTGTGGGAATATATACCAAGGACATAAGAAAGAGCAAGGATCCCAAGAGACAGTGGAAGGGCTTCCAGGGCGGGCATTTTCTTGCTGTACACTTGTTATCCACATGGCTTGAAATTGGATGTGACTTCTAGTTTCCTATTAGCACTCCTTTTTTCGTTGGGCAGCATGATTCACATGTTTGTTTTGCTTCTTGATTCTTGAATGCCTCTGAATGTCTGATCCAAGCCAACATCCATCATACTGTAAGCATTGAATGGGAACAAGGAGGCTTGAATACAATGATGACTGTCTCATCATAAGAAAGATGACTCTAGACCCTATGGGTAAAGGCAATCCAATGTTAGAGTAGAATATTCCATAAGAATGATCTTTTATCCATTTGTATTATTAGAAGTTTATGTTACAAGCTTATACATAGTTGTATTAAAAATTCCTTTTGCTGCCAAGCAAGGTGGCGCATTTGTGTGGTCCCAGTTTTATGAGGCTGTGTAGGAGGATGGAGAGTTCACAATCAACTGGGGCTGCCTAACAAGCTGTTCCAAGGGGGAAAAGCAACATAATAGTGCAAAACAGCCCCCATTTTAAAAAATGACCTAATAAAATGGCTCAAGCTAAAAGAAATTCCAAACCCCAGTTAAGAATTCTAGTTATAGTTGAAAGTGGAATTAAAAACATGTATCCTGGAGAGAAACCTGTACCCCCCTGTAAGGGAAAGTGTGTGATACAAATGTTTTTGTTTGTTTTATTTTTGTTTATTGTTTGTCTTCAGTCCAAAAAGATGCTTACTTGTGGAACAGTGTCTTAAAATCCAGTGGCTTTTTGCCTTCCTCACAAGGCCAATTTCTGGTGCTCTATTTCTTTGTTCTGTTTGTTAGTTTTCATTGTCTCCATCCAGGTCATGGTGTGTCCCCATGACCCTGTGGGGGTGTCCCTGAAGCTGACCTTCTTCCCTTGCAGGCTTTCCATATTGAAACAGTTCTTTAATGATACAAATGTCAGTTATGGGGCCAGAAGCTCAAAGCTTTACTATGGAGCACAGTGACTAAAGTTAACACTACTTTATTTTCTCAAAAAGTGCTGAGAGTCTCTGTGAAGTCTCATGAAAAGCAAACAAAACAAAAACAAGAAAAAAAAACTAGTCATTCCACAGTGTACATATTTTAAAACAAAATATTCTGAATGATAGTTACATACAATTTTATCTGTCAATTTGAAGATTAAAAAGATAATATACTCTGTCATGCTACCGTAACAACATATATTGTATTGAAAATGCATGATCAAAGTGTTTTTCCTACTCCAAATTTGAAGATAAAAGCTAGCTCCCATGTCAGCCAGCCAAGTGTGACTACTGACTTCTGGACCCACCTTCCTCTCACATGACCACACTGTATCATAGTAATTTGTGTACAAGCCAGGTGTATTCCACCACTAGCACATCACTGTTCTGGTCAACTAAAAGATGCCTGTGCCAGTGCTGTCAATCACAAGCAGGTGGTTTTGGAACTGGAATTCCAGCATTTTGTGCTCCAGTGCATCAAAGGTTCTCCACGTTCTCTGCTAGCATATCTAAAGATTGTGCTAAGAATGTCCCAAACTGTCCTATTTAACAAAGATTTGGTCTTACAAAGCTCTTTATAAGGGTCTAGTGTAATAATGAATGGATTTTGAATGACAGCAATGTTAGAATATGAAATAATTTCTAAACAGAATCTAAAAATTGTCACCAATTTTTTTATGTTGGCATTCTTATGATTTGTCAGATTTGTAATGAAAATAACTCCCTAGGTGAAGCATCTGCATGTGGAGCTAGAACATCAACTCTCTGTTATTCCTAGTTTAACCATCCCAGATGTGATGGTTTTTGCTTGAATTCATTTCTTCCTCATCCTGACAAACCTGCTTTGTTGATGATATGAAATAGAACATTTAGATAGACACACACACACACACACACACACACACACACACACACACACACAGAGAGAGAGAGAGAGAGAGAGAGAGAACACACACACATACAGAGAGAAAGAGAGAGAGAGAGAGAGAGAGAGAGAGAGAGAGAGAGAGAGAGAGAGAGAGAGTATAGACACACAGACAGACAGAGACAGAGACAGAAAGAGTTGATTCAAATAAAAACATGGAAAGCTGTCAAGAAATACACAGGTGCAGAGCACATGTTTTACTGGACTTGATTTGATTCCAAGAGACTTGCTTTCTTATCTATTCTAAAATACAAATAATTACATGTCATGTTTTCCAGTAATTACTAACTTTGATAAAAAATACTTTTGCAATAAAGATTAGCAGTTTAAAAGGCATGCTTGAGACAATCCTATTTTGCATCTCATTTTAACATTCTACTACTCTCCATTCCTATATTATAGTCATTTAGAACCAAAATATTTCTTCTTGGTAATCTCACTTTTACTTCTACTGCATTATCCCCCAAATATGTTCTTCCACAAAACTTAGAAAGGTAGGCAGTGTTTAAATAAAAAATGATCTTCCCTTGGAA
The DNA here is from genome assembly GCF_049852395.1 of Peromyscus maniculatus bairdii. Taxonomy (NCBI): domain Eukaryota; kingdom Metazoa; phylum Chordata; class Mammalia; order Rodentia; family Cricetidae; genus Peromyscus; species Peromyscus maniculatus. The sequence goes on along the minus strand of NC_134864.1, from coordinate 67,254,108 downwards.
AGCATGTTATGAGAAGCAAACACATCAGGAAAACTCTGAGCCTGTCTTAACTGAGTCTTTTCCTTGACATGAGAGCTTTAAATAGTGATAATCCTCATGGATGCGTGTTCACAAAATGAAGGTATCATGACATGATGTAATGACTATGTTAAATATGAACATTCCTGTGAACAGCAGATCATAATGTCTCTGACATGGAAAAGGCCCACAGCTCAGCTGTGCTAAGCCCCAAGCCTTGCCTGTTTCCAGTGTCTGTCTCTTCTCCACCTTCAGTCCTACAGAGAATCAGAATATTTATTTTGCCAAAACTGAGTTACTCTTATGGCAACTATCCTTTCACTTACCATTTCAAGTCATCAGGTAAACTCAGGTATAAGAAATGTCTTTTAATTAATTTTGTTTTTACCATTTCCCTTTCTTCCATAAATGTGTATTATTTGTACACATTTGGAATTTCTATGATTCATCATTTAGGAAGGCCTCTGTGATGCATGTTTATGTTGCTCACTAAGGAAATTATATAGAATGAATGACAATTAAGTTGTAGGTAAAGTTCTAGTCACAGCAGTATGAAAGTATACAACAATATCAGGATATAGATGTATGAGCCTTGTGAATCATCAGTGCTTTGTGGGGGGTCATGCAGTATAGGGTGTGTCATGCAATGATAAACCTAGAAAATTATTAAAGTCAATATTTCTGCTACAGATTTTTCCAATGAGACTATGTTCTACTAAGGCAAAGTAATTACCATTGCTACTCTAGTGTTCAGAGACTTGGAGTCATGCCTGGAAGCGATACATCAGAAGGACTGTATGAGATTGGGGACAAAATGAATTATTGCCACATTATTGGAAAATTCAGTGAAATATTATTTTTTCTTGAATTTTAGAAAAGGAAGTGTTTAGCAGTAGCTCAAATGGTTTTATAGACTTTATTCACTTTTTGCATTCATTCAAATATTTTAAAAGTTATTTTTGTCTATTTCTCTTTCTCCTTCTTTACCCTTTTATATTTGTTTTTCTGATGCTCTTCATTTGCTTTTAACTAAATCACATAAGTTTGACCAATTCTGCACACCTATGGATTGTTTATGAATGCATATGAGGTGATGATTATACACAGTAATAATATATGTGATATACCAGATGATTTAGCATTTGTAGAACAAGTCACGTTGCCTTCTAAAGAGAATTTAGGGACTTTCTCTCAGACTCTATTCATTTGTCTAATTTTTATTTATTTATCTAAATACTTACATCTATAGCAGAAGCTGGCATGAGGAACATAGCTACGTACAGTCCCCCATGCTGACCTGAGAAATTCCCTTAATCTACTAAGGAGCTCAGCTAGCGTAAGGCCAGAATTTTCTTTTAACTTTTATTCTTCTCTCATACATTATATCCCGATCAGTTTCCCCTCACTCCACTCCTCCCAGTCCTTCCCTTCTCCCTCAGATCAACTCCTCCTCTGTTTTCCTTAAAAAAAAAAAAAAAAAAAAAAAAAAAAAGGAGCAGTCCTCCAAGGGATATCCACTGAATATGGCCTAGTAAGTTACAATAAGACAGGGTGCAAACCCTCATATCAATGCTACATGTGGCAAGCCAGTAGGAGGAAATGTGCCCTAAGCACAGGCAAAAGAGCCAGAGACACCCCCGCTTCCATTGTTGGGAGTCCCACAAGAACACCAAGCTGTACAACCATAAGGTATATGCAGAGCGCCTAGCTCAGACCCATACAGGGTCCATGTTTGTCACATCAGTTTCTGTGAGCCCCTGTGAGCCCTGCATAGCCAGATTCTTGACCACACCAGGGAAAAGAATTTCAGACCAAGTTAATGAGAAGCAGAATTAGAATTTGCTAAAAATAAAATTAAAAGGTGCTCAAGGTAGCATGGATGTGCACTTCAGAGAGTCTAACCTCATTGTCCTAATGGTGACTGTGTGTAGAATTGTTGAAGCTTTTGGAATTTCATTGTTCTCTGGGATCTTAAGGGACCCTTTTTTCCCCTTTTGATGATTAAATTATAGGGTGGCTATAGAGGTGTCTTGGATGGGTTTGTGATCTTATAGAACTAGGAGAAATTACATTAAGCAAAGAGTTAGAGGTATGTTCTTTACTGTATATGAAGTTTCTGGTAAGAGTCCCAGGAAAAGCAGATTTGTAGCTGGGAAGAGAGGAAGGTATTGAGCAAATTTAATTGTGTTTGAATTCTTAATTCCTATCTGGTAAGTGTCTTCAGCCAGACTTCAGGAGTGAAGGTCTTCTTTTGCTTCTGGTTCCCATGTCTTTATAATTCCCCTGTCCTCATATTTCCTCCTGCACCATATAACCTTTCTCCAGCTGTTCAATTGTTTCTGATAAATAACATTTAAACATTGTGTATGTAGCATAGCTAAATTGTTAGGATACTGTGGTGATTTGAAAGAAAATAGCCCCCAAAGCAAGTGGCACTATTAGGGGCTATGGTCTTGTTGGAGGAAGTGTGTCACTGTGGAGGCAGGCTTCCACACCCAGTGAGCAAGACCACTTCCTGTTGCCTGGAAGATGTAGGACTCTCAGCTACTTCTCCAGCACAGTGTCTGCCAGCACGACACCGTGATGATAATGGACTGAATCTCTGTACTGTAAGTGAGCCACCTTAACTAAATAGTTTCCTTTATAAGGGTTGCCATGGTCATGGTGTCTCTTCATAGCAATAGAAACCCTAAGATAGATACTTAAGTCATTGTTTTGTTGCTGGTTTTTTATATAGGTTCACTATATACTAATATGGCCTGGAACCCACTGTGTAGCCAAAGATGACTTTGAACTATTGAGATTCCTGCTTTCATCTCCAGAGCTCTATAATTACAGATATGTACCAGCAGACTGGTTTATACAATTGAAAAGAGGACTTCACATGCACTAAACAAGATCCTGACCTACTAAGCTATATCCCCAGCCTTAACCCTTCCTACAGAAATTTTCTAGCTGATATTTGAAGTAAGGGAACGATGGTGATCCTGAATAAAAAGCTAATTGTAGTGTTAGAGTTTTAAGTAATTCTTCATGTTAAAAAGTTTCACTTTAACTTATATGAACATATATTATATATGTTCAGTTCTGTATTTTTCTGAAGCATTGAAACATTGTACCCAGTGGGTCAGGATAAATCAGTATTGCTTTCTTCAAGTTTCATTTGTTCAGAATGCTTTCCATAGTGTAGAAGAAATGGGAGGACATTGGAGCAAGGTGCTCCTGCTTTCTGTTAGTAGCTGCACTCAGACCATAAACTTCCAGAAGGAATTGCTCTTCCATAGACCACAACAAGAGATGCCATAGAGACCAACGTTGTGTTTCAGAAGCCTAGACATTGCCACTCAATAAAGCTCTCAGCTCAGATACCATCTGCCTCACAGCTGAAAATAATTAAATGTCATCAACAATAGGCCCTCTTCTCACTTCCTGGCTTTTGCTAAGCAAGCTTATTGTCACCATTGGGCAGATTGCTCAGATAGTAATTTAGTACAGGCTGTCAGCGTTCACCTGCAAAACTGGGTGACTCCTTAGCTTAGAAAATTATTTTTTAATTATTTAAATTTATTATTATTTATTATTATTTAAATTATTAACAATATTTTTCAATTGGGGATTTCTTAATTTAATTTTTTTCTAAAGAGCTAGTTTTCTACTGAATTTTATTAGCAATCTAGTACCAACTTGACATATACCAGAGAAAAACACATTGTTATTTTGTTTAACCTGGTCAGCATTGGCATAGAAATTATCAAAGACACACACTATCCAGTCACCGAGTTAGAGTGCTGAGTGAGCACATTTGTGCAGGGTTAGAGGAATGTGCTTCAAGCTGTGTATTGCTGCATATGGTTTTCATTATGAAAGCAGAAGATAAAATGAAAAGGCAATCAAAGCCTTGGAACCATAAGAGAACACACTATTTATTTCTTCTCTCTTCAAGAAGGGTTGTGCTTTCCTTCTATCAGAACAGGACTTCTTTGAGATTTTGCCTCTATTGTATGTCAGTCTACTGATGGTTTAGGAATTTAAACATAATTGCCAGCTCTTAGACTTTGCCAATCCTTACATAAGTAAAAATGCTTATTTTAATTTGTACTTCTTATAGTTATCATTCTCTTTATTACTATCACAGTTGAAAATACATTCTCTCGAAGTGTGCTTGCTTCTCCTTTGTAAAGAAATTCATTGGGACGTTACATCTTAAACCATCTTCACATTTTACTTCTCCCTCTGAGTCCCTCATTGGAGTAAACTATGAGGAAAGGGAAGGAAATTTCGGGTGCAGTGTGTGTATAATGTACTTAGTTTCCATGTAAAATTTGTTATGTTCATATAGTAAATAAAAGTTCTAATTTCCAAGCAAACCTTGAGTTGGACAGATGGCTCGGTGAGTAAAGTATTGCTGCACAAGCATGAGAACCTCACTTTAAATCTGTAAATCTGGGTGTGCAAGCATGCATCTGTAATCCTGTGTAGCTGTGGGAGGTGAAGGAAGGAGAGTGTCTGAAACCCAGGGCAGCTAGCCTCGTGCATACAGCAGCAAATAGACCTGTCTCAAACAACGTGGGTGATGAAGAATGACACTGGAAATTGTCCTTCGACTTCCACACATGTGCTGTCGCCTACACACCTGAACTCATAGCTCTGAGCATGCACATGCACATACATACAAACACAAAAAAATGGTAATAAAAAGCAAAAATCAATTTGTGGTATTAAATATGTACAACTGCAGTGTTACTCTAATGGCAGAAGTAAACTTTTAAGGTAGAGATTTATGGGATTGTGATGAATTGCTTATAATCATTTAAGTATTTTTAAAACTTGGAATCATTACAGATGATTTTATGTACTACAGTAGTTAATATTTTCTCATAGTCATATGCAGCCTTCTGTGTAGGAGAACATTAAGGACCAAGCCATCCTGCTATTCCCAGACTGATTTACTTTACCCTGTCTGCTTGCTTTAACTGTGAAGATTGTGCTTTCTGAATCCTCTTTCATATGTGAAGGCTCAGGGTCCAGAAGCCATTGTGTGCTCCACAGATGAATAGCAGAATGACTTACCTTTTCACTTCCTTATCACTAGCTTAGAAGCAGAGGAAGCCTCCTGGAACTCCTCCTGGGTTCAGTTTTAGGATATAAAAATTCAAAGTAGAGATAGATGCAGTTAATCTCTCTGTTGAGAAGTCCAAAACCATGTCTTAGCTGAGTATTGTCCTTTCCCTAAATCTCACCCACAAGGGTTATGCTTAAATCTATGTAAAAACATTTTTAAATGTTTAATTTTGTTCTTTGTTGATTTCATATGCGTTTATAATACCTTATGATTGCTTCTGCCTCCCACATCCCTCTCAGCCTCATATCCCTACCTGTCCCGTTCTCAGCCTCATGACTTTTGACTTGTTTTGTAATCCATAAACTGCACTCTACAAAAAAAGAAAAGACAAAAAGAAAGAAAAAAGAGAAAGATAAACTCAGATGGATGTCCAAGATGCCCTCCCTGCACTGCCCCAATATTAGAAATGTCAAGGATCAGAAAAAGCAAAAATAAACACAGAATCATGTCAATATTTTTGGCCATGTCTGTGTAATTTTCCAACTCAAATCATTTAAGAATATTGTGTGACATTTGTCCAATGCAGTTCTTGTAACTCAATTTTGTAGAGGTCGCAGAGGGAGAAAGGTGTTTCTGTGTTTCCCATGATGAAGAAAATTAGTGTATTGTTTCCATGTTTTTCAAAAACAACAAAGCTAGTTATTCTCCCTTACTGTAAAGTGTTTTGTGCTCAACTTGGAACTTCCTGGTTGAAATGATTCTCATGACCATTGTCTTCCATTATTCTTATTTTATATTGAGGCATTTATTAGCCTTTTGCATATTATATTTCAAAAGCAGTAGATACATTTAACAAATTATAGCATTTAAATCATTAGGTAGTAAATAATGTAGCAGAAATATCAAATATACTTTTGTAGAAGATTGCTTTTAAAATTAAAAAGTCTGCTTTTTGAGATACATTACTCTGAATTGTCTTTCATTTATTTACAATTTTTTGAAATACATACATGTAGCCATTTTACAAAATATTAAGTGATAATAAGTATTTCTGTTGAGTACACATATACAAAACAGTGATTAAAATGGGAGAATTCAGGAATGTTGATGCATTTGGAAATGTGGATCCTCACAAGCATGCACTTTATTATTGCTCTATAAGATTATTTTAATCCATATATTTTTCTATATCCTTTGTCCCCTTTCAGTTTCCATGGAAATATGTACATTTCTGTTTTTTGATTTGCATTATGATAAGATTTGGAGTACTTCTCAGTGGGCAAATGATATAACTCAACACCCCCTACACTTAAGGCACTGAAAACAAATGCCCAGTCATAGAAAGGTATGCGTTGTCTTTCTATGTAAATCTTAGAGTATTGAAGGGCCTTTTGCTCTTCAGTGAGTAAATGACAACAAATATTAACACTTTCCAAAATTTAGAAGGCAGGAATCCACTTGTGTTTTGAATTATTGTCTTTTTATCTTTGAATTACTTGCTCAAAGGAAGTATTGCTTTAGTTTGATAGCTCTTGACTGTATAGTTCAAGGGGCTGTGGCTAAGTAAATGTATTAACTGAATTGAACAGAGAGAGTAGCTACATCAAAAGAGACAGCTCCATGTTTTGAGGGTTCTGGTACTGAAATGTCTTTAGAAGGATATGAGCTTTGGTAGTTATTGGTGCATGTGCCTTGGGCGCCTGAAGTTTTTCTCTGTTCAGTGTGTAGTTCCAGATGATGTACACTCTTGCCTTCTCAGCCCAGATCTGCTTACTCAGTCTGGCAGATAAAGGCCAAAGGGATAAGATTTAAACTGAGCAAGAGGACTGCCTGTGACAAAGTTGGGGAAGTTAAAGATTTAAAATCATGATACTAACGCATAAAACACACCAGCAATTCTCACTATGAACTGATCATTTGTGCTGAAGTCCATATTTAGCACGGTGACTTTGAAATATCTCTTTTTACCAATGATGATCTAAGATGCTTCAAAAGAATATTCATTGACATAAACTTAATATGACAAACCAAACGTATACAGTTTTTTTTTTTTTTTTTGTGTGTGTGTGTGTGTGTGTGTGTGTGTGTGTGTGTGTGGTTTTATTTTTGTTTGTTAGGTCATGAGCCAATATTTACACTGAAGTAATTTTAAAAGATTTCCTAAAATAGTACATTTAGCTAAATAAATGTTTATTATAATAAGGGAATATGATAAGAAAAGGGAATTTAATTGTTAAACGCAGTATATAAACCTGGAACAATTTCAAAGGCACTTTGTTTCTATTTAAATATAACTTACAAAACACTTTGACTCCGTTCTTTGAATTACAAGCCTGGAAAAATCTCAGTCACTGTTGATGTATACGCTTCAATAGGTAACAATGGCTAGAACACACACACACACACACACACACACACACACACACACACACACACACACAGACTCGCATTTAGAAATAAAAACACACATCAATACATCTTTGTTTATGTTATATGTTTTTATAGGTCTCATCCACCCATTAAAATTTCCCCCAAATTGTGCCCCCTTTTCAACTTACTTTCTTATTAGAGATGACTATATTCATCTTCTCTCCACTCTCCTCTCTTCTCTAACATTCACACATCTTTATTGTTTTCACTAAGAGCTAATGACCTGCATCTTATTTAAATGAGAAAACACTACTCAAAAGAGAAATCCTACATTTTTCCATCACCAAATTACCAATTCTGCAAGTAATTATTTGTGTTTCCACGAGTCAACTTTTCTTTGTGTATATGGTGTTTGAATTGTTATGTTTATCTAGGGACTGTCCCTTCACTTGTGAATTTGGCCATATACCTTCATGTGTGTTCAAGACTTTTTCTCCAGTGTTTATCTTCTTTTTTTTTTCTGTATCATCATTTTTTTTTCTATTTAATTCAAGTTTCTACCTGTATTGTACATTTGTTCTAATTCAAATGTCTACGGTTTGATCTCATGTCACCTGGTTCTTCTCTTTATTTTTTTGGTTATATATATATATCAAATCTTTGAGTTTTTCTATTTCCTCTGTTCACTTTCTCACTTCTTATTCTCTTATGAAGCAAAACCAATTAGACTACTTATTGGACTATTATATCCCCCAGACTTTTGAAACTGTAGTAAAAATCCCCAGTATTCTCCATAGTATGGAACTAGTACCCCCCCCCCCAGATTTCTTCTTTGTAGCTGTCACAAATCACTTGCTCATATTTCTTCCTATTGAAAATATTCTTCATTTTGAGGTTGGATGATTTTTTTTTCATTCTTTTTTGCCCTTAGTGGATTTGGGTATGAATTATTTTTATATTTTGCCTAGTGGATGGAATGCACTTTGACTAATTATCACTTGGCTATTTATTCCCAACTTGTGATCCTAATGCCATTTCTATTGCTATGATAAAATATCCTAAAGAAAAGCAGCTTTGGGGAGGAAGGATTGATTTTGGGTTACAAGTCCAGGTTCCAATGTGTTATTATAAGGAAGTTACAGCATCAGGTGGTCACATGAAATCCACAGTCAAGAGCAGAGAAAACTGAATGTATCTGTCCTTGTACCTCAGGTAGCTTCTTTCTTTCTTATACTACTCAGAGCCCCATGTCTATAGGATGTCACCACCCACAGACATGGCAGCAGGTGAATCTCATCTCTCTTAAGTGTGGACCTATGTGGAATTTTGTTGCGGAGTATCCATTATACTGTGTGAAGATGTATCACGGTGATTGGCTTAATAAAGAGCTAAATGGACAATAGCTAGGCAGGAAGAGGTATGACTTCTGGGTACAGAAAGGACTCAGAGAGGAAGAAAGGCAGTCTCCAGCCAGATGCAGAGGAAGCAGGAGGAGAAATAAAAGCCATGAGCCACATGGTAGTATGCAGATTAACATAAATGTTTAATTTAAGTTGTAAGAGCCAGTTAGAAATAAGCTTAAGCTAAGGCCGAGCTTCCATAATTAACAGGTCTCTGTGCCATTATTTAGGACCTGTCTGGTGGGATAGAGAAAAACTCATTACAGAATTTGTTAGGATTTATACCCAATAATGGATATTTTTATTTATATGCCTGTGAATCCTAAATTTGTTAAACTACTGGACCTTAGATTGTGTCAAGTTGATGTTTAAAACTCACCAGCACATTCTTAACTGAGCCATCATCAGTAGGCTGGATACTTTGTTGTCATGTATATGTCCCTACCTTACTTACTATTCTACAAACCTTAAATCAACCACTCATTTTGAGCTGTCCAATTGGTATCTCAGAACAACCATTTCCTAAAGAGAAGCCTTTTTAAAAGTCCCTCTCCCACTTCTCTGTCTCGTGTGTGTGTGTGTGTGTGTGTGTGTGTGTGTGTGTGTGTGTGTGTGAATTTATTTATGGGTGTGTGCAAAAGAGTAAGCCTGAATGGTAGGAGAGGACAGAAGAGAGTGCCAACCCCTCAGAGCTGTAGTTACAGGCAGTTGCAGGCAGACTGCCTTACCTGTCAGGTAGTTAATGAGATCTGAGCTCTGGTCCTCGTGGTTGTGTAGCAAACACTACTTTTTTTTTTTTTTTTTTTTTTTTTTTTTTTTTTTTTTGAGAGAAGGTTTCTTTGTGTTGCCCTGGCTGTACTGGAACTCATTCTGTAGACTGGGCTAGCCTCGAACTCACACAGATCTGCCTGCCTGTGCCTCCTGAGTGCTGAGTGTGTGTCACCACCACGTGGCTAGCAAGCACTCTTAACCACATAGTCATGTCTCTAGCCCTCCATTGAAAAGTCTTGAATTCCTCCTTTCAAATTTCGCCTTTCCCAAGCATGCATTCTTTATTTGTAACATCATTCATTTTAAAGTAAGTGGCTGTTATTCTTCAATTCGCTCTCTCTTTTCTTCAACATTCATCCATCAGTTTAGACCAATCATCTCTCCCTTTGAAACAGACATAAACAGAATTTCAGAGGGCCTGAGGATATAATACAGTGAGAAAGCAACCAAAATGTCAAGAAATTTGTGGCACAAGTTGAAAAAGAAATCTGTAACTTGTATGCTTTAAGCGATGGTGGATGGCAATGGCACCCTTCTGGAGAGTCAGAAGAACCGAGTTTTTACTGGAACAAAAAGCAAAGATACATGAGCTAACTAGCAGTTTCTGTTCCTCCAGAAACGAGTAAAAGAAAACCATGGACTGGGTTCTGACTGAGTGCTGAGACTTCAGTCTCCAGCTTCCAGTCACCATTGCCCAGTTCTAGAAGAAACTGAAGAACCAGGTAAGAAGAAAAGGCTGACATCAGTTATCTCATTCAAAGGAAGGAGCAACATATTCTTTTAAGATCTAAGTTAAGAGGAGAAAGTGTTTGAAAAGCTCCTGTGAGGTATCAAAGAATCTGAATAAAAGGAATGCTGAACAGCACCATCTCAATCTAGATGTCTTTGGTTCCCTAGCATCAAAGGAGCCCATGCCTTTTCCTGTCTTCACAGACTGGACTCTGATACCAACTCAAATGTATTGCATGACTTTGGATACCCTGGTGAGCAAATCAGTTAGAATAGTAGACAGTTGCCAGCTTTCTATTAAGGTGTATTTATTGACTTTACCCACAAAGTATTGAAAAAAAATGTATATTTCTTAGCTCATTGGAAACAGTGGTTATGGACTAGTTCTGTTCAAGGTCATCATCTTTTTCCAGAATTTTAATGTTTCATTACATTTCCCCATGTTTACCATGGTTATTCAATGTGCTTGTTTGGAATTAAAAATGGCATATGCATTTAATTTCACAATTAATTATCTGGTTCACCTTAATTGTTGAAGTCAACATTTTTTTTCCTATGGTTTGTTGATGTTTTTATGCTCTCAATTGTTACTTTAAGCAGATTATTCTGCTTAGTACTACATGATGTACATCTAAAACATTTTTCTTATTCTCTCTGCTAGAGAGGGACTTCTGGGTAGCAACTCTTCAGTAACACACTGGACCCCATGGTGAAGTTACACATGCCTTTTGGAGGGCTGTGTAAACTCTATTGGAATACATACCCAATAATGGAGATTTTGATTTATATGTCTATGAACACTAAATTTATTTAAGCACCATAGACTGTTCTTCAAATAAGCCACACTAGTTAGAGGTTGTCAACCGTGACTGAAAACAACTCTGTTCCAGTTCTGCTTCACTCTGGCTGTGCTTTAGAACTAAATGAAGGACATTATTCTTGAATGTGGAACTAGAAGCCCACCTTCTCGGGTATATGCCCAAGAGTGGTATAGCTGGATCTTGGGGGAGGTTGATTCCCAATTTTCTAAGAAAGCGCCATATTGATTTCCAAAGTGGTTGTACAAGCTTGCATTTCCACCAGCAGTGGAGGAGAGTCCCCCTAGTTCCACATCCTCTCCAGCATAAGGTGTCTTCAGTGTTTTTGATCTTAGCCATTCTGACAGGCGTAAGGTGGTATCTCAGAGTTGTTTTGATTTGCATTTCCCTTATGATTTGAGTTTCCTCTGTTGAGAAGTCTCTGTTTAGTTCTACTTAAATAGGTTGAGGGAATCCTTGGCAGCAAACACACTATCTGTCAGGTAACTGTTGATTCAAAGTTCAAAGGATAATTTCCTTGAAGTGAAGCCATTTGTTAGAATCTAGTTTCTTCAATAGTGGTAGAATACATTCCCTATTAAGTTTGTGAGAGTTAATGTAGTTTTAAATCTGCGCTTTCTATTGCTTTAGGTATTTTGACATATATTAGCTACTAGAGAAACATATACATGTATACATGTGTGTATATGTATTTGCATATGTATTTATCTGTAGATTTGCCTATGTATTTATCTGTATGTGTTATTATCAACCAAACCCTGGTTCTTGTAGGTAACTATTTTAACCTCTTACATACATTCCCAACTCCAAAAGAAATATTTTTAAAGGTATCAATAAATAATTGATTATGCTGATCAAACTGACCCATCCTTTATCAAGGGCTGAAGTGATCCCTGTATAATTTGTCATAGACTCTGTCAAGGGTACTCTAAAGGAAGGATCTCATTATAACCATTAACTACATCTTTTAAATCAGTTTAGAAACTTTACTTGATATATAGGAGGTCAGTTCCAGTGCAGGGGACGCTCAGACTCATATTTTTCATTTGTACTAAATATTGTAAATAAATTAAAAATTTGTTTCTTTTTCCTGATTATATTTTCAAAACAGCATGCTTTTAAACTGTTAAAAAATTTTTCAGCAAATTTTGGAGGTACATGTTTGTTTTTTATATCATCAATAGAATGTGTACTGTTTTAAGAAACTTTATTTGGTTTGTAATTCAACTGATGTTTTTATTAGATATTTCCTACATGCTAAGGATGAAAAAAGTGCTATCTGTTAGCATTCAGATTCATGTGTTTTTCCAGGGCATCATTTTCTAATTCATTTGATGGCTTGTTGTAGATAGAGATATGAAAGCACTCATTAGTGCAGGAATAAAATGGCTACTTCATTTGAATGTGTGCCCTGAAAGGAAGATTTTCAAATTAGTTCAGCAAAGTAGGTTGAGGTTAGTTGCCAGACAGTTTTCTAAATATGTTCAAATGATTTGTCATATAAAAAAGTAAATCTAGCCTTAGGTAGGAAGAGGCTATTTGAGAGAATTATTTCTCTAAGGAGAGACGGTCAAATGTGATAGGGAAAACACACCAGTCACAATGTGAGCAAGTGTAAAGGAGGGAAAACTGGATGCAGGGTAGGCTGAGGTGAAGAAGGCTGTGATTTGGGACAGTATATGTGAGAATGTTTCACCTTCAGGTCAGCAGTCAGTAGGTCAGGAAAGAAGGGTTGTGAATGGTGGGATTGTGTGTGAGTCTCACATCTTGGAATCCTGAGGCAAAGAGACATTAATGAAATTTGATTAAGAAAAGGTAGCACCTGTTTCTCGGTCCTGTGCACAAGTGGTTCAGCTAACCATTTCTAGAGTGAAGAATAGGGTTTTGGAGGGTCACAATTGCTTATGCTTACTACAGAGAGAACCCTGACTCTCACCTAAGCCACCTGAGAAATGGTCTTTGCTGTGTTTGGACTTAGAAGAGAAGGGGAAATTACTTGAAGTTTAGTTTGTTTCCAGAATCACAGGCTCTGGGTCAAGTACATTACTTCCAAACAGGTGACAAAGAGAAATGTTTTATCAGTTATAATTGAAGCATTAGTAGGTAAGCGATATAGAAAACTAACAAATTTGAACTTACTATGACCACATTAAAGTTAAAAGGAAAATGGTCATGGTAGCTGTGGCAAAAGCAGGTGTTCTTTGCTATGTCCAAGTAGTCCTGTGTGCAGGCCTGAGCAATGCATCCATCCTTGTTTCCAATAGTGAGGAAAGCATTAACATCTGAAGACTTCCTTTCCCCTATACCTTGGTTTCATCTCAGGAAAATGGCTTCATTATTCTGGACACCCACTTAAGCTGGACAAGATATGTTTTGTGGGGCCCTTTTGAAAGCTGGCAAAAAGTAATCTCAAACCTTTGCCCAGACCCAAGTTCTTTACATCTCAGTGAACTGCTATATAGTTATAACAGTCATTCTGCTGTGTAATGTTCTTGTGAGCTGATTATGATAAAATGGTTCTATTAAATTAAGAGAGAAATTTCAAAGAAATTGAAGAATGATTATAATATTTAAATTTAAAAAGTAATCTCTTCTGTTTATCTTAAACAAAAGTCATTAAAATATCTATAAAATGATTAAAGAAGTAAGTTCAGACATATTTATCATTACTGAGTTTTAACATTAAGTTAAATGTTTAGTGTAATTTAAAAACTGTGCCTGTTGTCCAAGTGCCAGTGTATCAACACTTTTACCAAGGAAAAAGATTCAAATATCAACTTCCTTTCAAGTGCAGCACCCCAGTGACACATGGAATATTTGAAACTGAATACAGAGTTTATACTATTGTTTTATGGGTAGAGATTAAATAGAATGCATAGTTTAGTCTTAGAAATCTATAGTCTTTAGTTTTAAACTCTAACAGCATTAACTATGCAACCATTCTGTTAAATCTAGTCTTTCAGAAGAATTCAGGATGTTTTGCAAAAGATAGCTCTACTTCTGTAGTTGAATCCCACCGTTCTCAGTTATTTGGATACAGATATGGAAGCATTTGGTGAAATGACCAAGGCTGCAGGTTTAATAAATTATAGTATGTTTTGTATAGCTGAAATAAGGATGAGAGCACAGGAGCATGCACACTGTTGCAATAAAATAGCCGTGATTTTTTTAAAGTAGATTTAGTATTGCTTGGGATTTCTGCAAAGAACAAAGTTTGTGGTTCAAAAGGAAACATCCCGTTTGAGGTCTTCCCCAATCTACACAAGTCAAGTATGTGATAAATATTTATTTCAGCACAGACAATTGTGTTTTCTATTAAATATTTTATTAGTCTTCGAGAATATTTTTCTTAGTGATATTATTTTCTGTGTAATTATCCCATTTTAATTACACAGCTGACTTTTATTAAGGACACAACATCATAATGAAAACCTAGGAAGAAAATAGTTTAATTGACATTGGAAAGAATCATAATGAAAACCTCAATGTGTAACTACTGAAACATAGCCAGAGCCTGAGAACCTTAGCTCAGGATACCACAGACACTGAAGTACACGTGTGAGGATCAAGTTTACATTGGCAGGAAAGAGACTTCTCTGACAATTGTGTGTTACTTCTGGTCCTAAGGACGTGGGAGCCCATAAAAGTCTTCACCTGGAGACTTGAGTGGTGGAGCCCCTCCAGGCTGATACCAGAGAACAAGCACAGTGTTCTAGTCACTGGATAACTACACAGCCTTTGTGATATGCCAGCATTGGCTCAAGATCTTATTGTACAATCCGAGAGTCACAGCTGTGGAAATGACTTTTGATTTGCCTTACCAAAATCCTCTTAGAACAGAAACTGTTCTCACCCCAGGATGGGGGATGAGAACATAGGGGAACGGGAGGCTCATGCTGGAACAGGGACAGAGTGGGAAAGCAAGGAAAGAGATACCATGGTAAATGAAGACATCATGGGAATAGGGAGATACAGGGTGCTAGGGGAGTTCCCAGGAATCCACAAGGATGACCCCAACATAGACTACTGGCAATAGTCAAGAGGGTGCCTGAGCTGACCTACTCTGGTGATCAGATGGCTAAACACCCTAACTGTCATCATAGAACCCTCATCCAGTGACTGATGGAAGCAGATGCAGAGATCCATGGCCAGATCCCAGACAGAGCTCCAGGAGTCCAATTGATGAGAGAGAGGAGAGATTCTGTGAGCAAGGGACATTGAGATCATGATGGGAAAAATGTACAGAGATGATCAGCCAAACTAGTGAAAATGCATGAACTGTAGACCAATAGCTGAGGAGCCCCCATGGTACTAAACTAGGCCCTCTGGATAGGTGAGGGAGATGTTGAGCTTGAACTGTTTAGGGGGGTCCCAGGCAGTGGGACCTGGTACATGATTGGAGCCTCATGGCTGTGGTGGGACACTTTGTGCAGCCTTGGTGCAGGTAGGAGGGGCCTGGACCTACCTCAACTAAATGTACCAGGCTCTACCGACACCCCATGGGAGACTTTGCCTTGGAGGAGGTGGGAATGGGGGATGGGTTGGGGGGCAGGTTGGGGGGCCGGAGGAGCAAGGAGAAGGGAATCTTTGGTTGATATGTTAAATGAATAGAAAATCTTTTAATAATAAAAAATAAATAAATAAAATAAATAAATAAAAAAGAAAAGAAATAAGGCCATTTAAACTCGTGAATTTAAATGACAGGAAGGATAGGGTACATATTATCACTTTTCTTTTTGATTAACTAAACCAAGAACAAAGATGCGCCTCTTAGTCCATTCTGTGCTTCACCAACTGATGCAGACCATGCTGAAACAGAGGCCTGGCGAGGGGCAGGAGGTGCTCTAAAGGCTCGCGGTAGGCTAGGAGCTCCATGCACACAATCACCAAGTGCCACCCACATTTTACCCCTCTGCCAGAGTCAGGCATTTCTTTCCACACTTCAGCCTTTGACGGTCTGGGAAGTTATCTACTCACATCCTTTCTGAGGCTTTCCCCAGAACAAGACAGTCACCTCATGCTGCATCTTTGCATGCTCATTTTTCATTGTGTTTCTGCCTCTTCACAGAGTCCCATGCCCACTCTCTCCTACCTCCAAATATGGTAAGAATTTGGAAGCAGGGACCCTGTGTAACTTGTTTTTTTTATCTTGATAGACTTGTAGTGCATCCTATATAATGTCCCAAAACATGTCTATGGAAATAGCAAATATTTTTATGAATGTAATCAGGTCCAGGTCACCCCTGTGCTAGAGGAAGCAGGTGATAAGCATACATGTATTTCCAATTATGGAGTTTACAGGACACTGCAGTACTACCTGGCTTGTCATGTAGCATGAGGTTTCTGTTTGCACACCGAGTTTGGTTTTTTGTTTTGTTTTGTTTCTTGCTGTCACTTAGATTTGATCTATCTATAAGTGTAAAGCTGCTTACAACATACAGGCATAAAATATGAAGATTATTCTAAGATGTCTCACTGTTGGGGGATTTCAGCAGAGAACCTTTACAACAGACACTAATTGCATCAAGACAAGCATCCCAAACAGGCTGTGTTATGCTAACAGGATGTAGATGCTATTACCCTTTGCTCAGTAGCCGGTTCCAATAGTTCTAGTACCTGCTTTTTATCAGTTTGGAGTGTGGAATTAATTCAGGGTCTGAGATTGCGTGGCATCTTCTAACAACTGCTTCACAGACTTGCATTTTCACAAATGTGTAAAAGACTCGCGAGTACAATTGAAATGTATCTTTATTATTCAAAAAGGAGCTTTTGTTTTGTATTTCTCCAACTTTACCTTGCTACCTATATTGAATATTGAATTAAACAACATTTAATTATAATGGCATCCTCTTTGTGAACAACAAGATCTTAAAGTGACTTTCATCTATTAACCTCATGTGTGTTTTAATCAGTTTTTAATATTTCAAAACCATTCCTGGAACGTTGATTCCAAATGGAATCACGAGGGTAAAAATGAAATACAGTACCATTTTACAAGTTCTAATATTAAATCTACATCTAGTTACCATAATCATAACAATATGGTTATATGAACTCCCATTGATTCCTGTGATCAGAATTGTCATGCAAGATAGTAAAGATAAACATTGTGTGGTACTATGAGGGACAGAGTTAAGTGCAATATGTCAGCCCAAAGTCCTCCAATGCATGCATATTTGTTATATTCATCTGTAAAGTTAAGGAAGAAGGTTTTTTTTCTTCTGAACTTGTTGAAAACAAATGCAGTCAGTTTTATCTCCTTAACAACAGAGATAGACAGGGGGAAAAACATGCTTTTAAAACTAAAATTATTTTATAAATACATTCACACATACAGTCTCTTGGCTGGGGGACTTTTTGTTCTGCAAAAGGGGCTGTCCAACTCAGACAATTCATTTTGCTCAGCTAATGTTTTATTAAACAGATACTTTAATTTCATATGATTGAAGTAATGGTAAAAATGGCAATGTGAGTTATGAAAGAACAGTGTGTTTCAATTCCAAAATGTCTTTTGAGTTACCTAGAAATATTCTGGCAGCATTAACTAAATTTTACTAAACGTAAAGACCAATGTAACATCAGTTCGAGAGTGTCTGCCTCTTAAAGAAAACACTCCTTCCACGTTCATCCCTAAACTTAATTCTTCCTGAAACTCCAAATAGAGATTCTAACCTTAACTTCCTTATAAACTGTTAATGTGCAGTATCACTGACAAGGTATCTAGAAGTAATTTTAAACATGCAAACATTAGCTGAATAAAATGAAGTGTCTCAGTTTGACAGCCCTTTTGCAGAATGAAAAGTCCATTACAAGTTATTATATGTGTGAATGTATTTATAAAATTATTTTGCTTTTACAAGTACAATTTTTTTCCTATCTATTTCTGTTGTTAAAGAGAACTCCAAAAATTGATTGCATTTGTTTTCAACAAGTTCAGAAGAAAAGTAACCTTCTTCCTTAACTTTACAGATGAATATAACAAACAATATGCATGCCTTGAAAGACTTTGAACTGACATATTGCACTTAACTCTGTCCCTCATAGCATTACATAATGTTTATCTTTATCTATTGCCTTGTGGGACTAGGTAGACAATTGCTTGTTGAGTATTTAACATTTCTTAAAGGCTCTGTAATTTAAAATACAGTAAGAACTGAGTGTGGCAGTGTATTCCATAATCCCAGCATTTGTAAGGCTGAGGCAAGAAGACTATCCTGAATTTGAAGCCAGACTGGGCTACATAGCAAGACTTTTTTTCTCAAAAAAGCAAACCAAAACTGTTGTAAACACAGAGGATGTTGGTCAACAATGCTTCATTTGATTTTTAACAGGATACTGAGTGTTACTGAGCTGAACGGTTGGGAGGATCCACATCATGAACCGTGCTTTCAGCAGGAAGAAAGGTAAGAGAACTTGGGAGTCAAATCAATATTATTAATAAAGAAGAAATAAGACATTAGCTTTTCCTATTTATCAAGCCAATAGAGTTTTATTAGAACAATTTATATCTGCAAGAACTACTTATTAATACATGTTAATTGTACCCTAATTAAAGTATAGGTTTAGTATGCTAAGTTCATAACACATATGAACATATTATATGTTCTCTAGCAACTATATGCTATAATGTGAAATTGCATAGAATAAAATGATTTGAAATCTATGATAAGATTATAGATAAGTAAGTATAGGTTGCATTCTACACTATAAATTTAGGTAGGTATTGTAAACTGCCAAAGAAGGGTATAGAAAATCTAATTATTGCATTATTATCTATATACAGTTTTGGAAGTTGACTTTAAGGGTCTTAAGTAATAAAAAGTGACCCAATAGTAAAAACAACTGAGATTATTTAACGTATGGACAATAGATAGCCCAAAACTAGCAACTGCATCATTAACGTTGTATTTTATGTTAGTGAAGCTAATTGAAGTATTCTCTACCCAACTCCACTCTCTCTTTGATTAGCCTAGGATTCAGGCATCCCTTTCTGGCCTAGGAGGGTGAACTTTAACTTTCATCATCTGGCCTCCATGATGCAGGTGTTGGGATTACAGGCATGTACCATTGCACCTGTTTATGAGGTGCTGGGGACAAATTCAAGGCTCCATGCATGCCAGCCAAGCACTTCACTAATGGAACTAAAATGAGCAAAGAATGCCGTGACACATACAACATGACCAGACCAGATATAAAAGTGGGGGTAACTTTAACCCTTTCTCAGGAAGTATAGTTGAGAATTCCCTGTATGCCATGAGTACTGTTTTTCATTATTTAATTGAAAGGCTATCTTTTCAGGCATGGCATTTACTGTAATGATGGGCAAGTAAGTGTAAACTATAAGACCATTGATTTAATGAAGAAAAAGATTCTAATGAATTTGTGAAGATGTAATGGTATTATTTAATTACTGTTTGTCATATAAGAGGTGCAAACACTTGGATGTGGTATAGGAGACTAGTGTATTCAGTGGAAATTTACATAATGTGAACTTTAAGACACTGTTCAAACCTGTGAAATCTGGAATAATTATTTTATTTGTTATTCTGAATTAAAGGAAGCAATGTGACATTGTTTGATGTCTATAACTTGCTTCTGATTTAAAACCCACTAAAAGAGAAATGGTGTTTACTTTCTGTAGTAGCAGAGTCTAGAAACAGCCCTACAATGCTACAAAGTGTCTGAAGTAAAATACTTATGTCACAACTCATCAGCTGGTTCACATGGACCAGACTTTGCTATATACATAGATCTGATTCCAGTTGTCTTACTCAATGCTTTAAATCCCCATCTTGTATTGGTTTTCATTGACAAATCTCAAGGGTCACATTCAAATTCAATGGAACATGAGTTTGACACATGTGTGCACAGTGGTATGACAGCCCTGGGTAAATCGGAAATACAGATACTTGTGATTTCCTGCACTGCTTTATTGTTCCCCAACTTTCTTCTCCTTCACTTGGTTTTTGAGTTTTATGATTATCCTAGTCAGGAAATTATTGATCAGTATTTTGTTCTGCCTCTAGATGAGAACTTAACACCAGACGTTTTACCTTAAGTTTGACTATCAGTTGTAACTATTATGTGTTAAAGAGAAATTCACAGAGGGTCTGCCCCTGCTGTTAAACAAGAACAGTGTATGCCGAGATTATAGTCTTACACTACCACACCTGGTGTTATGGATGCTGGATGGAACCTAGGCCTTCATACATTCCAGAAAAGCACACTATCAGTGGAGATACATACCCAACCCTCTGTTCATTCTTCAACCATGAAAAAGTCTGCAAATCATTTTGAGTCATTGAGTTAACAGTTAAAAAAGGCATAATCCCCTAAAATGCTTTAAAGAAAATTTCACAGCTTCATTTAAGTAGGAAATCTGCCCTTCCTCAGCTCAGGTCTGAAAGTCTTCACAGGAAAGGGAGTCTGAGCCTCTTCTCTCTGTTCCCAGTAGGGCCTTCCCCTTCCACTTACTACCTGCTGTTTTGATTCCTATCAAATGGTGAAGGGTTATTCAGGAGAGGGGAAAAGGGAGAGACCAGATCTTGCCTGACGTGGTGGATTCACTTCCTTAGCAAAGAAGATGATTAACAGGGATCATTTATTTGTGGACACTGATGAAGTCTCATCAAAGCTGCCCTGGGAGATGTTCCCCTCTAGAATCTGTCATGTTTGTTCCTATAGGGTGGTGAGTTTGTGGCTGTTTGTTATATAATAAAATATACTTGTATATGCTGGAAAAAAATAATAGCATTATGTTTAGGATTTTAGTTTGAAGTGGAAAACTTCAATTTTATGAGAGAATTCAAGTTATGATATCTGGAGTAACAATCCCATACTGGGAGACTATCTAATTCAAGTGTTCTTTTCACTAACTAGTATCAGTATGTACTATGCATAGTATTTTAAACAGACAAAAAGGCCCTCTATCAGGAAGAGTCCATTTCTTATTTCACAGATATCTAGTTTACTTGGTCAATGCACACAATCCCATTAACTGGTTCAGGAGTGACAGGTAAAGCCATGACCACCTCATACCCAAACACAGATGTTATCTTTCCTTTCTTTAGCTCTAGCCCCTTCAGTGATGCTCTTTATAGAGAGGCATTAATGTCTAAGGCTGTCCAGAGACAGAGAAAATGCTGCATAGATGGGAATCTCATTCTTCTGAGCTATTCTGAAAAACTTCTTAAAAGCTAACTAACATCATAATCATAGGTTAGACTTTAATGATTGCTGTTATTTTATGCTTTTTTCTGTAAGCATTTTTAATTGCTTAATTCAAATTGTGTTAAAAAATAAATCTTACAACAAAAAAATGTTAATAAATGTGGCTGATTTCACTTTTGTTTTCTTTAACTTATCATTTGACATTTTGATGAGTAAATATAATTGTAGTGTTTGGCATTCAAAAATTATTAAGAGTTATTTTCTTTATGGAAATTTTAATTCTATATCCATTAACTCAGCAACATTTCATACTAAATGTAATATACTAGAAGTAGATGCTATTCTTATGTTATGTTTAGCTGTCATTGTATAAAAATAATGAAATTATTACATCTTTCCTGATAAGATCTTAATCTAAATACAGCCTATATTTGTTGAGTTAACATTGGAGTGGTTTGGCATTTGTCAGTGTTTTGAAATGTTGGCATTTCCTTTCATGTGCCTGTTCAATTTGAGTAAGTGATTTTAGTATAATTGGAAGGAATGTGGACATGGTCGAAAATATCTGTGTTCCTATTTCTACAACAGTCTCATTATCTTACTGCTTCTGTGGTTAGACGTGGTGACCAGGACCAGCAGCTTCACTCCCCTCTCCAGGACTAACAACATCCACGAGTTAACACCAATAGTTTATTCTTTTTTTTTGCCAGCATATAAATTTGGCTGGTACTAAGAACTTCTTTAGAAAGCTTTCAAGTTTTATAAACACTCTACCTAAAAAATAAACTTATGTGTGGTAGACAACCCCTAAACTATCATATTGGATGTTGTGGGAATACCGATTTTTTTTTTAGGAATTGCAGCTTATCCACTGGAAATTTAATATATGTATAGTTACATTTCTTGATATGGTGTTGAAATGAAATTTGAAAGCAGCTTATGGATGGAATGATTTATTTTGCTTCACAGTCTGGGGAGGGAGTTCCATTATGTGTGAGAAGGCTTGAGATTCACAGTAGTGGACATGTGTGGTTGGGAAGCTAACATCTTGATGGACTAGGAAGCAAAAGAGAGGCAGCACCAGGGCTTATCTATCTCTCTTTTGTTTCTCTTTAAACATGCAAGAGGCTGGTGACCACTTTTAGGGTGGGGCATCCTTCTTGGAGCTCAACCTCTCTGGAAAGTCCCTGAAATACACTAGGATATATTTGGAATCACTGGGTGATTCCAAGTCCAATCAAGTTGACAGCAAAGAAAGAAAAATCATATTATGTTCATGTTATCCTGTCTATAGGAACACCTGTGTGCCTACATTCTCTCTAGGTTACTGAGTCTGAGACAGTGACAGACAGGAGCTCTAGTCTTCCAGTGGTAATGACTTGAAGAAAGAATCTCTGCTCTTTCTTCTTCAGGATAGGGATGAACTCTCATGACATTTTGTTGTCTGACAGTCTGACATTACATCATCCTGGGAAGTGGCATGAGATGAATTGTGTAATGAGATGAAAAGAGAAATTGTATATATTTTTAAATTTCTTAAAGATAAATCTCTGACGTTTCTACTGTCTCAGTGTGCAATACTTAATTTAAAGTGTTCTTAATTTTGTCAGACAGTGTCTCACTTTGTAGTCAAGTTGTGTAGCAGTTCATTATGTAGCCCAGGCCATCCCTCAAACTTATAGTCATCTCCAACCTGGCCTCTTGAGTTCAGGAATTACGGGAATGAGCCACCAGTCCCAGCAAATTTATTTGTATATATGATGTATGTGTACAAGTGTGCGTGCATGTGTGTGTGTGTGTATATGTGTGTGTGCGCATGAGTGTATACATATGTGTGCATGTTTGAAGCCAGCTTGGTCTACATAGTGAATTCCAGGCCAGCCTGGGCTGTATTGTGAGGCCTTGTTTTAGAAAAACAAAACAAAAAGGACACATTTTTTTAAACTCTATTCTATTTGTCACATTGATTCTAAGTTTAAGGTCCTCTGAGGAATAATATATACATAAAACTTAACTAATAGAAATAAAGTATATTAAAATATTTAAAAGACTTACCCCCAACAAATGTAAGCAAAAGGTAATAATGATGATGAATTTGTACTATGTAAACCTTGATTACTTTATCCCCATAAACATTCACCAGAATATTTGGGAAGTTACATGGAACATATAAGTAAAATACAACATTGAATGAAAATATAGATGATTTAAATGTAAGCAGCATCCAGTACACATTGGTATCAAAATCTGTCTTTGTGCATGTGTACGTTTGTGTGTTTGCATGTATGTATGTGGGCCAGATGTTGATGTTGGGGTCTCTGTCAGTGACTCTCCACCTTATTTTTTGAGACACAGTCTCTCACTGAATCCAGAGCTCATTACTTTATCTAGAGCAGATGCCTCTGCTTCCCCAGTGCTTCAGTAAGTAGTGCTGTGGGGCAGCTATTACATGGATACTACAGATCTGAACTCAGGTCCTCATGTGTGCCCTGAAAACACTCTAACTGCTGAGCGAATGCCCCTCTCCTTCAACATATCCTTTATGGAATTACTTTTTTTCTGATATTTCATTACATTTGTCTACCATTTCCAATCAATACACTTAACATTATTCATTTTCAAAACTTCTGAAAGTAGACCTTCAACTATTGCTTTCCTAAATTTAAAACAAGGGTAATCCTAATAGCCTATTGTTTTCCATGAACATAATCAACTGATGTATTTCAACTTCACTCAAGTGCAGTTGCTCCCTTACCTTATTTTCCCTTTAGAATGCACAAATACTATTGCTAGTTATCATAACTACAAAAGAACAGATTATTTTTATTATCTGGCAATTATGAAATATACCTTGGCATGCATGAAAACATTAAATAAAAGAAGAAAGACACTTGTCTTAAATTGCATAATTGTTTTTGCTTATAGGTTCACCATGTTGTTATAAAGTGAGAACCAGGAGAAGTGCATGAAGGACAGAAGGACAGCAAGTTTGCTGTGGCCAGCCTTGGCTACATAGCAACACCCAACTAAATTAATGAATGACTTTTATAGTAGGAAAAGAATACACATCTTAATCATTTCCAGTTACAACATGTTACTTTCTTAATTTAAGAAAGTTCCAGAAATTAGACTGCCTTCCCCAGTAGAAATTTCCTTCAGGTGAGAATGTATGAACACCGCATCATAAAAATTGGTGGTTTAATCCAATACTGCATTTTCTCTGTTACAGACAAAACATGGATGCATACGCCTGAAGCTTTATCAAAACATTACATTCCCTATAATGCAAAGGTAAACTTGTTATTAGGATATTATCTAATTTTACTTTGTTATATGTTATTTTGAATATTTGTGCTAATTTTAGAAAAAAATTGCTTACACGTTGGAATTTTCTGGTAAGTGGTATTTGGAACTAATTTGACATTACTGAAATAACTAATGTAACATGTAGAAAATTATTGTAATCTCTAAATTCATTTAAAAAGAAAAGTATACCCTATGTAGTTTCTCTACAGTTATGTATTTCATTCATGCTTTTTCTTATTATGAGTTGGACTCTGATTTAACTTACTTTGCAATGTCATTGCCTCTGGGAAATTAAACAACTTAAAAATTAGCTTCCTTAAAATGCATTTTAATATTGTGATGCATCAAAAAACAAATAAAAACTAGTCTGGGAAAGTGAGATACAATTTTAATATGTAATTGGTACCCAAGAAAACCGGCAAATTAAGTGGAAACTACAAAAGCACAAAATGCATTTCTGTCATTCTTTCTTGCTATTACTGTGTTTCGATGAAGAGGCAGAAGCATCAATGCATACGCCATCATTTTAAAGATTTGATCTGCTGTTTGAAATTTTAATGAAGGGATACAATTTATAAATGTACAATAAAGAGAATGAGACTTTGTAATTAGCAAAAGATTTGACCTTGTTTTCATAGAAATCTGAGTCAAAATTTTGAAGAAACAGAAACAAATGTGGTATCTGAGATTTTAAGTATGGCGTTAAGGCAAGCTTATCCTGCTGAGCTTTGAAGACAACCCGGAGGAAGTAGGGACTTTTAATATTTCAAAGAGAACTTAAGGGTTTATAGGTTAATAAACTATACTCTGTGATACAGTAAGCATAGACTCAAGGATTATTGTAGAAAAATGAAAAAAATCATTGAGCAGAAAATCAGCTGTGCTTAATGAGAATCCTCAACAGTGCTGGTTCATGTCCATGATGACAGGAAGAAGCATATAAAAGGTCCAAGGAAGAAATTACCCCAGAATGTGTTACTCAGCACCAAGATTTGTTAGGGACAGAAAAAAAAATGTGATTTCAAAAAAAAAAAAAAAAGTTCTAAAGTAATGGAAAGCTGTTCTGTCTATGACCGTGAAGCACCACCCCTAGAGAGGCAGCAGGTGACTGCTCTACCTGCCTGTGACCTTGAGGTACATGCCCTGGGTGTGGCCTCTGGGCAACCCTAAGACCTGAGATGCCAGTAAGTGCTCTCGTCTTTGCCTTGTGGTTTTGGATATGGGAATGAATCAGGCAGCCAGAACAGTGTTCCAGAACCTGTGACTATTGTGTTCTGCACAGTGAGTTTTTCCCTCCAATAAATTCCTTTGCCCATTAACCAAACTCTGTGGATTTCTCGCTGTACTCTAATACTTCCTATGCAACAGAAATATGTAACATGAATTGCTAAACGTTCTTATTAATAAAAAACCTGGAGCCAGATATTGGGGTAAAAACTGAGAGTTCAGAGGAATAGGACAAGCCACAGCTAACCTCACCTCACCAACTCCAAAGAGACCTACTTCCTGTATATTCATGCCTATATGCCTTTCTGTTCTGCATTTCACTTCATCTCTCTGCCCAGCTACATGACTTCCTGTCTGTCTGTACAGACCTCCAGACCTCCATGGTTAGTGTTGAGATTAAAGGCATGTGCCATAATGCCTGGCTCTGTTCCCAGGGTGGCCTTGAACTCACAGAGATCCGGATGGATCTCTGCCTCCCAAATGCTAGTATTAAAGGCGTGTGCTACCATTGCCTGACTTCTGTGTTTACTATAGTGGCTGGCTTTTTCTTCTGATCCTCAGATAAGCTTTATTAGGGTGCACAATATTTCGGGGGACACAATATATCACCACAGAAATATTCTTGAAATCACTGTATGTTTATTAATTTCCCTATAAAGTTGGCATGGAGGCTGATTGCTGCCGCTTATCATGGAAAGTTATCAAACCAGAAAAAATTTATTACTTATCTTACCAAGCATTTATCATAAACAGCATGTGATATATAAGGAAACATCACTCTAGACAGCTGTCGTTATTTTAAGATGCGCAGTCAGACTGTGACAGTCCTAGTACAATTGTATCCTTTAGGTGAAACTATCAAGGCGATTTCATTTTGTGTAATTAAAATGCATCGTATTGAAACTCTGGTTTGTTAGTATTGGGAGGCTCTATTCTAATTAGGACTACCTTTTACTTCAGTACTGCAGGGTTAATGGGACAATGGAGATCTCTGCGTAGACAGGGTTAAGTTGCTTGTGCTGTACCAGGCGATAACTGTAAAATCACTGACACTAATGAAAAATTACAGAGCACTTCCCACACAGAGGCCAGCATCAAACCGTAAGGGTTTTTAACAGTGCCTAACACATGGACTCTGTTTAATAAATGCATAAATGCTAGGTGTAATTACGGGCATTTATAGAGCACTGCTCTTGTTCTTCATCTGGCTTATTATGGGAAAGAAGGTTGGTTTCGTCTGTTTTATTTTACCTCATCTGTGAGGATGTATATTACGTGTCTACCAAGGAGCATTGCAGCAATCTGAAGAACACTCAGTTTTTTCTCTGCGGTCCTTCGTCTTTTCAGTGGATCTGTTTTAAAGATGTGCCCTCTTCTTGTTAGACCATATATCATATGAGAAGTCAGCCTGTGCTCACAGGAGGTAGAACTGGATTACAGCATGGAGGATTACCAAACATGGAACTTTGCCTTGGGCCATATCCTAACTGAAAAGTTTAGCTTTTGATATCACTTTGTATATAACTGGGCAAACTTCTTAATTTTTCTTTATCTGGACTGTGTATCCATGAATAAGGAAGTCAACTAATAGCAATTTCTGACATGAGTTGTTTTAAATATAAAGAAGGTAGATGAAGTTTGAAACAACATGTGACATAAAATAACTAACTACCCAGTAAATATTAGCGACCATTATCACATATTATTTTTTGCAAAACTTTCAAAAGTGACAGTCTCATAGTAGATTTTTATTATAAATGATTGATGTATCAATACAGAACATTATCACTGAAGTTTATTTTGTTCCACCCTAATAGACACTGGAGACTTATGGTACTGGTGTAGTCTATATGACTTCTGTTATTATTGATGCTTATGATGGCCTTGTATAAAATATTATATAAGAACAACATTATATATTATATTATATTATATTATATTATATTATATTATATTATATTATATTATATTATATTATATTATATTATATTATTATATTATATACATTATATAATAACAACATTATCATCACTCTATATGTTAGAAAACAAATGGTTTTTTAGGCACTGCACAGTTTGTCTATTGTCACAAAGATAGTAAGAGGGAGACAGCTGGAGAAACTGAGGTCTGTTTGATTTTAAAGTTATGTGTTTTTAAAAACTGAATGTGACAATACCACGTTATGCATTCATTATTTAAATGCCTATTATATATAAGGCATTGTTTATTAAGGCTTTACTGAATGTTGTTATATTCCAGAGCTCTAAAGAAGATAGCTTATATTTGCATGGAGTCTATATCATAAGGAAGCACAAGAGCCACCATAAAGGTCACAACATGTCCTTGTTGGGTTTCTATTGCTGTGGTAAAACACCGATCAAAAACAACTTGGGAAGGAAAGGGGTTATTTGTCTAGTGGGTTTCAGCCCATCATCAAGTAAAGCCAGGGCATGGAATCACAGCAGGAACCAAGAGGCAACAGACCATGGAGGAATACTGACTGGCTGGCTTGTTCCCTGTTCTCAGTTTGCTCTCTTATACTACTCAGATCCATCTGCCTACATCTGGCATTGACCACAGTGAGTTGAACCCTCCTATATCAATCATTAATCATGAAAATGTAATGCAGACAAGCCCAGAAGCCAGTCTCTTTGAGGTGATTCTTCATTGTGGCATGCTCCTCCCAGGTGACTAGTTTATGTCAAGTCAACAGAAACTAACCAGTACATACCATGTTCTCTGCCATTCACATGACACTTATGGAAAATTGTAGAGATTCAGAGATGAGTAAGTCACTCATCTGAGATAGGATTTCCAAAATCAAAATAGGAAGAGAGTTGTTTCCACCTGACAGGTGTGGCAGAGCAATTTTAGCATGAGCACAATGAGTAAGGCACACAGTGGATGTGACAAGAGCTGGGCTGCAGCTGGAATATTACAACTGCTAAAGCAACTTATCAAAGATCTGTCTACAAAGTTGGATCATTAGGATTGTGTTGGCTACTTTTATGTCAGTGTGACACAAGCTATTTGGTTTTTCAAGCAGGTTCTCTGTGTAGCTTTGCGCCTGTCCTGGGACTCACTCTGCAGCCCAGGCTGGCCTCGAACTCACAGAGATCTGCCTGCCTCTGCCTCCTGAGTGCTGGGATTAAAGGCGTGCACCACCACCACCAAATTAAGCTATATATTTTGTGAAGAGGAACTCTCAATTAGAAAAAGGCTCCATAAAATTTACTTAGAGGCAAGTTTGGATGGTGTCAACTCTGGGTAGTTAGTCCTGAGTTATATAAGAAAGCCAACTGAGCATGCTAGTAAGCAGAATTCCTCCATGGCTTCTGCTTCATTTCTTGCCTTCAGATTCCTGCCTTGAGTTCCTGCTCTGACTTCCCTCAGTGATATGGAGTATTATCTGAAAGTTGTAAGATGAAATAAGCCCTTTATTCCCCAAATTGTCTTTGGTCATGGTGTTTTATCACAGCAATAGATACCCTAACTAAGAAAAGAGAAATGATAAGAGAGGCGGGAAGGGAGGGAGGGAGAGAGAGAGAAAGACAGAGAGAGAGAGAGAGAGAGAGAGAGAGAGAGAGAGAGAGAGAGAGAGAGAGAGAGAGAGAGAGAGAGAGAAAATCCATATGATGGACCATCAAAATGAGCAGGCTGGAAATTCTTGCCAGCTTGTCAGAAGATGACTCTGAAGATCACAAGTAGAATTCCCTTCTTCCTCTGAAAAATACAAATTCCATCTCTATTCTTTTCCCAGGATTTTTTGAGTTGCTTGGATCAGGCCTGCCTAGATAATCCAGAATAACTGCCTTATCTGTGAAGTATCAATTGATTGCAGGCATTAAGCACTCCTACAAAATGATTTCATCACAGTATCTAGACTAGAATTTGATGGAGTATTGACATTATAACTTGGTGAATTTGCACATAGGACTGCTGGTCATAAGTATAAAGACAGACAAAACTAAAAAGGGAAACTGAGAAAACTTTTTGGATGGCAGAAGCATCAGTTAAGTCATACACCAAACACAGAAGATTTAAAAGATCTCTACAGTTACATGAGAGTCAATCTTGATCAGTATAGGAACTTGTTAGGCTTCTAGGAACTCATCTTAATGGCACATGGATTGGTAGTAAGTTTACTGAATGGTAGCAAATACATAGGTCATAAAAATAAGGTGATATACATAGGACAATAGTACATGTAACAGGGACAGTTTGTATACAGAGAACAGGGATATGTCTACTTTGATAATGGCTAAAAAATCTTAATGACAATGTAAGAAGATTGCCATCACTTCACTTTTGGCATATACTGGTTTAAAATTAAGGAGATGAATTTAACATGATGGTTTGGGAGTGGTAGTTGTCCCCTGAGAAATATGTGATAACATTCATTTGAGAAATCTTCAATTTTTAATTTTCTGCTTGAATATTACTGTCTTTTTAATTTCTTTTTAAGAATGCATTTTAGTTCCACCTTATTTCATTTTATAGAATACTGATTGTAAAATGATGTATTTGATCTTTGTATTGAAATAGTTTTGAACTACATGTGTATATAGAATTGTAGGTTATTATTTAATAAGTGTCAGTCTATGTAAGGATCATTAGTTCTGACATTTTCTTTATGTGTAGTGACAGCATTAATGCTAATTCACTGGAAATGTATCATATTATCCTGTGTACTCTGTAGCAATGCTTTTAGTTTACAGGTTATAACCTAAGGGGAAAATGCGTTAATAAATCAATGTAGTATAGATCATTGGAAGCCTGCTGTTAGAGACAAAATAAACTATAAAAAAGAAAGAAACTCTCAGAATGCATGTGGCAAATATATATTTGATTTTCATAACTATGTTCTATAGTCAAAAATTTGAAAGTTACTCCTCTTCAATTGTGACCTGTTTTTCAACACACTAGATCTGACCAGAATTAACTAGTTTAAAATACAAATCAACAAGTGAGTAAAAATCTGCCTATTTAAGCAGCTACCAATTTTTAGACAAGGTCTCTCTAATAGCATTAGCTGGCCTGGGACTTACAGAGATCTCCATTCTGCCTGCTTCTGCTTCCTGAGTGATAGCATTAAAGGTATGTGCCACTATAGCCAGATGCTGGTATACTTACAGTAGAAGAGATGGTTTAACAAGTTTAATCCCATGCCCTTATTGAATATGGCATCTTAAAATGTTCCTTCAAATACTCATGGAGCTACAGAGTGATGAACAATGTACAAACCAACGAAGGGTAGCAATGGGATCTGACAACTTGGTTGCATTGTCTAGACATTTCTTCTTTCCTCCCTCCCTCCCCCTTCCTTCTTTGTTGTTGTTGTTTAATGAGATAGGCTCTTGCTGTTTATACCGTGTTAGTCTCAAAATGTAACTCTTGTCTCAGGCTCCTTAGTGCTTCAGATTACAAGTGTGCCTGATTTCTGAGACAAATTTTAACCTAAAATTGATCATAAGGAGGCAAAAATATACTCACTGTGTCCAGGCCAGATGTGATTGCTACTTGAATGAGACTAGGGGCTAGAGAAGAGCTGCAGAGTCTGAACACATTTTGAAAATAAGGCTGCTAGGATCTAAAGATGGATTTTATATTCACCTCCCATTGCTATAATTAGAACATTAAAGCAGAAAACAAAGTCAAGCAAATAATGTAGTGTGAATATATATAAAATATCACATCTTGGCTCCTGCTGTTTGAAACTTTTAGCTAAATCTATTCTAAAGGATTTGGAATAGGAAAATAAAAACCTGGATATGGAGTGTGCTCCCTTTGCACCCCACAAGAACAAGCCTTTATACTCCAACCTCCACTGCTGTTAAAATTTTGTAGTTATACTTAATGTATCCTGTTGGAGTAATTGGAACAGCCACTTTGCAAACTATCTTTGTTGAAATTTCCACTTTATTAACTCAAATCAGATTGATGTATTTTTTTTGTTTTTTAAATTTTGTTGAAGAGACTCCTAACTACATGGATCTCCATAGTTTATTATAAGATTCAAACAAGTACAGATGAATGTACAATTTGATCTATCTAGCTATCCATCCATCAAATATTTTTCTACATATGTGTCAATTTCTCTCTCTCTCTCTCTCTCTCTATATATATATATATTATAACATTGCACTTGATGTGATATGCCAGGATCATATTATTAATAATATTTTCATCATAGATAGTGTTTGTCAACTCTGGAGTCTGCACTAGTTGTTATACTTGGGAATAATTTAGTGCTTTCACTGTTATGTGAAAAACAGAGAACAAACCACTTCAAATCCTTGTCAGGAATTTTATGTTTTTCTGCTTGCTTCAGACACTGTAGCACCAGTGAAGGTTTGCAGTAGGCACCCTGAAAGCTTCACTGGGGAGATAATGACATTTCCTGCAGGCTGACAAGAGATTGAATACTGCTAGGCTGGTAAATTTACATAAAAGAAAGTGTTTGACAGACCATTAAAGAAAAGCACAATGATGATTATGCCTTGACATTATCTTGAGTTTCCTACAACTGCATTCTGAAGCAAAATATTTTGTGAAGTTTCTCCTGTTTTTAAAATCAAATCCAGAAACAAAAGAAAAACATGCAGACTTATTAAGAATGCATTAGAGAGTAACATGCTAGAAGTTAATGAAGAGAAAGCTATTCTATTAAGTGGACTAATGAGTCATGATAAAGATTTCAGATTAACTGAATAATCTGATTAATGCTTAGGTTGTTTCTGATGAATATGTCATACATTAAGCTTTTGTGGAATGTTAATATTAGTTTGTAACTTCATTGAAGAAAATTTGTATCTTAGAAATAAATAATGCCTGCTACTGTGTCAAACAAAGAAAAGGGAAGCATGGATGAAGCATGTTCAGATTGAACTCTGTGGAACCATTAAAAGCCATGGAAAAGTTACATTTATGAAATACATTTCTGAAAAACCCAAAATAGTTTAGAATTCTAAATTTGTAAGACATTTTAGAGTAATTCTATAATGCCCATAAATATAAGAATTTGTCAGGTTTTCTGGTTGTGATACAAGAAGAATGTAAAAATTCAGCATGCAAAATTCAGAGGTATTTTCTATAATCTAATACAGGAAATCCATGGATTACTGAGAAAAGGACTATTAATTAATGAATTATATGGCGCGGGAGGGGGGGGGCGCAGCGGCAACTCATTGATACAGGATAAGGCAAATTCAGTAGTAGAGTCCCTGGAAGGCTGAGAACTGTTCTCAAGCTGCTTCATGCTGCCTGACTGGGTCTTCACCATCCAAGAGCTCAAAAAGAGAAGGGGCCCCACATACGTGCTCCCCAGATCTTAAGCTTGCCAAAAGACCACACCCTAGGGGCCATAGGTGAAACAAATACCCACTACAATAATCCATTTCACTTATTCAACTATGAAATTTTAATTCAAACATGGGATCCAGTGATAAAAATCAGCTCTGCACAAAGCTTTCCTAAAGAGTTACCTGGAATCTTACACTTGTTTTTCAGTGATGCTAGTGCATACAATAAGTTTATTCCAAACATTTGAAAGTGGAAGGATTATTATGTAAATTAACTTCTATTTCATTTTATCCAGTGCGAAAATGTTATATTCTATAATAATTCTAGGTATTTGTGTTTCTATAGCCATATGCTGTAACATAGCAGTACTGACACTGTGGGAGACCGGCTGGGAGACTGACTCCCACATTTTACCCCAGGGAACTCTTGAGGAGTGAGGGATAAGAGATTTAGATAGAAGCATAGAGGGGAGAGAAATAGATAGAAACACAGGATGGCCTTGGAGGGCCTGGATCTTTATCCACCAGCCCCTCCTGTCTCTTCTAAAGGGCTATTTATAGGAATGCCAAGGGGCGGAGCAAAAGACCTCCCCCTAGCTCAACCAACTGTAGAACCTTCCAATCTCCTAGAAACCATGTACATGGTTAAGCCATCCTCGAATGTAGCACTTGCTGGGTAAAGCAAGATCATATCTCACTGGGAAACCTCTGTGGACCTCCACAGTCACACTTAAAAAGAGTGCAGAAATCTCTAAAATGTCATTTCCTGCCTTCCCTTTGTAATGGGATATTATAAAGCATTTTAATACTAAAAACTGTAAATTAATATGTCCATCATGATATACCTGGACATTTGTTGTTGAACAACGATCGTGTAGGCTGTGTGCTTGTAAGATGCAAAGGCTAATTCAGAAAGAGAAATGACAGTAGACTACTTACCTTCTCAGTTCTTCAGACTAGTTGTATAACCAGTTGAACTCCTGAAAACTCCACTGTTTTAAAGAGGCTACTTAGTTCCTCACCAGGTTTTCTCACATTACTGAAATAATTAGCAAACATAACTTTAAAGCTCAATTGCTGTTTACTATTATTTCACCTCTGAAAAGTATTCCAAAGCTACTAGAAACTGAAGCAGAAGTGAAGTATTTCATGTCAGTTATTCCCTGTAACATTCCAGTATGACACTGCTTTATTAATTTATTTAAAGATATTGTACGTGTTATAGATGCAAAAGTACTGGGTTTGTTACTATAGTGTTACCATTTTCTTGACAGAGTTACTTGAAGCTCAGAAAATTTAAATCATTTTTTTTAAGTTGACAAAGAAAAGAATAGAAAGTTAGATGCAAAAAACAAGTCTGCCATCCAGTATCCATTTTTCTTTCCATTGCAGTATGCTGTTCCCAGTGTCAGGGAGATTAACCTACTTAGCTGGGAGATTAGGTAACTCTACATCAAAATAGAGTACTGCATACACGTCTGTCTTTTCAGTCTGTCATTTCTATCATTCCCCCAACCCACGTGTCTCCTGCATATTTTAACTTCTGTGACCTGACCTGACTGTTTACTGATGCTTTGGAGGTTATCATTTAAGACCAGGCAGTTGTGAGTGATTCAGTAGACTAAATGGAATGTAGCCAGTCACTTGAACCTCTAGCACTGAGGCCACCATCCATAGTCTTTAATTTCTTTCAATTAGTATGCTTTTATTTAATAGATCTATTAATGAAGTCCCTCTATAAAAATGTCCCTGTGTGGCTCATGGTCCTACAGAGTTCTGTAAGAGCACCTAGATATAAGAGGCATCTTATGAAAGTTGGGTATGTCTATCATTTTGTGAAAGAATAAGAAACTTCTTCATGGACAAATAATATTTTTGAAATTGGCATGAATTGATCTGATCCTTAAAGGTCAAGCAGTAGAATTTTGAAGCTTGAAATGTGAATTCAAGGAACTGAGCAGAAAGTAAAACAGTGGGGCAGTGCTTGAGAAAGGCCGAAGACATTGGAAGCTTTCATGAAGATTATTTCAGGAGTCATTTTGATGAGTGACTAGAATCAACATATACAGCTTCAGAAACCCTAGGCAGGAGGTGAGCATTCTGTGACAGAAATGAGACTTGAGAAGTGAAGCTAAAGGGGGAGGAGTTGTTACAGGAGGTAAAATACGCAGGGGACACGTGGGGGTGTGATAGAAATTGAATACAGAATCAACATCCTTAGTGGATTCCATGGTCTCATTTCAAATATAATCTACTTTAATACCCATGACTCTGAACCGTTGGATCCAGTCAATAGGGGGAGAAAAGTATTGGTTGAGGGGGGAGGAACTGTACTAATATAGAGGTTATTTTTCTTGTAATTGTTCTCTAAATAGTACAGAGTACCAAGTGTTTCTATAATGTTTAGACTGTCTTATGATATGTGGAGCCTGAAATGAGTTCAAGGAATGGAAGGATATATGACGCCATACATACGCCTCTTTACCTGAGCGGCTTGAGTGATAGCTACACCTGTCTGTGTCCTGCACCCCTCCTGATGGACACTATGGGATGACTGCCTTGACTAGGAAGACAGTAGGGGGCACGTTCCCTCCAGTTATGTTCCTGATGTCCTGCTTCCATGCTGTGAGGTGAGTCAGTGGCCAGCTCACCCAGGCCCAGCAAAGTTCCTTGGAAGATAAGCTAAGTAAGGTCCCAGCTCATGCTACTCTCAATAGTTTTTACAGACATTTTAGAGAAAATCATCTTTTATCTCTTAGGCAATAAACAAGTAAATACATGTATTTTAAATCACAATGAAGTTATTATTTTCTTTTTTTCAATGGCAAATTTTCTTTTTTTCAAAAGAAAATATTATTTTCTTTTTTTCAATTGCAAATCTACTTTACATCTACTTTTACACTTAGAAATAATCTGTTGTGTCCCTATGTCTTCAGTTTCTGGGAAAGTGTTTATCACCATCTAGTTTTGTTTTGTTTTTGTTTTTGTTTTTTCTTTATGTTTTATGTGAAATAAGTGTATTTTCTCCTGAACTTTAAAATCATACCAAGGAAGTAAAAGTGGACTCCATGTCAGTCCTTTTGTTGGTCAGATAGTATGGGACATCCACCTTAGCACAATTGTGACAGCAAAACAGAAGAAATGGAAGGCCCTGAAAACCTAGAGACCCAACGTGAGCTTTGGAGCCTCAGTCTGGGGAACTTGCAGAGCGCAGAGAGTAAAATGGCGTGTGTGTACAAGTCAACCATTTACATTAGTAGGTCAACAATGGGTTATATTTTCTAAGAATAATAATGGTGTGCCAGAATATGATACATACTATTGGTTAAAATTTAGGCAGTACAGAAAAGCACAGAAGTAATAAAATTAACATATTGCTTCTAATCCTACCAGGAAGAAATGACCCAGGGTTAACTTTAAGCTAATGATATTTCAAGAACTTCATTCTACACAAATGTGCAACAGTGGGCATGTAAACCAGAAATGACCTTAAACATAGGTGAACAACTCTTAGCAGCAGCTTTGTGGGCATGTTTTAACCACCTCATTAACCCTCACAAAGAGCAACAAGAATAAGATTGTTAATAGGTATAATTGGAGAACTAAATTGTAGCATTGAACAAATTGTAAATAGAAAAGTAAGGCTGAGGTTGAGTGGACTTTAAAAAGAACTAGCTTTATAAGACATATTGTAACAGGCATGTTAAAAGAGAAACATGTGACTTGAATTCACAGATGAAAAAAATCAACGTTACTGAATTCTAGGTATGTATCTCTCTGTTGGAATGGATATCAGCTCTGGGGAGATTCCTAGGAGGTGAATTCTGAGCATCCAGCCTCTGCCCCGCTTCCTGTGACAGTGTGCACATACAAATGATGAGCAGGCACTGTCCCCTGTTTTCTCTGCTCATTTTACTTCCTCTTGTCAGGATTCATATCAACCACATTTAGTTCTGAAAGCATAATTCCTTGTTATGAACAAGGAATTGGACTCCTGTTTACCACCTTCAGAGCCATTTCTTGTCTGTGCCTGAGGTCTTGATTAATTTTTTTCTCCTAAAACAAACAAACAAACAAAAACAAAACAAAACAACTTTCCTAAAAGAGACCCAGTGAACACAGGTTCTGTGGAATATTTTCCATCAGAATGTGTGCCTAGCACCTCTCTTTCTGGATCTTTCTCTCCCTCAGAGTATTAGTCTCTGGGAAGCAATCTTCCTCTCTTTTCTGTGGGGAAAAAAAATCACACTTGACTTTTTCTGCCTCACCTCCATGATGGTGCTTCACATTTTCTTTAGGGACAACGGATACTTCATTTTTAAGTTTTAACAGCACAATGGCTGTGTTTAGTGTGGAGTGTTCTGTGTCACTTTGTTTTCTAGTATACAGTTTTTAAACTTTAAAATTTGTTTTGTTTTTTTTTACAGTTTGCAATGA
Organism: Peromyscus maniculatus bairdii; assembly: GCF_049852395.1. Taxonomy (NCBI): domain Eukaryota; kingdom Metazoa; phylum Chordata; class Mammalia; order Rodentia; family Cricetidae; genus Peromyscus; species Peromyscus maniculatus. Next base: position 67,216,499 of record NC_134864.1, on the reverse strand, counting down.
AAGAGGTTTTATCTTTTTAAAATGTTTTTAATTGAGATAGAGTTATATCACCTTCCCGCCCCATTCACTCACTCTACCTCCTCCTGCTACCCCCTTAAACCTCTCCTAAGCCCCCTCCAGTTGATAGACTCTTTTTCTTTCATATTACTGTTACGTGCTATAAATACAAGCTACTGAGTGTGTTTTTGTTGTGTGTTTACGGTTTCAAGGCTGACCACTCTGCATTTGATAACCAATAAGGGTGCTCACCCTTTTTCACTTGCAAATAATTTCTGTTTTCATGGAACAGAAACACATGGATCTCCCATGTGTTGTTCCTTCTTTTGACTATTTAACCATTACATTTGCTGACAGCTAGGTTGATCCTCCCAAGTGTGAAGCTTTACTTTTTCTGCTCTTGCTGGATGCTCTCACACACTCATGCCTTAGCTCACTTCCCAACTCTTAATGGTTTTGCCCCTAGATCTCATTTCTGAGCGTGAGCCTCATGCATCATTCCTGAAGACACACTGTTAGTAGAAGAGCTCGATATCGCATAATCAGGTCCCAGATCAGGCATGCGATAATTTTCCGTAAGTTTATTTCCCCCACCTTAGTAGAGCTGTAGCTGACAGCTCTTGGCTTCCTGATTTGCTGAGTGAATTATTGACATAATCAAGAAATCAGGGTACTGCGTGTAGGACAGTTCTCTTCAGAGCTCACTGGACATCATCAGCGTGACAGTCTCACTGAGTTCTCCTTGAGCTTCCTCAGTCCTCATGCTGCTACACCACTTCTGGCAGTGTTGGATTTATATTGTCACAGATGGTGCCTGCAGTTGTTTGAATGTAGCCTTACTAGCCCTAGTGAACTTGAGTGGCTTTGTGTCCTTCCATGACCAATCTTTATAGAGGGAAGATGGATACATTGACAGCCTATGTCACAGTCTTTAGACTACATTGGCTAACTCTGGAGAAAAAGCATGTCCTTAAAGGAAAAACAAACCTTTACTGGAAGAAGGTGAATGACTACTCACAAACACTCTCTACCACCAGTATTGGTTTTTCTCTGTCTTCTACTTCCTTGCTATCCACCCATTTTATCCCTGAGACTCACTTGTGTATTTCTCCTTCTCCATGAAGCTGCCACCAGCAACCAGGTATAGGATGGTGTTCCTCAAAATGTCTGCAATGAAATAATAGAGTTTTACGTTTTGTTTTTACAAGAGGGCTTTTCATGGAGACCATTGTATCACAAATCAATACTTTTCAGAAATCCTACAGAATCTAGAAAAACGTATTTCTTGTCAAAATGCCTTCGGAATTTAACCAGGGTAACTGCTGATGCCCATATCTGTCTTGAGAGCAGCTGGTTGGCAGTTCACACTGTTGGTGGTCTGCTGATCATGCATGTCATGCTCTTGCATAGTCATACTCATCTCTGTTACCATAAATTCAATGCTGTTGTTGTATCTCTTCTTTTCCCAGGTCTTATGTTCTCCAAGCCAGAAGTGGTCTATTTATAATGAAATTCAATTATTTTACCTCCTGATGGCAGCCCTACATTTTTGCCACTCACAGGAGTGGTTGATGTTTGCCTTCTCTCTCTACCTGTGTCCTTTTGAGTATTTTTTTTTTATTTTTCCTGTGTAGGCTGTTTTGTTTTGTCTCATCATCTCTTTCTCATTCTTGCTTTCTTCTGAGGCATTGCATATACTGTGAGCATACCTGGACTGCACTGCTTTTCTTAGCTGAATCTCAGTGGTCTGTGGGTCACTACAGGTCTTTCTCCTGGCATGCTTTGTGATCTGTTGTGTTTATCTATACTATCCTCATTCTTGTAGCTACATTCTCAAGATATCCAGGTTTTTATTTTAATTTTAATTTATTCTTTTCAAAGTTCATACATTTATGTGTGATATATCTTGATCATATCGCAACTACCCACATGATTCACCATCATCTCTCTCTCTGAACTTCATGTTCTTCTTTTATAATTTTTAACTAATTGGATCTTTTTAATCCACTGAATTCAGTTAGTGCTACCCTTTTGTGGTTGGGCATGAGGGTAATCCACTGGGTCATGGGGAGCCTACCAGTTGCCATAGTCATTAGACCATATGGTCGGCTTAGTGTTCTTCAATTCTGAGCCTGTATGGTAAGGCTTATATCTTAATTGTAGCTGGAAGGTTTCTCCAGGAACCCCTGGCTATGTGGTCCCTCAGCTGCTTATCAAATACTCATTCAGAGGCACAATATTAATTACCAGTTGCATGGCCTGTGGCATGCTTCTTGCTATCTAGATCTTATAACTTAACCCATTTCTATTTATCTGTAAGTTGCCATATGGCTTCATGACTTTCTGGTACTTTCACATCTTGCTTCTCCTGGCAGTGGCTTGCAGTTTCTCCTTCCTTTTCTTTCTCCTCTCACTCTCTCTCTTGGATTTTTCCACCTGACTCCATCCTGCCCTGCCATAGGTCAATGCAGCTTCATTTAATAACCAATCAGAGCAACACATATTCACAGCGTACGGAAAGACATCCCACAGCTCTTGATGATCAGTGGCGGCCACTGTGGTAATATTGTTGGCTTTTGGTCCACCTGAGGAAATGGGAAGGACAAGCCATACAGGACTATCTATCTGTATAGTATTATAGTTCAACATCCAGTGCCTCAACTATAACTTTTAAAAGAATAAATAAAATTTAAAATTAAAGGCTAGAAATTTTCAGTATGCAGTCATAAGAATGAAGATAGAATGCTTAAGCACAGAGATCACAGACAATCAATTCACAAACTCATCTGGAAGGCAAGGGATACAGGCTCAGTGTGCTAGGAACAGAGAAGTGCAGTAAGCTACAGACCATAGAGATTCAGCTGGGAAAGGAGGAATAATCTAGGTATGTTCCATGTATAAACAGTGCTTCAAAAGAGAGCAAGAATGAAAAAGAGGTGGTGAAAATAAAACAGAACAGCCTACACTGACAAACTAAAAATATTTTAAAATGGTAAGGGTGGACAAGCAGAGAGGGGCAATCGTTGGTCACCCCTACATGTGAGCAATGGATAATGATAGAGATACAGGGCTGTAATCACCAGGTGGAATGATTGCACTTCATCATACAAACTCTCTGAGCCCTTCTGGACTGCTAACCTTGTTATCTCAATAACTGCATCCTAATTTAGATCTCAGGACACATCTCTAATGCCATAGGCTCAGAAAATGAAGTCATTATCTTCCATTTGAAGACACCCCAAGATGAGAAATAAGTAGGAAAGTAGGCCTGTGCTCTTTAAAAGGCAAAAATAAAACCACCGGTGATGTAAGGACCTGTGATAGTTACAGGCTGTTATATTATTAGTACACAAGTTTGAATCTATAAAAGCTTTATGTTTTTATTCAAAGAGGATGGGTTTGGGATCTTAGGGAAACTAATTGAAAGTGGGCTTTATACATTTTTTAACACATATAAAATGAAAATGGTACCTTCTTTTAAAGTATTTTGGTGCAATTAATATAATATCAGTACAATTGCTAGCGTATGATTTTTTTTTTTTTACTAAATGTTGTGTTTCCCTTTTTTAGCCAGTTGGATATAAAATTGCTACTATGAGGGAAAGCTTCTACAATATCAGCCACTGCCACAAATACAGATGGGATTTCAGACTACAGCAAGTTCATTAGGAGATCAGTCCTTGGCTCTTTGTACATTTTAATAACAGGACCATTCTAAGATTCAGCATTATGAAACTGTAGAAGTAAACTGAATAGACATGCACAGTCTCTTCTCCCCTGCCCCGTCTTCTAGGCAGATTTTATCTGTGACAGAATTGCTCACTAATAATGACAGGTATGGCAGCTATAGCTAATTACTTCCTAGGAGATTTGGATTCAGAGAATTATAAATCACCCACCTCAGCCGCTACTAGTTGAGATATAAATGGTACCTGAGTGGAAAAATGCATGATGCAAAGGCCTAATCTGCATTTAGTTGATCCTCAGTTATAGTCCTAAATAATTAAGCATCTCAGTCTGGATTTATTTCCACTGATTATGGCATCAAGTTCCTGGTTACCTGTCTGTTTTTATTGCTTATTAGAATGATATTGCTGCATACCTGCTAATACAAATGTTTGCCAAGACCATGTGCAAAAAAAGCTAGTACTATTAGCAAAGAAAAACACTTCCATTGCAAATATTGGTAATTTTAAGAAATGCATTAGAGGAACTTCTAGGGGAAACTAAGACTGAATAAACTCAATTATTGAGGGAGAAACAGGTGAGTGATTTTGATTAACATGTCAATGAATTTGATTATTTCTTAAATGTACAGAAGCAGTTAAGAATAAATCTAAGCATCTCAGCTCAGTAGAATGGCTTTTTCATTGACCATCATTAGAGAATGAAAAATACTTTTTGTTAAAATTGTGTCATAATGCTACATCCATGAAGTCTCACCAACATGACTACCTAAAAATGAGCTGAAAAGGACAACACTAGACATGCCGAAGTAGATGAGGAAAACCCATAAGGCTATGCAGAGAACTACGGGCAACTGAGGAATGCAGGCAGTGGGTGAAATAGTTTTCCCCAGTGAAGAGCACACCACTACTGAGTGTGTGTGTGTGTGTGTGTGTGTGTGTGTGTGTAAAGTATCCACGTTTAGGAACTATGAATTCACTGTATTCTTTAGATCCATTGACAAATATGATTGTTTTCATGCTTATGAAAAATATTTCACATAAGTAATTTTCACAAGATGTGGGAAATCAGAAACCTACACTTTTCTGAATGACTACCTGTCAAGTGCTGAACAGCAAGGGTTACCAACATTATGTTGCATGTGTACTTCATCCTGACTCATGGTAAAATGTCTACAAAGTAATGACAAATAACAAAAAGCCATTTTCTGAGAAACACATAATTCCAACATCATCAAGTACAGTGTCCTCTCTAGCTTGCAGACTTCTTTATCGCTAGGAAGTGCTTTCACTTTACATTTGTGTTACTTTGTTCCAGTGAGGTAGTGGACTGGTACTATTATAATTCATTGAAAGTCATACAGTCCCCAGTGCATACATTGTGTCTCAGTTTCCCAAATGTAGAAATGGAAGGCTGGCCTTTTTCAAACAAGCAATGTTTCTTTATATTCTAACCTGTATGACACAAATGCATTTCTCTGTATTTTACCTTTTCTGGGTTCAGAAGTTGAAGAATAGGAGGCTATGCAGCATAACTCTTTTGCGTATGTTTAACATATGTAGAGTTAGTGAATTATTATATAGACTACTTTTATTTTCATTTCTATATTAAAGCAACCTTTAGAAAGAGAGGGAAACCATTTTGAGGGTGGTAAGCACTTAAACCATTGGTTCTCAACCTGTGGGTCATGACTCCTTTCGGCTCATTTCACAGGATTGCCTAAGACCATTGACAAACACATGTATGTATATTATGATTCATAACAGTTGCAAAATTACAGTTATGGAGTAGCAAGGAAAATAATTTTATGGTTGGGGGTCACCACAACACAAAGAACTGTATTGAAAGGTTGCAGCGCTAGGAAGGTTGAGAACCACGGTCTTAAACCATGGAAATGCTTCTGTTGCCCCATAGTGTTTCATTTTTAATATGTTCACTTCACTTCCTTTCTGCAGTATGGAAAGTTGAGCATGTTTATCTTTGACGGCATTAAAAGATCCACAGTAGTTAGTGGCAAAGTGCAGTGTTCTCATTTAATATGCAGGATTTGCTTTATTGTGATTTCAAAGAAGATCAGTGTTTCTTAAAAGAATGTGCCTAGTTTTACAATGTCATTTTCTTGTTTAGTCCTTTTGCTTCAGTGGGTCTAGAATGAGTTCAGAAATCTTTATTATTACTTCAGTGTTCTTGAGAAGCACTGGGAAAAATCTTTTCTTGGTATTTGAAGGTCAAATAGCAAACTAAATGAAAAGCACAGGTAAAGCCAGTATTCCAATAGCAGCTACCATGTTCCCTCCAATATTTATAGGAAGCTGATAATAAACAGCAAAATTGAGAAGTGTGAGATTCGATTCTTCCTTCTGTTCACCAGCTGTGACAGTGTTAATGAGTGTCATACTGTCCGTAGGTGATGATTGAGGAAGATGAAAAGAAAATTGCAGGAACTGAATCCATTGCCCTGGTATCACATAGATAAGCAAGTCCTTAGGGGACAACAGCCTTGTAATGATACTGGCTGATGGTTTAAGAGGCCATCCCCATGATATTGGAAAGAGTTCTCTTATTTTGCATAGTACAGATGCACCACCACCAAGACTTTCTGAAGGTCTATGTGAGCTTAAAAGGAATCCATGGAGTCAAAACTGGAAAGTAATTTACTCTAGCTATTCCCTGACCTCATATATTTGCTCTTCTGTACCCATTTAGCTGAGGACTGTTATTTTCCCCTAACTTCCCTTTTCCTGAATTAAGAACTTCAAACCTGTAGGTTCTATTAAATTGGATAAGGTTAACAGAAATTGGGTATTGGTCTCAGCTGACTCATAAAACCTAATTATGCTCTTGGTGGTACCAAATCCTACTAGCAATTTGCCTGATTATAACTCAGACATCTCATAATCTGTCTGTTGCATTGGAAATCCTAGGCGCTTCCTACTTCTAGTATGAAAACCCTGCATGTGCTTACCTATACTGGTTATTATGACAACTTCATTTGCAAACAACCGTGATCTTTTGGCTGGTTGTTAGGAGAACTCTAAGTCCCTTGTCTGTATGTAAATAGGGCCTGTGTCCTGATAAGATGTTTCTTCTGTGTTTTACAGCAGATAGAAAACTTAACAAGGGGAACAAAAGAGCTGAGGGCACTGTCATCCAGAAAGTCACTTTCTGTGGGACTGGCCGGCCCTTGTTCTGTTTCGTTAAAAGGGTGGTCCTACATCTCACTCAGCAACAGGCTCCCCTCCTGTCATGAATAATTTGTACCAGTCTTCAAGAGTATATTGCCATGATGGAGAAGAGCAAGTGCCCTGTACGTATAGCCTCTTCGGGTGTATTAGCTAGGAAAGTCGTCTCTTCCTTCACTTCAGCCCCTCTTTCCCAATACTGAACACACTCTCATGATTTCCTGAGTAGTATTTCCTGTTTTAATTCCTTAATTTCAAAATGTTTTGTTCTTCAGAAAGGACATGTGTTTTCATTTGTATTAATCTCATACATAACCTGTTGCTGTCCTGTTAGCATTATAATACCCAGAAAAGTTTTGGTGGGGGAAGGACCAATTACAGAGGTTTTATAAAAGCATGCTAGTAGTGGGCAGTGGATGACCTTAAAACCGGAACAGTTCCTATGAGAAGAGGGAGAGGCGAAAAGAGCTGCTTCTGGTGGTCATGGAAGGATGATGACCCACAGGTAGTGTTAAGTTTATCATGGTATACCTCACTTCTGGTGAGACAGCTCCCAAGAGAAGATTAATTCCATCTAGATGCTAAACAGCCATTGCCTAATTTATCAGAATTATTTTTCATCCTGGACTCAGTATGAAATAAATACTATTGTGTTTGTTATTAGTCCTATGTGAATTTAATTATTCTTCTTTTTTTTCTGTAAGGTGATGTCTATAATTTAAATCCATGTGGACATGGGCATTAATTTCTATGCTGAAAGAAAAATTTACCTATTTCAATAGCAAACTTATTGAATCCCTGGTATCCATTTCCCTGAAGTGAAACATTTTATTTTAAGACAACTTTCACCATGTGCAGCACAAGGAAGAGCTAATGTAGATTGGAAATAAGATCTTTACTTGTACAATACACATAAATTTGCAAAAGTTTAATGATCTCTTGAGTATTTGAAAATATCCATAGAATATAGCTTCTCAGAAGAACTTTTAGAGTATAGTAGCCCAGCATGGTGGTTTGTGGCTATAATCTTAGCAGTAATGAGACTAAGGCAGGAGGACTGGGAATGGAGAGGCCTACATAGTGAGTTCAAGCCAGCCTGAGTTTTGTGAGACACTGTCACACACACACACACACACACACACACACACACACACACACACACACTAATAACAATAACAATAACAATAACAATGATGAAATTTTCTTATGAATTCTTAGTCCATTCATGCTGCTGTAAGTAAAAGTCCATTATAGCCAGAAAGTTTCTCTGGTCCTGGGTTCCTCCTATCCCACCCGGCCCCAAGGTCCCTCAGCCACTTATAAAATAATCATTCAGAGGCTTAATATTAATTATCAACTGTATGGCCTATGGCAGGCTTCTTGCTAGTTAGCTCTTACAACTTACCCCATTTCTATTTATCTATAAGTTGCCACGGCACTTTCACATCTTGCTTCTTCTGCGGTGCTGGTGTCTCTCTAGAATCCACCTTTCTCCTTCCTTTCTCTCTCCTTGGATTTACCGCCTGCCTCTAAGCTGCCTTGCCATAGGCCAAAGCAGCTTATTTATTAACCAATAGGAACAACATATATTCATAGCATACAGAAAGACATCCCCTAGCAGTCCAGAACACTGTAATTTATCATTTCTGAAGTCTTAGATGCTGGAAAGTTCAAGGACAAGTATTTATATGTTTGATATCACAAGATTGGTAACTTCTAAGATACACCTTGAAGTGTGTGTGCATCCTCCAGGAAGAATAAACACTGTTCTTACTCAGGAGAGATGGCATGCCAGCCATTGCCTTGAGTACAGTTCATTTATGTGGTCCAAGCCCTCATGACGTGGCTCGGAGATCCACTTCTTTGTTCCTGCTTGCAGTAAGATCTTGTTATGTAGCCCAGGCATTCATGCTGCTGCATACATGTGGAGGTCAGAGATACTCTTCTCTTGCCTGCCACCTTGTGCCTGCCACTCTTGCCTGCCACCAGGCATTGAACTCAGGACCTCAGGCTTACATCCCCTTAAATGTTGAGCCATTAGACTAGTTCAACCTGTGAACTGTTTGTATCTAATTATATGTATGTCTGTCTAAGTTATAGCATTAAAATAAAGGCTTGACAACTTTGTTCTAAAAATGTTGAACTCAACTGATGTAGTACATTTTTTCCCAATAATTACCTTCCCTTGGTTGAGTATAACAGAAAAACTCTGACATCACACTAACAATAACACTTTGGAGATTTAAGCAGCAGCAGCAGCAGCAATAATTCAGCTGTCACTACCCTGTACACTAGAAGAAAATTCAGTGACACCAAACTTCCAATGTTAATAATAGAGATACGAAAACTAAAAAGTGTTTATATTCTGAAAAACAAAACTCACAAAAGATGTTATAATTTGTAGATTTTTATGTCCTAAAAGGTTCTAGAAACTCATTTGGGCTTTTAAAAGCTCTGCATTCATCTGGATATAGAAATGTGTACTAAAGGGAACCATTTTGAATTAAAGCCTTCAATTCTATCTAGCATCCATATTTTTCCCTATATTGTGAACATGCATGTGCGTGTGTACGTATACATAATATATACTCCCTAAAACTTAACTCATGATTGAATTACTTATATTTATCTAATAATTATGAAGAACATTATTTATAAAGGCAAATAATAAAATTTAATGACAAGACTGGTTAATGCTTTTCTCTTTGATTGAAACTGATAACTGTATCTACAGAGAACTTGAAAATGGGAAAGTTGATGTGAAGAAACTAAGTCAGTAATAACAGAGAAACTGCTTTTATCTTCACAGCAATTATAAACATAAAACAAATATCTGGTGGACTACTCGACACTTAATGGGTTGTCAAACCCTTCTACCGGTGAAATCACATATATGGCTGCTTTTCAAAGTCCTGTTGTATGCATGAAACAGGTTTTGATTTCACCCAGCACTGAATCCGTGGTTAACCATTTCTTCCTCCCTGCTGCTACTGAATAAAGTAATGTCTACTCCAGGAATGGCTTCTAGCAACTGCACAGGATTGTGTGGCTTTGTGTTATAAACTTATTTCTATGTTTTTGCTTTATTTTCTTTGCTTTATTTTTTCCCTATTTTTTGTAATCCATGACTTTAAAAATCCATGAATTTAAGCTACTTTAGATATATTTTGGTATGAAGCAGTATTGTTTTGTTTGGGTATTAAATAGTAGTGTTGTTGTTTGCTTGCTTGTTTTAATTGGGGGCTATATCTTTTCTTTGAAGGAGAATGCTTGGCCCCATAGAACTTAAGAAAGGATTTCATGAACTTCCCCTGTCTCCACCTCTCTTCTGAACCTCCTTGCTGCTTCTTGCTTCAAGGGAAAACCGCTTCTCCTTGGGCATAAGTCCCTGTTGCATCTCCGTGATGGATGCTTCTCCCTGGACCTCCACCTGGCATCCGGCACCTGGCATGACAGGTGCCTCTAATTGTTTTCTCCCTAAATTTTTTAGGCTTTAGATCTTTTATCATCAATCTATATCACCTTTCTCTCCTTATTGAAACCATTTTCTTTCCCTGAGTCACTTGTTCATGTGTTTAGCATTTCAACTCATAGTCTATAGTCATTCTACCCCAAATAATTCCATCATAGGAAACACATTTTAATCTATAGACTATAACAGCTTATATCCTGCTAATGCAGGATCAAATGTTCTTGTGTGATAATGATTTACCTGTCAATAAATAATGTCAAACATCATGACATAGTATTCCAGGTCTGCCAATGTGGCCCAAATCTCATTTGTCCATTGGCTTTTCTAACTGAGTAGTGAAGTTAGTGAAAAAGACATTATTTGTATGAAAAAATTATAACCAAGAGGTCAAAAGCTTTGCCTTAAGTTAGTAAGTCTTATGTATCAACTTATCCATATATTAAAATATATACATATAAATTAGGGGCATTGAAACATGTTTCTTAAATACTGTGCCTTTACTTGCATGAACTAGGTGGTTCAACAAAACAAGTTTAAAGTTTTAAACAAATTACATTTGCTGAAGCATTGTGTCCTTTGAGTATCTCAGACTAACCTCTTCTATATATATAACTACATATAACTACATATAACCAACTGCATGATCACATTAAAGGGTTCACCATGCACAGAGCTCACTTACATAATTCATTTATTAAAGATAATTATAGTAACCTCATAAATTAGTTAGATTATTAAATTTAGAAAAGAGGTTTCTGGGCAAATAATAATATGCAATATAATTATCACCTTATCATTTGATGTTATTTTTGGTGAAGGTTTTGAAATCTAACATTTCATAAATAATACCTTGCATGTATGTTATGTTGCTGATGTATATATTTTATAGTCTCTTTGAAATCTCAGATTTCCACTTATTAAATGCCTGAAATTATAATAAGGACATGAGAATCACCAGTAAGGTTGTGAAAAATGACCTTTCTCCCTTGCATTTAGCAGTATAGAAGTCAGAAAACCTTTAATAACAATTGTTTTCCACAATCTTCCTCAATTATTTAGTCTAGAACAATTTAATTAAGGAGACTATAAGACCTTTATCTATAAATAGTTTTCATTATCCCCTCTGAATGTGACAAATCTATCAAACACTAATTTATTAAATAAAGCTATATTATCTCAGTGTCCTAAGCAGTAATCAGGTGTTTTGCTGCTGACATGTATAGAGTAATGCATCTAAACAACAGAGTCAACAAAGCACAGCCAAGATGAAGCCCTTTTATCCATTTAGGAAGATATTATGTTTAAAATAATTGAGGCATATGCCATTTTCACACACTTATAGGGTATGGGATGATAAATCGATGCATATATAGATTGAAGATTCAAATCCTGATCTCCATGGGGTCATAGATATGCTTTTCTTCTCTGCAGATAAAGTGAGACTTTGTTATACAATCAAAAATCAGCCTGAGGTCAGTAGTTAACAAAAGTAACACTTTGGATTCTAGTGTTTACACAGAGATTTTGTATTTTGCACAATTTATGTGGTTAAATAATACATTTCTCATCTTAATAAATCTATGAATATTCAACCTAAGTGGAGCAGAGCTCACCACGACCTTAGCATCTCCTGAAATCTATTTTACAGGATTACAGAACCGTTAAAACAGTCATGTGCCCCGCCTCCCTTTGTGTTTACTGGAGGCCTTGCCCAACAACCCAAACATGCTGTGTTCCTTCTTGCAGGATTTTCATAGCCATAGCTTGACTGAAGAATTCCCAGTAAGGAGGGCTCCCCCAGCTCCAAGAGGATGGATGTCAACAATGACTCCACAAAAGTCTTTGCCAACTTGCCAGCTACATGCAATGCCATCTGCATTCAGATAAACAATCATGTTAAGATGGCAATAAATCTCAGAGTCTCTATTACATTTCATGGAATTTGAGCTTTTCTTGACAGCTTTACAAATGTGTCTTTCATTTGTAAAGTTGTTTCAGCCTCATTATTTATGTGACCAGTTTTTGGAGCAGAGGAAAATACCGTTTATTTGTTACTTCTTCCATGTAGCAAATAACATTTATAACTTCTGTGGTCACATATTGTTTTGAGAGGTATGCAAGGTTGTGATAATTTGTTTGTGTTCTAACAAATAAAGCTTGCCTGGAGATCAGAGTATGGAGCTAACCACTGATTTACCATTAGAGGCCAGGCAGTGGTGGCACACACCTTTAATCCCAGCACTTGGAATCACATACCTCTGATCTGAGTACTTGGGAGGCACACGCCTTTAATCTCAGCACTAGGGAGGTGGAGACAGGAAGTGATATGGCTGGACAAAGAGAGGATTATAAGGCGGGAGGAGATAGGAGCTCGCCCCCTTCTAGGCTGAGGAGTTGGCAGGGTAAGAGGTCGCTGGGGCTGCTCCTTTTGTCTCTCTGATCTTTCAGCATTTACCCCACTACCTGGCTCTGGGTTTTTATTATTAAGACCAATTAGAATTGGTGCTATACAAGATAAGTCCTAATGGGGCGCAGATAAGTGTCGTGATTCAAATGCTAGTCTATGCTTGCCCAGTCTTCACTTGTGTGCAGCCACATTCTTGCCACAACTCAGTGTGGAAACCAGAGCAAAGCTTTCAGGAGTTCATTCTCACCATCTGCCTTTGAGGAAAGGTCTCTCTTTGCTACTGCTGTGTTGTCTACTCCACGGCAGCTGGCCTCCAAATTTCCAGGTGATTCTCTCATTGAGGCCTTCCATCTTGTCTTAAAAACAATGAAATTACGTAAAAACAATGCATACTACCAGGTCAGGCTTATTATATGGGTTCAGAGACCCAAACTCAGGTCCCCGGGTTTAGGAAGAGAAGCACATTTGCTTACTGAGCCATCTCTCATGACCAGCTTTTGGTTACTTTAGCGAAACAAAATGAAGTAAATTTCAAGACTAAGTCAGATATGAATTTCATAGTAAGCCTGTTGGTCAAGAAACTGAATGAAATGGCATTTCAAAAATATTGAAATTAAAAATATGGGGCTGAGGAGATGGTTCACTGGTCTGGAGTGCTGGCAGCTCTACCAGAGGACCGAATTCAGTTCTCAGCACTCATGGCCACCTGGAACTCCAGCCCTCTCCTGGACTCCTTGGGCACTTATGTTCACATGGCATACACTTACACATACACTTAAGTAAAATTAAAATAAATCTCTTGAGAAGTTCAAAGTACATACTCTAAACTTTAGGCATATTGATAAATGGAAGTTCATACTTCATTAATTCTAATTCATATGTTTGCCAAGTGCTTGGTTCACAGCCCCATTAATAAATTGAAGTGTGCATTGTAAGATTCATCTAAAGATCTAGTTCTGCTGCCTGAAAGCCATCAGCTTGAATATGTGGTATATTAATCAAGCGTGTAGTGAGAAATAGAAATACATCCTGTTTTTATGCTGCAATGCAGTCCTGTATGGAGAAAATGAAATTCTTAAATGTGGAATTATAGTCACTAATCAAGTTCTGAAATTTTTAGATATAGTCTAATAAAAACAAAGGTCTACCTTAACACCAGGATTAGAAGTCTCAAAAAGTGGCTGAAAAATACACTCAGGAGCTGCACTGGAATATGTTATCATTGATTTCTTTTTTAAAGTCAATAAAAGTCAGTATACAGTAGAGTTCAAACAAAACCAATTAAGCATTACAGTAAAGACTAGTGCTAATTAGTGATGAATGCTGTCAAGTGTTGAGAAAAAACCTAAATAAAATTGTCTTTAAAAAGAAAAATATCTGAGCTTTAAAATAAGGAAAATTGCCAAATTGAGTTTAGAGGTGTATAGGATTTGCCTAATTGGAACAAAGGCCTGAATTGTGACTGTGGGTCAGGACAGTTGCTCACTTGTACATCTGGGAATGTGAGAACTGGGCTGTTAGCTGCCAACGCAAAACACCACACTTCAGCGTGTCTTCAGCTGATTCCAGGCAAGCTTGATAAAGGGAGATGGACCCAAATGATCATGCAAAAGCAGGTAGCCTGCTGGCCAGGACACAGCTGTTTTTAGATCCTCGCAGCTTCAGTTTTCCCATCTTCTACGTACAGTTCCACTGACAGCTTCCTAGCAGGTTTATTTATTCCTTGAAGCTTTTGGGTTTCTACAGTTAATTGTGTTGATTTTGTGAAAAGATGAACCCGACCCTTGTTTAAAGGAATAAAACCCTCAAATCCTATCATAGCATCACTCTGAGATCTAAACCAAAATGATTCAGACCTGAGCCCATCATAGGAAGGACATGTCCTGGGGTGAAGTGTTTACTGAGATGTGATGTCCAGCTAGTGTTTCACCTTGGCAGTTAATAGCCCAGTTCTTTCATCCCCATTTGTAAAAGTGAGCAAATGTCATGATCCACAGTCACAGTTTAGGTCATTGTTCCTATCAGGCAAATGCTGTATACCTCTAAAGACAGAGGATGTGGAGCAAGGGGAACTCTCCTCCACTGCTGGTGGGGTTGCAAACTTGTACAGCCACTTTGGAAATCAATATGGAGTTTTCTCAGAAAATTAGGAATCAGTCTACCTCAAGAACCAGCAAAACCATTCTTGGGCATATACCCAAAGGATGCTCAATCATTCCACAAGGACACTTGCTCAACTATGTTCATAGCAGCTTTATTCATAATAGCCAGAACTTGGAAACAGTCTAGATGCCCCTCAACCAAAGAGTGGATAAAGAAAATGTGCATTTATGCAATGGAGTATTACTCAGCTGTGAAAAAACAATGACATCAGGATATTTGAAGGCAAATGGAGGGAACAAGAAAAAAAATCATCCTGAATAAGGTAATCCAGACCCCAAAAGACAAACATGATATGTACTCACTCATAGTGGATATTAGCTGCAAAGTAAAGGATAACCATGCTACAATCCATAGCCCCAGAGAGGCTAGGTAACAAGAAGGACCCTAGAGAGGCTAGTTAACAAGATAGCAAGCATAGATTTCCCTGGGAAGGGGAAATAGAAGAGATCTCCTGGGTAGACTGGAGGCCAGCAGGGATGGGAACATGAGGGATTGAGTTGGAGGAGGCAGATCGAGGGATAGAATAGTGAAAGAGGTGTCTTGGTGGGGGGCATTTTGGGGTCAAGTAGAAACCTGGTACAAGGGGAGCTCCAACGAATCTACAAGGATGACCCCAGCTAAGACTCCTAGCAATATAGTGGATAGGTAGCCTGAACTAGCCATTTCCTGTAATCAGATTGGTAACTACCCCAGTCATCATCAGAAAGCCTTCATCCAGTGACTGATGGAAACAGATGCAGAGATCCACAGCTAAGTACTGAGACAAACTCAGGGAATCCTGTTGAAGAGAGGGAGGGAGGATTGTACAAGACAGGGGAATCAAAGTCATCACAAGGGAACTCTCAGAAACAACTAACCTGGATCACAGGAGCTCAACTAACGCGGGATCATGGGAGACTTGCCCCTTCCCGAAGGAAGGCAGGGGAGGAGTGAATTTGGAGGGAAAGGGGAGGAGGGGATGATAGGAGAGGAGGGGGGGGAAACCGTGGTTGGGAAGTAAAATAAATATACAGATTTAATTAATAAATAATTGCTAAGACAAAATAAAGAGAATTCAATTTGACAATCTTCCTTATTTTAAAGCTCAGATACTTTTCTTTTTAAATGCAATCTTATTTGGGCTTTTTGTTCTCTGTTGGGGATTCACATTTGTTTCATTCACTGCTTTGTCTCCAAAGCCTAGACTACTACTGGGTGTGCAGATAATACACAGTCAATATTTAATGAAGTGTATTACGATACTGAAATAAAACTAGTGGTCATACTAGTAATTATCATGACAGTGTGGTATCTTTGATGAAAAGTACTAGGAAAGCTATCTACTAGGAAGGAGCAAAAAAGGATGTTTGCTCAAAAGGGTGGGAAATGGGCACATTGAGCCCAGGAGTGTGGATAGGGCATTTGATATAGTGGAGGTTCTTCAAATGAATACATTTGAGGTCTAAAGCAATATCAGGTACAGGGAGGATGCTTGCTAGAACTTCACTATACCAAGTGCTGTATTGTCAAAAGAGTAGGATTAAAGAAAATTAAGGCTAAGAGAGTATCTTAGTTGGGATTTGTATTGCTCTGATAAAACACATGACCAAAAGTAACTTGGGGGAAGGGTTTATTTCAGCTTAGAGCTTATCAATCCATCACTGAGGGAATCCAGGGCAGGAACTCAGAGCAGGTGCTTGGGAGCCAGGAACAGGAACAGAGGTTATGGAGAAGTAATGTTCCTGGCTTGCTCTGATGGCTTGCCTGTTTCTTATAGCACCTAGGACCACAGTCCAGGGGTGACACTTTCCATAGTGAGCTGGGCTGCCCCAAATTATTCATCAACCAAGGACAAGTATCACAGGCTTGTCCACAGACCAATCCTGTGGCTCCATTTTTTTTTTATTCAGTTAAGATTCCCTCTTCCAAAATGACTCTAGCTTGTGTCAAATTGACATAAAATGAACCAGCATGGATGAGTAATGAGTATCACTGTGTTCAGTGTTGTTTTGCAGCTAATACAATAACCAAAGAAAATTACATTGGCAACAATGTTGAAAATGCAAAGAATTTTCTTTCACTTATAATTATATGCCAGCATACTTTTGAAAAAGTGTGTTAAGCTGTCTGGAAATAGGATTAATATTTCTTAGAGTAGTGATGATTTGTTATAAACAACATTGAAAAATAATCTTATTTATTAAAACCAATTATGCATCTAAGACCTTATTTCACAAGGCAGGTGCTCAGATCTTCTGAAACCCAGAATGAGCAAGCACTTCATGAAGGACATATGAACATGAATATATGTGGATACCCTAAAATTGTTACTTGTCTTGTGTTGATGTGTTGTAGACAAAATACTTAAATAGTCTTAGTAAATAAGAAACACAGAGCCAAATGCAGAGGAAATAGCCAAAGAGATCAGAGCAATAACCATGACTAGCTTTAGCTTACCACCAGCAGTAGCTTCCCCAGAGAGAGAGTTTCTTCCTTTCTGATTTGTGTTTTTATTGCCTTTCTGTTCTGCTTTCTCATTGACTCTAAGCCCAGCCACAAGACTTCCTCATCACTGCCTGTCTATACAGACCTCCAGGTCTCTGTGGTTGGTACTGGGATTAAAGGATCATGTCACCATGCTTGGCTGTGTCCTTGACCACACAGAGACTCTGCCTGGCACGTGATCGGATTAAGGGCATGTGCTATCACCGCTTGACTCTGCTTATGGTTTTGACTTCTGATCTCCAGCCAACTTTATTAACATACAAATAAAATCACATTTCAGCACAAAAATACCACCATAATGTGTATTTGATTAAATCACAAGGAATATTGTAAATAAATTATGAGAATTTTTAAAATATTTAAAAATACAGTGTAATTTTGAGAGCAAAAAAATATGTGTGTATATGTCGTAAGGGTCCTTGCTGTCTCCTAGCCAGAATCTAAATCTGATGACTTAAAGTGCTTTTCTCTATTTTTCTTTTTTTTTTTTTTTTTTTTTGGTTTTTTCGAGACAGGGTTTCTCTGTGTAGCTTTGCGCCTTTCCTGGAACTCACTTGGTAGCCCAGGCTGGCCTCGAACTCACAGAGATCCTCCTGGCTCTGCCTCCCGAGTGCTGGGATTAAAGGCGTGCGCCACCACCGCCCGGCTTTCTATTTTTCTTGATAGTCATTGTGAGTGATTGGTTCTTCTTATTTTTTCTTGTGACTATTCTATTTAATCATTTAGTCTAAATTAGTTTCATCGATTGTCCATGCTATGCCAAAAATGACGTGCAACTTTTTACAGCACTGAGTTTTCCCATTCAAAAATGAGAAAACAAACATTGAGAATTTTACTACATATAACATGGAATTCTTGAATTCAGTTCATTGCCTTGAAGAACAAACCAAAAATCTGTTTGACTCCAAAGCATTTTCAGTGTATTTTATAAGAGAATATATAATCTTAACTAGTCAAGTGCATGTGGTAAAGAAGAGTCATGTAATTCCAACTATTAGCCTGATCTGATGGGCCATGTCACTTTCCATTCTTTTCTATTTTGCTTAAGGGAGCAGGAATAAATAGTGTATGAGAGAGTTTGGAGGGCTGTGGCCTCAGAAAGCCCCTTCACCTCCTTAATGCCCAGATTCCTTCTTTAAAATGATGAGATGGGATTGGAGTACCTCCACAGTCCATGCATTTTTACAGTCATGTGATTCTTTTTGAGAAATGGATTACGAAGCCCCTGCTTTTTGTTTTCTCTGAACGTTCATTTTATTTTCGCTCACACTTTAACATTTATACAAGCGGATGCCTTGCCTTCACCCCAGCTGCCCCATTCCTGCACTGAAGGGCATCTGGCTGTGGAATCCTGAGGCTGAAAAATGCTTCCTGCTGCCTTTGACTGTGGGTGGACTTCAAGCTCAGTGGGATCCCTCAGGCAGCCTGTGTAGCTTCTCTTTTGCAGAAAACAGGTCTGTTTGGGCTCACATTTCCTAACCTTCTTTTAAAAGCCTGAGTCACTGAAACAACCCCATATCTGTCTATAATAAGAACATGCGATTCATAGAAAATATTGAAATAAAATGAGGAACTTCAAATTAAATATAAAAGGTAATAAAGCCTTTTAATACTAAGCTTAGTTTTAATCCTCTATCAAAACATTTTAGACCTACTTTAAAAGGTGCCCTTTAGATCAGTTAAAGTTTAAATTAAAACCTCTCTTTTGGGTGGGCCTCTTTTAATTTATTTCTTTCAGGATTATGGTTTTGGCAGTCAAGTAATAGGTTTAAATCTAATTGAATCTGACCTTTCTTTAGCAACTGGCAGTTAAGATGCGCTTTTTAAAAATGATTTTTTTTGGTGTGGCTTGACTCTATAACATATTAATTCAGCCAAGTAAAATCTATAAATTAAATTGGCTTAAGTTATATTGTATACAACTAATCTACTAAGTTGACTGTGAAGCAAAAAGGTTAAAAAGTGCTTTTTTAAAATCATATTATGATAATGTCAAGTTGACTTGGAAAATTCATCCACTTATACTTATAGTCTGTGGTGTTAGTTACAAGGATATATTCCCTTTGTCTCTTTTTCTCTAATCAGAATATCATTGGTTAATATGTCACCAATATTCTTTATTTATTAATTTTTGTCTTTAAGATTTAATATTGTTTTTACATTTTAACATCTTTGTCCCTTAACATTTAAAGAAATCGTATAGCAAATACATACAATAAAGTGGAATGTTTGAATCTGACATAAGTAAAATGTACATTTCATATTTTTGTTATAAATTAAGTCTTTCATATGCTAACTAGTGACCCATTTCTTGGCCGCCTGGATGGACCCTTAGCTATTTAATTGTTTTTTATTTTAATTTATTTACTTCTTAAAAAACTTCATTATTTCTAGAGTGATTTGTAAATATTTGAGGAAGCAAACAAAGCAGGTTAAATGGCTGTATCGTGCTGCACAACAGTGCCCTCTACTGGTAAAGACGCAACCTACCGCAGACTTCAAAACAGTTCATTTGAAGTAATGTTTGAAAATGTGGGTGAAATTCTCAGACTTTTCCGAACTTTTGTAAAGTGCTTATTGTGAATATAATGGTAGGAAGGAATCACTAGAAATAAACGGATAAGTGAATGACTTCACTGAGGTCTGTGCCACTTTAATTTATTGATAATTATAAGTATTTGGTAAATATTAATCAAATATGACATATTTTAATATACTCTTTAATAATTCAATAAAGCAAGTATTTTATACACTATCAAACTTAATAAAAATTTTATACCTTCAATTTCAATAGGCTGTAGACTGTAAAATGCTCACTTTTTGTGCATCTACCTAGACTGTAAGTTTTCTATACATTAAACCAAGAGATGCATGCATTTCATTCTGTGTGGAATATAAAATAACATCTACAGTTGTAGATGTTAGATCTGTATTTATCAAAGGCATTTTGAAACATTAAAAAAGAGAAGGTATAGTTTGTAAATTATGAGGAAAACATATACCACATTGCCATGCTTTTCAGTACAGACTGAGAAAGCACCAGACATTTTTAGTTTATGTCAGTAAATTACAACAGATGGACCTTTATGTTGCCACCACCAGCAGCAGCATCCTGCAACTGTATCACTATCTCTGGTTCCCTTGTGGTGTTAGTGACCTCAGATTCTAATTCTTCTTGTCTTCTTTTCTGAGTCCTTTGTAACAGTGGTGTCTTCTGAGGAAACATAGCAACTCTTTGGTAACCCAAGATCCTTGCAAGCCTCTGTCTGTCTCTGTCTCTGTCTCAGTCTCCATCTCCTCTCTCTCTCTCTCTCTCTCTCTCTCTCTCTCTCTCTCTCTCTCTCTCTCTCTCTCTCTCTCTCTCTCTCATACACACACACACACACACACACACACACACACACACACACACACACACACCAAGCTCTAAGTCTGTACACATAGTTGTTGAAGTTTGCATCATTTTTAAAAGGCAATCTTTAATATAAAACAGTGGGCTTCTTGAAGGCACTTTCATACACACATAGTATCGTGTTCACCTCCGGTTCTGCCCTCGGCTGCTCCTGCTGCTCTGATCATTTCCTCCTTCCAGATTTTCGCCTTCTGCTTTTATATTGACTCTGGCTTCTGTGTGGGATTTTTATGATTTTTCTTCTGTATCTCTGGTGTATAATGTTGAGCTAACATGTGCGTTTGTAATTCCCAAAATGCTGTGTCTATTACTCTGGAACTTGTAACTTTGATTCAGATAATGTGGTCATTTTTTCTCCTGTTCTCTCTTTCTCCACCTCCATGGGGTTTGCTCTTAGGCCTCCTCACATTCACGAGGATTGTGGAAAGGAGATACAGAACCTGGGGCTGGGTCTCTCCACGGTTTATGAGTCATTGGAACTCGTATTTAAAACAATTTTCCTGACAATGCTGATGCTTTCAATACAGTGAACAAATTTTGGTCTGGACTGCCCTAGACTGATTCTCTAATTGTTCTACTTTTAATATCTAACTTTTACTAACTTTTATTTTACTATTATCTTTGATCGACCTTCTTTCCATCATATTTTTCTGGTTGGCTTACATTTCAAACCTTATCAGTGAGTTCTCTTCCAAGGATTCTGTCTAAAGCAGTGAGAAACAAAACAAAACAAAACAAAAAACAACAGAGACAGACAATGACACAAAGATGCACTGCAGTCTACAAGCCACACCTTCTCCTACTCTTTTCAGAGGGGTCCGAAGTTTTAAGTAATTAGTTATTTGCCTAGTGCCAGTCATTGCTTTCTTTCCCATTAGAATGTAAACTTTATAGCGGTGGGGTTTTTTTGTTTGTTTGTTTGGTTGGTTTTTGTTGTTGTTGTTTGGTTTCTTGTTTTTTGTTTTTTGGGTTTTTTTTTTTTGCTTCATTTTGTTCTCTAGTTCATTCCAAACTTCCCTAATATTATTTGAAAAATACTGACTCATCCAATATTTACTTTTAGCAGTACTTATATTCACATGATGACCTGCAACTTCCTGTGTAGCTGGGGAGGATTTTGACGCATTGTGTGTGAGAAAAGATCTCACTGTATAGTCAGCCCTAGCTGGCTATAGACCAGGCTATCCTGGAACTCACAGAACTCTATCTGTCTCTGTGCTTCAATTAAAGGAGTGTGATACTGTGCCTGTATACTGGATTTGATTTTCTTGCCTCAGTACCTCTTGAGTACTAGGATTACAGGCGTAATATGCTTTATGTTATGCTGGGGGTTAATCCCAGGGTTTGTGCATGCTGGGAAAACTCTCTACAAACTGAGCTTCATATTCAGCCTGGATGATCATTCTTGATGAATCTTTTCAACTTTATCCTTCTAATATTCCTATTCCTTTTCAAATTGCCTAAATTGTATTTTTAATATCTATGTGTTCTCTTGTTTTCTAAGTGATTTTTTTCATTATTCTGTTTGTATTATGGGTAGAATATATTGATCTTAATGTTTGTCTTAATTACTTTTCTGTTCCTATGAAGAAACTAAGGCAATTTGTAAAAGAAAGCATTTGGGTGGCAGCGTCGGGGGTCAGGAGTCGGGGAACTTGCTTACAGTTTCAGAAGATTAGTCATGACCATCATGGCAGGGAGCATGCCGGCAGGCAAGTAGGTCTGGCATGGCGCTGATGGTTTCTCTTTTCGTTTTTGTAAATCCCATTGGATGGTGCTCTTTGAATCCAGATGAGCTTTCCCCTCTCTGTTCATCCCCTTGGACCTCACAGATGCAAACAGAGGTGTGCTTTCTCCACTCTAAGGTGAATATACATGGAGCTAAGGTGACAATGATGATTAACCATCACAGTTCACTTGGGTTAGTGTGGGAGTCGTCCCGGAGGAACACAGTAAATGGGAAGATGATGGTTCTGGGTGAAGCCCTGGCCTCAGCTACAGCTCAAGGAAAGCTCTGAACATCCCATCTTTCCAGGACTGTACTCATCCCCAACCAAAGGAGCTGAGCTGCTGCTTGTTTGTTTTTGCCTTTGTACTGAATAAAGCACAAATTGAAGTGCGTTGTCTGAGGGGCGTGGTGATTTAGGCAGTGGAGAAAAATCTCTGACATGCTTAATATCTCTCAGAACTGGTAAGGTGTTGTCATTGTCCAGAGAGAAAATTCTGAAGATGCTGAGAAGCAACAAGTCTGTGGAAGCTGGAGGATGGGTCTGTGAGCTGGTCCACTGGATCCCAGGAGAACTGTGTAGGCACCAGCTCTATTCGCAAACCAGCCGCTCACTCACAGATAACCAAGGAATGTCACATCTCATACCACATTGCTATTTCTTCTTTTAATCTGTTATTCAGTTTCTCTTTAAGGTGATTTTACAATGAATGAACAACAATATTAATATTCATGTTTTTTCAGAAAAGTCAGATAAAGACCAAGGCTATGTGACTTTCTGACACTTCCACACTCTAAATCTAGAGCTCATTCTAGTACCCTACATCATGTTTGAGTTTCTCAAAACCTTTATACAAAACACTGGGGTGCACATGTATAAGTGACATGTATTTAATTTAGGAATTATTACTTTTAAATTTTGCAAATTAAGAGGAATTATAGGAAGTAAAACCTTTTCAGTCATAAAATTATCAAGCTTGTGCATGTATATATGTGTGTGTGTGTGTGTGTGTCTATGTATTTATATATGTGTAGATGTATGTGTCTGTGTGTATAAGTGTATGTATGTGTATGTATATGTGTGTATACATATGTATGTGTCTATGTGGGTATGGATGTGTGTGTGTGTGTGTGTGTGTGTCTGTGTGTGTGTGTGCGTGCGCACACGCGTGTGCGCCTTCCTCTGCTTTGTAACCCTGTGCTGGTCTTGAACTCACTATGTAGTCCAGGTTGGCCTCTGATCCCCTGACTCAGTGTGCAGGGATTGAGGGTGTGAGGCACTATGCCAGGCGCTAAATGTATTTCTTAATTATGGAAGGAAAAGTTAAGTAGAAAGGCCCACATTAAGATGCCCTTGGTTAAATTCCACTGGTTTAAGTAAAGCTCTTGGAAAGAAGCTTTAAAAGGTTCCCAGAGTACTGATTGGCATGAATTTATTTAGAACATTTTTGGAGTTTGTCTTAGTTAGGGTTTCTATTGCTGTGAAGAGACACAATGATCACAGCAACTCTTATAAAGAAAACATTTAATTGGGGTGGCTTACAGTTTCAGAGGTTCAGTCCATTATCATCATGATGAGGAGCATGACAGCATGCAGACAGATGTGGTGCTGGAGGAGTGGCTGAGAGTCCTACATCTTTCAGGCAACAAGAAGTTAGCTGACATTGCATGTTATCCTGAGCATAGAAAACCTCAAAGCCCCTCCACCCCCTCCCTTCAACAAGGCCATCCCCACTCCAACAAAGTTCACCTCCTAACAGTGCCACTCACTATGATGAAATTATGGGGGCTAATTACATTCAAACTACCACATTTCACTTCCTGGCCCCCATAACCTTGTAACAACATCATAATGCAAAATGCATTTAGTACAACTTCAAAAGTCCCTATAGTCTATCATAGTCTCAACAATGTTTTAAAGTCAAAAGTCCAAAATTTCTGAAATTCATGCAATCTGTTAACTGTAATCATCTGTAAAAATCAAAATCAAACAGCAGATCACATACTTCCAACATATATTGGCACAGGATATACATTACCTTTCCAAAACACAGGGAGGGGAGCATAGTGAGGAAATCTTGGACCAAAGCTAGACTGAAAACCAGTTGGGCATCTCCATGTCTGATGTCAAAATGCTCTCTTCAGGTCTCCAATTCCATTTTGCTTTGTTGACTGCAACACTCTTCTTTCTCTTGGTCTGGTTCTGCTACCTGTTAGCAGCTCTCCTTAGCAGGTATCCCATGACTCTGGCATCTCTAACATCTTTTGTTTTCCAAGGCAGTCCAGGCTTCAAGTAAAATACTTAGGTAAAATATGTTTTAAAAAATACTTTGAAAACTAGGAATTGTAAATGCTCAAATGATGTATTTTTGTGTGTTGTACACAAATTGAGTAACAGTTGCTCCCCTTAATTAGGATTTGTGTTTGAATTTCTGCCTAACTTTCTCATATGCCGAGTAGTGCCTTCAGGTAGATCAATGATGGGGCTTAGTGAAGCCTGTTTCTAATGAATGCTCATGTTCAGTTTCTTGGCAGTACAGAAGTGGAGCAGCCAAAGGGAACAGAAGTTGTGAGAGATGCTGTGAGGAAGCTGAAGGTAAGTAAAGATCTCAGAAAAAATGGCTAGTATATTGGTCTCTTGTCATCAGCAGATTGACTGACGTCCAAAACATGGATAACTGTGGTAGGTATAGCTCCACTGTCTTTAAATTACACTTAAATAACTACCATCTGTTCAAAGAGACATTTTAAAGTATAAACACATTCATACAGTTATTTTGCTGTACATACTATATTTTTATAAAGCATAATTTCTTACAGTCTCTAAAAGCTTTTAAGGCCAGAGTATTTATATTCAGTGGTCAGCTTTATATTTCTTGGATAATATGAACCCATGCTCTAACTCAAAACTGGTAGAAGCAAAATAGAAATTTCTGACAGTTAAAGTATCATATATACCAGTTGAAAATATGGTTAGAGTTGATTACACAGCAGAATTTTGTAGTGCTGCTATACATTAAGGATACCCCAATCATCCATGTCAATCAGCAGTTTTAGGGGAGAATGTGTAACTTAGGGAGCAGAAGAAAATATTGATTGAACAGCCTAAGTAATATATTTCTGGAGAAAAAAATTGTTCAACTTCACGAACTCTTGTTCAGCAAATTTCTTAATAAAATTAGCATTACATACCACAAACATATTTATATAATAGCCCACCTCTTAAAAGTCAGCCTCACTGAGATTTCATTTGGAAAAATTCCTTCATGCATCTTCATGTTGTAAGAGGATCTACAGACCACTACTTTATTTGCAAAGTTAACTTTTCTTCTCTTTGGTTGCTCTCACATTTTGGTGGGTGTAGGACAACCCTTCTGTGATCTTGGTTCTAGATCATATGCTCATTCCACAGGAATATTAGGCCCCGTGGTTTGTTCCAGGCAGAATCATGAACATTCAAAATTACTACTGTGGTTTTGAGAAGGTCAAATGAAGTATATGCAAAGTTTAAATTGAAGGAAAAGATCAGAATGAGATTTGTACTACAGATAAAGAAATAAAGTGGACTATTTAGTCCTGTAAGTAAACATTCTGTGGGGTCCCAAAATAATATCACTCACATTTTGGAAAATGCTCTCTTTAGCCATTTCTTTCCACTATTCGTTAGATGATGATTCATGCTATTCTTCGTCTGAGCAACATTTTTAATCACTAATAGAGGGTTTTATTTAAAGACCTTGTAGTTTGTGGCAACACTTAAAATATGATTGTATTTAATTCTTTTAATAGTGGTCCAAATCCTGGGTTGAGCACAACTTTACTGCAACCAGAACATATCTTAAAAGAACGGTGATGTTGACAATATTTCTTTATACCCTGTGAATTCTTCATTCAGTATCTCAAATATGAAACTAAAATTATTCAATTGTATTATGACTATGCCAAAGAGATATTTGAACTTAAACGGCTTCTAAAACTATGACTAGTTTATATGCATTTTGTCAGGTTTTATATGGCTTCTCTATATAGTTTCATACTTAGAAATGAAGTCTTATTGGGGAATATAATGGACAATAACAAGACAATTAAAATGTATACTTAATGGACAGTAGCTTTTATTAAATGTGTATCTTTCACAATTAATATGTATTTCATAAATAAATTATATTGGTTGAAAAATTTGTTTCTCGGGAGAATGAATGTATACAGGAGAGAATCTTGCACTAGTGGACATGAGTAAGACGATGGTTTTTATATAAGTTTGTTGTAATTGCTTCTTTTATGTTGTGTCAGAGGTCAGAAGCTATGATAAAATGTATCAATACTTATTACACATATTTTTAGTTTTGCTATCATATAGATATGGCCATAGGGTGGCGCTGTGGCTCCATTAGAAATAGAAACTACGAAATGTCCCTGACCCCATTTTGATTTTTTTGCTTATGTTTCCCACACAAGTGTGTCCTGACTCTTTTAGTAAATACATTGTAATGTTGTGCTCAGATTTTTTTCCTCATGTAGTTAAAAATGTTATTTATATTTACTCTCTTTTCTAAGTTTGCATTTTAAAATGTATTGGCTTCTGACATTGGGTAAGGATTAGAAATATAAGCATAATACCGGCTGATGGAACTCTTAAAGAATTTTCAGTTATGTTATTTTTATACTCCTGTACTTCATGACATCTGCTTTATTTTTAACAAAATGTTTCTAACGATTTGGTTATTCACTATTTTGTGACTATAGAGAATTCGTTGTTTATAAACTTCAAAGTATTAACTTGTGTAAGAATGAAAATACTTTCATATTCTGTTTGTCAAAACAGCATGTCATTTTTATATTTCTTAATTATGCTTTAGTCTGATATTTAAAAAGGAGTAAGTATCTAAAAGTATGATACTATAAAACTCAGAGCTGTTATCATTATGAATTTTATTTTCAGAAGGGGTCTGTTTCAACACAATCAGCTCAAACACCTGGACTTAATGTGTGTTCACAATTTGTTATATCTTAATATCAATACACACTGGGACATAGATATTAACTCAACAGCCTCCCTGAGACATACATGAGCAGAGAAAATGTCTTTTGGCCCCAGTTTGAAAGGACTATCTCCTAGTTAAAGAGGTTCTGTTCAAATATGTGAAACTGCTTCAATGTAATACAGCCTTGGGAGTCACTGTCAAGACATGGTCACCAGCCTGCATCTTCATCGTTGGATTTCACTCTGTGTAACATAACTCTGTTATGTCTTCACAGTCTTTTTTCTTCAATTGACCAATTATTATGTAGAACTTTGTTATATACAAACAGCATGATTATTAGGAATGTTTTAGCAGTTTAAGTGTAAGAAACACAAAGTGGCATAAAAGTGCTAAATAATTTACAGATGATGTGATAGTATACATAAGGGATCCTGAAAATTCTACTAGGGAACTCCTAAAGCTGATAAACACCTTTATCGAAGTAGATGCATACAAGATTAACTAAAAAAAAATAATAGTGGCTAGACTGATAAAGATATCAGGGAAACAACACCTTTCATAATAGCCTAATAGCCTCAAATAATATAAAATATCTTGGGGGTAACTCCAGTAAGTGAAAGACTTGTGTGATAAACACTTCAAATCTTTGAAGAAAGAATCTGAAGAAGGTATCAGAAGATGGAAAGATCTCTTATGTTAATGGATCGGTAGGATTAACAGACTAAAAATGGCCACCCTATCAAAAAGCAATGTGCAGATTCACGATTGATCCTACCACAAGGACATTTGTTCAACAATGTTCACTGCAACTTTATTCATAATAGCCAGAAACTAAAAACAACACAGATTTCGCTCAACAGAAGAGCAGATAAAGAAAATGTGGTACATTTATACAATGAAGTATTATTCACCTGTTTAAAAAAAAATGACTTAATGAAATTTGCATGCAAATGGATAAAACTAGAAGAAAAATCATCCTAATTGAGGTAACCCAGATTCAGAAAAACAGATATGGTATATATTCACTATTGAGTGGATATTAGCCATAAAATAAATGATAACCAAGCTACAATCTTTAGACCCAGAGAGGTTAGGTAAAGAGGAAGGGTCTGGGGGACACGGGGATCTCCTTGGGAGGAGGAAATGGAATAGATTTTATGGTCAGACTGGGGGTAGGTGGGAACAGGAGTCGGGGATCAGGTTGGGATAGGTAGAGTAGAAAAAGAAAGTGCAAGGAGAGATGACTGAAATTGGAGAGCATTTGGTGGTAGTGTGGAAACCTACTACAGTGGAAACTTCCTGGACTATATGAAGGTGATCCTAATATGAACTCCTAGTAATGGGGTGTATGGAGTTTCAACTGGCCATCTCTTGTAGTCAAGCAAGGCATCCAGTGGCCAGACTAGATTGCATTCAATTGAGTTGTTGACTGAAAGGGGTCCCATGGAAATCCCTAAACAACCCAGGCTGTTGCAAACATAAAGGGTTGCTGTCTACAAACTGACAACAAGACCCCATTGCCAAGGACAGCACCTGTGTTCCTCAATGAACTTGAAGATGTCCGAGCGGTGCCCACATGGAGCCCTCACCTGTATGTTCTAGTCTCTCTGCTCTGGGAAGGTACTCTGTAGGCTACAGAAAAAGAAACATGGACACCAATCCAGCCACAAAACCTCTCCACTACAATGGTGGCTCAGAACTTATGGGAGGAGCCATCAAATGTCGGATTTGACTTAAGCCCCCTCAATGAGACGGAACCCATACCTGAGACTTCTTGGGTGACCAAGAACCAGAGAGTAGATAGCCCAGAGATACCTAGGGTTAAACCAAACTCTACTGGTCTAAAAAAAATTCAATAAAATGATTCCTAATGATATTCTGCTACACTAGTAGATCAGTGCCTTATCCAGTCATCATCAGAGAGGCTTACTCCAGCAGCAGAAGGGAACAGATGCCAAGACCCACAGCCAAAATCTCCATCAAATCCTTCCCCTCAGATCTCAGGGAATACCACTGAAGAAGAGATGAAAAGATTGTAAGAACCAGAGGAGATGGAGGACACAAGGAGAACAAGGCCCTCTGCATCAACTAAGCAAGGCTCATATGGGCTCTCAGAGACTGAAGCAGCAGCCTGGGGCCTGCACGAGTCAGCACCAGATCCTCTACATGTGTGCTGTAGCATTAGCTTAGTATTTTTATGGGACTCCTGACAGTGAGAACGAGTGGATCTCTGATTCTTGTGCCTGCTCTTAGGACTCTTTTCCTCCCATTGGGTTGCTGTGTCCAACTTCAATGTGATAGTTCCAGCTTGATTGTACTATCTTTCATTTTGTCATATTTGGTTGTTATCTCTTAGAAACCTGTTCTTTTCTAATGAGAGACAGAAAGGGAGTGGATCTGGAGCAGAGGGTAGGTGGGGAGGAATTGGGAGGAGTAGAGGGAGGGGAACTATAATCAGGATGTATTGTATGAGAAAAAATTATTTTCAATAAAGGTAAAAATACACATAAAGTAGCATAGAATTGCCAAATTAATAGGACCAAAGTATTAAATTAATTTTCTTGCCCACTAACATATTGTAATGGAGTTAGATTTCACTTTTCAAAATGTCCTTTGAGAGATGTATGGAAATTGCGTAAGGACAGCATCAAAGTCAATGCTCTTTAAATTTTCATTGCAAGCTCTAAATAGCAGTGACACATGTTTAACTAACTTTATAATTTCAAATAGCATTTCATTTTTTCATCATGTTATTGGTACAAAGCCTGTGTTTTGATGCTGTATTATAATGGTGTATAGAATGCTTAGGTTTCACATCCTTTGAACCTTTTTATTAGATTGTTCAAGTTACCAGGATAGATCATTCCATCTATGTAGATCTATAAAGGAAGGAATTCAGAAGAAAAATTGAGAGAGACATTTGTTAATGAGACTGTTCAAGTAGTTACAGTAAAATAATAAGTAAGAAAGAATGTAGCCAAGGATAAGAGAGCATCGTGTCATGCACTGTCTCTCATCACTCCTGAGTGAGAATAATTTTGGAACACCATTAAGAAGTCCACAAGTAAGAAAATCAAGCAGAATTAAGATGGGAGCCTGCAAAGTCGTGTGAGCAGTGACCTTTACTTTTAGAAGAAAAAAAAAGCAGAGAGGCAGTAATTATCAAATTATTTAAGATATAAAACTGAGTGAGTCTAATTCTAGATACCAGACTTTTGCAAATATTTTTCAGCAATCATGTCACAAAACTGATGGGAACCTTGATATACATAAAAATGAATCAAAACCTTTTTATGTTTTAAATGTAGAAAATGTGATGTTAAGTTGGGCGGCAGTGGCCCACGCCTTTAATCCCAGCACTCGGGAGGCAGAGCCAGGCGGATCTCTGTGAGTTCAAAGCCAGCCTGGTCTACAGAGTGAGCTCCAAGACAGCCACCAAAATTACACAGAGAAACCCTGTCTCGAACAAAATAAAACAAAACAAAAAAACAAAAAGAAAATGTGATGTTACAGGAAGTGGTCTGAGTGCAAGGGGGCAAGTGTGGCTTTCAGGCTGCTTGTTACCAGCTCGTTTCATACCTAGGGTGTTTAAGGACATTAGGAAATGGAGTTTGGGTTGGATGAGAACTGAGAACTCAAGGTTCTTTTAGCACTGTTAACTTCGTCTTGACATGAAGTAGGGGAGGGATGCCAGAGGCTTACACCAGCTGGATAGCTCTTTTTCTTGTCTGAACATCCTCCCTTTCCTGGGGCTCTCCCTTTTCCAGCTCTCCTCCGTGTGTGTGTGTGTGTGTGTGTGTGTGTGTGTGTGTGTGTGTGTGTGTGTGTGTGTATGCATGTGTAACATCAACACTCTTTCCTCTCTTCATTTCTCCCATTTATTTTTTTCTTTCTAAACAGAGAAGTTTTAAATTACTGACTGTAGCAAGAGTTTCATAAAATACAAGGTTACATGATTCTTGTCCAAGGTCACAGGAATTGTTGTTTCCAGATGGTGAAAAGTCCTTGGAAGCCATGGCATGGCCCTGCAAGCAGCACAAGGTGGCTTTTCTCAGGTGGCCTCTGTAGGTACAGAACACTGAACAATTGGTACTTTAATACTTCGTGCATGGAAATCTCAGAATTGCTTAATTATGCTAAGTCAAAAGGATAGTAGAATTGGAAAAGAAAGCTAATACACATTCTTTGAGGGAGAGCTGGGATAACTTTTGGATTGCATGGAAGCAAAACACGTTTCTTAAAGACCTAAAAGTATTTGGCACACTTTGGATGTCATGTGTACACTGTAAGGCTTCTAGAGACAAAAGAAAAAATAATAACTAAGCAGCTTATGTTCAAAGGAATGCAGGAAAGAGCAGGCTGAAAAATTATGCCACCCAAAGTGGAGTAAAACAAATAGCACCAGCTGGGATTCGAAGGCAGACACTTCAAGGCACTCCTGTAGGCATTAATTACGTTCCTCTCTGTGGTAGTGCAAAGACGTGAAATAAGAAGGCTTTGAACACTCTGCCCTGGGAACAACTATACCATGCATGCTCACATCTGCCCTAAATTAGAGTGAATTGCACAATGCAAATAAATAGGACACACAAGAGCCCTGGAGCCCTGCCCAACCTCACATCTGATCTATTTGAATCAAGTTCAGAGGACTTTCCATATGCTGAAAATGAGTTGTGGAAGCTCTGGGAATGGGGTGAGCAATCCTACTACTTTAAAAGTCTCCTTTTTCTTTTTTAAAAAAGTCATATGGAGGGAAGGAGATAAGAATAGGGGGTCAGAGGGGTTGCCAGCTGAAACCAGAACATCCAGTGAACTAAAGAAAGAGGGAGTTGGACAGAAACTGGGACACCCAGTGAACTGTGGACTCAGGTAAGTAAGTAGCAAATAGACTAAAGAGGATTACAAAATAGTGCCCAGGACACACTGATTCTAATAGCACATATATGCTGTATGTGTGTGCATAGGTAAACATTTGTGTGTATAATATTAAATTTTTATAAACATGTCCACTGTTTAATATTTCAAATTCAATTGGAATCTTATTTTTCATCCAGTAAATCTGGAGAAGCTGGGGAGAGATAGGCAGAAACTTCCTCTGACTGAGAGCACAACCGCTTTGATTTTCTTTTAGATTTTACAAAGATCCTAACAGATGTATACATGTGCTTTAAATGAGTGGCAAGACATAACACCACACCTATGAAAGTAGTGAGAAACCATTGTGTCTCCAAGATGCTGGCTGTGTTTATGATTCCAAAGCACATGTGACTCCACAGAGGAGTCATTCATGTGTAAAATGACTGGAGCTCTTAGCTTTGGTTCAGATGTGTCAGTTGGTGTCATCTTTTTGGTTTGGATGAAAACACGGTGTACACAACTAGGTAGGTGTCACTCAACAGCAGATGAGCAGCAAATTCTGAGAACGTATTAAAATAAAATTATCTCAAAATGAAGTAATCTCTACCTACCATCCCACATGCTTTCTTTGCTGGTTGGTACACATTCAGCCTTTTAATTATCATGTCAAAAATGTCTGAAAATCAAGGTTTTGGTGTTTTTCTGGGGGGCAGGTTGTTGTTGTATAATTATTAGGATCAGCGAGGCATGGTGGCTCGTACCTGTAATCAGAGCACTTGAGAGGGCCAAAGCAGTGGATTTGAGCCCAGCCTGGATCTACATAATTATTCTAGGCTGGCATGGAATATAGAAGAAGAGCTTGTCTCAAAAAGAAAAGTCAAGCAAATGAACAAAAACCAAAGGAAAAAGAAAAAGTAAGTCACTGCAAATGAATCTGAATTACAATGGCCTGGCAGACAGAGAGGGTTACTGAGCAAAACTGTTTCTATGAGATGCTTTGTAATGGGCAACACCTGAATTTATGAATGTCTATTATGGACACAAACTCCAAATGTACATTTATGCTCATTTTCCACAGGAACAGAACCATAACTTTGTGAATTTCTTTGTCATTTGTAGTTTGCAAGACACATCAAGAAATCTGAAGGCCAGAAGATTCCTAAAGTTGAATTGCAAATATCAATTTACGGAGTAAAAATTCTTGAACCCAAAACAAAGGTAAGGCTTGTTTGTGAGAGTTGTGCTGCCCTAGTCTTCAGCCAGTGACAATTACATCTATTTTCATGGATTTTTAAAATTTGTTACCAACTTTTAATGTTTGGTTCTTAGTGATGTATTTAAATGTATGTAGGAATTTGGGAAAGGGAACAACTTTTAGAATCCTGGAGCATCTATTCTATAGCCTATGCCCCACACATAATAACATATAAAGTATGTTCAGTACTGGTAGTGCCTGTATTTAGAGATTTCTATTCACATTATGTTCAAGATGCATATAGTACAGTTTGCTGGGTACAAAAAAAGACAAAAGCTGTGCAGTGTGTTAAAAAGTCCTTTCTTGGCCGGGTGGTGGTGGTGGTGCACGCCTTTAATCCCAGCACTCGGGAGGATCCTTGTGAGTTTGAGACCAGCCTGGGCTACCAAGTGAGTTCCAGGAAAGGCGCAAAGCTACACAGAGAAACCCTGTCTCGAAAAACCAAAAAAAAAAGTCCTTTCTTGTACATACAACTGATGTGTATAAGTTTTCTACGGCAGCTATGACAAAACGCCAAAGGCTGGATAACTTAAATAATAACAACTTATTTCCTTTGTAGTCATGAGCCTAGAATCTCAGTATCCATCTGTCCACAGACTCAGTCTCCTCCCTTGGCACAGCTGGCTGCTGCTGTATCTTCACATGTACACACACTTCAGAGTCTTTGTATGTCTGGGTTTTATTTGTTAGTTTTGTTTCTAATAAGGACACCAGATTGAATTAAGGATCATACAATGCCTTAATATGAACTGAATTTCCTATATAAATGCCTTATCTCCAATTAAAAGCAAACCTTAAGCAGTTCCATGTTTGTATCAACATATATTAATTATACACAATAATGGGTTTCATTATAATACTGTCATATGTATATATAATGTATTTTGATCATAGTTATTGCAATTGCCTTTTCTTGTTTTCTTCTACTCCCAATAGTTCCCTTTCTCTGCCCCCAATCAGCCCCCTTCCACTTCCTTCTTCTTTTTTTTCCCCCAATGAGTTTTATTAGTATTGCTTATAGGAACATGGTGAAGGGCTATTCACTTTATCATTTGCTCTCCCCCTGAAGAAAAGGTCTCTCCCTTTACCATAGACTCACTATAGATTCTGTTGAAGTGGTGAGAATTTGTGTTTCTCTTCCACTGCTCACAAGATTTGTGTTAGAACCAATCTTGGATAAGTCTTGTGTGGGTAATTACAGCTGCATTGAGTTCAGAATGCACCAGGCATGTCATACCCAGAAGCCGGTATCCCACATCTCTCCATCCCTTTCTATGGCTCTTACATCCCCTCATCTTCTGTGAGAACCCTGAGTCCTGGAAGGAGTGATAGAGATGTGTAACTTTCAGATGAGTACTCAGCAATTACTTTTCCTCATCATTTCAGCAATCACGAGTCCATGCCGCTACCACTGACCTGCAAAAGGAAGTTTTTATGGCCCAAATTGACAACACTAATCTATGGACATATAAATGTAGTTATTTAGGAGGTAGTTTGGTGACACATTATGTCCATTTGGTAAACAACAGCAGTGATTTCCTTACTAGGACTTAGGACTTCTATGTCTATGGGCTTTGACCAGGTCTACAGTGCCAGACAGGAATTCTCTCCTCTGATGCAGACTTCAAATTCAATCAGAAAGTGGTTGGTTGTCCCTATGATAGAGACTTGCCACAGTTGTACCAGTGGGCTCATCTTGCCTGTCCAGTTGATAGTATAGCATGCAAGGACTGGACTTAGTAAGACTGCATTGCAGTTCTTCCTCAGCAGCCTACATAGCACCTCCTGGCACTGTGAGAGCAAACCAATAGGAAGAAAGCTCCTGGCGAGGTCCAACTTGATTTTTCCATGTCCCGTGGCTGACACTTATGGCATTTTCAGGAACAGGGTTTTGCCATCTAGTTCTGTTGGACAGCAAACAACAGTGGCAATAATATTTTTATCTGGGCTCCTCGGGGGAATCCTTGATCAATAACTCACAGGAGGTAACCTACCTCTCTGACATAGGGATTTTCATTTAACAACTTAGGCTTCCCAGGAGCAGCTTTATCTTATTTATGCAGGGTCCTTCCATTTAAACTCATTGTTTTTATATTTTATACTTTTAACCTGTCTTACCAATTATCGGTCTTCCTTAGGGTTTTTTCATATATTGTTAGTTTTAGTTGATCTTCTCCCCTGAGCCCCTAGTTTTAGTTGATCTTCTCCCCTGACCCCCTAGTTTCTTCCATCTCTTTACCACCCTCCCTATTCAGTCCTTGCACCCCAATAGTAAGTCTTTAAGTCAAACAGTACTTAGGAGCACCCACCAGCATGAGCAATGAGGCTTAAAAGTCAAATATAAAAATGGTAGGGAGATTTTTAATTGGCTACAGCTGGATGTCTGCCTTATTTAGACATGGTGCAATGAGCTGGCTGCCGGTGATTGGTTAAAACCCAGCTGTATGTAATTGGCTGAAGCTGCACTGTTTGTATTATGTCAAGTTAGGCCATTTACGAACTCTTGGCTTGTAGTTTGTTAGGCAAGAAACGAAACAGGCAAGCAGCAAAAAAACTAGTGAGTTCCTGCTTATTTCATTAAACATTTCTGATACAATTATAGTTTACCATATTGGGAATGAGTTCTTTGGGCAGAAGAAAATGAGGTCTAAGGCCCGACATTGTCTACAGAATCCTAAACTTATTTTTAAAATTTATTTTATTTATGTGAATGGGTGGTTTGCCAGCATGTGTATCTACAGCACCACCTGCATGCATGGTGCTGACAGAGGCCAGAAAGGGCATTAGGTCCCCTAAAACTGGAGTTACATATGGTGCTGAGAATTAGACTCTGGTCCTCTGGAAGAGCATTCGGTGTCTTAACTGCCATCTATCCAGACCCAGAATCCTAATCCTTTCATGTATTTGTAAATAGTTGAGGGATCTTGACATGGATACACACGTGGTTCCTTTTCCTAGATCCATTGTTATAGAATGATGGTGTCCTTCAAATTCAAGGCCTGAATTTGAAACTTGTTAATGCACCTTGTAGTGATTTCCTATTGTACACCCACCCCCAGTTAAACAATAAATAAAGACCTGAAGCCCTTAGTTACATCTGTTCCAATATAACTGCTGCTGAAAACAAAGAAGTGAAGTGATGGAGAGTGAGAGTGTCATTACAG
This sequence comes from Peromyscus maniculatus bairdii, assembly GCF_049852395.1. NCBI lineage: Eukaryota > Metazoa > Chordata > Mammalia > Rodentia > Cricetidae > Peromyscus > Peromyscus maniculatus. Next base: position 67,179,708 of record NC_134864.1, on the reverse strand, counting down.
GCCACCATATATGTAGATTGCTTAGATACGAGATAATTAAAAGTGAGGCTCATTTCCCAAATGGGTGGCTAGGCTGAGAAAAACTCGTCAGGTATATGACATGTGCAAAAAGGACAATCGACCAAGAGAGTAACAAGTACAGGGCAGCACTATAGTGTACACCTCACTTGTATCCTGTAATCAGCTTAGTTCCTAACAGTGTACACTTAGCATGCATGATCCAAATGTTTCATTGTTCTATACTTAAAATATTTAGACAATACAAGTACAATTAAATAGAGTGTGTACAGATAATTTCTTTAGTCTTTTCAATTGAATAATGTCATATCTTCAAAAAAGTACAATATATAAAGACTTAAGACAATCCATGTTGGTCCCACTTAATAAATAAGTATGAGGGATCTGTCGCCATGTGAGACTGAGGAAGGATACGTGTGGACCAGTGTCACCAGTAGTAGTTGAGAAGACTGTGAATTACAAATTTTTATTTAACCTGTTGTGTGCTGCATGATTTTAATCTGCCTTTTATAAGACAGTATTTCTGTAAATGAACAATAGGAAAAAGTTCTCTAAAGGATTCCAACAAATAGTTCAGACATCTCTTTCTTCTCTCTTGGCTTTTTGACCATTTGGTGAAATACTTCTTATTAATCCCAGTAAGCAGTATCTTCCTGTAGATGAATGGTCTTGTTAAATAAGAAACACAGAGCCAATTTAGAGATGAAAGCCCAAGAGGTCACAGCTAAAAACCTTACCCTTCACTGCTGCTGTTGTCCTCTTCAGCAAGAGACCTACTTCCTGTCTGCTTGTCTTTTTTATAGACTTTCTATTCTGCCTTCTCATTGGTTGTAAACCCAACCACATGACCTCCTCGTCACTGCCTGTCTGTATAGACCTCCAGGTCTTCTATGGTTGGTATTGAGATTAAAGGTGTGTGCTACCACTGCCTATCCTAAGTATCTAGTGGCTTTCTGTTCTCTGACCCCAGATAAGTTTATTAGGGTGCACAATATTTTGGGGAACACAATACCACCACATCTTCCAGTTGGTCCCAGCTGCTTCACTAGGTTTTGATATTTTACCTGGGAATTCAGAGTCATTTTTCCTTTAATTTTTAAATATGACAATAGAATTACAAAAAAAAAAACAAATTTAAAAGGACAGGGAAAGAAGAGAGAAAAGAGAGGAGGTGCTAATAGGTGATTATTGTCCAGCAAAAACAAAAAAAAAATACTCTGAATAGACTATGAAATCGATTTTAGTGTAGAACAAGCCTGTAATTTGTGAAAATCAGAGTAAAGGCAAGAGAGGCAAGAGGTTGAATGATGTTCACCTGTGTTCTTCTTGTAACTAGATAACCCTGTTTTCAGATTTCTGCCAGTTAATGCTTCTCATTGCCAGCTTGTCAATCTGTCATTCTGTCTCCTAAACTGTTCTTGTCAAAGTCTATGTTTTCATGAGTAAACTCCATCAGTAAAATGTTGGTGCAACAGGATTTGATGGAACACCACTAGTGAATTAACTTTTGATCATTCCTGACAGCCTTACTCAGATCAATAATATTAGTGTCCATCCTTGTCCCAGACCTTCAGCTCCCTCTGCTGAACAGCATTCTTACAAATGGACTGTTGTATGCTCTCCTCAAAAGTGTTCATGTACAGGAAGACTAGACTGTGTGCATGTACAGGAAGACTTGACTGTGTGCATGTACATGAACACTTGACTGTGTGCATGTATAGGTAGACTTGACTGTGCATGTGTACAGGAAGACTTGACTGTGTGCATGTACAGGAAGAATTGACCGTGTGCATGTGCAGGAAGACTTGACTGTGCATGTACAGGAAGACTTGAGTGTGTGCATGTGCAGAAAGGCTTGACTGTGTGCATATCAGGAAGACTTGACTGTGTACATGTGCAGGAAGACTTGACTGTGTGCATATCAGGAAGACTTGACTGTGTGCATATCAGGAAGACTAGACTGTGTGCATATACAGGAAGGCTTGACTGTGTGCATGTACAGGAAGACTTGACTGTGAATGTACAGGAAAACTTGACTGTGTGCATGTACATGAAGACTTGACTGTGTGTATATCGGGAAGACTTGACTGTGTGTATGTACATGAAGACTTGACTGTGTGCATGTGCAGGAAGACTAGACTGTGTGCATATACAGGAAGGCTTGACTGTGTGCATGTGCAGGAAGACTTGACTGTGTGCATATCAGGAAGACTAGACTGTGTGCATATACAGAAGACTAGACTGTGTGCATATACAGGAAGACTAGACTGTGTGCATATACAGGAAGGCTTGACTGTGTGCATATGTAGGGAGACTAGACTGTGTGCATGTGCAGGAAGACTTGACTGTGCATGTACAGGAAGACAACTGTGTTCATGTACAGGAAAACTTGACTGTGTGCATGTACATGAAGACTTGACTGTGTGCATGTACATGAAGACTTGACTGTGTGCATGTATAGGAAGACTTGACTGTGCACGTGTACATACAGGAAGACTAGACTAAGTGCACATACAGGAAGACTTGACTAAGTGCACATACAGGAAGTGTCATCTTTTCACTCCATTGGGAAAAATAAAAGCTACTCAGAGAGTTACAAGCTCTGTTAAACACCAGTGTCCCCAAGACACTGTTGGAATGTTGATGTCTGTGGTCATACTGTGCCTCTGAGAATCAGTTCTCATGAGAAGTCAGTCATGTGGTATGTTTGAGAGAAAGGAGATGAGGTGAGAGTAATACATTTCACCAGGAACTCTCACACACAAATTTAGAAACCACTACTTCAAGAGAAATAAATGAATCTAATAATAAAAGTCACTTTATTTAAGTTGGAATTTATAAAAAAGATCAATTAAACATGAGGCTCTTAAATTTATTTATAGATATATGTGTAAGAGGTGGGATTTTTAAATACACTATTAATCAAGAATGACCTTTCTTTACTGAAACTGTTTCTTTCCCACTTGGGTGGGTAAAATTGAAATAAATGCAATCTGTAGCAGCTATCACCTATGCTTTTCTCATTTCTACTTCTCTTAATTATTCTGTAAATGAAGCATGTGATTCTGGAAACAGTGGGCACAGAGAGAAATACATATTAATCTTTTTTATTTCAGCTGTAATGAATGGTATTGATTATAAATATATGTGTGTTTTGTTGGTGGTGTTCCTAAATCTCTTTATCACATCTCACAAAATTAGTTCTAGATTTAATATACATGAATTTTATCACAAGGTGGACTGTATAACTGTATACAGAAAAAGTTATCCTTAAATACAAGAAGCTCTGAGTTCAATCCCCAGTACCTAAAATGAAAATCAAAGCAAGAGAATGAAGGTATAGTCCTCAGCGCTAGTCTTCTTTCTTAGGAAGATGACTTTGCTAACTGCCTTAGTTTGTTTTATTGTTGCTGTGGTAAAATACTACAACAAAAACTGTGTAAGGAAGAGTTTTTAATCACCGTTCCTGTTACAGTCCGTAGTAGAGGAAGACAAGACAGCATTTATTGAAGCATTCTGTGACATTATGTCCTCAGACAGAAGACAATGATGAAGGCATGTTAATACTCAGCTTCCTTCTCTATGCATTCTAGAATATCCTGCCCAGGAATGGTCCCACCCACAACAAACATGGGTCTTTCCACATCAATTAATGTAATCAATATAATCACCTACTGATATGCCTAGGGGCCTGTTTCCTGGTGTGATCCTTGGGTCTTCTCAAGGAGACAGTTAACACAAACCATCACACCAATATAAACAAATATTAGGCTAATGCAGAACTGATTACAACCAAATACCCTACGTGACCATACTGGTTGGGTGGATAAAAAATGGCACATTGCACCACTTGCTACAGAAATGATGTGTTTATTCTATAAGTAGGTAGAAATAATTGTAGTAGGAATTTTAAAAGGTCTTACTAATAAAGTCAAACCTGAACCAGGTATTGGGGTGAACACTGGAAGATCAGAGAGACAGAATGGGCCACAGCCACCTCACCTCGCCAGTTCTTCAGCTGATCCTGTTTCCTCAGATTGGAAGCCTCTGTGTCCTCATCCCAATGGGTGTCAGCTGAACTGCTGCTCGAAGCCTAAAAGTTTAACCTTATATATCTTTCTGTTTTTGCCATCACTTCCTGGGATTAAAGGCTCACTTCTTGGGATTAAAGGCGTGTGTCACCATGCCTGGCTGTTTCCAATGTGGCCTTGAACTCACAGAGATCCAGAGGATTTCTACCTCTGGAATGCTAGGATTAAAGGTGTGAGAGCCACCATTTTCTAGCCTTTGTATCTAGTGGCTGTTCTATCTCTGACCCCAGATAAGTTTATTAGGGTGCACAATATTTTGGGGAACACAATACCACCACATTTCTTGGTTAAGAGCACTGACTGCTCTTCCAGAAATAATTAATCACTTTTTTCTGAACCATATAACAATAATTATACAGTTATACAGTTGTATAGTCATTATTTTCTGAACTGTATAATGATAAGAGGGAAATGTAGCATAAACATGGTTATATAGTTATTAATGATATATACTAGCTATCAGTATTCAGAAACTGCAGTATGGCTCAGGGTTGTTATTTGATTGACTGTATTAAAACAAAAATATATATGTCAATATGAAAAAAATGTTTGCAGTATCAGAAAAAAATGTGAAAAAAAATCTGAGACATATACAGTCATTGTTTATCTATGCATTAGCGTCAAGAAAAAGTAGATGCCCTCATCAATAGCCTATTGACAAAAAGAAGAAGAATATGAAAGTAGGAGAGAGACTTTTAGAGAAGAGAAAGGATGGGGTAGCAGAACTTACAGTGGACAATGGGCTAGATATGATGAAAGTATGTCCCATGTATGTATGGAATGTCACAATGAACCAATTATTCTTTACAATTAGTATGTGCTAGTTACGAAAGCCTACATACTACTCTTTCTAGCACTATCCCTCTCTCCAATAGAAGTGTATAGATCAGGAATGTCTAAGCATATTAGCCACACAGTATCTTTCCCATTTCATATTTAAGCTCATCCAGCAAATGCTTAGTGACCTGTCATTCAGCTGACACTCAGGGGATAATGCATTGCTACAGATGAATTCTCTTAGCATTTATTATCTGTGACATTTAAGTTCTCATTTTCAGTCTGATAAACAAAGTAGAAATAAGAATGGTAGATTATATCAAAGCAAGTATGCATGTAAAACACAAAAAGATAATATTCTATGCCATCATTGTTACTGATTTTGATGACAATCTTTGAGTTTCTGATTCAACTGCAATAAATACAGGAAAAAATGTTTATAGCAGACACTCTGGTGTTTAAAATTGCAAAGACATTCACCTAGTCAGCTTTGGATGAAACTACAATAGCTCCCATCTCTAGTCTTTTACAACACCCACCAAATGTGATGACAAGAGTTTCTGACTGACATTGTGTGTTATAATGCACTTTGAAATAAAGAATGCATATAGCTAGAGTAAAAAACAGAATGATTATTGATTATATTTTATTTTCATCACTTACAGTTAAGTATAACGTAAGATTTTTTTCTAACCCCAACGTGTTTCAGAAAACTATGGTGATAAAGATAATATTGATGATGATCCTGAGTTTCATAATTCAGTGGTATGTGGATGTATGTGTGTGTTTGTGCACCGATGCTGCTACTCTGTTTGGTTGAGTAGTTGTCTTTCTGCCAATTACAAGCCCTGATTCAGTCATCTGCAGGCTGTCGTGTTAACAGCTCTATGCTACCAAAGTTGCAAGGATGACCTTCCTGTAAAGAAAAGTGAATGAGTGAATGAATAAGCATCCAGAACTGCTATTTAATGAGAGAACTCTGGATGAGTTATTACTGGGGCTTGTGTGAACTTGTGCAGAGGTGGTTCTGTTCTAGATGACACTGCTAATTATTACCAGTACAAGAAAATGCAAATAATTTGGCAGAATTTGTTCTTTTGGAATTGTTTTAATTGTATCCTATTATGAAAATACTCAAGATTTAAAGAATATGGTTTTTAAATATCCTCTGTACCTTAGGAACCCTGTGACCCACTGGTCCTCCTTTTTTCCAGTATGGAGTGGTGTGTGCACCATTGCAGTGAATGTCTTGTTTCAACATTGAGTCAGGAGTTTCATCTCCATCATGTGTGTATTTGTTTATATCTAAGGCATGTGCATTTATAAGAGCAAGGGTTGACAGGTGACCGCTATGCTTTCAAAACTCTAAGATGTGTTGTTAACACAGCTGACATTTCAGAATGAATTACATTTATTCCCCTGCTCATGTTCGCAGGAAGTCCAACACAACTGCCAGCTTCACAGGATCTCATTTTGTGCAGATGATAAAACAGACAAGAGGATATTCACTTTCATATGCAAAGATTCCGAGTCAAATAAACATTTGTGTTATGTATTTGACAGTGAAAAGTGTGTAAGTATGCCAGATGTTTTAGGGCGGTTTGTTCTCTTTTCCAAGCCAGGGATTGTCTTGTTTCCGGTATGAACAAAGTATTTGGAAATGAATAAGGCCTGCAAATGCTTAACTGCATTAATAGGTCCATCCTGTCATGAGAAATGCCTTCAGGATTTCATTCTAACTAATTGCTTATGTTCATTAACAAAAGCTCGCATGCAAATTTTTTTCATTAGAGCATCATGGCTACTTTTATATGTTTGCATTTATATCAAAATAGTGTAGTGTATTTTAACTTTTAATCTAAAAGTTATTAACTAATGTCTGCATGATGTAAAGAGGAGCAGTGAGCAAAGTGAGCTTTTCCTAGAATATAAGGAATTTAGTGACGACAAATACTTTAAGCTGAGGAATAAATGCTGTATGGCTTCTTAAATCGTTTCCAATTCTTTGAAAATTGGTTTTTGGTGTTTATTATTCAGAACACTTAACATAAGTAGTAGTGTTGAGGCCCCTTCCCTGTGTGTGTGTGTGTGTGTGTGTGTGTGTACACTATGAATGAATTCTGAGATTCTTAACATGTAAGGGTGTTTGAGAAATTCTTTAATGCAACAATTCCTTAATCATCCAACATCTTAAAGAAAACCCTGTGTCTTGCTTATAAGGGTAAGCTAATTTTCATAGCCAAGTCTGCATTCTGTTATAAAGCCTAATCTGAGCACATATTGCAGCCATTGATGGCGTCAATGGAAAACCATCCAACCTCAACAACACTGTTGGATTAAAATGGAAATAGAACTAAACTCATTTAGATTCTATTTTTTCCTTGTTCTCAAAAATAGAAAATTACTAATGTCTTGATTAGGTGGTTTATTTATCTGGTTTTTCCATGTGGACTTTTTGAAAATAAATACCTGTTTATTTTATACTTATTTCTTACACCAGGTGGATAACAGATACCCAGCAATATTTTTTTCTTGATGGAAAATACAGTGTTTAAATTTACTCAAAGTAGCTAAATTATTTCCTACATCTTTTAAAATTTAGAGCTCTTAAAAAACAAGTTCATGTGGTGACTATTTAGCATCATATAAGATTTATTTGGAATTTTGTAAATGTTACAGATGATGTAAACATCATCTGAAAAGTATGCTTCTGAACACAAGTCAGTATTCTACAGACAAGAGGGGACTTTATATGGAGACCACATTATTTATAATTCATCCCACTTCACAAATGCACCATAGTTGCATATTCCTATGCTTCCTTCCAGCATGTTGTTTGCATGATTGAGAATATTAAGGCAGATATTCCTAAAATAATTTCTATTTTAAGATATAACACACTTTTAGCATTTACACCAAAGCAATAAACTCAGTTTTCTTTCATCCATGCCTTGAACATGGAAATCAACTTCCTTGGAATCCTCTGAAATGGTTCATAATTAGAATTCATAATAAATACCAACATTCTTATAATTATGTACTACTTCACAATCTTTTCTTGATACCCATCTAAATCTATTATGTTCATAAAGCAAAAGTGAGTTTCTTATGTAGCTACATCATATTTTTTTAAATTATAGGTCTTTTTTTTTAACCTCAAGGACAATTTTATTAGAGTTTAATTGTTGAACTTATATGGAAGGCACGTTATAAATCCCAGCATCTGTCTGGAGGAGGAGAATGATGAAGGAATAAAACCCTCCATCTGAGTTACTGACATGGAGGCTTGCCTCATGGGGAGGAGGGCATTAGAGAAAGAACAAAGAAGCTCAAAGTGTTGGGGAAAGGATGCTTTAAAAAGATAAAAAGAAAATGAGAAATATTAACGCTTTTATGAGTAATTCGGACAAAGGGGCTGACTTACAAAGCTGTGTGCTGTGGTCCAGTAAGCTACCGCATAGAGGCCTAAAATTCTGGGAAAGGAAGATGTAGTCTCTCAGCAAACCCACCTTTCTAAGATTGGGCCTGCTTTCATGTGCTCAAAGAGGAACTGTTTCCTCAGTTGCATTGTATTTTTTCACTACATATTTAATTATATCTCTAATTAAAATATCAACATAAATGTAATGTTGACTTGATCTATATGCAGAAATTTTGACATGCCACCCTTTCTGCATCAAAGACTGCAGAAATTGTTTCCCAATGTGACATTTAGTAACAGAATGATGGAGAAATCTAAGTCTTCGGAGTTGCATCCTTGTTCTCAATCTCTTCCCATTAAGACATACCCCTTTCTCCATAGTGACAGGAGAAGCAAAAGAAGCCAGAATTCCACAGCGAGAAAGCTTGCCCTCTGTCACCACCAGGCAACAAGGCTTCTTTTTGCGTTCATTTTCCTCCTGGAATTGTGTCTAAGATAACACCTAAAATGGGGGTTGTAAATTTCTCAGATTTGTCGGTAGCCCAGAATACCTTAGATTGAACCAAATATCACTCTTCATATCAGGAAACAGAAAATCTTAAAGTAAATGAAAAGAGTTAACTAATAGGTTGTAACACGAGGAAGCCAGAGATGCTGGATTTTAAAGCAAAGACTTAGAACAATCAACCATCCTAAAATGTAAATAATAGAAATTATGAACACAATTTTTAAAAATTAATGTTTTATTAAAAAATAAAAATAGCTAATCAAGCTGTGTGGTTGTAGCACACGTCTTTAATCCCAGAACTCAGGATGCAGAGGCAGGTGGACCTCTGAGTTTGAGGCCAGCCTGGTCTACAGAGTGAATTCCAGGACAGACAGGACTACACAGAAAAACCCTTTCTCAAAAATAAAAACAAAACAAAACAAACAAACAAAAAAAGGAAAGAGGAGGGTAATTTAATCAAAGATATAGAAGAAATAAGAGTCAGACCTGGAAGTCTGACAAATGAAAGACAGATACAAAAATTGTAAAATTAACCTTGGACAATATTTGTAGACTGGAACTATAAATAATTTATGAAGAAAATGACAGATGTGTATTTAAGTAGAAAGGTACACCGTGTTCACAGACTGGAACACTTGGTGCTGTATGTCTGCACATGTTTCTATTTAAGCCTGATACAGGTTTTATTCAATTCTTTGAATCACAATAATAGCTTTTGTACTGTAGACAAAATTATTATAAATTTACCTGAATGCAAAAGAACTGGAATTGTTCAAGTGATTCTGAAAAATAGCAGTAACAAGCAAGACACAAATACCTTATATAGAGGTTTCTTTATGGTTCTGTAACTGAGAGACATCCAGGGCCATAGAACAGACTGTAGAACACAGAAAGAAAATACACAAATACATGCTTCCCTGATTTTTGATAACAGTACAAAAGCAGAATGGTAAAGATAGTTTTTGCTTATTTTTCTTTTTAAGACATAGTTTTATCCTTTGTCCCAGGAATTATCTTTCTGATAAAGCATCTTAAATAAATGCTATCAAACATGGGAGGAGAGGAATAAAACTGAAAAGAAATACTAGAAATGCAAATGCTAAAAGGACAGGGAATAGTTAAGTATGCTAAAACCATTCAAGAGAATATTGCCTTTAAAACGACATTTGTGGAGCTTACAGAACAATGCTTCAAAGGTGAGAAAAGTGCAGCATTAAACTAGTACATTTTATGCCACCGTGTAGGGACCCCAAATGTTTAATGGTTATAAGCTACCTTTTATGGTTTAAAACAAAAGAAGGAAAGAAAAAAAGAAAGAAAACTTATTCTTTCTACCTTCCAGTTTAGGTAAGTTTTTGCTTTGCATTCATTTTGAAACATTCTATTCTATCATAAACTAAGAATATGTTTATACTGAAATCACATGATCTTTGTTCAATAGCAACCTAGACTTAAGTCTTGATGTCATCTAAAGCTAAAGTATTTTAGACCTCTTTTTGAAGACTATTTACATAAATGTTTTAGGTTTAAGAAATTTTTAAAGTATTGTAATAGTTAGTAAGGAATTACCCTCCTGAAAAAACTGCTTACATTTTACCCTGTAAATTAACTTATACAACTAAATAAATAAATGTCAAATTATAAAGTAGTAATAAACAGAGGTAGTTTAAACTAAAGCAATACAAATTACAAATTCAGGTTTTCAGTTTCTTTGGAAGTCACTGTAGTGTGCACAGTGCTCTGCCACATCTTAGACTTGCTGCAGAAAACAAATTTGACTCCACCTTCAAAATCCCAAAGCCAAATACTCATGGATATTTAACTTGCTTAAATAAAGTCATTCCATGCTGTGTAACTGCCAGATGCCTGGAAGAAAAAAGCCACCATAGCAATGAACTGAGAGCAGCTGATGACTATGGTCTCATCCTTTGTCTTCCATAGGATAATGTGAAGATTGCTAGTATGCAAAAGACTCTTACAGAGATGATGAAACAAACTAAGCCTGGAAAGAGGTGTTTGCAAACCTCAGAGGAGACAAGCTATTGTCGAGAACCCTAAGTGTTCCACAGTGCAAAGTCCATCAAATTAGAGAATGGACAAAAGGCACATGTCATCTGATGAGGAGGATCTATAGATGACATATACGCACATGAAAGACGTCCCATGGTAGCATTTATTAGGAAAATGAAGTTTAGAAATCAAACTGAGACATTTGCTACCCAAAAGGTTACAATAAAACCTCCAAATGCTGATGAGAATGTGGAAACTGCATGACTCATGCGTAGCTGCTGGGAACACTAAATGCTAAAGCCATTCAGGGTAAACAGTTTGTAAGTCTTTTAAGAAGCTTAACATGCAACTCTTGTATGAACAGTTTGGAAATTCACAACACAAAAATTAAAGTTTAAAATATTCACAGAAAAACAAACCTGACAATATTTACAAATGTGCATGCATATGTGTTTGTTTGCATGAATTTAGCTTATTGCTAATAGCCCCAAACTACAATCACCCTAAAGAGTAGGTGAATAAACACTCTTTTATACATTCCAACCTCAGAACTTAGCAATGGAAAGGAATGAGTTGTCAGTGCATACAGCAGCTCCATGGCTCTCAAACAAAGGAAAAGGCCATTCCCAAAGCAGAGTGTTCCATGATTCTACATCTATAGTGCTCCAAACAGACAAAATCATAGAAACAGAGCCAATTCATGTTTGCTGATAGTCTGAGGGAAACATGAGAACAGACTGGAAAAGGAATGCCTCTACAGCAAGGTGAAGGATTGTTGTCATGAAGTTTTCAATACTTGGGCCATAATATCCATATCCTAGCTGTGATTTGTGCTGCACCTTTGAGACATGATACCATTGGAAAGAGCAGGAGACAGTGTTAACAGGACCTGTCTGTGCAAATTCTTACAATTTAAGGAAAATCTAAAACATGTAACTAGTCGTTTTCTATCCTGCGAGTCAGCTCCCAAATAATCACATGGAGATTTATTAATTATGAAAGCTTGGCCTTAGCATAGGCTTGCCTCACTAGTTCTTATAACTTAAATTAGCCTGCTTCTATTAATCTACATTTTATCATGTGACTTTTTACCTTTATTTTATTCTATGTGTCCAACTTTCTCCATGTCTCGTTGGTGTCTCATTGACATGATTCAAGTGCTTAGATTCCTCCTTTTCTCTCTCCCTGGAAATCCTGCCTATCTTCCTTGTCTAGTCATTAACTGTTCAGCTTTTTATTACACCAATCACAGCAATACATCTTCACAGTGTACAAATATCCCACAACAACAACAAAAAAAATCACAAAAAAAGTGATGGCCTATTTGAAGCCAAACATTCATCTTACTTTAAATAAATACATGTCGTAGAGATTCACTCATGACCCCAGACCTACAAAGCCAAGCAGGGAAAGAATGTGTATGATTGCATGCACCTTTAGTTCCATCGCTTTGGAGGCAGAAGCAGGCAGATCACTGTGAGTTCAAGGCCAACCTTGTCCACAAAGTGAATTATAGGCCAGCCAGCTTCAAAATATCAAAACAAAAACCACACATCACATTTTCTGTTTGTTTCTGATTTAGATGATGGCCTATTCTACTAAACAATGGACTGCAGTTCCCTTAACCAGGATTAAAGCATGCCATGTTATAAAAATTTCACATTTATAAAACTTCCATTAATTCTGTGTAGAAAATTGGGTTATTGTCAAGACGCATATGCATCATTAATATAGGAGGAATCCACTCTGCCCAGTATGTCCATAGTAGAAACGTTTATAATAAATTCTGATAACCATATTTTCTGTTTTAATTTTTGAAACAGCCTACATTTTTCATTCTTATTTTGTGTAGCAAAGCCCTCCTTTAATAAAAATGACAGTGTCAATTAAATAGCTAAGTTTTAAGAAGAATGTTTTGTTTTAGGTAGTTAATAATACGTAAAAAGTATTAACAATGTTGGTTTGTTAAAGTGGGATTTTCACTATTTAATGTTACCACTATTTTCCTGTCATTAAAAACAGGAATTCATCTTATTATGACATTGTCTGTACATTGACTCGGTTAATGCCTTAATAAGACTCTTTGGGTTAATTAAGTAAATAAGTATTTTATTCTGATTTATGCAAATGCTAGGAAATTGATTCAGGTGAAGAAGGAATGAGGTAGTGGACTCTGGGTGTCTGTAGCTGTTTCTTCTTGATAGAATGTATACCAGGTCAATTCAGAAGAGAGCAATACTTTGTTCATTTATCATCATCTTACAAAAAAAAAAAAGTAAACTGTTAACACCACTGAAAATTAGAAGCTTTCAAATAAAATTTCATGTTTCTGCGCTAATATCCCATGTTTAAGATCTGACCCTGTTTGAAACTGCTCAAATCTCTGAGGAACAAAGAACCAACTGGACCTAGTTGCTGGTCTAGAGAGGTCTTCCCTGGAATTGTCCATGGACCCCCATACCCAGGTGGCTTCATTCCTGTCACCTTCTCATTAGGAAAAGAAAATAGAAACAAAGCAGCAAAAGAAACCACTCATTTCGATGCTTGCATTTAATTGGTACCAGGTATTTAAGGAAGGGAGAAAAAGAACTCTGCAGAAAGCTCTTCAGTTCAACAGAGGGAAGGCTGCACTCACAGGGCTTTCTAACTTGAATAGCTGCTCATTGATGACCTCCTTTTCCTACAGTTGATTTTATTCTTGAGGCTGACAGACCTCAGATCCTTATGCCAGCACAGAAATACTTCCTACTAATGTCTCTGAAGACCTCCGGGTTTTTGTTTGTTTGTTTTGGGGGTGCAGTGTGTGTGTGGGGGGGGTAAATAACAGCATGATATATTGTTACTAATATGCAGATCTTCATTCTATGATTTCTACAAAGGCTGAAGAAATAACATTAACAATCGGCCAAGCTTTTGACCTGGCATACAGGAAATTTCTAGAATCTGGAGGAAAAGATGTGGAAACAAGAAAACAGATTGCTGGAATGCAGAAAAGAGTGAGTAACCTAACCTTCTCGTTTCACGTTTGTCTGATGTGCGTACAGGGAAGTTTGCTTATGGCCGAACAGACTGAGAAGGCCTGCCATTAATTGTTCCTCACACGGCGGGCGCTGCTTTAGCCATATTCCTATAATTCTTCATCCTGGGGCCTCAGCACAGTCTTTAACTGTTTTATATTGAATTCCCACAAGAACTTAGTGTTCTCATGTGACTTTGCTTCACTTCCTGATGCTTCTCATGGGGATCAGAGCAGCAGAGGCAGCAGATGCTGGGTAAGTGGATTCCCATGCAGATCAGATTCCTTTGTAATTCAATTACCCCACTTCTCCACCCTACAGTCTTCACAAGCAGCTTTTCTGTCTTGTGGTTATACTCCAAGATTATGGGTATGAATTGTACAGCTCAACAAGAAAACACAGAAATGAACATTAGGAACATAAAACTTACACACACAAGGTTTTTTGTTTTGTTTTATTTTGTTCTTTAATTTAATGTCTTTCCAGTGACCCAAGATTTTCTGATATCTGCCTGGCTTTGGCAACCAATTTTCCTTGTGCACCAGAGAACTTTCGAGTTTTAATAGAATAAAATGTTATTTGCTAATGTAGCTGAGATAACAGCCAATATTTTCCAAGAAAAAAAATCCTGAAAATTATTCAATAATCTTTTGATTTTTAGATCCAAGATTTAGAAACAGAAAATATGGAACTTAAAAATAAAGTACAAGATTTAGAAAACCGGTTGAGAATAACTCACGTGTCATCCTCTCCAGTAAGTACATTGAGTAAGTGTGTGATTCTATGATGTCAAACACCTCTTGATCATGAATCCCGTACTGATTCAAGCCATATTTTGTGATCAATATCAAAACGAAGGCTGGATAGAGATGAAGACTCCCCAGCAAGGTGATTTTCCATGTTTAAATTCTGTGGGTAGTTCAGAACATGGTTATTTTTCATATCACTCTTTTTGTTCCCCTATGTTTTCTAAAATAATTTAAGCCCTGCTTTGATCTTAAGGTTTAATATACTTTCTCCATTTGCAGCAAATCTGTCCTTTCCTGTTGGTTATTATTTTCTGGGATAGACACAGTGGTCATGCCGTCCAGACCTGCAATGCTGGACATCACTTTAGGAAACCGACTGAGAACAAGACCATGTACTAGATGTGGTTGCTTCAGACACCGAAATGTGCCAATTCTGTTCAGACATCATGAAAACATTTGTTATGAAATTATTTGTGTCTGATCGATTTTGAAATCCTTTCCTCAATACCAGAGATGATACCATTATTAAGTAATTTTTGAAAAAGGTGCAATTTAAAGCTATATTTTTTCTAGCAAAAATGTATTTATTTATTTATTTTTTTTTTTTGGTTTTTCGAGACAGGGTTTCTCCGTGTAGCTTTGCGCCTTTCCTGGAGCTCACTTGGTAGCCCAGGCTGGCCTCGAACTCACAGAGATCCGCCTGGCTCTGCCTCCCGAGTGCTGGGATTAAAGGCGTGCGCCACCAACGCCCGGCTGCAAAAATGTATTTAATACTAAACATTTTTTCTGTTTAATAATCTGTACCATGAATAATCTTCATAATACATCTTATTCACACTATTTACAGCATGATTGCATGGATTTAAACACCGTTGTGAGACAAGTAAACTGTTGGAAAATGACAATTTTTATATACAGTATTTATATGTAATTATACACATACAATTTTATAGACAATATCATAATGGCTTACCAGTTCATCACCATGAAGAAGGATGCGTCTATGAGAACTGGGCTTAGGGCTTCAAACTAGCATGACCTGAAAGTTTGATCTGTTTTTCCCTTTACGTTCAACTCATGTTTTTCCATTCTCTGTGGGAGGAAGTTGGTATGTCCATTGCTGACAGAACTGGGGACAGTCAGCTGCAGTAGCCAAGCAGAGGAAGGTTGGCAGGCCCCTGAGTGGAGACAATATGCTTAGTGGGGTTATTGGTCTTAGCCTTCTCATCATATTCCCTCTTACTTTTTCCCTTCACTTTATACTCCTCTTAAGGTTTTGTGTTGCTTCGTTTTGCCTTGCTTCCCTTTTCTCAAGATACAGACAATGGCCTATCTTCTGCTTTGGCTCTAAAAATGCAAAATGCACCATACCCCCTTTGAAGCCGTGTTAAAATGTTTATTGTAAGTCTTGTTGTAAAGCATGGAGTATGGGGGACAGTGCTTTTCCAGTGAGTCTTGAGTACTTGTTTCTAGAATTTATCAGGTGTGCTTTGGTTCAGCCTTTGGGTTGTCAAAAAATAAAACAAGTGAAACAAGTGTGTCATCATTTGGAATGCAAACCCAAAGAATATTCACCATGTTTCCTTTCTTTGAGGACAGAAATCTGAGGCCATTTCATTGAAGGTGAAGATTTGGGAGGATCCAATAGTTTGGGACACATTTGAAGAACTGCTCCCTCTCCAGCAGATCTTGCAAATATGTCCCAAGGCACAATGTCCTGCACTAACACTGGGTACCTGTGGAAAAATGGAGTCAGTGGTCAGGTTGTAAATGAGCATTGGAGGTTTGAATACAGTAAGGTCTTGGTTAAAGAAGACAAAGTTTCATTTAAGCAGGAGGAATAAGCTTAAGTGTCTCACTGCAATTCAGAGACCTTCTAGAGCAGTGGTTCTCAACCTTCCTAGTGTTGCGACCCTCATGTTGTGGTGACCCCCACAATAAAATTATTCCATTGCTATTTCATAACTGTAATTTTGATACTGTTACGAATCATAATGTAAATATCTGATATGCAAGACCCCAATTAAAGGGTGGTTCAACTACCAAAGCGGCTGTGACCCATAGTTTGAGAACTACTGTTCTGGAGCATGCAATGGTTATTCCCACCGTAAGTAAATGATGAGTGTATGAAAAAGAACATAGAAAACTTTTGATTGTTAAAAGAGTCAATTAAAAATATTCTAGACTTCTAAAATTTAGTAAAGTTAAGTGAAATTACTAAAATTATGAATTATGACAAATCTGATCCAGTAATTTTGAAAATATTGTTATAGGGCTTTTCTTAACCTACTTCTATTCTTTATTCCTTCAGTACATTTTTTAGTTCAAGTAGAGTTACATCACTTTACCCCTTCCCTTTCCTTCCTCCAGCCCCTCCCAGATACCCTCATTCCAACCCTTCCCTGGATAGCCAGCCAGTCTCATCCCCCTACTCTCAAATTGATAGCCTCTTTTTCTTTTATTATTTTTGTTACATATATATATACATATATATATATATATGTGTGTGTGTGTGTGTGTGTGTGTGTGTGTGTGTGTGTGTGTGTTTTCACAAATATATAAATATAATTGTGTGTATATAGTTTCAGGCTTTTTTAATGAGATTATTAACAATGTCTTTTCTTCTCATTTTTGATTTTCTCTACACAGCAATAAGCTGGCATATACTAAGTACAACTATATTTACTTTACCCCTGTAAAAATAACTTCCCACCTTTCTTATAGTAAAATTTTAAAAATAAGTTTTTGTTACCTTCAACTGTTTGATATGAAGTAGCTTATAAATATCTATTTTTAAAGGTTTGGATTGGGTCAAACTATTGAATTGGGAAAACGGCAGATGTATAATAATTAAAATACAAATTAAAGTGTAAGCATCTCTTAATGGTTTTCCATGTGCTTTCAGGTTAACCTATTTCTGATAAGTTAGAAATAACTTGCATCTGTTCTTATGAAAATTGAATGTTGCCTTCAAGGACACACTAGGAAAGCATACTTCATAGAATTCCTACAGCTTACTCTGGAATTGAGATTCTGTACACACTGTACATTTTGCTTTTTTGTGTTGAACTTAGGAATAAAATATAGGATGCTAACAAAATGATTAAACTTGCCTGTAATTTGGTTAAAGAAATAGAGGTAGTGGTTTATATAGTAACTGAAGAAATATTATAATTGATTAAGGATCCCGCGTACAATAATATAGATGAGTTGTTTGCACATAATTAAATTGTCATTATATGCTTAATGAGTTTTCAATGTGTTTGTGTTGAGTGGAACACCCCCCAAACACACGACCTCTTTACCAGCCATCCCAACACAGGATATTCACCATCCTAAGTTCCACTCAGTTGTCTAAGTCATGGGTCCCTTTTCTGACAAATGAAATAGGCCTTGACATTACCCATGATATGTATCTTCTTATTACATTGCGATTGTGGAGACCTTTTTGTTGGTTTTAGAAATTGGTCCTCATGCTAAAGTATCATTTAGATACACTGAGAAATTTCCGTTCCTTGACTCCACGCTTTGCTTTGTTCTGTGTTCTCGTGGTTTGGCAGTAGATGAGAGGCTGGTTTTCTGCCATTTGGGACTAATCGTCTAGGATCAAGCTGATTTCCATTCATTATGTTCACATGGCAGTGTCACTTATATTTATATTTGAAAAGAGGGTTTATTCTGCCCTCCTAGTCTCATGAACACCTTCAGAAGATTGTCCATTTATAAAATGTGGGCACACCAAGTTACGTCAAAATTTTCCTCATGATTTTTATGTCTGAGGGCTTGCATTTTATTTTACTAGGTCCAGAAGCTTTCAAACAAATCAAGCTAATCCCACAAGGTTAAATGAATAAAATTATAGTTTCAAGGAATACTGGACTGTCTATTGCTGGGTAAAACAAATGTCTCCCTTTCAATTAACCAGTGTTAGATAAAATTCTACTTTTATATAATCTACTGTGCAGCCACTGATTAGACTCAGTCAGACAATTACACCCTAAAATGTGTATTTCGTTGTGGGTAAACAAACCTAGTGCTTTCTCAACTACTCTTGAATTCAAGCTAGGCAAGAGCGCATTATGAAAACTCTCAGTTACACAACAAGCCAAATGTGAGTCTTTAAACAAAGGCACCAAGTTTAAACATGAACATCAGTAAAGAACATTTGGTGCCCACAGAAAATGATGACTAGTTCCCAGCTTCAGATTTGTTGGCTGCACACAGAGGATCCTGAGACAAAGCCTATGGAATAGGAAGCAAGCACGTTTTCTGTCCTGTTCCATCAGGCAGTGCCTGCTCACAGCACTGAGTCTTGGTTTCAGGTTTCTTTTTGTGATTTGTGGCAAGGCTAGTCACAACCATTTAACTTAGATGATTTTTAAATGCAATATAATATAATAGCTCCCATAATTAAGAAATTATAAACCCACTTTAGATCGGGAAGCCTGAAATAGTACTTTCCTGTTGGTATAAGTTTCAAATTAGAGTATTTGTTTCTTGTAAGGCTTATTTTTTACAGTGATGTTAAAAATGTACCATAAGCAATTAACAACTGCGGAGGGGAGCAATTAGTCTTCTCCATGAATGAGCCCCCTAATGAGTTATCCAGTACCCAGCCCTGAAAGCATAGATGTACAAATAACACTAAATGGACTCAGTAGGTTGTACCTATATGTTAATGCATTTATATACATATGTAACAATAGTAATTAAAATTTAAAAGGCCATGGGTTTGAAAGGGAGTGAGGGAATTATATGGAATGTATATGGGAGGGGTTGGAGGGAAGTGCAGAAGAGGGTAAATGATGTAACTATATTTTAATTTTTAAAATGCAAATTAAGAAATGCCATAAAATGAAATTTAGAAGTATGCGTCAACATCTGGAAACTGGTGAGAAGAGGGCTGTCCACCCCACCCCGCTGCTGCAGAGCTGGGGCAGTTTTAAGTTGAGTCAGGCCCTCAGCTTCCTAGTTGGCCATATTCTCATAAATCTCCTCATTTCAAGCCTTGATACAAAGGTCTCCATCTAATACTCTTGGTCAAGACCTCTCTTTAATGTTGCTCCTAGCTTTGTTTATACTGGGGGGTCTTTGCAACACTTGTCCCCTCTCTAATTCTTTATTCAACACTTCCCCCTCTCTTACAAAAAGAAAAAAAAGGAAAACCTAAACTTTAAACTTCAGAAATCTTTTGTTCAGGCTCCCTCAGGAATGATGTAGTGCCTCATCCCATACCTCTGTCCTTTCAGGGCCTCTGACAGGGAAAATACAAGGCAGCATTGATGTAGTAGGCTCGCTCTTTCTGGCCTCTTGCTTATTGTATCATAGTAAATGAATAGAGGCTCAACTATAGCTTTGATGTCAGCTTATTAATTGGCAAGTATAGAATCTGACACCTGGAGAGAGCTCAGCTCTTGACAAGAAATGTCCACGATGAAAGAATGACTCCGAAAACCTTGACACTCAGACCCTGTTTACTATACTACTTACCTGCTGTTTATGACCTCCAGTTTCTATGAGGTGTTTGTTAACTTCCTTTCTGTCTCCAGAGTGTCTTGCCATGGGGAACTCCTTCCTTATTTTCGGGATGGGCAGGGGAGCTGGTGTCACAGTTTTAGATTTTGGTTTTGCTTCTGAATGTACGGAGTTGTATATCCTACAAATCTATGGGCGTTACTTCTGTGAAAGTATAAGCATTGCTGTAGTCATACTTATAAAGAGTGGAAAGTTACTAAAAATATATTAACACTAGAAAATTCTACAATCACTAACTATTCACCAGAATGTATCTTATGTCCATTAGTGTTCATCTTACTGTACCATCCCATCACTGAGACCTTAAAATATATGACAGGCTTTCTTAGTTTATTCTCTCCTGTCTTCCTCTGAAGTCCTGGTGAATCTGATAGTCTGTTTAAAACTATGAAAATATGACAATTTTTCAAATAAAGTGATCAGTGAGACCTCGTACAGATATTCATCTTCAGCTGTGTTTCGATTTAGTAAACTTACCCCGAAATTTTCACGAAATACTTCTCCAAACAATCTTCATGCATGCTTTTCACTCTCTGCAAGCCTCCTTTCTCCTTCTTAGCATGTTTCTCCTTCTGTTTTTCTTTACAGCTGTCACACAGAGTGTCTGATCATGTGCCACATGTGTTGCTGAGATTCCCATCCTCTTTCTGGAGCAATAGCGATGATCCAGCTCCTTGTCTAAGCACATCTTCCATTTCTGTTACTCCTGTCAACTCGCCTGGCTCCAGACTGTCAGTGGGAGCACTAATACCACCACCTTCTAAAAGTGGCCTGCTCAAGCCAGTCAGTGAGAGCAGCAATCTGAGACCTCATGTAACTTACTAAGCAGAAAACTCTACTATCCATTCCCTACTTAAAAAGAATTCTTGTAGAATGTGTCCTTCATGTAGTGCTAAAAAAAAACGGTGTGCCTTGAATTAATGTGATGGGACCTGGGGCCCTTATGGAATATTTTTATTTTCTTAAGTTACTGCTTAGCAGAGTTTGAAGCAGAGAATCCTGGGAGTTTAGAAACCCTGAACATATGGTGTAGGATCAGTACAGAAGCTAGGGGAGAAAAGAAATATTGCTGATTTGTAGTAGCAGGTAAGATTTAATACTTTTATAAGCTAAGGAGAGATATGGAAGACAGATGATGATTAGGAGAGCAACATTCTTAAATATAGAAGGGGTGAGGGGTACAATGTAAAGTATTGAAGAAGGGAAAATGACTGTAATTTTTATGCTGAAAAATACACTAACAATCATTTTAGCTGAACAACTAGTCCATCTCTCTCTACATACAGCCATCCCCCTGTTCTTTTTATTCTGAGACCTCTACTTTCACCATGAGCTGCTCTGGGCAGCATTCTTACAGTCTAATAGCAAATGTAAAAAGTTCTTCTATTCCTCTCTAAAAAATTCATCCTTTAATCAACTATGACAATTTCCATAGAAGACTATGCATTATTTTATCTTGCTTGACAAATTCATAATTCTCCCATTTTACATTGTTTTTTGGTGCATTTTCAGAGGATATTAATATTCATTTCTGTATATCTTCCCAGTTATGAGCTACAGTGTATAATTTAATAATTTGGGTATTACATTGATGATTATTAATTTATTTTTACAAGGTTGCAGCTTGTTATTGAAAACATGAAATTATTCAGGAATAAAATTACTGCAATGAATATCAATTTTTCTTGTACCTATAAATGCAAATTAATATGCTTTACCTTTATGAACACAAAAATGTAAATTGAACTTGAACATTTATAATTAAGAAAGTAGTCTCTTATGTTCAATTGTTCTTTTAAAAACCATGCAAAATCAACTGCAAAAATTTCATTTTTTATTCAAATAGTTTCTAAGGTATTTGTTATTTTTTTCTGACAGGGTTGACAATTGTTTGTAAGTATACAAAAGCTCAGCATACCTTGCCAATCTATCTTCGACAGTGTCCACACTGTTGTTACTATTCACTTGGGAACAAATTTTTGTTGTTTTCTTTTAAATGAGCATTTGGTATATTAGTTTGAACCACAAGAAACTATAGTTAACCACTTTTCATTTACAGAATGGCAAGGTATCTTACTCACCTCAGGGTTTTGATTGTGAGTTTGACATGTAGATGACATTCTCAGGATAGTAATATACCTGCATGGGTCATCACACTGATTCCCTGTCTTCATTACAGGCCGGCAGTGTGACAGTGAAGTCTCCTTCCACTGACATCTTTGATATGGTTCCATTTTCCCCAATATCACAGCAGTCTCCAACGCCTACTCGCAATGGCACACAGCTCCCACCAGTACCTAGCAGATCTGCTGAAATCAGTAAGCACTCTAAATATATTAGTATTTGTGCTCTATTTTGGTGTGGTTTCAATCTTTCACCTTACGTGAAAATAACATAACAAGCCAACAGCTTTAATTATTAAAGTATTATGCTTTTATATAGGTTTCCGATTTGATTAATTCTATATTAATTTATAATTGAGAAAAAATACTAAACATATCTCTATTTGTAAGTTGAATCTTACAAACAATAAGAATGAACAATAAGATTTTGGTATAAGGCTATTTGAACCATAAAATTGTTTAACTGTGCATTTCTATTTATTTAATATCCTAACTTAGAAATAACTAGGAGTTATCATGTAGTCATTTGTAATATGTTTACTAAAGTAGTTTAGATATTCTTGTTACAAGGCATTCATGTATTCTTAGTGGAAGAATATGTAAAGAGTATACATCCTATGATTTTTCTGTGTATAATATTATTTAAGGTGTTTGTCTTTGATATATTAAATATTCAAAAACTTTTTAATGTATATTCTACATATCTGTAAACAACATTGAAACCTCTCTTTGATGCATCAGAAAGCAGACATTTACTGTATAGGTCTATCTGATCTGTTCCCTGTCAGACTCTGAATGAGTTATTCCAATAGCCAAACATCAGCCTTTCAAACCACATGAATACTGGGGAAACCAGTTTTATATTCCACCTTATTAAGATGTTTCACATACAGTGTCTGCAGAAGCCTTTGGTGCAAGGTAACAATGTAGCCTTTTGTTTCCTGTGTGGAACTTGGGAAAGATTGCTCATTTTAATTACTCAATGTATTTTGCATGATTATTTTTTAAAGAAAAATAATAATTAGAGACTATAACTGTCAGCTTACAGAAAATTTTCAAAATATCTAAAAGGTGGCATATAGAATGAAGAAGTTTTTTTTCCACTCAACCCTCCATAGCATACAAAGCAAAAAATAGATTATCTAGTTTGCTTTTCATTGCAGTGATAACACCATGACCAAAAGCAGCTTGGGGAGGAGAGAGACTGTTTCAGTTCACAGGATATAGCCTATCACCCAGGGAAGTCAAGACAGGAGCTCAAGGCTGGAACCACAGCAGAGACCCTATATGGAGGAACAGTGCTTCCTGGCTTCCTTGCTGGCTCACAGCGGGCTGGGGCCTCTAAATCAGTTACCAATCAGGATCATGCCTACAGGCCAGTATGAAGGAGGAAATCCCACAGCTGAGAATACTTCTTCATAGATGTGTCAACAACCAAGATTCGTCATTGCAATGAACAAATGATACTACATCAAACGAAAGATCTTCTGTCCCACAAAGAAGATCATTAATAAAGTGAATACTAATCCACAGAACAGGCAAAGGGGTTTGTGACATGTAAGATATATCGGTAATCCTAACAGCTCAACAGCCAAACTTTTCAATTAAAAACACAGACAGCAGACATGCCATACAAGAAGACAATGGCTGGGTACATGAAAAAAAAAAAAATGCTCGAAATCAGTATTCATTAGGGAAACATGTATCAAAACCAGAGTGAGATTTTACCTCGCTTTAAAGGTGCAGGCAAGAATATGGAGAAGGACTCTTGTACATATTACAAGGACAGAATGATAAACCAGTACAGATATTATAGCAAAAGTACGGAGATTTCTCAAAAAGTTAAAAGAAAATGCTACCTTACAATCCATTTATTGTAATACTTGCTGTGTGTCTAAAGGGCAATATCAATCTTCATGTTTAATTCGGTTACATTTGTCAGAAAGTAGAACGAAACCGAGCGTCTTTGCACTTACTAGTGGGGAGAGGAAATGGACTTGTGCACAGCGGAACACTGTCCAGCCAAAACGATGGAAATTCCGTCACTTTCAACAATGAGATGGAACTGTTCGTTGTGTGTAAAGTAAAATAAAATAGGCCCAAGGATGAACACCCCACATGACCTCACACATGTGGAGAGTATAACATCTGTTACCTCACAGAAACTGAGCATGCCTTCATAGTCACCGAAGACCAAGGTTTAAAAAAAAGGAGAAAGGGGGGATGTGGATTAGTGGTAAATTTTAGATAATGCCATAACCACCCTGAAGTAATGGGGTATGCTTGCTCCTTAAGAACATTCCCAGGTCTCATTTTTTTATCCCATTCACTTAGATGACATCACCAATTCATGTGATAATTGATTAATTATAAATAAAAAGAGTGTTTTACACACATATTAGAAATGATGAGTTATATCAAACCGGGTACCATATACTAAATAAGAATGCACTTGCTTAGAAAATCTGGATTGTAATTTCAAGTTAACTTAGCCTGCGTCAAAATGTGCTTAGTAACCCATGCCTTCAGTAGGTCATTTGTTTCATTGATAAGTATTAGAGATGCACTTCCCCAGGCTCAGTCAACTGCTATGCCTTCAGTAGGTCATCTATTTCATTGATAAGTATTAGAGATGCACCTCCCCAGGCTCAGTTAACTCCTACGCCTTCAGTAGGTCGTCTGTTTCACTGATAAGTATTAGAGATGCACCTCTCCAGGCTCAGTCAACTGCTACTCTGCTGTGTACACAGAATGAGTGAGCTTCCTCAAATTATGGGACACTGAAGAAAAGTCATTAGATTGAAAGACTGATCTGTTAGTTATCTTTGAAAGTCTGAAGTCACACCATTCAGGATTTTAAACAAATATTAACAGGAAATATGGCAGTAGGAAGTAACTAGGTAGCAAGATAAGTGGACAGATTAGATATGACATCTGAGCATTAATCATTTGACTTGATTTTAATTATCACATTGCCTAAAATTCTAATCTAGAGAGGGGTTTTAGTTAAAGAATTTTAAATGCATTCTTAACTATTCGTTTACTTTAACCATCTAGCAAACTTAGGAAATTGAAAAGCTACAAGGTTACCCCTTAGTCTGTCTGTTCAGTGCCAAGAACTTGACAGTTCTGCAGAGTGTATTCAGTCCCACTTCTCACTCCCTTTGCATATGCTTCTCCCTTTTGAGTATAGTCAGACTGTATTAGACACTCCCTAGCCATCTTAGTCTCACAGTGAAGAGCCTTTAGCCTTTTCTTATTTCTCTAGTCCATTGCTGAGCAAACTGCATGACATATGCTCAATACCTATTTCTAGAAAAGAGAGAGAAACCTTGATAAAGAGCCACCTATTAACTGTCGTTCTTTCACGCCTGCCTTAGACTCAGCCAGTCCTAATGTCATTAACTATGTAATATATATTCTTTGTAAAAATTTGTATTATACAAGTTAAGCTTGAGATGCACAGAATACACAAATGATCTCAGCTGTGTTTATTAATTGTGTTGCACAGAAGTAAAATATTCACTTACATGAAGTATAGTGTTCTTTATAACTTATAGGGAGCCACAGAATATAGAGACTACATTAGAAAACCTCTTCACAGAAAACCACAGCATACCCACTTGTGTGCTCTTGTGTCTCCCATCTGAGACATGACCTGTACTGCCTGACACACATCTGAAATCTGTAAGGATTCTGTATCCCAGGTTAAGAAAGTCTATGTGATGAAAATTTCTACTCTGATCAGCAATTGTGACCCATTCATTCATTCATTCATTCATTCATTCATTTCTGTTGACAAACATTCGCAGTGGGAAAGTGCTGTTCCACATGCTGGTGCCTTGGTCATTTCCACGACTCCCCAAGGAAAAGCTTCTTTGTCCACTAAAGTGTGGCTTAGTGCCCAAGCAGCGATAGTATGCCTGAGTACCATTTACCTTAGCAGGAAATCCTTTGTTTACCACAGCCCTGCCCAAAGGTTTTGATCACACTGTGAGTATTGAAACTCCACTTTCACTTTAAAAGTATACGTTTAGGTGATAAATTATATGTCCCTTATTTACATAATAGCAGAAACTCCAAGCATATTACCATTACTGGGTTATTTAATGTGAACAACTAGAAAGAATTAAAACCTAACAATTAACACCCTAATAATAAGAGTGACTGATTGACTTTAGAGACTGACAGAGAATGAGTAACATAAAAATCATTTCCTATGTAGCACTGAATTTCGAAATACAAAGTTCCTGAGAGGTGTAGGAATGTATATGTATAAGTGCATACTCCTTGTATAATGTTTTCCTAATTTAAGATTGCATTTTAATTTATTCAGAGCAAAGACATTTCTTAAATTCTATTAATCACAAACATTATTTTAACTTTGATACTTTTATTATTTTGTGATTATAATATATAGGGAGAGTTTTCCCTTCCCTTTCCCCTCCTCAAACCCTTCCGTATATCCCTTCCCATTCTCCTTCAAATTCATGCCCTCTTTCCACTAACTGTCATTGCATGCATATATGTATATTATATGCATGAATGTTCCTAAATGTAACCTGTTGGGTCTTAAAATGTTACTTGAATGCGTGTTGCCAGGGCAGACTGTTTGGACCTGAACAACCCGCTGGTGTACTCTTCTCTGGGGAAGATTTGTTCTCCTGCTCTCAGCTTTATTAGATCGCCTGCACTTGTGTGTGTGTGTGTGTGTGTGTGTGTGTGTGTGTGTGTGTGTGTGTGTGTGTGTGTCCTTGTGGGCTCTTCCCCACTTGGTTTGCTGTGTCCTTTGATGTCATCCTTTTTCAGCTCACCTATGCGCAGTCTTGTTGGTGAGAATTTATGGATGTAGCTTCTGCCATCACTGAGAGATCCTATCTTAGAGTAAACTCCCTGATGCTCTGGCTCTTGCAGTATGCCTGCCCCCTCCTCTTCAACATTCCCTGAGCCTTGGGTGGAAGTGTTTTGTAGATGTGTCCATGGGGACTGGGCTCCACAACTCAGCGTTTTGATTAGTTGTGGTTTTCTGAAGTGGTCTCTGCCTGTTGCAAAGAGAAGTCTTGAAGCCTAACAAACTGCTCAGCTACAGAAGTCGTGGTTGTTGGAGGAGAATCTACAACTATTAGTTTACCAAGTCAGCATAAGCCCTAACAAAAATGTATAAATATTTGTCCTTATACCCGCAGATAAGGGTAGCTTTCACCTCTCATCAATGTTCATACTTCTTTACTGACAAAAGCAAAGCATACTTTCAAGTATTTATTTGTAGGGTGCTGTTTAGAGTGCATTTAGGCAGCTGTTTAAAGTACCTATAGCAGTTGAGTGCTGTCCTATTTTATCTGTGCACCCCAATAAAGCTTATCTGAGGATCAGAGGAAAAAGCCAGCCACTATAGTAAATACAGAAGTCAGGCCATGGTAGCACATACCTTTAATCCTAGCATTCGGGAGACAGAGATCCATCCTGATCTCTGTGAGTTCAAGGCCACACTGGGAACAGAGCCCAGCATGGTGGCATACGCCTTTAATCTCAACACTAACCATGGAGGTCTGGAGGTCTGTACAGACAGACAGGAAGTGACAGAGCTGGGCAGAAAGAGGAAGTGATGTAGCTGGGTGGAGAGAGGAAGTGAGATGCAGAACAGAAAGGCATATAGGCGTGAGTATACAGGAAGTAGGTCTCTTTGGAGGCTGAGGAGTTGGTGAGGTGAGGTTGGCTGTGGCTTGTCCTATTCCTCTGATCTCTCAGTTTTCAGCCCGATACCTGGTTCTGGGTTATTAATAAGGCCATTTAGCAATTCGTCTTACAGAGTGTTTTTTTTATTTTTAATAAAATTTTGAGATTATAATATAATTATATCATTCCTCCATTCCTTTCCTCCCCCAAGCCCTCTATGTAACCCCCACTTGTTCTCATTCAAATTTTTGGCATTTTTAATTGTGTTACATGTGTATGTACGTCCATGCACACACACATGTGTATTCCTATATATAAGTACAACCTCCCCAGTCTGTATAATTTTACATATATGTTTTCAGGACTTACCATTTGGTACTGGATAAACAATTGGTGTGCTAATCCCTCAGGAAGACTATTTCTCCCTATTTTTCCCTCTCGGCCTTCCTTAGTTGCCTATTGTTCTTTTTCCAGTTTTTGTTTTGTTTTGTTTTGGATTCTGTTTGTTTGTATTTTGGTTTTTGTTTTGTGTAAGCACCTGCTTAACTTACATTCCTTGATATGGCCTCAAGGAATGAAATCAGATCAGGTTGGAGGGACCACAGCACAACTGAGACTGTGACAATTTTATTGAGAGCAATCAGATGTTTTATATCTTTATCAGAAACAGGATTTAATGGCAATTTCCACGATCCATACAGTTGTAGCTGCCAGAATACAGTGACGTTTGCAAGCCATACAGGGTACACAGGATTAATGTCTAAGACCAATTGTCCTGTCAAGCTTCCATGTTTCCATGACTACCAAGGAAACACACACACACACACACACACACACACACACACACACTCACATACAAAAAAAACAAACAAACACCACAAATCAGCCCAAAGGCTTCACTGCCTGAGGGAGTGCATCCCTGATGAGTGCATCATCTCTCAAGAACTGGAAGGTACATTGTGCTCCAAGAGCAACAGGCTCTAACCTGAAAAACATATGGTGCAGGTCTCTCAAGGCAGCTAGGCTAAGACCACTAGATGGTTCCCTGCAGTTTTGTTTTGTTTTTTCAAGACTAGTCTTACTGTGTAGCTCTGACCGTCTTATAACTCACTATCTAGACCAGGCTTGCCTCAAACTAACAGATACCTACCTGCCTGCCTCTGCCTCCCAAGTGCTGTGGTTAAAGATGTGAACCGCTATGTCCTGTTTACTTTTTTTTTTAAGAGTTTCATAAGTGAGTTAAGTATTTACATCATTTACACCTAACCCTCTCCTCTCTCTAACTCCTAACTACCCTCCCTACAAATTCATGGCCTTCTTAATGATTGTTACATATATATGTATGTAGAAATACAGCTTGTTCCATATATTTAGTATTACTTGTATATATGTGTTTAGAACTGACCTTGATATTAGATAACCTATTAAGAAGCTGTTTTTGATACTGCATTCCTATCATTTTTTAAAATAAAAATTCTGCTAAAAACTTTGTTCAGTGTGGTCTATGAAAATTGTATCATTTCATGCTGCTCAAGATAAAGTGGCTTAAAATTTTTCTTGATAAAAGTGAGATACAAGTTTATGAACTACAAGTGAACTGCTAACTTACAAATTCTGCACCGTGCTTTGCCATGGTGTTGTGAGGCAGCAACAAATGGAATTAGAGAAATCTCATATGGTATTACATTAATGTTAGAAAATACTGCAGTAAAACATCAGTGTTGTAATAGGTCAATTATTAAATATTGGTAATGCTGTTATTAAGAAGTTATACCAAAGACACAGAAAATTCTCTAGAAAGCAACTTATCATGGTCACAGACATTTTGCCATCGTGGTTTTGTTGAGATGGGGTCTTACTATGTAGCCAAAGCTGGCCTTCAACTCTTTAGAACCCCCACCTCAAGTGACAGTGTTATAAATATGAACCACTATACATGACCAAATATTTTCTAAAATTAGTTTTATTAATATTTTGAAAATTTTGTGCAATGTATTTTGATATTTACAGCCCACTCCTCCCCCTAACTTTTCCCAGATCCAACCCCAGCTCATGTCATCCTCCTTTTTTATATAACTCACCCAGCCCAATTTGTGTTGATCATATATACTCATGAGTGTGGGTCTATTCACAGGAACTCCACCCTTAAAGAACACACACCCAGAAGCCAACAGTTGTAGAAGTTTCTCAGGTAGAGGTCAGGAACTCATGAGCCCCTTCTTACTCCATGCTGGAATGCTGACTGGCTTGATCTTGGTCAGGCACACCAGCTACTGTGACTTTATGAGTCCAGAGACTGCCGCATCTTCATGACACTGCTTTGCTCCTGTCCTTCTTGACTTCTGGCTCCTAGAATTTTTCTGTCTCCTCTTGTAAAATCTTTCTAAATTTGAGGGATGAATAATTTAGATGTCGCATTTGTGGCTGAGCACTCCACAGACACTTATTCTCTGCGTTTTGACCAGTTGTGAGTTTCTACATTAACCACCAGATATTTATTGCACAAAGAAACTTCTTTGAGTCTGAGAGCTACACCAATCTATATCCATATAGATATGAGTTTAGAAGGCAGTTTAATATGAAGTTCATTTAGTAGGATAATAATAGTAGGTCCAACGTGGAGCCTGTGACCTCTTCAACCATGAGTTCTTGACCAGATTTACAGCACCAGGTATGTGTTTCCTCCTGTGGATCAGACCTTAAATCCAATCTAAAAGTGGTTGGTTACCAACTTAACCTTTGGTCCACTACTGAATCCGTGGTCTTACCATACCAGTCATTATCATAGCTCACAGGATTCACAACTGCGTAACACTTTTAATTTTTTTTCTCCCGGTGGCCAAGTCTAAATAATACCTATAGTACTGTGAAAGATGGCCAAAGTGAAGAAAGCTTCCTGGTTAGTGTCAACATGATTTCTCCATATCCTGTGACCCAAGTGTGTAGTGGCTTCAGCAATAAAACCTTGCCATAAAGTTCTGATTGGCAACCAAGAAATGCAGCAATGGTATTACTGGACACCCCTGATCAACCTCTAGATTAGATATCCAAATTTGATATTGGGTTTTCTATTTGTCAGCCTTTGGCTTCTAGGAGGAACATTGTCCTTTGTGTTGCATAACTGCAATTAAACTCTTATATAAACACACAAACACACACATGAAGCTTATTAAATAGTAGGTTTTGGTATGATTTTCCACGCATCGTTAGTGTTAGTTATGCCTTCTCCAACCCTCTTCTATGTCCTACTTCCACCCCTCTCCCTACCTAAACCTCCTTCTGCATTTTCCCATTCATATCGTCTGTTGTGTTCTACTATTCTCCTCCCTTAAGGTCTTTCTTCACTTTCCTCTCCAATAATCCCATTCTATTTTCCTAAATAGTCCAAGTTAGACATACAACTATAAATATTTGACACTAATATTCACACATGAACAAGAACTTAAAACACTTGTTTATGGCAATACCATCCTGAATATGACGGATCCCGTCTTGCCAGAGAATTTCTAAAATCATAAAATATATTTTTGCGTACTTAAATCAAAATGCCCAACATAAATTATAAGAATCAGTAGCTCATTCAGTCATGGAAATACTTATATTAATATAATAAATAAATTCACACTTTTAAATTATAATCTTGATTTTTTTTTTTTGCATCTCAGCTAATGTTTGATCATCTTACTTAAAGTGTTTTCTTCCTTATAGAACGGGACCTCTTTGGAGCTGAACCTTTCGACCCATTTAACTGTGGAGCAGGGGACTTCCCTCCAGATATTCAGTCCAAATTGGATGAGATGCAGGTGACTATTTCAACAGATCGGAAAAACAGTTTATTTCTCTTTATTCTGGAACAAAGAAAGTATACCAAAGCTCTATCCTTCATCGTTGCTATAAAGGCTTATTTAAAGCAGTTAGACTAAAAGTAATTAAACTTACTCCTAACCACTGTTACACATGCTGAGGATTGTGTCTTTCTTCCTTTGAATGATTCAATATATAATGGAAAGAAGATGCTTATTTTTTAATACAAAATGACAAAATTCTAATTTTTCTAATCAAGAATTTAAAAGGCCATTACAATGAAATTTTAAGATTTTTGTCTCAGTCTTAATAGTTCTGAATTTCAAAACAGTAAAGATGTTGGATGAGGGAAAATCTTTGAAAAGAAGCATTTTAACTGTGTCTCTCAGTTCCTGGACTACTGAGAAGGCAGACACCACAGGCAACCTCTTTAGGAATGTGGTCAAGTAGATTTTTTTTCTCTTCTGTCCCTGAATTTTTCTGTAAGTTGTAAGAAATTGGTTTTTAAAGCTTCATACATTGAGCAATGATGGAACCACAGTCATATTTAGATCAGAATGAAGACTTCTCTTTGTATTTGCCATCCACATTTGGATGAAATAATTACGTCCTACTGTACATCACAAACATCATAATTGATAGAATCCAGAAAAGCACTAGTTACTTGGAGCTGACTGAGATGAGATGGTCGAGACACTAGTTATTTCTGCTTGTCCTGGCTTACCCACCTGCTCCTTGGGCTTCACCGCCCCCCGGATACCTACCCCCCAAATCAGAGGACAAACTGTGCCCTAAAGCTGGCAAACACATGCCTTTCCTTGAGACAATAATACAAATATCCTTCCACTTGGATAAATGACATGCTGCCTGACTTATTTTCTAATTATTATTTACACATCTTTTTCATCTTAGATTTAGTAATATGCCTGCATTTAAAAGGTTGAATTATTTAAAACATGCCTTGAAGTTTCAAAGAATATATTAAAATTTTCAAAATGTAATCACTTATAATTTCTTTTTCCAGAAAAAAAATATTTTAGAACCTTAAAATTTACTAAAATCATGTCTTTTTAAAAATACTCTGAAAAAATTATTAGTGACTGAGCCCTATCATTTTTATATAATTAGGAAACATCATAACATCAATAAAGTTCAAATTAAGAAGTATAATGAAATAAGATGTATAGCATTTTTGGGGTAAAACAAAGATCACTCTATGAAACTTCTGTTCATCTCAACATACATTGTGTCTGATGGCAGTGATTTCTCACCTTTATATCTCAATTACTTTGAAAATGGCACTTAAATGTGACTTGCTGATGAGACATAATACTGTGTCCTCTCGGGAATTAATTCCTTTTCTTTGTTGTTATCTTTGCTAATCCGAATGCGCTATCTGGGACGATGCCTATAGACTGTGAGCATGGGAACTGGGAGAAGTGATGGTTCTCAGGGTGATGTAGATCATGAAGACTTTCCTGAAGGTCTTTTGTTTTTGATACCAAACTTAAAACCTCAATAGGTTTTAAATGATAAAACTTCAGGATTTTGTAGCAACCCAGTTTGAGAAAATACAGGAGTGAGTTAGCAATGGGGTGATCAGATAATATTAAACTGGAATGTGATGCTTGGGTTTTGATGTTTCTAATACTTTCTTAATGTCTTTTTTATTCTGCTTTCATGATGGGTAGCGCCAGAGATGGTTGGTATCTCATTTCCATCATTTAAAGAGATAACAAACTTTTTAAGAGCTAATTTTTTTGTATTTTCATGTTTTGCTTAATAACTATTCAATCAAGTTTCATGTGGATGTGTGTGATTAGTGTGTGACTAGTGTGTGATTAGTGTTTAAAGAGGTCTCGTAACTCAGATCTTCAGGTTAATTTTTCAGTGATTCTCTTTTTCATTGCTCACCACATTATGTATTTCTTTTAGTTCAAGACTTAATTGCAGGGCCACTTTAACTATAGTCAGTAAAATAGTATTTCTTTCATTTAGAGTCTGCACTGAATTTGTTATTAATCTTGCTATCCTAATTAATCTAATATACACATATAACTGCTTTATCTTTGCATGCTATATAAAATGCCAATGTAGTATATTAAGCTGTGAATGCTATATGACACTAGTGATAAGCCTCCTAGCTAAATATATGTTTTTTTTCTTTCTTAGAGAGGATTAAAACTAAATTATTCATGAGTTACAGTATTAACTTTGAAATTCTAGGAATATCTTGTACATGTGAGATTTAAAGCAGAAATATTAAGCCATATTTCATTTCAAATAGTTGGGCAATTTAATATATATTTGAAATACAATCATGTAGTTATTTGATCTGACATAATTTAAACTGCAAGGCATGTGTCTCTGTCAGACAAGGAGATAGGACAGTATTGATAGCCATGAACATATTCTATGAATTATAATAAGGAAATACAGAGTCAAGAGGATAATTCAGCTGGTTAAGTTCTAGCCATGCAAATGTGAGAATCTTAGTCCTAGAACCCATAAAAAAGGCAGGGTAATCTCATCACTAGGGAGGCAAAGGCAGACGGTTTCCTGTGACTTATTGGCGAGTGTAGCCTAATTAGGAAATTCCAAGCCAATGAAAAACCTTGTTTCAAAGGACATAGAAGTCATTCCTGGAAAATGACACCTAAGCTTGATTTCTGGCCTCCATATACATGCACATGCATGTATGCATACACCCACACTTACACATACACCTGTGCACACATGAGTATGCAAACACACACACGAACATATATACACACATGCATAAAACAATGTAATATGTTTAAAAACAATGGCAAGTCTATAAATAAAAGAATTATTTACAAATATCAAGTCAACTGTTTAAAAATTGAG
This sequence comes from Peromyscus maniculatus bairdii, assembly GCF_049852395.1. NCBI lineage: Eukaryota > Metazoa > Chordata > Mammalia > Rodentia > Cricetidae > Peromyscus > Peromyscus maniculatus. The sequence continues at coordinate 67,145,111 of NC_134864.1, read as the reverse complement.
GGTACCTATGTATAAATGAAATATAAGCAGTACCTCCGTGCTAATGTCTCAAGGAGGTTGGTGGCATTCCTAGGGAATGATGCCCGAAATTGGTCTCTAGCTTCCATATACATCTACATACATGCGCATGCAATCCTGTGCATACACATGCACTTGGACGTATGTTGGCATTGCAGGAATAGACAAGTGATTGGGAGGCTAACCACTCACCACATGAAGAATAAGCCCTGGCTCACAAAAGAGGTCACAGTTGGCTAATGCCCATGTGAATGTGCTCTGTGTAATCAAAGCAAACACACTAATAATTAAAAAAACTGTAAGTGCCATTTTTACTTAACAGGAAATTTAATTTTTTGATAAACAATATTGAATGAAAGTATTGAGAAACAAGTCTAAATGCTTGTTAGACCAAGGTTAGTTTATAGCTGAGCAGCTCTTTGGGGAATAATTTGATACACACACACACACACACACATATATATATTATTTAAAACAGGAACAAGTAATTATAAATATGTTCAATTTTTATGTGTGAAATTATGCTGTTGGCCTTATTAATGGTTGTAAGATAATGGAAATGAATTGATACTATAAAAATTAATAATATGTTATAGTCAGAATAAAGTAGTTTTATGAGAAATGTAATGTAGGAAGTTCGTTCAATTAAAGAGAACATAATAGAAAATTATAGGTAACAAAGTTTCTGCTCTCACAAAACTTGAACACTGTAAGAACATACAATGAAGGTCTCACCTCAGTGTCTAAGCAATTAGATGAGAGGAGTTCTCTGTCTACTATGTGCTGCTCTATGTTTCAAATAGGAAAATACAATTCAGCAAAATGTTTCATATGAAAATATGATTAGTGCTTTAATTATAGAGTAATTATTTTGTGATATTAGCTAGTAATAAGTCCTATCATTACATTAAATAAATAAGCCTCATTGTTAATTAGAGGTTTAAAGATTCAAGAGGAAGATTCAAAATTCATTACATTGTGAAACAAAAATGAAACAGTTGAAGGGCGGTCTGTAAGTGTACAGGGAGGTTTACATCAGGGGGAGAGGAAACCAGGAGTCTACAAGAATGTGTCTGTTAGCTGATGGTCAGATTAGGTTAGGGGTTCACCATGGCAACAGTATTGTAAGTGGTACGCAAACAAACACTTTCTCATAAAAGAGTGACGTGCATTTCATTTTTTTTACTTTGATTTTCTACTTTTCCAGTACTGATAACTCCGATAAATAGCATTTTGGGGAATAATAAAATAGTAACTGGTATAATTTTATAGTGAATTGATAACATTTTAAAGTACTGTGTGACATCAAATTGTCCTTCTATCATATCATATTGTATTGTATCATTTCATATCAGCTACTCATCTGTTATGTATATGTCATCTATCATTCGTTTATCACCATCTGTTATTCAAAATATACTAGAAGATGAGAGTGTATAAGTCTTCAGAAAGCAACCAAATATTTGAAAAGAAAGAATAGTGAGTAATATTTTCAGTACTCACTTTTAAAAGCATTTAATTGCTATTGACAAATACACATAGCAAATAGTTCTTATTATACAGACTTTTTAAAATTATTAATAACTACTATGACCTTTACCCTGTTGAATACAGTTTTCATTTAAATGGTCGGAAGAAGTTTTGGAAACCTTTACCAGTACTGACATTGCTATGTTATATGTGTGCAATAAACATAATGGGGGCAGTCTCTGGGCATTGACTACAGATGTGTTCATATTTTTTTAAAGCTCTGACTTCCTGTATATGATAATGTTTCTTTGCACAAATATAAATGTATTTAAATGCTGATTGTAAGTGAAATAATAAGGTACTACCACAATGCCTCTCAGGGAAACCTACAGTCTGACTTCTATTTCCACTAATTAGCACATATCTGTGCTTCTCTTTGTAAGCCAGTGTGCATAGATTTAAGGGCAAGATGAGATTGGAGAAAGACTGAAGGATCTTATAATTTAATTGTTTCTTTGAAAAATAGAAAAGAAGCCAGGTGTAGTAGCTCATACCCTTAATCCCAGAACATGGTGTGGAGGACATAACTCCTTTGTCATCAGCTTTGAACTCCAAACTTTAGTTCAAGTACATAAAACTTTCTTGACAATTTCCCCTTAACATTCAGTAACTAAATGGCATCTTATCTTCTAAAGCATGCAAAGGGATCAAGAGTCAAAGTCGAAACTGTCAAAAAACATACGTATGAGATACACATATCAACATTACAAAAAAAAGAGGCCATTAATTTGAAAGAGAGCAAGGAGAGGATATATGAAAGGTTTTGAGGAAGAAAAAGGAAAGGGGAAATGATGTAACTATGTTATAATTTAAAAAAAAATAATAATAATGTTTGGAAAAGAAAAGCAACATCAGAACTTATGGGCAGCTTTCAGATGGTGCAGTGGTTGGTCTGTGGTACTGCATTCTGTTTGGAGTATAGTACTGTCTTTGCAAAAGTATTTTACCCAGGATATGGACTATGGTAGCCAGGAAGAAAATATGAATATTATCAGGTTGCTTTGAGCCTTCCCTAATAGAGGGGCTGGACAAACAGCTCAGCACTGAAGAGCATGAACTGCTCTTGCAGAGGACTTGAGTTCAGTACCCAGCACCCATGGTGAATGCCTCACAACTATCTACAACTCCAGTTCCAGGAGAGATGCGGTGCCCTCTTCTGATTTCCTTCTCTCTCTCTCTCTCTCTCTCTCTCTCTCTCTCTCTCTCTCTCTCTCTCTCTCTCTCTCTCTCTCTCTCTCTCTCTCTAACACACACACACACACACACTCACTCACACACAGAATTTTTTTTAAGGAACTAGTAAATAAGTTAGAGTAAAATGGAGTATTGAAAATGTGCTACAAAAGAAATGGATAAATCATAAAACTATTTCATGTCTTAGATTGGTATTTTCTTCTGTTTCTCATACACATTCAACTCATATACTTAAGACAGCAAAACGTCACCTAATCTGTGTAAAATTTTCATAAACCAAATCTGCATTTACTTAAAACACAAAGAATTTAATTTGTTGATAGTCTCTCTTACTTAGTGATATGCTTTTCTCTTACCATTAGTGTTTATACTCTAACAATTTTGTTTTGCTTTACAGGAGGGGTTCAAAATGGGACTAACTCTTGAAGGCACAGTATTTTGTCTCGACCCGTTAGACAGCAGGTGCTGACATCAAGAATGAGTGATCCTGACTTATGCCTGATTTGTTTATAAACATATATCTCATTCATTATTTTAAGACAGTTATTATATCCATGCCAATATATTTTTGAATATCTAAATGTTTTTAAATCTATGGAAGTAAAAACCTCCTCACTTTCACTGTTGATTTATCTTTTATTAAGCAGAACTAAGTGTAATGGATATTATGTTCTCTTCTGCATTATGGGTGAATTTATAATTGAAAGACAAGTTTTCTGAGTATCTGCCTTGTGTTCTAAATAATTACCACCTTGACATTTATGCTCATTTTCCAGAACATTAGTTCAGTTTCCTAGTCCCAAAGCCATACCTTGATACCTTTCAGATTTCTGAAGAGGGACCACTATCCAACTACACATGTTCTATTTTGATACCAATAAACAAATGACCAGTGTGTGTAAAATGTTCATCTCATTATGAAAATCTAAAATTTAGCTATTATGCTACCAGTTTACCTAATTCTACCTGGTAAAATAAGAATATAAGTTCCAGTAGTAATTATATAAAATATATTTAGAATATTAGTAAACATGAAATAATAACATCAGTCATTTAAGCTATATTCTAAAAATGTTTAATTTGCCTCAGAAGTAACAGTTGTGGAAACAATTGCTTCCCTGAAAAACTTAAAAGTTTATTTTCAATGTGTTGTCATATTAGTATATCATTAGGCCATCTTCTGCTCTGTATTTTAAGAAATGAAGTTTATGCTTTCTACAAATGTAATTCCTATTGTCTATTTTTATTTTACCAATATTTTTCAGATATCCTGTGGTGTGGTATTTCTCTTACCAACCTTAGTGTTGATACTTTAAAATTTGAGAGTGTTCTATTTAAATTTAAAAATATTTAACAATTTTAATTTTCATTTGCTCTGTTAAAGTCAGAATCTACTTTTCACAAAAATTTCTCATCAGCTTCATCTTGAATATGAGCAATAAAATTCTTTAGTACTCATTCTGATATGCTGATGAACCCTGACCTTTGAAAACATATGCTTCCAATATATTTGCCCATGATGTAAAATACTAACAGTTATAGTTCAGAAAAAAAATAGCGGTCAAATTTCTAATTTGGTTTATCACAATATAAGAAAGTGAAGTAATGAAAATCTGGGCTTAGTTGTGGGAAATTTATCAAAACTAAGTAGATTTTTCTCATGGAGTTTTATGCAGGTGTTAAAGGTACCTTTTCATTAGGAACAGAAATCAAATGTGCTTATGCAATATTATATTTGTACCATCATGCTCTATGGGTATAGATGAGTCTTTCTGTTTATGTTCTGTTATACCTGCTAAGTTAAACCTTAATTAGTGGGTAGTATGTGTTTCATCAGGCAGTCTTTGCTGTTCTATTTGTCAGATAGTATTTTGGAATTTGTATAATGAGGATGTTTAGAAGCCATCTAAATGGCTTTTTTTTAACAGATAGAGTTTGTATTTTTATTGTACTTTAAAAAGCTTTATGTACTAGGTATATATATTTAGCAAACATTTAATATCAATTGTAACACAATAGAATACTAAGATGATATTTGCACATTTAAGATATGTTACTTACCAATTTTTAATGGTGATCTGTTCTGCTACTGGCATGATCAAATAGTACATAATTGGTCATTAATATGAACATTTACTTCACCAGTGAATTTTTATGAAAACATGATTGGAAATTGTATTTCTATGTAAACTCAATGATATGTTTGATTTTGCTGAGAATAAAAGATTTTAAATAAATTAAACTGTATGATATGTTCATTTAATAATCTATAAATACATCCTAAAGCTACGTATTTAATTTTTGTGTTCTTAAGTTGGAACTGGAAAGAGAAATAGAGAAAGAGTTTAACTTTTGACCTATTTTTCTCAGCCCACACATGTTTCAGTTTTATGAATAAATCTCCCTCAGTTGTGCAAACATGGACTTGTTGCTGATGATGGCATAGGTCATGATTTGGTTCCTCTTACCAGAAGCATCTGATGCAATAATTGTATTATATAAATATCGCTTTTCAAAGCTAATTGTCCTTTAGAGTTTCTTGACTGATGATCTTCTAAGTGGACTTGATAATAGGACTGTTGAACTGTACTGTCAGGAAGAATTTTGACCCTCTCCCAAACATGATGCTAAACATTTAAGGATACATGGGCCTCCTATGTATCAGTCTTTGCACACTGAATTATGCACCAATTCATTCAACAAAATGTATTTATCATCACCTTATTTTATCTACATATGTAATGTAGGTGGGAAAATACCTAGGAAATTTGCTAATGTTGTATTAAGTTGGCAGAATTCTTAATTTCAAATGAAAATGAAAGAAATATCTGAGTTAGTAAATGAAGAAACAATGTATACATCAAAAAAGTCACATGAACCAATCACTTTTCTGGGAGCATATACATTTGACTATGTTTAAATATGAGTATCTTGCACTGGCTACTGGTGTCAGACATCCCATAAGAGGTTTATCAGGACAGACAATAAAGATTGTTCTCATTTATTTTTAGTTCTTGCAGTTTCTATTTGATTTTCTTTTTTTTTAAGTTGAAAAAATGGGCTTGAAAAATGGCTCTTGAGTAAAGGTGCATGCCACCTAGCCCAATGATCTGAGTTAGATAGCTCAGTGGAAGTAGAAGGAGGGAGCCGATTCTAAAAGCTGTGCTCCGACCTCCACATATATGCTTTGAACATGTGTGCCCACCCCTACCACACAGATAGACATACACAAAAAATGTAAAATTATTGTAGATTGATTCCCAATTTTCTGAGAAACCGCCACACTGATTTCCAAAGTGGCTGTACCACTTTGTACTCCCACCAACAGTGGAGAAGTGTTCCCCTTGCTCCACATCATCTCCAACATAAGCTGTCTGTGGTGCTTTTGATCTTAGCCATTCTGACAAGGCATAAGATGGTTTCTCAGTCGTTTTGATTTGTATCTCCTTGATAATTAAGGATGCTAAGCAATTCCTTAAATGTCTTTTGGCCATTTGAAATTCTTCCTTTGAGAATTCTCTGTTTAGCTCTATAGACAGAGCTCCAGGAGTCCAGTCAAAGAGAGAAAAGAGAAATTCTATGAGCAAGTTCATCAGGATCATGATGGGAAAACATGCAGGGACGACCAAACCAAACTAGAGGGAACTCATGAAAGTTGGATCAACAGCTGTGGAGCCTACAGGGGACTGGACTAGGCCCTTAGCATAGTGAGAAAAGTGTGTAGCTTGATCTGCTTGGGAGGCCTGTAGTGGCAGGATCAGAATCCATCTCGGGTACATGAGCAGGCTTTGTGGAGCCCATTACCTATGATGGGGCAACTCGTGCAGCCTTGAGGCAGGGGAAGGCCTTGGACTTGCCTCTACTGAACGTACCTCTACATGGGAAGCCTTGCCTTCTTGTGGGAGGGAGTGAGGGATGGGTTGGGAGGGGAGTCTGGTGGGGAGGGAGGATGGAAGAGGAGGATCTTTGATTGGTATTTAAAATGAATGAAAAAAATTTTCCTCATAAAAAATGTAAAATTAATTGTTAAACTATAAAAAAAACCTTTGATCATATAATGGAAATTCATACTCAGGTAGGTATTTTGACAATTTTTATGTTGTTTCATTTCTAAATGCTGCTACATTTTACTTTTTGTTATTTCCATAACTGAAAAATATTGGCTGTTAATATTTTTCTGTGCCAGTATTTCCATCTATAGTTCCAACTTCAATATTTACTCATGATTTTGGATTTCAGCCTCTGTTAAATTACTTGTAGAGGCTTGGACTGAATTTAAAATTTTGACAACTAAATCTGAAACTCCACCTAAACTAAACTCTATGCAAACAACTAAGGAACTACTAATGTGGTCATGGGTGAGTTGGCCTCCACCCCATGAGTTCTGTGAAAAGTGTCTTCTTCCTAGATAACTCAAGACAGACCTTTGAAGCATTTGTTTTTGAATCCCCATATAATGTATTGAACAAGATACAAAACATAATTCTTAATTGTGGACAATCATTTGATTATATGGTGGTGTTTAGCCGCTGTGATAGCCTGGTTCTGAAATTCTGTCCACAGAAGCACTTTAAATTCATTCAAAGTGAAATTTTCTACTTAGGCAAAGACATTAATTCCTAAATTCCTTGTAGCCTTCTATTTCTATGCTTTTAAATGAATTCTTATAAAATATGGATATTACTTTAACATGAGGCTGTTGCCCTTTTTCTACATTGATTGCTTTTACATTGACTTTTATTTACATTTTATTTTTTAGATTATACTATGATTACATCATTCCCTCCTTCCCTTTCCTCCTTCCAACCTCTTCCATATACTCCTCTTTGCTACCTTTTAAATTCATGGCTTCTTTTTTTCATTAATTGTTATACACATGTATGTGTATGTGTATACATATATAATCCTACGTACACCCTGCTCTGTCTGTATAATGTTACTTGTGTATATGTTTTCAGGGCTGACCATTTGATAATGGTTGTGCTAGTCTTCCCTGGGGAAGACTGTTTCTGCTGCTCTCAGCATTCCTTAGTTGTCTGTAGTTTTTCATGTAAGCAACACTTTTCAGAGGACAGTTAACTATTACGTCGATGATCCACTAAATATGGATGAAGGAAGGTTGCCTTGCCATTTCCATAACTTGGCAGCTGAGCACAGCAGTTCATTCATAAGCATTCAATATGAGGCTTAATGATCTTTTAGCATGTCCTTGCTGATGGCATAGACTCAAATTTCTTATGCACACTTATATAAGAAATAATTCATGCCTTCTAAGTAAATATTGGGGGAAAATAACCATTCGTCCTCTCCAACAAAATCTTGATAACATTACTTTAACTTTGCCCCCCTTTTTTGTGAGACAAGATCTCTCTGGCTGGCTTTGATCCATCTGCCTCTGCCTCTTAATTCAGTGCTGGAATTAAAGACATGCACCACCACTCCTGGACATCACTTTAACTTTGACTGAACTGATAATTTGCTTAAACATTTGATAGTTGTCTGAAAGCATGTAACAACTATCATGGAATTACAGACCAAAGAATTCTGACCCAGTTGAAAGAAGAAAACAAAAGGATAGCTTCAGAGATTCTGAATACTCAAAGATGAATGTTACATAACTGTTAACATTTCCTGTACTCAAAGAACTTTATTTGCTGAGCCTGTATAATCACATATTGTTAGTTTAAAACTTAAAATTTAACTACACTTGAATTTTGTAATGTAGGCACACATTTTTTCATTAGATATAACTGTTTTTAAGTTATCTTCCCTTAACTTTTCACTGTCCTCTTCAGAAGCAATTTCATGAGAACAAGCTGGGGAACCTTCCCAGTTGTCTCCACCCTCCTCTCAGTCTGGCAAGGCTTTTATGTTCTAGTCTGATCCAAAGGTCACTTGTTCCAGTTGAAATTGTTGTCCGGATGGCCTGGAAGCAATCCAGGTTCTGGTTCTTTCTTGCAAAGAAAGCAGAGACAGATGTTTGTCACTTGGCTACATTTTGGAAGGGAAAAAAAAGTAGACTGTTATGGCTGAATCTACTAATAGCTGAAAGCACATAGTTCTGGGACATAGGCAGAGCTGCTGCTGTTTTCCAGTGGTTTCTGTTACTTTTCATACACTTTGGAAACCATTTGTTTACTATCAGTAATTGGTTATTGAATAGTATGTCAGAGTATGTGCAGCGACGTTAGCAAATACTCAGCAAATTTGAATTCCCCACTCCATCCTCTGCACACACTCCATTTGCTATTCAGCTAACCATCTATTTATTTTTACTGGCTGCTTTAATGGAAGATAAATTGAGTTTTACTAGACAGTGGCAGCAGAGAGGATACAAAGTGACAGGCAGTGAAGGGCTAGTCATAAATCTTCTGAGATGTCAACTTACACCTAACAACATGACTGCATAAATAGCTGACCCATTTCATTTTCCAGACAAGTTGGATCATTTGGGGGCCAGTGAAGGACTAGGAGTGATATAATTATAGGAAAGGATGTTTCTACAGTGATTACTCTTAAGATTCTCTGTTTCATATAATGCCCACAGATTTTTTTTTCCATGTAGGGAAAATAATTGAAAAGGGAAATACCTGAAAATATTCTGGCCATAATTTCCACCAATTAAAACAAAACAAAACACCAAATCCATCCTCAGCATCACTGGCACTTTAAAATTTCTGAAACACCTATAAAGAGACATGGAGCTAAACTTTGAAGCTGCAATTCTACTCATGACTTGGCGTGACCTCAAGACTCATGCCAGGATTCAGGAAGTCATGTAACAGAGTATGTCTCTTTAAATTCGTGAATGTTAGCTATTTGGGTCACAATGAATTGGAACATTCTCTTAAATACAAGTGATTAAGAAAAAATTGTTGGAAAAATTATTAATTTCCTATATTTAATTGCATTTTTTTTTGCAAACACCATACAGTGTGTTATCACTACTTAGTAGACAAAGTAGGAAGTAAAGTAAAAATTACAATTCCAAGTTTGTCTGCTTCTCAGTTGCCTGTTTTCATGGATTGGCTGAGAGGCACACCTCAGAATGCCCTAACACTGGGTTCTCTTCACATGCATTCATGGCTTGCTATATTTTCAGGGACCGAAGGTGAATGATATGGGTATCAGTGAAACTTAAAGGCTTGAATTGAGTTGACCATTAACCACTGGAAACAAAATGATTAAAGACATAAGACAAGGCAACAAGGGACTAGTAAGACCGAAGTCTTTGCATGGACAGAAATCCACAGATTCTGAGTTTGCTCCAAGTGTGGATTTTCTACAAGTCTGCCTGTGTGAGCCCAGGTCTCTCAAAGGTGTGACTGTGACTGTGACTGTGGACAGAATTTTAGAGGTCTTTCTTAAAATGGATTCAAGTAAAATATAATTTGGATAAGTTGAGTTATATACTCTCTTGAGTAGCTGTTTTACCAATTTTTTTTCTTGCTTCTCTTACCTACCATGTAATGAAAATGAAGAGAAGATAAATCTCCCAGCATGTCTGTCAGCTTTCCTAAAGGCAGGACCTGCTCTGCACATTTCCCATCACTGCCGTCACTTAGCCTTAGTCACAAGCTGAAGCTGCAGACAACAGCTGGCCCAGAAACCCTCGAGGGGCTCAAATATTCATTGTGTTACTCAAATTGGTCTACTCTACAAATCTTTAGAAAATATTTTTGCAAAACAGCAAAAGAAATTTAAAATACAGTATTCTGTGAAAATATTGATTTTCTTATGTTTTTTAAAAGAAGCATTTAAAAAGTCCATCTAATCAAGTAATGTTAATTGAACAGTTTCTAGACAGAAAATAAAGCCAGTGAGACCATGGAAATCCTATGAGTCATATGACCTAGTTTAGTTTATTTAGAACACACACATGCTCACAAAAATCTGGGTTTGTATCAAAACCAGATTGTTTCCCGCACTGTTCCCCAACTAAAAATTAGAAGGTCAAAGGAAAATTGGACAAATCTCAGAAAAAGCCTTTTGCATGAAAACTGTCTAACAACAAGTAAAATGAAAGAAATGAAACAGCAAAAGGAAGAACTTTGACCATTTTTAATTTAAAACTGTGTTAAAAACAGTCAATAATTATTTTAGCTAGTAGTATTTGATACTTATTCTCATCTAATAACAGAACCATTTTGACAACTACCAGGAGCCAAGAGTATCGTGGAATGTGATTGTTCTCACGGAAAACCAAGTGGGAGTAAAAATAAATACATTGAGTCACTATTGTTGTCCATGAGAATGAACAGTATACAGCAGAGTGGCTTAAATAGAATTTAAGGAAAAATTGAGTTGGCTATTTAATAATTAAGACAGATGCATTACATTAAAGAACTGCTCTGGTGATGTCCTGTTGCTAGAGTTTTCCGCCTTGCCCACAGTCAGGACAAATCTTTGTCACCCGCCAGTCCCACAGCCGCTCAGACCCAACCAAGTAAAAACAGAGACTTATTTTGCTTACAAACTGCATGGCTGTGGCAGGCTTCCTGCTAACTGTCCTTATCTTGCTAACTGTGCTTTTATCTTAAATTGATCCATTTCCATACATCTATACCTTGCCATGTGGCTGGTGGCTTACTGGCGTCTTCACATGCTGCTGGTCATGGCGGCGGCTGCAGTGTCTCTGGTCATGGCGGTGGCTGCAGCGTCTCCTTCTGCCTTTCTGTCCTTTTATTTCTCCTCTCTGTTAGTCCCGCCTATCTTTCCTGCCTAGCCACGGCCGATCAGGTTTTATTTATTAACCAATCAGAGCAACTTGACATACAGACCATCCCCCAGCACAGCCAAGTGCAGACCATCTCAAACACCTGCACTCAGGCCCATGGTCCTAATCATCCTCTATACGGACCTGCTGGGTAACGCCACAAAGAACCCAAGAAGGGCTCCCACAGGACATACAGAACATCCCACAGCACCTCCCCTTTTCTTTTTTTTAAAAAGGAAGGTTTTAACTTTTACACATCTCCAAAGCCAGCTTGGTACATTTGGGAATTTGGGCGTAGCTTCTCTAACTACTTCCTGCTGGAGGGGGGCGCAGTATCTTATGGGGATGCAAAGAAAATTTTAGGATCATGGAGTAGTCCGTGAGACCGTATCGTCTGAGCCAGTTGCCTTGAAACAATTCTGGATGTTGGATCATCTGGGCCATGGTGTCATCGCAGACCTTTCAGGTGGTCCCCACGTTGGGCGCCAGGTATTGATGTAACCAACCGTTTTATTAAATAAGAAACACAGAAATAATGCAAAAGAGAAAGCCGAGAGGTCAGAGCTCAGAGCCAAAATCTCACCCTTCCGCCTGCGGTGTCCCAGCTTCCCGAATGAGCGCTCTATTTCCTGTCTGTTCATCTATTTAAAGAGACAGAACAAGCCACAGCTATCTCACCTCACCAGTTCCTCAGCTGGTCCTGTTTCCTCAGACTGGAAGCTTCTGTGTCCTCATCCCAATAGCTCTCAGCTGAACTGTGTTGCTCCAAAGCCTGAAAGCTTAACCAGCCAAATGCTTCTAGTTTCTGGTCCTCACGCCTTATATATCTTTTTGCTTTCTACCACCACTCCCTGGGACTAAAGGCTGGCTTTCTGGGATTAAAGGCGTGTGCCACCACCGCCACACTCTTGCAATGGCTCTAATAGCTCTGACCCCCAGGCAACTTTATTTATTAACATACAATCAAAATCACATTTCAGTATAATTAGATTACCACCACAATGTCCTGTCTGTTTTGAGTGGGTGCAGAATAAAATGAAGAAGCAGCTACTGTCTTCCACTGATTTTCATGTACTGCAACAGTCCATATTCTAACAAGGCTGCATCTCCCTGTGAATGTTTCTACCAACAGACCAGCAAAGTCTATTTACTTACTAAAGAGAGAAAGTCATACATAATTGAATCTTCTAGCAATATGATTCTGAATTTGGTGAAATTCACATATACAGAGTGTAGGATATTTACTTTGGAAACATATTGGATTTATAGTTTAAATTTTTCCATTCTTAAAGATAAAAGTCTTCAGGGGGAAAAATGTGACAAATAATGAATATATATTGGCAAGGATAATATTCTTTTTGATTGCCAAAATTTTAAGATTCCTAATAGAGACTGAGATGCCTCTGTGATCAAATGGGGCACTGTGAGCCACACAGTGGTTTCCACCCAGTGCTCATCACAGAATCTTCTTTGGTCTGTGGATGAACCACAAGTATATCCGTGGCTGCTCACTGCAGCAATATGGAAACACTGCAGTCAAACCACTAATAACAGCCACAGCTTTTCCCAGAATAAAACCATTACTCTAGAAATTGTGCCAAAAACTTGGAGTTTTTTTTTAATGCAGCTTTAAACGCTCCAGATCAGCATAATATGGCAGAATTGCTATCAAATTACAAAAATATGGTTTAAAGTAAAGAACTTGAGCAGCCTTTCCTGGTGGCTTTCTCCAATGTTAGCTGCAAATACCACTAGTTCTTCAGTGAAAGTGGAGCACATCTAACCATTGCTCTTCTGCTTAAGTGAACTTTGCTCACAGACTGTTTTTGCATGGTATATATGTCTACGTGCATATTTCGCAACCTAAAACACTTGAAATAGCTGTCCAGGTATTGTCATGAGATTCTTTTTTGTTTGCTTTTTGCTTGCTTTGAGACAGACTCTATGTAACCCAAGCTGGCTTCAAACACCTGGTCTTCCTGTCTATGATGAGTATTGAAGCACAAAACTCACAGTCACTTATTGAGACGTTATAAACTTATAGAATGTTGCTGAAAATTTAGAAGAAAGTTTCATAATCTCTTGCAAGATTAAATATATGCTGTAATTTCATAAAACATTAAAATTCTCAGGCACTTACCCAACTGAATTAAAGTATCCACACAAAATGTTTGTGTGTTTATAATAATTACATTCATAATTGCCCCAAACTGGTAGGAACCAAAGTATCTTCCAAATAAAAAAATATATAAAGATCTTGTATATCCTGAAATACCTGTCTACAATATTATTCATACAAAAATGAAATGAGCTGTCAAGCTCAGGAAGTCACAAATATCACAGAGGTAGGCTGTAGTTTGAAAGCATTGTGCTGTGGATGATTAATTGATAAATAAAACACTGATTGGCCATTAGCCAGGCAGGAAGTATAGGCAGGACTAACAGAGAGGAAAACTGAGAGAACAGGAAGGAGGAGGGGACACTGTAAGCCGCTGCCAGGATAAGGAAGATGTAAGGTGCCGGTAAGCCACAAGCCACGTGGCAAAGTATAGATTAATAGAAATGGGCTGAGTATAAGAGTAAGAGCTAGACAATGGTAGTCCTGAGTTAATGGCTGAGCAGTTTAAATAATATAAGTGTCTATATGTTTATTTTATAACTGGGCTTCAGGACTGATGAGGCTTGGCAGAAGCCGCAGAGAAAACTCTCTAGCTACAGCATTGTGTGGTGCAGGATCCCTGGAATGCAGAATAAATGCAAAGGCAAAGTGATCAGCACTTGCCATGCATCCAGAGGGTCAAGGAGAATCTTCTATGACACTGAAACAATTTGTTACTCTAATAATAGGTACACAATACTGCATATTTGTTTAAAATCACAGAGCATTACAGTACAAGAGATGGCTCGGTGGTTATAGCATTTGCTGCCCAAGCAAGAAGACTGGAGCTCAGATTCCCAGAGCCCACATGCATGTCAGGGGCTTTGTCAACCAAACTATAATCCCAGCCTCAGAAAGTAGAGACAGCTGAGCCAGCGAGAATAATGATAATGGCAATTTGTAGGTTTTATTGAGAGAATCTGCATCAAAGAAGGAAGAGGGAGAACAATCGAGGGATATTATTGACACCACTTTGGGCCCTACACTTATGTGCACATCCATCCGTGTACACCTGCACACATACATGTACCCAAACACAAAGGATGCACACACATACCACATGCACATATATGTGTGAAATGAAAAAAAAATTAAACTACATTAAAGTGGAAAAAATAAATATGATGAGCTATGAAGATTTGGAAATGATTAGTATCTGCCAGACTAGAAGCTTCCGCTTTTGTACTTAAGTAATGGAAAGAGGGTGGCAGTAGCCAAGGTTCTCACTGTTGGTATAAATAGTCGTAGATGAGCACAAGGTGAAAGCTAGAATCATCTACATGGAAATGAATTCGATTTAGGGACATCAATAAGAATCCTGTTTAGTTTAATGGAGATAAGATTTTATATATATATATATATATATATATATATATATATATATATATATATATATATATATATATGTGTGTGTGTGTGTGTGTGTGTGTGTGTGTAATGTTTATAAAATGATGCATGTGCATGTAATGTTCCATATGCAAACATATCATTCCTATCTGCTTAGTGAATGCAAACCTGATGACACTTTCAAAGCAGTGTGTGTGTCTGCTATTCAAATCTTGCTTTCTAACACTATTATCCAATAATAGGGACCATGGCTTCTCCTGAGGAAAACTCTTCACAGTCTCTGGGAGGGAAATTTTTGAAATTTTATAGCTTCTGGAAGTAAGAAGCTCCTTAGAAGTGAAACAAAATGGAGTAAAGGAAATGATGTCATGATTGGGTTATACTAAAGCAGCACAAAAAAAGAACGGAATAGCTTCCAACTCCAAAAGAATGAACAAAATGTTTAATAAATCAGAATTGAGTATAATCTACCTTTCGAAGCAAATGCCTGTGAGTTACTGTTGCAATAAAGTCACAGAGTGAATTGTGGAGAACAGCAAAATTTCCCACACAGCAGTGTTTTACGTGAATACTTTGCTGTCATGAATTCTTATTTAAATATGGGTTGCCAGTCAATACTGACAAAAGGGGCAGACCACGGAAAAGGTCATGGTGGAACATCATCCATCACATAGACCTGCAGAGTTTCCTACACTATAATGAAATAGCATATGTCCTGAGGGCTAACTTCCCATACATACACCATAACCCCAATATAATAATAAACAATGTTATCAGACCAGTCTCAGAAAAAGACTATTACTTAGGCAAGCTTGACCTGTAGTGCAGAAACTGTCATGTTAAAGGTTCTCTGAAAAGCTGTCACAGCAATGGAAACACAAGGAACTGTGTCTATTAACTATGACCAGTGTACTGAATGGATGCTGAACCAGGAAAAAGAAGTTAGAACAAGCAGACAGAGAAAGGACCTGTGACTAACAAGTAGATTTTTATTAACAATGCAACAACATTAGATTGGTGATTATAGTGAATGCAAAATAGAAATGTGAAACAGGGAAATATGAGTGAGACATGTGGGACCTCTCTGCTATTTTTTTTCTATAACTCTAAACCTGTCCTGCAATGAACAGCTTCATTTTTTTGTTGTTGTTCTGTTTTTTTTAAGTATTAATAGTATTATGAGTTGTAGAAATCAAGTGCTTACAGGCTAAGGGGTTTTTGAAATTAATAATATCAGTCAAAGAATTTTAAACACACATCAGAAGAAAGACCTATTTACTATAAAAAGCCAAGGTCAGTCACTTGCACTCAAGCAGATCGGGTGGCAATGGGGAGAAAGTATAGTGTTGGTGTTGAGTCTTATGGTAAAATGACATTTGAAGCCTCCAGTACTCACTCTTTGATGAGCTCAGAAAAAGTGCTTCACATCTTCAACCTCCATCCCCTTTCTTATAAAACCCAAGCAATATTTAGTCACACAATTAATGAGACTATGGAAAGTAATATGCAAAGCATCTATAATTAGGTAGATACTTGTTTAATGGTAACTTTTATTAGAAATTCTACATATATGTGTGAATATAAAGGTACCATTACACTGTCTTAATAACTCAGTTGTTTTAGATAATAATGCTAACACATACAAGTTTAACTTTATATTTGTTTTATATATCATTAAATCATTTAATAACAAGCAAATATTCAAAAAAAACTTTTGAATTAGTTTGTAAGAATAATTTTATTTCCTCTGGCTCTTGCAGCATTCTGACATTTTAGTTGTCTGCTTTTTCTATAGTGTATGAAAAAGAGGTGGATGCCCAAAACTAAGCAAATCATCACAAGATCTACATAATTGGAAACATGACTGCTGGTTCCAGAAAGGGTCTATTCTGCCATCAAAGCCATTAGAATGACTTTTCAAAGGGATCTGTGTCTGCCAGAAGCCATTGTGCTGCAGGAACCAAACTCCCACAAAATACAATCTGGCTTGCCTTACTGGTAAGCCAACAGCTCTGCGTTTTTTCTATGGTTTGAAATTTATCTCAAGGAAGAATTCTACCCAAAACCAAACTTGGCTACAGCACTTAGGAAATATGAGTATTCAGGCAACTCAGAAATTTTGAAGTATAAGTGAATGCTGACAAAGTGTCTGCCTAATTTTGCTTCCTTCAGCATGATGGACACTGAGAAGAACATAATTACAATCTGCATAAATGCTTGCTTCCCATTCTACTAGCTTTGAAAAATTATTTTCATTTCTTGTACCTCCTAACTGCACATACAGTGGCTTTCTCCTTCATGAACAAGTCTTCTCTCACTTCTCATGGCCTCACCCATTTCTATGTGATGCTGATGAACTCTAACTTTCTTTCTATTTTATAAGATATCATGTGCCTTACTATCCACTAGGACACTGCTTACTAAAGACAACTAAAAAGTACAAGTATGTATTATTGTTGGTGCCCAATGTAGCACTGCCAAAAGGGAGGGATTGTGATAAACTGTAGATGTAACCAAACATCTTATTAAATAAGAAACACAAAACCAATGCAAAGAAGACCAAGAGATCAGAGCTAAGAGCCTTACCTGCCTGCTGCAGCTAGCTAAGAGACCTCTCCGAAAAAGAGACCTACTTCCTGTCTTTTTGTCTTTATATAGACTTTTTGTTCTGCCTTCTCATTGGTTGTAAACCCAACCACGTGACTTCCTTGTCACTGCCTGTAAGTACAGCCCTCCAGGTCTTCTATGGTATTGAGATTAAAGGCGTGTGTCTCCAATGCTGGCTGTATCCTTGACCACACAGAGATCTACCTAGCTCTGCCTACCAAGTGCTGGGATTAAAGGCATGCACCACAAACGCCCAGCTCTGCTATGGCTTGCTATTAGCTCTGACCCCCGGGCAACTTTATTTATTAACATACAATTAAAATCACATTTCAGTACAAATAAAATACCACCATATTGATTGATTAGCCAATCAGTTCATGTTCATGTCTGCACCCTTCTTTTGCTTGTTATTTCCTCTTGGTATTCTGGATCTCATTTCCCCAAAACTATATTTTTTTTTCTTAAAAAAGTAATCATAAAATCTAAGGTTTAACCCAGACAAATATTCAATCAAGTTTAATTGTGATGAGTGACACATAATTAAAAGTCAGGCAAGCCAGGCGGTGGTGGCACACACCTTTAATCCCAGCACTCAGGAGGCAGAACCTGGTGGATCTCTGTGAGTTTGAGGCCAGCCTTGTCTACAGAGTGAGATCCAGGAGAGGCCCAAAACTATATGGAGAAACCCTATCTCAGAAAAAATAAAAACAAACAAACAAAAAAATCAGGCAACATATAACCTTACTAACACAGACTGGAATTAGATTGAGGTTGATTTACATAATGTTCATTTTAAGATATTCCTGCAATAAAAGGACTGATCTCCTCTGCTGTGGGACGGTCTGTATGTCAAATTGCTCTGATTGGTCAATAAATAAAACACTGGTTGGCCAGTGGCCAGGCAGGAAGTAGGTGGGACAAGGAGAGAGGAGAATTATGGGAAGCAGAAGGCTGAGGCGGAGAGACACTGCAGCCGCCGCCATGACCAGCAGCATGTGAAGACGCCGGTAAGCCACCAGCCACGTGGCAAGGTATAGATTTATGGAAATGGTTAATTTAAGATAAAAGAAGAGTTAGCAAGAAGCCTGCCACGGCCATACAGTTTGTATGCAATATAAGTCTCTGTGTTTACTTGGTTGGGTCTGAGTGGCTGTGGGACTGGCGGGTGACAAAGATTTGTCCTGACTGTGGGCAAAGCAGGAAAACTCTAGCAACACTCCTCTCTCTAATTAAGGGAATAACTTGAGTGATGATACTTTAAGCGCAGATTCAGAAAGCTGCATTTTCAAAAGGATAGATTACTCAGAAAATATAATTTAACAACCCAGACTTGGCTTTAGAACAAACTAGGAAATAAGACAAATTCACAAAAGGATGCTAAGTTTGGGACATTTGAGCTATAAAGTTAATAGGGAGTTCATGAGTATCTACTTCTGAGAAAAGATAAGCAGGGCAGCAGCTTTGAACAACTATGAACCTTGTAAGAAGTAATTCCAGTGCCAGGGAATAAGGAAGAACCCATGACACAAGGGTTTAGGTATCTCCCAGATTCAGTCTATGGGAAAGCCTACACTTTGAGAAGTGGGGCATTGAGATGTGAGAACCAGGTTGACCTCAAGGAATTTCTGCCTAATATTTAAGTATTCTAAATTAATTGAAATGGATTAATATTATAGAATGAGTTCCCTAGTAAGCACTCTGCAATGGCTCTTTACATATTGGTGACTTATTTGGGACTACTCTTAGTGATAACATCTATTTTGGAGAGAGAATAATGCACTGCTGAGAATATCATTTGACTGATATGTAGTAATGGCCTCCAAGAGAGAACTATGGAGCCACTCCTGCTCAGAGACTTCTGAGAGAAGAAAATGGCTCTTGGTACTTCTAATGAGTAGAATGGGTGAGTAAGCAGCTATCATCCTAACAGAGAGCTAGAGGAGAACTCAACTGTCAGACTTCAGATGTCAGAAATCTGGCAGCAGGGTGTATAGTGATATTTTGTTTGTGCTTTAACAAATTAAGCTTGCCTGGAGATCAGAGTGTGGAGCTAGTCACCAGTTAATCATAGAGGCTAGGCAGTTGTGGCACACACTTTTAATCCCAGCATTTGGGAGGAGGAAGCAGGAAGATTAGGAATTCAAGGCCACCCTGGATTGATCCTGTCTAAAACAGAAACAGAGCCAGGCAGTGGAAGCTCACATCTTTAATCCCAGCAGGAGGAAGATGGAGACACTAATATAAGGCTGGAGGAGACAGGAGCTCAGGCCCCATTCAGTCTGATGATTAAGTAGAAGCAAGAAGTCTCTAGTGGCTGGCTCCTTTACTTCTCTGATCATTCAGCATTTATTCTGATATCTGGCTCTGGGTTTTTATTATTAAGACCAATTAGAATTCCCACTACAGGGGTGTGTAGTTGTCCAGAACATCCCCATCGGGGGATATGGAGCTAATTGTGCCACTTGGAAAACTTTTCCAAAGATTTGCTGAATATTCCTTCCTAGAGAAAAATTCACAAGGAAAATCTTGTGCCCCATCACTGAAGCTGATATTAGGAAAGTAAGTAATGGTCACTGTCACTTTCTACTACTACCCATTCCAAATTTCCCTCACATTGATGTCCACCCATTCTACCTGCTTGCCTGCATGTCTTAGGAATCCAAGATGCAGATCTTCCACTTAGAATTTAGCTACTGCTCATGTCTATTTATCATAAAAACTCAATGAGAAAAAAGCCCAAGCAATAGCTCAATGAATTACCCATGCTATTATGTACTATGTAATAGCAACCTCATCTCCACTTGAGGATCAGAAGGAAAATCTCCCTGCCAGGGAGTAACATCTTTCTTCATCTAAAGATCTCTTAAAGACTAAAGTAAGTGATCACACCCATTGATTTAAGTTTATTGTGATTGTTTTTCAGCATGGGCGGTAGGGGATGGAAGCATTAGGAACTATGACTTCTGAGGCCACAAAGCCAATAATTTTAGGAACAGGGCATGATCATAGTTACCCACTCTTACCCTAAAGACCATATATTCTACTCACCATTGACTTTCTATTGCTGATGATAATTGACTAATATCCTGCTTCCTGAAAGGTGACCCTCTGTATTCATGAGAATTTATCTCCAAATTGATATTTTTCTCCATGATGTCAAAAGGTCAACATGTAATTAGAACTACATTTGGAGTCTGATAAATACAGTCTTGAATTCATGGATCCAATATTATATCCAACACTACCTTTCCTACATAATAGTGTAGTACATTGGTGTGGTGGGATGCTCATGAGGAATACCCTAGAAATGGAACAAATCTCTTTAAGCGCTGATATCTCATAAGAAAAGGAGGATAAAATTAGACCCCCAATATAAATTGATTTCTGTGATGATGAATTACTCTTGCTGAGGTAGAAGTGTTTCTACCTCACTTCATACAGTATAGGCAGTATGCTATCTAAAACTAGTTTTTCTCTTCAGGAAATGGAGATTCAAGAAATTTGTAATATTCCCTGTGACTTACATATTGGACATTGTGCAGTAACAGTAGCTAGATGAGCTTTAGAATGTGAGAGCCTAGGCTTTTGGACATATGCATATCCTCCTCTCCTGTCATCATGCTACACTGTTGTATTCATTGTGCTAAACATAGACATCTGTAAACATTATTTCACCAAGTCACCCTGTCTTCCTGATGGTTAATGACCACATACATATGAATATATTAAAAGTAGCATGTATTAAAAAATTTCACATTTCAGCTGGGCGGTGGTGGCGCACACCTTTAATCCCAGCACTCGGGAGGCAGAGCCAGGTGGATCTCTGTGAGTTCGAGGCCAGCCTGGGCTGCCAAGTGAGTTCCAGGAAAGGCGCAAAGCTACACAAAGTAACCCTGTCTCAAAAAACCAAAAAAAAAAAAATTTCACATTTCATGTTCTACTCTGTAGTGCTACCTATATACCTTAAACTCAGATTTCTTGTCCTTTTTTTTTTAACCATATTTTTTTTTTTTACTATACTTTTGGTCTGATGATCAAGGACAAATATCACATTACTTTAAATATATTAATAGAGTTCAGTCTTGTTTTTATTTAAAATAAAACACCCGATGGTCTAATAAAGAGCTGAATGGCCAATAAAAAGGCAGGAGAAATGATAGGTGGGGCTGGCAGACAGAAAGAATAAATAGAAGGACAAATCTGGGAGGAAAAGAAGGAGCAAGAGAAGGAGGAGGATGCAAAGGGGTCAGTTACTCAGCTACACAATTAACAACAGAGTATGATATACAGAAATAGAAAAAGGTAAAAGTGACCCCCTTACCAAGCCAATCATCCCCTGATGCACCAGTGACCACTGGAGCCCTACACCCACCCTGCACCAATTGGGAACAGGTAAGGCCCTGATCTTTGGGCAGGTCAGCCCAGTTCTGTAGCTCCTAGGCCCCAGGGGCATATTCTGTGCTCCTCCCCACCCCCCAGCCAGTACAGATACACAGATTGGGTAGCAGCCTCCTCCCACCACCACCACCCTCTTGCCAATCATCCCCTGCAGCACCAGCAAACACTGGAGCCAAACGTGCCCTCCTGTACCAGTTGGGAAGAAGAGCAGCCACAGGAGCCAGAGGCTCCATCTGCACCAATTGGAAGAAGAGCAACTTGGAGCTCCACCTGTTTGGATTAAAGGAAGAAATGGGTAGGTGGCAATGTAAGAATACATTAAATAACATAAAGAGCAATATGGTACTGCCAGAACCTAGTGATTCTACAACAAGACCTGAACATTCCCAAAGCAGATGATCCAGAACAAAACGACCTTAAAAACAACTTTATGAAGATGATAGAGTCCCTGAAAGAAGAAATGAAAAATTCCCTTAAAGAAATGGAGGAAAAGTCAAACAAAAAATTGAAAGAAATCAAGAAATCTCTTCAAGATAATCAAGAAACTCAAGAAAAAAACAAAGAAACAGGTGAAGGAAACAGTTCAAGATTTGAAAATTGAAATAGAGGCAATAAAGAAAACACAAACTGAGGGAATTCAGGAAACGGAAAACCTGAGTAAACAAAGAGAAACTACAGAGGCAAGCATAACCAATAGAATACAAGAAATGGAAGAGAGAATCTCAAGCATTGAGGATACTATGAAGGAAATAGTTTCATCAGTGAAAGAAAATGCTAAATCTAGCAAATTTTTAACACAAAACATCCAGGAAATCTGGGACACCATGAAAAGACCAAACCTAAGAATAATAGGGATAGAAGAAGGAGAAGAATTCCAGCTCAAAGGCACAGAAAATATATTCAACAAAATGATTGAAGAAAACTTTACGAATCTAAAGAGAGACATGCCTATGAAGGAACAAGAAGTATACAGAATACCAAATAGACTGAACCACAGAAAAAGTCCTCTCATCACATAATAGTCAAAACACTAAACATACAGGATAAAGAAAGAATATTAAGAGTAGGAAAAAAGTCAAGTAACATTTAAAGGAAGACCTATCAGAATTACACCTGACTTCTCAATGGAACTCTGAAAGCCAGAAGGTCCTGCAGACAAATGTTCTGCAGATACTAAGAGACCATAGATGCCACCCCAGACTACTATACCCAGCAAAGCTTTCAATCACTGTAAATGGAGAAAACAAGATATTCCATGATGAAATCGGATTTAAACATTACATATCTACAAATCCAGCCCTACAGAAAGTACTAGACGGAAAATTCCAACCCAAGGAAATTAGCTGGAACCACCAAAACACAGCCAATAGATAACCTCACCTCAGCAAAATCCAAAGAAGGGAAACACATATACACTACCACCAAAAAAATAACAGGAATCAACAGTCACTGGTCATTAATATCTCTTAGTCACTGGTCATTAATATCCATTCTGTTAGCCTGTTTCTTTTTATAGGCGAATTGAGTCCATCAATGGACTCAATGGACACAGGCTAACAGAATGGATACATAAACAGGATCCATCCTTCTGCTGCATACAAAAAACACACCTCAACCTCAAAGACAAACATTACCTCAGAGGAAAGGTTTGGGAAAAAATTTCCAATCAAATGGACCTAAAAAGCTGGTGTAGCTATACTAATATCAAACAAAAGAGACTTCAAACTAAAATCAATCAAAAGAGATGAAGAAGGGCATTTCATATTCATCACAGAAAAAAATTCCATCAAGATGAAGTCTCAATTCTGAACATTTATGCCTCAAATACAAGGGCACCTACATTTGTAAAAGAAACATTACTAAAGCTTAAATCACACATCAAATCCCACACACTAATATGGGAGACTTCAACTCACCACTCTCACCAGTGAACAGGTCTGCCAGACAGAAACTTAACAGAGAAATAAGGGAACTAATGGATGCTATGACTAAAATGGACCTAAAAGACATCTATAGAACATTTCACCCAAACACAAAAGAATATATGGAGTGTTCTCCAAAACTGACCACATACTTGGTAACAAAACAAATCTCAACAGACACAAAAAAATTGGAATAACCTCCCGTATCTTATCAGACCACCATGGCTTAAAATTAGAATTCAACAACAACACAAAATGCAGAAAGCCTACAAACTCATGGAAACTGAACAATGCTCAACTGAATCACCACTGGGTCAAGGAAGAAATAAAGAAAGAAATTAAAGACTTCCTAGTCTTTAATGAAATGAAAATGAATGCACAGCATACCTAAACTTATGGGACACTATGAAAGCAGTGCTAAGAGAAAAGTTCATTAGCACTAAGTGCCTGCATAAAGAAGTTAGAGAAATCTCACACTAGTGACTTAACAGCACACCTGAAAGCTCTAGAACAAGAAGAAGCAAAGTCTCCCAGGAAGAATAGACGCCAGGAAATTATCAAAGTGAGAGGTGAAATTAATAAAATAGAAACTAAGAGAACAATACAAAAATTTAATGAAACAAAGAGTTGGTTCTTTGAGAAAATCAACAAGATAGACAAGCCCTTATTCAAACTAAACAAAACACACAGAGGGAGAATCCAAATCAACAAAATCAGAAATGAAAAGGGAGACATAATAACAGACACTGAGGAAATTCAGAGAATCATTAGCTCATACTTCAAAAACCTGTACTCCATAAAATTGGAAAATGTAAAAGAAATGGACAATTTTTTTGGATAGGTACAATATACCAAAATTAAATCAAGACCAGATAAACAATTCAAATAGACCTATAACCTCTAAGAAAATAGAAGCAGTCATCAAAATCTCCCAACCAGAAAAAGCCCAGGGCCAGATGGTTTCAGTACAGATTTCTACCAGAATTTCAAAGAAGAGCTAATACCAATACTCTTGTGTTGAGGGCCGCAGGAATATATCATAAGAACTCAGCTGGTTATGGCAAAGTCACTACCTGGAGGGATCATGGAATTCCTCCAGAGGAAGCCAAATCCCAAGGAGTTTTTGGTGTTACTTGGCTTGTTATATATCAGCTGTATTCTGTTATGAAAATCATGTGTGCCTTCATAGCTTTCCCAATTGACTTTTCCCCAAGAAGGACTAACAGTGTAGACTGAGCACTCTCTGGACATACACATTCCAGGTAATTTGGAGAACAGCCTCAGGGAAAGGCTTTCTCTGGAATCAGATTATCTCCCTTAGCCACTTTCAAGGACTACAGGAAACACCACCCAGGTGGGCGCCCATTGTTAGTCCCAGGTGGACTAACAAGGATAACAGCCCACATGCAAGTCTCCTGACTTACGGTAAATTCCACAAGGAGACACCGCCTAGGAGAGGTGGACGTTAAGTAATAGCCTTACACAATTTAGCTCGGACCCTCCCTTTTATATACCGGGACTTCCAGGGCACTGGAGAAGAAGAGAAAAGAGAATGGAAGAACTAGATGGGTAAGAACTTGAGAGGAACAAACTGAGATGGGGAAGAACTAGATTGAAGGGCTAAAAGAGAGGACTAGAGGAACGAGATGGAAGATGAGGAAGAGCAAGATGGGGAAGAACAAGATGAGGAAGAGCCAGATGAGAGAGAAGGGGACGAGAGAGGAGCTGATAGGGGAAAGAACTAGATAGATGAGAACCTAAAAGGGACAGAACTAGATGAAGGAATTAAGATAGAACCTAGAGGGGACAGTAGATAAATATAGAGAGAAATCAGGCAAGAAAGGAGCTAGACATGAGAACAGAACTGAAGCTGTGTATAAAGGATGTTATGCCAGAGGAATTAAAGCAAGTGGACTATAGAACTCGGTGTGCTGAGATTATATTTCCTGATAATAGTCCTCGCCGTTAGTAGTTCTCTCTCCTGAGCCCCTGGGATGTATAATATTAAGGCTGGTCCCTCTAATATTATACAAGACTCTTGAAATTGTTTCGAACAATAGAAACAGAAGGAACATTGTCAAACTCTTTTTACAAAGCTATAGTTACCCTAATGCACAAACCACATAAAGACAATCTTCCTCATGATCATTAATGCAAAATTCTCAATAAGATACTAGCAAACTTAATCAAAGAACACATCTAAAAAGTCTTCCACCATGATCAAGTAGGCTTCATCCCAGAAATGCAGGGATAGTTCAGCACATGAAAATCTGTCAATGTAATCTATCAAATAAACAAACTGAAAGAAAAAAAACCCACATGATCATCTCATTAGATGCTGAAAAAGCCTTTAACAAAATCCAACACCCCTTCATGATAAAGGTCTTGGAGAGATCAGGGATATAAGGAACATACCTAAGCATAATAAAGGCAATATATGGCAAGCCAACAGCTAACATCAAACTAAATGGAGAGAAACTCCAAGTGATTCCACTAAAATCAGGAACAAGACAAAGATGTCCACTCTCTCCATACCTATTTAATATAGTACTCGAAATCCTAGCTAGAGCAATAAGACAGCAAAAGAAGATCAAGAAGATACAAATTGGAAAAGAAGAAGTAAATTTTCACTATTTGCTGACAATATGGTAGTATATATAATTGACCCCAAAATTTCTACCAAGGAACTCCTACGGCTGATAATCATCGCCAGTAATGTCAGAGGATACAAGATTAACTTAAAAAAATCAGTAGCCCTCCTATATACAAATGATAAATGAGCTGAGAAAGAAATCAGAGAATCATCACCCTTTACAATAGCCACAAATAACATAAAATATCTTGGGGTAACTCTAACCAACCAAATGAAAGATCTGTATGACAAGAACTTTAAGTTTTTGAAGAAAGAGATTGAAGAAGATATCAGAAAATGGAAAGATATTCCATGTTCTTGGATAGGTAGGATCAACATAGTAAAAATGGAAATCTTACCAAAAGTAATCTACAGATCTTGAAGGAACAATACTCAACTTCATATGGAAAAACAAAAAACCCAGGATAACCAAAACAATCCTACACAATAAAGGAACTTCTGGAGGCATCACCATCCCTGGCTTCAAGCTCTATTATAGAGCTGTAATAATAAAAACAGCTTGGTATTGGCATAAAAAGGGACATGTTGATCAATGGAATCAAACTGAAGATCCTAACATTAATCCACACACCTACAAACACCTGATTTTTGACAAAGAAACCAAAATTATACAAGGAAAGAAGAAAGAATCTTCAACAAATGGTGCTGGCATAACTGGGTATCTACATGCAGAAGAATGCAAATAGATTCATATCTATCCCCATGCACAAAACTAAAGTCCAAATGGATCAAAGACCTCAACATAAATCCAGTTAAACTGAACCTTGTAGAAGAGGAAGTGAGAAGTAGCCTTGAATGCATTGGCACAATAGACCACTTCCTAAATATAACACCAGCTGCACAGACACTGAGAGCAACAATTAAATAATGGGACCTCCTGAAACTTAGTAGCTTCTGTAAGGCAAAGAACACTGTCAATAAGACAAAAAGACAGCCTACAGGATGGGAAAATATCTTTATCAGCCCCACATCTGATAGAGGAGTGATCTCCAAAATATTTAAAGAACTCAAGAAACTAGAAAACAAAATATCAAATAATCAAATTAAAAAATGGGCTACAGAGCTAAACAGAATTCTCAACAGAAGAAGCTCAAATGGCCGAAAGACATTTAAGGAAATGTTCAACATCCTTAGTCTTCAGGGAAATGCAAATCAAAATGACTCTGAGATACCATCTTATACCTGTCAGAATAGCTAAGATCAAAAACGCTGATGACAGTTTATGTTGGAGAGGATTTGGAGAAAAAGGAACACTCCTCCACTGCTGGTGCAAATGCAAACTTGTACAGTCACTCTGGAAATCAGTATGGCAGTGCCTCAGAAAATTGGGAATCAACCTACTTCAAGACCCAGCAATACCACTCCTGGGCATATACTAAAAAGATGCTCAACCACACCACAAGGACATTTGCTCAACTATGTTCATAGCAGCATTATTCATAATGGCCAGAACCTGGAAACAATCTAGATGCCCCTCAACTGAAGCATGGATAAAGAAAATGTGACACATTTACACAATGGAGTATTACTCAGGGTAAAAACAATGTCATCATGAAATTTGTAGGCAAATGGATGGAACTAGAAAAAAAAATCATCCTGAGTGAGGTAACTCAGACCCAGAAAGACAAACACAGAATGTACACACTCATAAGTGAATATTAAACACAAAGCAAAGGATAACCAGGCTACAATCCACAACCCCAGAGAAGCTAGGTAAAGAGGGGACACTAAGAGGGACACACATGGATCGCCCCAGGAAGGGGAGAGGATTAAGATTTTCTAGGTAAACGGGAGGGGAGAATAGAGGGAAGGGCATAGGAGGTGGAAACAGGAGGGCTCAAGATGGCCAAGTTGGGGGAGACATGGGGAGGGAGAGCAATGAAAGAGATGTCTTGACAGAGTGTACCATTAAGGGGATGGGGAGAAATCTGCAGACAGGGAAAACCCCAGGAACTCACAAGATAGTCCTCAGCTAAGACTCATAGCAATGGTGGAGAGGGTGCTTGAACTAGACTTTCCCTATACTCAGATTGGTGACTAACCTAATTGTCAACATAGAATATACATTCAGTGACTAATGGAAGCAGATGCAGAGGCCCACAGTCAAGTACTTGGCCAAGATCCTGGAGTTCAGTTGAAGAGAGGGAGGAAGGATTATAAGAGCAAGAGGGGTCAGGATCATGATGGGAAAAACCACAGAGTTAGCTGATCCAAGCTAGTGGAAGCTCATGGACTCTGATGGCTGGGGAGCCTACATGGGACTACACTAGGCCCTCTGAATGTGGGTGAAAGTTGTGTGGTTTGATGTGTTTGTGGGTCCCCTGGCAATGGGACCAGGACTTATCCTGGGTACATGAACAGGCTTTTTAGAGCCCTTTCCCTATGGTGCGATGCCTTACTCAGCCTTGATGCAGAGGGGAGGGGCTAGGTCCAGCCCCAACTTGGTATACCAGCCTGTGTTGGCTACCCAAGGAGGCCTTATCCTCAATGAAGAGGAGATAGGAATGGGGATGGCATGGGCATAGGCAGAGGGAGTGGGAGAAGGGAAGGGAGATGGAATACAGGTTGGTAGGTAAAAGGAAAGAAATTTTTTTTTAAATAAAAAATTACAAAAAAAAAGAAATAAAGTTTTTTAAAAGTATTTTTAAAGTTTGGAAATTCAGTCACAGATACCTGTGACAATATGGTTATCTACTTGTCAACATCATTAAATTGCTTATAGATTAACCCCCCAAAAAAAAGAAAGAAAGAAAAGTAAAATCCCAGAAACAAGAGGTAGATGTGTTAAGTTTAAAAAAGCTGGCAAGAAACAAGCCAAGCTAAGGCCAGGCACTTATAATTAAGAATAAGCCTCCATGTGTGATTTATTTGGTAGCTGGATGGTGGGCCCTCAAAAAACAAGAAAAACATCCAACACTTATTTATAAAACATTTACATTCTGTAAGCTCTATCCCTGAACATTTACTCAATTGTGAATAATAAGATGAGTTATAAATTTTTTATTGGTGCAGCCAATTATCTATACTAGAATTTTTTGAATAAAGATTGCTCGATACCATATATATCTATTGCTATAGACTGACTAATTTACTGCTGTCTAGCCCTCTGTGTTGGACCTAGACAGTGTGTATCTTGATAACCACATCTGTAGCTTCAAGTCAATACCTCTGCCTTACATTCTGGCCTCATTATCAGAACTGCATTGCTTCTTTTCAGATCATTAGATTCTTCCATTGACATCCATCTGATGATCACATCATCCTCACTGGTGTCTGTAATCACATTCTTAAACACCAATAGCTCCTACCATCAGCCTAAATACAACAGTACCAGATTTTTCTCACCAATGTTACTGCCCTTTACCTGTTGCAGAATATTCCTTTACACTGTGTGAGGATGTGTTACTGTGATTAATTTAATAAGGAGCTGAATGGCCAATAGCTAGGCAGGAAGAGGTTAGGTGGACTTCTGGGGACAGTGAGGTCTTGGGGAAGAAGAAAGGCAGAGTCACTAGCCTGATGTGGAGGAAGCAGGACACGCCGGGAGAGAGGTAAAAACTATGAGCCACGAGGCAGCACATAGATGAATAGAAATGGGCTAATTTGAGTTATAAGAGCTAGTTAGAAACAAGCCCCAGTTAAGGGAGATTTCATGGTTCACAATAACTGTGTCATGATTTGAGTGCTGGCAGTCCAAAAAAGCCTGCTACATTTACCCAAGTATATCCCATCTTGATATTTGTGAATTAAGTGTTCTTTGCGTGAGATGAGGCATACAGCTTGTGTGTTTTATGCCTTATGTATTTTATCCACTCTTATAGCACTTCTCTGACCATTTTTATAGAGTCCTTCAGTATCTACCACACTGTTGTCACATCTGTTTCACCATGGACAACTAAGCACTTCCTTTAAGTTTCCACAAACCATCTCTTCCTGTCAGCACTTCTTCTTAAATAGTGAAACCAGGTATCACAGGGGAGCAAGCCCATTTGAAAAATCTTTTTTTTTTCTTACACAAATTTAGCATTCTTTACTTTTGACTCACAAATGTTTTCACAATTCTTGTCAGTATGTAGAACCTGAAACATTTAGGAGACATAGCATTTTTCCTTGCTTCCCATCCTGGTGATACTGTAATTTAACTATAGGAATTGTTTTGTTGCCGAAAATTATAGGGGTCAGCTGTTCTGAAGGGAGACAAATACATTATTGTACACTGGTGAATCTTTGAGTCTCTGAAAGCTTTGAGGAGAACCAGAAAGATGGCTTATACAAGTAAAGGACCTTGCTGACTGCCAAGCCCAATGGCTTGTTTTCATTGTCTAGTTATGGTAGGCAGTATAATTACCCCAAGATTTGCAAGCTGTGGCATATATAACCTCTCTAATCCTTTCTTTGACATGGTAAACACCCACAACTATAATGTCAAGTGGCTTTCAGAATTATGTTAATGATCAATTGATTTTTTTGTTAAATTTTGAAATTGTATTTTAATTACATTTCTCCCTTTCCTTTCCTTCTTTAAAACCCTACCATATATACTTCCTCATTCTACTTCAAATTCATGTCATCTTTTTTTTCATCTGAAGAACCACCCTGCCTTCATCCTAGGCTTAAAAGCCATCATATAGTAAAGACAAGTAGGCTTATTCCTGTTTATAATTAGACCTCTGTTTCTCAAGGATTGAGCTATGCCTCATCTGTAACCTTTACTACAAATGGTAACTGTTTCAGGAATGGCAATTTTGCCTTTGTTTCAAAAAATTTAATAACCATCTTGCAACCCTACATTTGTTTCAAAAGGGTTGTTATGGCTACCTTGACGTGTTGTTAAGACTACCTTAACAACCAGGTTTGTTTTCAAGAGGTCCTCATGACTAACTTGTTATGCTATGTTCTGTTCCTGTAACATTTGCCTGCCAATCCCCAACCAATTAGGAAAACATTTACCCCTGAACTATAAAAACCTTGTCTACCTCATGTCTAGTGCTGACCTCTCAAATCCCTCCTTATTGGGAGGCACTCCCTGTATATGAATAAAAAAGCTTACTTTAATTAATTTAGCCATGATGATTTGGATCAATCCCTTCGATCTTTGGGATTAACACATCAATTGTTGTTGCATGCATGTATCAATTAATTTTTAGTTAATCAAAGACGGGTTTTTTTTTTGAGGACTTAGCATTATTTGATAAAACCAATAAAAAAGACATATAAGAGAAATTCTCTCCTGCAAACCACTAAGAAACTATAAATTCCAGCACCTTTAGAGGATATGTAAGTGAAATTCTTCCAAGTGCTAGGTGCCCTTCCCATAGGTAGTTGGCAAGAAAATGGGATTCCAATCATACCACCACAAGGTGATAAATCCTACTAACAAATTGAATGGGGTTGGGAGAGGCAACCCATCTCAAAGATGAAACAGCAGCCTCCGCTAAAAATTTGACTTGATCTAGGGTAACACTACAGGGAGAACCCAGCTAAGCCATGAGTGGACTTCTGACCTACAAAAACTGAAATAATAAGTGGGAATAAATGGATGCAGAGTTAAATCACTGAGTTTGAGATACTTTGTTAGATACCAGTTGATCACTAATCACCAACATTCAAATAACAACCCAACTTTCAAATATTTAGCCTCTGTTATTTCTCAAGAAAAGCCAAATAAAAATATTATTTCAAGGTTTTCCAGTTTCTTTCATTCCTATCCCCTAACCACATACACAGAGTTCTTATTTCTGCCTCTGTTCTCAGGATGTATCCTCACTGTGGAAGCTTTTTTTCATAAGCTCTATTTATCTAATTCTTTAAGATCTGTAACTCATATCTTCTGTTTAGCAATTTCTTTATTATCTTATGGAATGTGTAGGATTTTACTAATACATGACAAATATAAGCAAACAGCATTCAGATGCTTTCAGGTCCTACACTTAGATGTAGACATCCTACATTTCTCTTTTATCTTTCTTATTGATGTTAGTCCAGCTTTAGCCCTTCATGGTCTGGATGGAAAATACAACAATTAAAATGAAAGTGCTACTTGTGAGTAAGTTGAAGTAGGGACCAAGAAATTCCACACAGACTAGAGAGATGGCTCAACACAGACCTACACACACACACATACACATACATACACACACACACATACACACACATACACACACACACACAGAGTAAATGTAAAAAAAAAAGACATTTTAAAAAGAAACTCCTTGTACATTATTTAGAATCAGGAACTACCGTCTTTTAATTCCTAAACTACTGAGTTTAGAACCAGAGATAAACAACTAGGAACTATTGAGAAATAGATTTGTTCTTTTATAATTAATATTTATTTACTTGACATATAAATGATGATATACTATTTTGGTTAAGCAATTACTGCAACTGTAAAAGAATGCAATTACTTTGGCCTGGGTATTATTACATTTAAGTAAGTCATGTGATATCATAGTCATCCACTTTAAATCTAAATCTTCTCTAAGCTAATCTCTGAAACCATGGAGTAAAACTCCATGACTTCCTTCATCTTGCATCTTTCATGCTTCACTTTTGCATAGTTGACCCTGCCAAGCTCTGGGGCAGCTTTGGATGGAGCCTGGCCCTTTTAGACCATAGTTCCATCTACTTGTATTTGCTGATGCTCTTCTGTGTAGTTGTTTGTAAGGGGCATGAAACATCGTTAGTTGCATTAACAACTCCTTGGCATTAACCTGCATCTTTACAACTCAGAGCCTTTGTTGGGTGGGATATTGCCCTCTGGCCAGCTTTCCTACTGAGTCAGGGAGAGTTTTGATTTATTTATTTATTTTTTAACTTTTGCTAATCTTTCTTAGTTACAGCTGCTTTGCTGTCTTTACTCTCTCTCCCTATCTGAGATTTTAAGTTTGCTCACTTTTCCTCCCCCATACAAACCAGTCCATTATCTTAAACATCAATTTCAGTCACATTCTCAGAACTTGTGCAGAATGAAGCCATAGCCAGTTCCTTAGAATGTCATTGTTTCCCTCTGAAATCCCACGAGCTGGCCCAGCCTCCACTGTCCATGTTTCCCTTAGCATTTCTGTCTTTCAAGCTCTTACTAGAATGGTCACCTAACCTCTGCTTCTAGCATTGTAAGACTTCACTAGTCCAAAGGCCTAAAATTAAATAGTTGAGTTTATCACAAACAGCCCCCACTTGTTTGATGTAAGACAAATTGCTAAATGGTCTTATTAATAAAAAATCTGGAGCCAGACATTGGGGTGAAAACTGAGAAATCAAAGAAGCAGAAATGTGGTGGTATTGTGATCGCTGTAATAGTGTGCACCCTAATAAACTTATCTGGGGTCAGAGACAGAACAGCCACAATATTAAACACAGAAGATAGGCAGTGGTAGCACACTCCTTTAATCCTAGCATTCCAGAGGCAGAAATCCATGTGTTCAAGGATACAGCCAAGCATGGTGACTCATGCCTTTAATCCCAAAAAGCGAGCCTTTAATCCCAGGGAGTGGTGGTAGAAGGCAGAAAGATATATAAGGCGTGATGACCAGGAACTAGAAGCATTTGGCCTGGTTAAGCATTTGGCCTGGTCAATCATTTAGACTTCTAGCAACAGTTCAGCTGAGACCCATTCTGGATGAGGACTCAGAGGCCTCCATGCTGAGAAAACAAGACCAGCTGAGGATCCAGCAAGGTGAAGTAGCTGTGGCTTGTTCTGGTTCTCTGATCTTCCAGTTCACCCCAATAACTGGCCTCAGGTTTGATCTTATTAATAATTAGAACTTTTAAGGTTCATGCTACACAGAAAGAAGTCAGCCATGTTCTTACTGCTAAGAAAGCCTCAGCCAAGAGAGAGCTACTTCCTGTATACTCACGCCTATATACCTTTCTGTGCCCTGTCATCTTTCTTCCTTTCTCTGCCCAGCTACATCACTTCCTCTTTCCATCCTGCTCTATCACTTCCTGTCTGTCTGTACAGACCTGCAGACCTCTATGGTTAACTAGTGCTGGGTTTAAAAAAAGCATGTGCCACTGTGTCTGGTTCTGTTCCCAGTGTGGCCTCGAACTCACAGGAATCTGGAGGAATCTCTGCTTCCTGAGTGCTAGGATTAAAGGCATGTACTACCACTGCCTGACCTCTATGTATAATATAGTGGTTGTTTTTTCCTCTGATCCCCAGAGAAGCTTTATTGGCGTGCACAAATTAAATATCACCACAGTTGGTACCAACTTCTGTCTTAGTTTCTTTTCTTGACACTGTGATAAAACATTCTGACAAAAGTTAACAGAGGAAAACCTTCTGCTGGCTTATAACTGAAGGATAGTCCATCATAGTGGGAAGGCCTGGTGGTCAGAGCCTGGAACATCTGATAACATCACATGCACACTTGGGAACAGGGAGCAGTGAGTACCTGTTGCTGTCCAGTTACTATTTTCATAACTAGGGAATAGCATTGCACACAGTATGCAGCTTTCCACAATAACTAATGCAAAATAATTTCTCCTGTACCTGCCCCAGAGACTTGTCTCCCATCCAGTTGAGTCTAGAGCCTGTCATCTTGACAATTAGTATTAACTATCATATTTGTGTATGTGTGTGTGTGTGTGTGTGTGTGTGTGTGTGTGTGTGTG
The DNA here is from genome assembly GCF_049852395.1 of Peromyscus maniculatus bairdii. NCBI lineage: Eukaryota > Metazoa > Chordata > Mammalia > Rodentia > Cricetidae > Peromyscus > Peromyscus maniculatus. The sequence goes on along the minus strand of NC_134864.1, from coordinate 67,109,952 downwards.
TGTGTATGTGTAAATTTGTGGGTCCCAATGTATGATAATTTGAGCAATAGTATGCTGATATTCATTCACAAGTATCTCTAAGATAATTTTTGACAAGCACTTTAGATGTCTGGTAAAAAACAAGCCTCAAAGAAAACTCTTTACTTTCATCTCCTTTGCTGTTTCTTAAAAATGCTGAGAAGCATATAAAAGACTATTTATGTGTTAACTTTTATTCACATTTAGAAATGCTTTTACCTCTTCAAGTTTCCAACCACAGACAAGTTTATGTCAAATTAAATTTGAATTTCATATAACCCTGCTCATCTCTGACCATTGGCAATTCATTGCTGCCACCAAAATGGAGACGGGAATTTGTTAACCAACTTGTCTATCATAGTTCTAAAATCTTTTCTTTATTTTATTTTATTTTACAATATATAGTTCTAAAATCTTGAAGTTGATTTACTTACAGGATTAAAGGCTTATATATTTAAAGTGATTAAGTGTTTCAATGTAAAAGCTTTTACCTAAAAGTTCAATGTCTTCCTAGAACAAATTATCAAAAATGTATTTTGTTCATCATTGATTTTCATATTGCATCCTAACACCTATTGAGGAAAAGAAGAGTCCTGATGATACTCGTGAGCATTTCAGTTTTGATGATGAAGTGGAACTGATGAAAGAAGACAGGCTCTGACAGGTAAGTATTATCCTTATTAATCTTAGTTATAAAGGAATCAAAACATGATATTTCATTAACAAATGTGGGCTTGAATTTTAGCAAATGTGAATGTGTTTGCATAAAACTAGAAGAGAAATAATTTTGCTTTTTTAAATTTTATTTTGGTTTTGTTTTGGGGGAAGACACTATGACATATCAAAAACAATTCTTTAGGTTTTATGTGATTATCCGGTGATTTTGTTTTCCTTCCAGAATGAAATTCAAACTTAAAATTCTTACCAAAACATGCTATCTTGGGGGAAACTGAGTCTCTAATATTAAATGCTGAGACTTGAAAAGGAAGGGGAAAAGAAAGAAAACCTCTCAAGTAACTCACTATCCACAATGTATTAAAGAGCTGGACTTTCTTGTTCTCAGCAAATCTTCCTGACCTGTGGATCAAAACTTTAACAAAGAAAAACAGAGTGTGTGAGAACAGTCTGCTTTTCCTCCCCTTTTTCTTGCATGACTTGACCACAGACTGAACCCTTCATTGCAACTGCGCTGTTTCCACTGTTTCATTCCCTGATGTGAAGTGATATCATGTTTCCGTTGTTTCTGGATAAACTCAAGCACAGGCTGAACCCAACATGGCTTGCAGCTTTGATCTAAGCCTCAGACAGAACTATTGTAAAATATGTGCAAACTGTCTTTTCTTATAAAAAACCAAGCTTTTGCTGGAGTGGATCTGGTGAGCTGCATGCCTTCATCAATCTAGTTCTCCAGAAATCTGACATGAAAGGGCCAGCTCCTGAGAATCCCACAAATAAAGAGGCATTCATTAAGAATTAGGCATGTCTCACCCTTTTGCAAACTCCGATTTAGCATATTTCTTAGAAATATCCCTATGAGTTTGGAGCTTTTATGACTTTTGCTTTCCTTTTCTGTCTTAACGTCACTGACATTTCTTCAAATGGTTTAATAGTTCCATTTTAATTGTGACCAATCAAAACTTTAAGTGGACAACTAAATAATTCCCTTAGTTCAAAATTGATCAGTATGACTTTTTAATACTGTCCTTATCTGACATTAAATAGGTTTAAACTATTTACAAAGAGCAGATTCTGAGGTTAGATTTAGGAGATACACAGGCTATTTGAATTAGTTCCTCTTCTATTTTGTCTCTGAAATCTTTTGGTAACACTATAAAGATGATCTCAATTTCTTAGAAATTGGCTGCATCTGATTGTCACCTCACTTGTGAAGAGTTCTCTGCTCACCACCTCCTGAGCTTTGTGGTAGGGACCACAACGGCACTGGCTCTGTAACCTGTGTTAGTACTTGATAAATAGTTCTTATGAGTATTCTCTAAGAAAATTTGCTTTAATTTCTCCTTCTCTCTACCTAGTCAATAAATACACGAATAAATAAAGGTGATAAACCATCTGGGATAAGCCCATATCAATGGTGAATAAATAGATGCATGAAAGATTTTTGTTAAAAAAATGTTAATCATTTCTTGAGCTCTCACTAAAAGCTAAAACTAAATATGATTTATAAGCAATTACATGATTAAAATGAACTGTGGAAGATAGCACTTGTAACCTAAGGAGTGTTAATTATCCTTTTCCCCTCTTGCTAAAAAGACTCCCATTTTATTCATAATAGCAAAATGATTAAGTAAAATATTTACCACTGTGTACAACTCTGCGCTTATTAGATAACATTTATGATCAATTTTATCACATTCCCTGTTATATAAGGGAAAGTCATTAAAATTCCTTTTCACTTGATTTGTTGTTGCTGTTTTGTTTTTTCTTCTTGGAACACAGGTGTCCTCACAATGTGCTGCCACTTTGTGCTCTGAGAACGAAGGCCACATAATAAAGGTGTCAAAGAACGTATATTGTGTCCCTCTGGTGCAACCTAAGGTCCTTTATGAAGCCTGATAGATCTGTGTCTGAATTTCTTGTTATGAGATATTTTAAAAATTCTCTACAAGAGTTAAGTTTTCATTGTATACAAACAAATACAATTTCAAACAAATCACATATTTTAAAATATTTACCAGTAAAATCTTAGCTAAATGGCAGCTTTCTACTTAAATAAAAAAACAGATTACTTTATTTTTATTAAAATTTACTTTTCAAAGTGAATTTTTAAACTTTTTCTGGATTTACTCTGATAATTTTTTCCATGTAAAAACGCATTCTGGTTGCTGTAACTGTACAGCAAGTAACACAGTGGCCAGTTTGATGTTTTCCATGACCCCTTCATGTATATGGAAGTCCCATGCATATCATTTGTCAAGTTCTGCTGATAACTATATATGTACACTATACACCCCTGAACCACAGCTTCTGGGTGCTAACCCTGAAAAACATTATAGCTACTCTAGTATTGTTTTTTGTTCCTTATTTACTTATTTATTTATTCACTTACTTTGTGACCCACTAAGATTAACCAGGGTCGTCTGTGTGACTACAGCTTTAGAACTATTCATTGGAAGCTGTTGGGCTCTGTAGTAGATACACAGGAAAATAATGATGGTCTCTCTCCCAGAATCCATCTGCTGCTAGTTCAGCAAAGAGGGTAGACTCCTGTGAGATCCTTTGTGATCCCCTTCCTGGTTGACTCTAGACTGTGTTGAATTGACAAATAAAAACCTAACCAACACAATTCATCCTTCATCAAATTAATTACACAAACAACACATCACTGTCGAGCCATAGTATTTCACTTTCCTTTTATCTTCAATCTCAATGCCATATCATAATAAATAATACAGTCAATCTTAAGAGTCCCACGGTATTTTAAAATATCAACCCTTTAAAAGTTCAGTTTCTCCTTTAAAATCCTCAAGTCTCTTAACTGTTGTCATTGATAAATTGAAAGAGAGAGGAGAGAGAGAGAGAGAGAGAGAGAGAGAGAGAGAGAGAGAGAGAGAGAGAGAGAGAGAGAGAGAGAGAGAGAGAGAGAGAGAAAGAGAGAGGAGAGAGAGAGAGAGAGAGAGAGAGAGAGAGAGAGAGAGAGAGAGAGAGAGAGAGAGAGAGAGAGAGAGAGAGAGAGAGAGAGAGAGAGAGACCTGGACTTAAGAGCACTCAGTAGTATAAATAAAATTCTATATCTTAGTGTCTGGCATCTAAGACCCAATCCTTATATTCTGAGCCCCAAAAGGCTTGGATAGCCCATTTTTCTGTGTCTTCCATCCACAGCACACATAGCTCATCTCATAAGTTTAGGATGGCTTTGCTTCATACCTGTCTTATCCTTAGTAGACATCCCATGGTCATAGCATATCCAGCATTCTGGGGGCTCCACTGCATCTGAGGCTGCAACTTTACAAATGGTCTCTCTGAGCCTATCAGTGGAAACTCCAATCCTGTCACACAGTGACAAGCTTGATGTTATCCATGACCCCATCATGTATATGGAAGTTTCATACATATCATTTGTCAAGTTCTGCTGATACGCTATACATCCCTGAACCACAGCTTCTGTGTGCTGACCCTGAAAAATATTTCTCAATTAATTTCAATGATGCCAGTCTGTTATTAATTACAGCTGATTTTCACCCTAGATTACCATCTTCCACTGTCCTAGAAAAGCACAGAAGTTTTCTCTTCTACAGATCCTTAAACTAAAATATCATAATAATGGCCCTAATAGAGTCTTTGCTTCCCTCTGAATCCTCATATGCTGGGTTCCAGTTTTTGCATTTCTTTCAACATTCTTGTCTTCTAATTTCCCATAGAACAGCCCATTAAGTTCTAATCAGAAATGGCTTTTCCAGCCTAAAGCTATAAAATTCTCCAGAATCCTCCCTAAAAACAGTATTGTCAGGTTCATTACAGAAACAACCCCACTCCCAGTATCAATTTCTGTTCTATTATGCTTTCTATTCCTGTGACAAACACTGCCCAAAAGCAATCTCAGAAAGAAGACATTTTATTTTAGTTTAAATTTCAAGTTTATAGTCCCAATAACTAAGGCAAATCAAAGCAGGAACTCAAGCAGGTACAGAGGCGGGAAACACAGAGCAAAATTGCTTACTTCTCTCTCTCTCTCTCTCTCTCTCTCTCTCTCTCTCTCTCTCTCTCTCTCTCTCTCTCTCTCATACAACCCAAGACTACTTCTCCAGGCATGATACAACTTACCTCCCACATCACTCAACAAATCAAGACAATTATTCACATCATGGCCAGAGGCCAATATGATCAAGGAAATTAATCACCTTAAGGTTCTCTCTTTCAGGTTGATTCTGAGCTATGTCAAATTGACAATTAAACCTATCCAGTATACTAGGCTTCTAAAGTTTCACCAATTTTCTCTTCTCTACTCCCCTTGCATGGTATTTCCTCTTGCTCAAAACTTTCAGCATTCCTGTCCCCAGTCCATGATAGCCAATGTCTTCCATAGTAAAATGACTAACTTTCCCAATCACCTTTGCCATTGTCGCCCTGTGAAAGAGGAGATCTCTAATGACAGTTTGAAAATTGCATTGGAGGATAAATTTGATTTCTTCTAATAATTCATTTTCAAAGTAGCCTTGAGAGCATAATACTTATAAGGCCTTTTAGTACTATATTACTACCTTGTTGCTTGGTAGAAATCTTTTGATTTTACTGTCAGATTGTGGAGTTAAACATCAGGGCAATAGTAGGGTATGTCTCTAAATTATATACATATGGTTATCTTACAAATCATCTATAAGTAGATTTGTCTCCAGTTTTCTTATTTGTTTTTCATAAAAAACCTAACATCAAACACACAGCCACACTGGTGTGATCTTTTCTGAATTTGTATTTTGTGTTCCCCTCAAAAACTCATGTATTAGAAAATTAGTTCCCAATGTGCTGATATTAAAAGATGGAAGAATCTTCAAGAATTGGGTCCTGGATGTGTTGTCCACTGAAAGGTTTAGAGATCATTGCAGAATGATTTAGAAATATGCAACCTGTTTTGTTTTGGTCTCTGACTTCTTGTTTCTCTATGTACTTCCAGTTGCACTGTGATTCTATAGTCTATGAGACCCTTATTATAGCCAAAGAGGAGCAAGAGCTATATTCTTGTATTTTAGAACTGTGACCAAAGTAAATCTTTTTTTTTTCATATATACTTAGAATCAAGTATTTTTTTACAGTTATGGAAAAGTGAACTAATAAAAACTTGTTGTAAATATAATTCTGGGGATTTTGTTTGTGTGTTGGGTATGAGCAAAATTGTATGGCATTGATAATTTTATTTCAATAAGGCCCTTGATGAGGAGTTGGGGATTTGTTAGTGTGGATAAGGTAGATAAAGTGCTATTATACCCAGAGGTGTATAGGTATGTGCTTAAAATGAAGTGAATAATAATACAATCAACACAAAATGACTCAAGCTCAAGTAAGATCCGGCATGGTGATATGGCCCTTTATGGAGTCTTTTATTCAGCTCAACACAATAGTATTTGTCTTGCTGAGATTTCTATACTTCTAAAGATTATAGGATAAATGTTGACTATGTCAGTTTTCCCCACCTAGCCTTCAAGTGATTGCTGATCTACACCCTTCTTTATATTTCAACAACTCCCAAGTTCACTTTAAAAAAAAATACATCAGTTTTGTCGTGATCTTTTGTTGCTAGAGTTTTCCGCCTTGCCCACAGTCAGGACAAATCTTTGTCACCCACCAGTCCCACAGCCGCTCAGACCCAACCAAGTAAACACAGAGACTTATATTGCTTACAAACTGTATGGCCGTGGCAGGCTTCTTGCTAACTGTGCTTATAGCTTAAATTAGTCCATTTCCATAAATCTATACCTTGCCACGTGGCTGGTGGCCCACCGGCATCTTCACATGCTGCTGGTCATGGCGGCATCTGGCAGTCAGTCCTTCTGCCTTCCTGTCCTTTTATTTCTCCTCTCTGTTAGTCCCGCCTATCCTTCCTGCCTAGCCACAGCCGATCAGGTTTTATTTATTGATCAATCAGAACAACTTGACATACAGACCATCCCCCAGCACAGCCAAGTGCAGACCATCTCAGACACCTGCACTCAGGCCCATGGTCCTAATCATCCTCTATGCGGACCTGCTGGGTAACGCCACAAAGAACCCAAGAAGGGCTCCCACAGGACATACAGAACATCCCACAGCACTTCCCCTTTTCTTTTTTTAAAAAGGAAGGTTTTAACTTTTACACATCTTTAAAGCCAGCTTGGTATATTTGGGAATTTGGGCGTAGCTTCTCTTACTACTTCCTGCTGGAGGGGGGCGCAGTATCTTATGGGGATACAAAGAAAATTTTAGGTTCATGGAGTAGTCCGTGAGACTGTATCGTCTGAGCCAGTTGCCTTGAAACAATTCTGGATGGTGGATCATCTGGGCCATGGTGTCATCGGAGACCTTTCAGGGGGTCTTGGCTGGTCAAATCTGATGTATCTTAATCTGGAACAAATCCATAGCCTCTGGCTTTCTGTAGAGACAAAAACAGAGCCTCTTTTCCAAAGCAACATATCCTTACATCTAAATTTTGAAGTCAAGGTACCTTTAAAATATACATTTTGGCATAACTCAACAGCCTTTGCAATCAAATGTTTTTCTTCAGCTACAAATATCAAAGAGAACATAATCCAGATTCTCTGTGTGATAGCCATCTTTATGTGGCTTATTTTTTATATTACTTTTACTTTCTCTTTAAAGACTTTATTTTTTTAAACTTTCTATTTCTTTATATAACTGTCTATGTTCCTTTTCCTCTCTCTTCCAAGCCTATGTACATTTTTACACACATTGTAAAGCATTTAAAGTCTTGTTCCATCTGAATCTGTCTTATTGCGAACTTATTGCTTTAAACTGTAGCCTTCTAAGCCTGAAAGGGCTCTGTGGCTGCTGGCTCCGCCCCCTTCAATTTCCCAACTTGGCGGTGGTACGTTTTCCACCAGCTCTGGGAGCCATCAAGTCTCAGAAATAGTGGGTCTACACTTTTATCCAAGCAGCGTGTAGCCCAGAAACCTTTTTTTTTTTTTTTTTTTTTTTTTTTTTACTAGCAAAGGCTAAATCCACCAAGCAGCTTAATGTTCCATTTGCAGAGGCCTCATTCCCACCATACTTCAGGTCAAGCGCACACGCCAGGAACCCGCCAGTAACTCAAACCGGCAGCTGCTGCTCATTTAAGAGAGACAATTAGGAAGCTGTTTTTAGTTCCGTTTTAGAATCTTTTTTCTCAGGTTTTAGGTACAAACTCTTGCCCCACGTTGGGCGCCAATCTTTCTCACAAAATGTTCAAGTACTAATAACAATAACTCTGAACCATTTTTTCCTAAAGGAAAGATCTATTCTTTTAAGACATAGAATGTTCAATAATATAACTCCCCTAATTGATACAAACTAATTATAATCTGATTTTATACATATGCACATGCATGTGAGTATTCATGTACACACATACACTGTCATTTCTGATTTGCATCATTTAAAACACATTCTCTATATTGCTCCTTAAAGGACAAGGCAGAAAAGAAATGGAGGGTGGGCTCATTTACCTCTGGCATATCTATTTCAGATTCTCATCCAGACTTTTGTCTTATACTTCAGAATGAACCAGAAGTCTTGGAAAATCTGAGAAAATAGGATGAGGAGAAAGTGCCTACTGCAGAGGCATGCAATGTTACTTTTGTGGCTGGCATCATTGACCACCAGGAACCAATGACACAGCTCATAACCAACGGTGGAGCCACCAGAAGCCCCAAACTAGGGCATATCCTGACTCTTTGGAACTCAAAACTCAGCCCTCTCATCTCCAAGGTTCTACAGAGTAATTCTTGTTATGGGACTGTGGGATCTGTTAGTTGTTACCCTTCTGTTTACAAATCATCTATTCCATGCCTGGCTTAAGGGATGTGAGCAAGTCTACAAGAGAAGAATCCTGAGGGTAGTTAAAATGCAGTACTGGACAACTCTTCAAATTGAGGTTCTCACAGCCAAGGGCTGGGACAAGGAAGGGAGGAACCTTAATATCTGAGTCTAAGTGTTCCAGGGTAGTCATTGGTTACAAATGGAGTATAGAGCTGGGCCGGGATGTCTGGGAGATGAGGGTCTAGTTTTAAGAAAGCTGTGTATGAGTGGGAATGTCTAAAGAGAATGCCGATGCTCCTTTTCTTTTGTGTTATTTAAAGTGCATCGCATAAGAATGCTGCAGTGAGAATGTAGGGCAGGCTTGTGAGCTAGTGGGAAAGAATGAAATCTGTTTATTGCATCTTATGCAGAATCACAGCCCTCTTGAGTTTTGCCAAGAGCTTAGATCTATAGGGCCTTGCTCTACTCATAGTGATTTGGCTATAGATAAAACGTGGCCAGGGTTGAGGGAAAGCTTTTTAGGTTGGCGTTTAATTTTAGCCCTTATTTAACTTCTGGTCAAAGAAATCCCTGTAGGGAGGGCAGGGATTTAAAGGTAATGGACTCAGCAGACAACCAAATGTATCATTATTATTTTTTTTTGTGGTCATTAGGGCTGGCAGCCAAACTCCTGGAGGTCTAAAAAGTGAAATGTCCTCATACAGCTTCCCCCCTTGAATGTGTGTGTGTGTGTGTGTGTGTGTGTGTGTGAGAGAGAGAGAGAGAGAGAGAGAGAGAGAGAGAGAGAGAGAGAGAGAGAGCCTGACACTGAGATTATAAAACTCTGCCTCAGCTTTGATTCAGGGAGAAAAGGTTAAGAGCCAATATACACCCAGTTCTTAACTCTTAGATTAGTCTATCATTCAGCTGAGTGCAAACATTAAGCATAAATGAACCGGGAAGACTTTTACATTAAAAGTCTGCATTTGGCGTAAAGAAGTCATTTCTGATAGTTTTTCCCAAAGTTCATGGTCAAGTATTCATTCAAATACCCTAAGGACCCCTTTAGATATGAAAAGTTAATACCAGAAAGAGAAGCAAAGAGCTATAATCACCTTTTTACCAGATTCCTAAGCTACCCAACTCTTGAGTTCAGGCGACCAGGTCTTGCCACCTGTCCCAACAAAAGAACATTTGAAGGGATGAATAGTGGTGAGTATAGAAAAGGAATTTGTACTAAATGTGGCATAAGTGGTGAGAACCCAGCAGTCTAGACAGTAACCGGAAGTCTATTTTTCTTAGGGGCTGATAAATAGCACTTTGGTGACACAGCATGGGTTGTAGGCTGGCAATTAATAAGGTCATGTCTGACTGGTCATGATCTCAGCATCAGTCACACAAGAAGATCTCATCAACAATGAGGAAGTTGCTACTGCTTAAGGTAAGTTCAACTCTTGTCACAATTTAAATGCTTGACTTTTTGTTCCTGGAATCCAAAGTAACTGTAAGAGAGAATGAATCAAAGAACGAACAAGCCAGAAAGGCTTGTTATAGAGATGAGTGGAAGGGTTAGGACACCAAACAGACACATAATATGAAGGCAGAGATGCCGAGTATTTATCCTCTCCTCAATTACCTAGAGCACAATGCAGGCCTGAGTGCACTTTTCTCCTTCCTCCTTATGAGTTCAGGAAATGAACTCAAATAGTTGATCAGGTTTGGTGGCAAGTGCCTTTACCTTCTGAGCCATCTTACTGGACCTACTGGTATGTAATAAACTAAGATAAGAACCCGAATAAATAATATGTAATTAAAACTAGGCAATTATCATGTCTAAGCTTTTAATTAAGAAACCACACATGAGAGAGGTAAGCAAGAGAAGCTCTACATAATTCTAAGTTTTTCTACACCAGGTGATTATTTTTTCCTAAGGATTGATAAAAGTCCATGTAGATGCCTAGAAAGAACAAGCAACTCACTTGTGGTATGAATGAAGGAGGGATTATGGTAGGACAACATCACAGATTTAGAAATATCATTTTTTATTTGATTTGGGACAGAATAAGAATAAGTAAGTCCAATAGCATTGAATATCACACAGAAGCCCTGCTTAGCCTCCTGGTCTGATAAAACTTCAAAAACCCACTAAGCTTATATGCAAGTATTCTTCTTGTATGAATCTACAGAGAAACAGCTTTAAGATTGCAAGTATTTTTTTAAGTCTCCCAGTTATGGGGAGACAGAGTCCCAACTGACCATCTCCTGTCACCAAACAGCTTCCAGTACTGGGATTGGGTTACATTTATTGAATTATTAGCCAAAGGAGCCCCATGGAAATCCCCAGACATCCCAGGCAATTGCCAAGACTATAGGTTGCTCTCCATACAATAAGACCCCATTGCTGAAGATAACACAATTCATTGAAGATGGAGATGCTGAGCCAGTGCCTACATAGAGCCTTCACCCCTATGTTCTAGTGTCTTTTGTACAGCAAGGGATTCTACAGGACACCGAAAGGGACATGTAACCACCAACCCAGTCACAAACCCTTGGCTGTACATTGGTGTACTGCCTCTGAGACATGCTAGTGCAATGGTGGCACAAAGCTTGTGGGAGTCACCAACCAATAACTGATTTAATTTAAGTCCCACTCTATGAGATGGAACCCACTCCTGACACTGCTTGGGTACCAGGAGCCAGAGACCAGATTTTCCAGAGACCAAAGGTAAAAATCAAGTAATACTGGTCAAAAAAATAAGAAATAAGTTGTAATAAAAATGTCTTCTAATGATATTCTGTTATACTCGTAGATCAGTGCCTTGTTCAGTCATCATTAAAGAAGTTTCCTCCTGCAGAAGATGGAACAAATATAAAGACCTACAGCCAGACATTACACAGAGAGTGAGAGACCTTAGGACACTCAGCTCTAAATGGGATGTCTCCATCAAATCCCTCCCCTCAGAGCATGGAGAACCCCTCAGAAAAGGAGGCAGAAAGAGTGTAAGGGCCAAGAAGGATGGAGGACACCAAGAAATCTAATCCCTCTAAATCAACATAATAAGAAAAGTTCACATGAACTCACAGAGTTTGAAGCAGCATGTATAGGGACTACACAGGTCTGTAACCAGGTCCTCTGCACTTGTATTATGGATTCCAGTTTAGTGATTTTATGGGATTCCTGAGTGCACAAACAAATGGGTCTCTGATTCTTATGCCTTCTCTGTTTTTTTTCCTTCTGTTGATTTGCCTTATCCAACTTGATGTGATAGTTTTTGTTTTATCTTTTTATATTTTATTTTATTTTTAAAATGAATGAATGAATGAATGAATGAATGAATGAATGAATGAATGAATGAAAATCTAGTCACTAGAGTAAAGGTTAACAATGGGACTGTCATTTATACCTGCTGGAAGTGGGAAATCCATTTTCTCCAATGAAGTGACACTGGCCACATCTACCACTTCTGGGAAGACCTCATGTTCAGGAGTAGTTGATCAACACACAATGGACTCCACAGGTTTTTTTGTTTGTTTGTTTGTGCTTTTATTTAGTTACATTTGGTGGAGTTTTGTTTGTTTGTTTTGTTTTCTTCTTCTTTTGGGTGATGTTTTATTTTTTTCTTGGTTTGGGTGAGTTCTGTTTTTGTATTGTTTATTTGTTTGTTTTTTGAAAAAGAACTTAAAATTGAGTGGGTAGGGAGTGGGAGAGGATTTGGGAGGACTTTGAGGAGGGGAATAATATGATCTAAATATGTTTAAAGTTAAAAATTGTAAAAAAATTATAATTTATTAAAAACAAAGAAGACCTCCTAATTGTGAAAGGCAGAAATATACTAAATGAACCATATTTGTTATACATCTCCATTGTGATCCCTTTATCTGGGCAACAAATTCTTAAATGGTTACTTCAAGAGTCTGCTGCTCTGAGGATACTTCCATTGTTTTTCTCTGGAGCAGAACAGGATTTGTGAGTGAATTCCCTTGAAGGAGTCCTCAAAACTAGATGAGAGTTGATGCTTCAGTTTGTTATTTGGGTTTGACAACTCTGACATTATTTTGTAATATCATCTGATAAAGCATATATCTACTGTAAATATAGCTATCATCCATTTCTGTATCTCAATCTGTATAGCCCTGATTAAATCTCAGGAACTAGAAAATAAAGCCAGAGAATTGTCATTAAAAGATTCTTGGTTGGCTTTGTTGACTCCCCTTACCCTTTTGGAAGAGTAGATGGGGGTGAGTTGGGGGGGAGGTTGGGAGTGGGAGTGGAAGTGGAAACTATGGTTTATGTAAAATGAATAAAAAATAGAAAAGGATTCTTAGTTATCAGGGGCTGGAGAGATGACTCAGTAGTTAAGATCACTGACTGCTCTATTAGAGGACCTAGGTTCAATTCCCAGCACCCACAAAGTGGCTCAAAGCCACCTATACCTCCTGTTCCAGGAGATCTGATGCTCTCTTCTGACCTCCACGTGGATTAAGCAAACATATAGCAAATAGACATACATGAAGGTAATATATTTATACAATAAAACTAAATAAAGATGTAGAATTTTAAAAAAGATTCTTGGTTATCAAAACTGCTAGTAAGTATTATAAATATTGTTATTTTCATGTTGAATGTCCACAAAAGGCCCCTATGATGAAGTTCTGTTGTAGAATATTATTTTATGATGTGTTGCTGTGGAACATTAGTTTAATGATGCAAAGTTGTGTTGCATTTGTTTACGTTTCATTTGTATAACCCTGTGAAGCTGTGTTACTGTGCCTGTCTAAAATATCTGATGGTCTAATAAAGAGCTAAACAGCCAATAGCAAGGCGGGAGAAAGGATAGGTAGGGCTGGCAGGCAGAGAGAATAAATATAAGGAGAAATCTCGGAAAAGAGCAGAGCAAGAGAACAACAAGAAGAGGGTGCTGGGGCCAGCTGCCTAGCCACACAGTCAGCTATGGAGTAAGAAATAATGAAAGGTGTAAAGAAATAGAGAAAGGTAAAAGCCCAGAGGGAAAAAGTAGACAGGTTAATTAAAGTTAAGAAAAATTGGCTAGAAATAAGCCAAGCTAAGGCTGGGCATTTATAAGTAATAATAAGGCTCCATGTGTGATTTATTTGGGATCTGGGTGGTAGATCCTCAAAAGACCAAAGACCAAAGAGCAAAAAAGTAAAAAACAAGGTTCCTCAGTGCAGCAATGTTCAGAGGTAGGCCTTTGGGGAGGTCTTTGAATCTTGAGAGCTCTGATCTATCATATCAATATATGGGTTTGTTGATGGTCTCATAATTTGATAAAGTAGGAACAAGTTAAAGAGGGTGGGTCCTAATAAATGGTATCTTTTCCCTTCTTTACTAATGTCCACCATTAGGTAAGCATGTGTTTGTCCAGTGCATCTTTCTTCAGTAATGCTCAAACTAAATCTTGTCCCTTTTTAAGTTGAGTTTCTCAGGTATTTTGTCACGGCTCAGGAAAGCTGACATTGAGCTGGTATATGAGTTATGTGGATTTGAATATTGATGTTTCCATATATATTCCAGTTGCATTGGATTGCTACCACCTCCTACCTCATATAGACTCTCTCTATTACTTGAGAGCAACATAATTCCAAAGACAGATTTTAGCACAGTGACTAGTCTAATATAGTGATTGAATATGAATGGAAGTGAAACTAAATTTTAGTGGAAGTTTTTTTCAAAATTTCTATTAGTACAACTTTTGATTTAGAATTCTATTTCAGAAAATTTTATGCACACCTTCATAAAGTTGTATATGAAAAGCTACTGAATGTAAGAATTGAGTTAATCATTGTAAGAATTAAAGTTAAAAGCAGCTTTAAGTTTCTCATTTGGGAAAATTAAATCATTTGCATTAAATCTATACACAACTCATTAGCATGTAGTCACTAAAACAAGCACGAGCTGGGCAGATTCATATGAAATAAAGTTGAAAAATTCTAAAATATTGCCAAGTGAAGACATTTCAATGTAGAACAGTGTTGACCAGGATAGAAAACTGTTAAATCACTTTCTGCACCTATGTGTCAGGGAGGATCTTTGTGGAAGAGGAGATGGAAAGATTCTAAGAGTCAGGGGATTAGGCCTTGGCTATGAAATTGTGTTTCCAAGGAGTGTCAGAGCTATAATACATATATATCTGTAAGTCTTACCTACATGACTGCCTAAACATGATCTGAACAAGGACAACAATAATAATACAGCAAAGATGTCTAGGAAAAGCCTACCAAAGATCAACCATACGTAAAGAACTACAGACACCTAAGGAATGCTGAAAGTGGGAGAAGCAGTCTTCCTCAGACATGAGAATAGCAAGTGGTCATCCCTGCAAACATGCATACAGGTAACATTACACAGACTGAGAACGTTATATTTAGGAATATATATGTGTGTACATATAGATATGCATATGAATGTAAACATACATGAACATAGATGTGAGATTTCTCAATATAATACTTAAAAGCCAAATTCAAGAACACATCAAAAAGATTACCTGCCATCATCAAGTTGGCCAATTATAAATCTGACAGAGTATCTAGAACATACAAAGAGCAACCACAGAAAAGGGAAAAGACATCTTACTTTTGTCACCAAACCTGGGGAAACTGAAGCTTCACCCCTATTAGCATTCATGTTACTGGAAAGAACTCTGCACACTGCCACAGAAGAAAGGCAATAATGAATATCACCCAGCTACAAACCCTGCAACCCACAAGTGAAACCTGCCTCAAGATATAAAGGTGGATCAGTGAAACAAATTTTGTGGGAACAACCAACCACTTTTTAAATCAAATCATGGCCCTTGTCATGAGATGGAATTTTTTGAGAATTTCATACTTGAATACTGTATTTACACCATTCCCAGACCTACCAAAATGGATCTTAGAGGCTTAAATTCAGTGGTGAATCACATATTTGATGATGCATGTATCTCTGTGGTATCATTATAAAAACATTACCTTTTCATAGATTGTAATGCAGAAGTTAAAGGAGTAAGTGAATTATACAAATTAATATTCTCATATCTTGGACTTCCCTTCTGGACCAGAGGTGAGTACCCGGGTCCAGCCCGGACCCCATCCCTGGGCACCAGCCACTCCTGGGAGGCCTGCACAGCTTGGCGCCGGGTTCTGGCCACCAGGCAGCTCCCCTTCTAGCCCCACTGGGAGGGATCCCCTTTTCCAAGCCCCCCGACAGCCCCTGCACTCTCCGCGCCCTGCCCCCACGCCCATCTGCCCGAGACCCCAGCCACTTCCTGAGACTTAGAGACCGGCCCCCAGCTCCCAGCCTGCCCCCGACTTCCCCGCTGGACCAGAGGTGAGTGCCTGGGTCCAGCCCGGACCCCATCCCTGGGCACCAGCCACTCCGGGGAGGCCTGCACAGCTTGGCGCCGGGTTCTGGCCACCAGGCAGCTCCCCTTCTAGCCCCACCGGGAGGGATCCCCTTTTCCAAGGCCCCAGCAGCCCCTGCAGTCTCCGCGTCCTGCCCCCACGCCCATCTGCCCGAGACCCCAGCCACTTCCTGAGACTTAGAGACCGGCCCCCAGCTCCCAGCCTGCCCCCGACTTCCCTTCTGGACCAGAGGTGAGTACCCGGGTCCAGCCCGGACCCCATCCCTGGGCACCAGCCACTCCGGGAGGACCTGCCCAACTTGGCACCAGGTTCTGGCCACCGGACAGCTCCCCTTCTAGCCCCACCGGGAGGGATCCCCTTTTCCAGCCCCCCTGGAAGCCCCTGCAATCTCCGCGCCCTGCTCCCACGCCCATCTGCCCAAGACCCCAGCCACTTCCTGAGACTTAGAGACCGGCCCCCAGCTCCCAGCCTGTTCCCGACTGCCATTCTGGACCAGAGCTTGCCCCTGACTTCCCTTCTGGACCAAAGAGTTGGACAAGAGAACTCCCTTTTGGACAAGAGAGAGAGTCTTCCTGAGTCTGTCAGCTCTTTGTGAAACAAGTACACTGATAAGACCAAGAAGGAACCACAAGGAGATGGGCAGACGTCAAGGCAGAAGTACATACAGCAAAATGAAGAGCAATACAGCATCACCAGAACCTAGCTCGCCTCCAACATCTAGACCTGAACACCAAAAATTGGAAGAAGCAGAAGAAAGTAGCCTTATGAGTAACTTCATGAAGAAGGTAGAGGCTTGTGTAGAGGAAAAGACAAGAAAATTGGAAGAACGCTGTAAACAACTAGAGGAAAGGGCAAACAAATTAGAAGAAAACAATAAAGCCCTCCAAGAAAACAATAAAGTCCTGGAAGAAAACATTAAAGTCCTGGAAGAAAACAATAAAGCACTGAAAGAAAATCATGAAAAAGCAATGAAACAAACAAAGGAAACAGTCCAAGAACTGAAAAGGGAAATTGAAAAAATAAAAAAGACACAAACAGAGGGAATGCTGGAAATAGAAAACCTGAGTAAAAGATCAGGAACTTCGGATGCAAGTATAACCAACAGAATGCAAGAGATGGAAGAGAGGATTTCTGGCATTGAAGATACAGTAGAAGAAATAGTTCCATCAGTCGAAGGAAACACTAAAGCCAACAAAGTCATGAACCAAAATGTCCAAGAAATCTGGGACACCATAAAAAGACCAAACCTACGAATTATAGGGATAGAAGAAGGTGAAGAATACCAACTCAAAGGCACAGAAAATATATTCAACAAAATTATAGAAGAAAACTTTCCCAACTTAAAGAAGGAAATGCCTATGAAAATACAAGAAGCCTATAGAACACCAAACAGACTAGACCCCCAAAAAAAGTCCCCTCGACACATAATAATTAAACAACTAAATGTACAGAATAAAGAAAGAATATTAAGAGCAGCCAAGGAAAAAGGCCAAGTGACCTATAAAGGTAAACCCATCATAATAACACCCGATTTCTCAATGGAGACTTTGAAAGCCAGAAGGACCTGGACAGATGTAATGCAGACACTAAGAGACCATGGATGTCAGCCCAGACTAATATACCCAGCAAAACTTTCAATCATCATAGACGGAAGGAACAAGACATTCGAAGACAAAGCCAGATTTAAACAATACCTATCCACAAACCCAGCCCTACAGAAAGCACTAGAAGGAAAATTCCAACCGAGGGAAGTCAGATACACACTTGAAAACACAGGCAATAGATAAAGCCACAACAGTAAACCCCAAAGAAGAGAAGTACACACACACTACCACCAAAAATAACAGGGATGAAGAATCACTGGTCATTAATATCCCTTAATATCAACGGACTTAACTCACCTATAAAAAGACATAGACTTACAGAATGGATACGAAAGCGGGACCCATCTTTCTGCTGCATACAAGAAACACATCTCAAATTCAAAGATAGACACTACCTAAGAATAAAAGGCTGGGAAAAGACTTTTCAATCAAATGGTCTTAAGAAACAAGCAGGGGTAACCATCCTGATATCCAACAAAATAGACTTCAAACTAAAATCAATCAAAAGAGATCAAGAAGTACATTACATCCTCGTCACAGGAAAGATCGACCAAGATGAAGTTTCAATTCTGAACATATATGCCCCAAACACAAGGGCACCCACATATGTAAAAGAAACATTACTAAAGCTTAAACCACATATAAAACCCCACACATTAATAGTGGGAGATCTCAACACCCCACTTTCACCACTGGACAGATCTCCCAAATCGAAACTTAACAGAGAAATAAAGGACTTAACCGATGTCATGACCCAATTGGACCTAATAGATATCTAAAGAACATTCCATCCTAACAAGAAAGAATATACTTTCTTCTCAGCACCCCATGGAACTTTCTCTAAAATCGACCACATACTTGGCCACAAAGCAAATCTCAACAGATACAAAACAATCAGAATAACCTCCTGTGTTCAGATCACCATGGTTTAAAGCTAGATTTCAACAACAACAAAAACTACAGAAAACCTACAACCTCATGGAAACTGAATAATGCTCAACTGAATCACCAATGGGTTAAGGAAGAAATAAAGAAAGAAATTAAAGACTTCCTAGAGATCAATGAAAATGAAGACACCACATACCCAAACTTATGGGACACTATGAAAGCAGTGTTAAGAGGGAAATTCATAGCACTAAATGCCCACATAAAGAAGTTGGAGAAATCGCACACTAGTGAATTAACAGCACATCTGAAAGCTCTAGAACAAGAAGAAGCAAAGTCTCCCAGGAAGAATAGACGCCAGGAAATTATCAAAGTGAGAGGTGAAAATAATAAATTAGAAACTAAGAGAATAATACAAAAAATTAATGAAACAAAGAGTTGGTTCTTTGAGAAAATCAACAAGATAGACAAGCCCTTATCCAAACTAACCAAAAGACAGAGAGAGAGAATCCAAATCAACAAAATCAGAAATGAAAAGGGGGACATAACAACAGACATTGAAGAAATCCAGAGAATTATAAGGTCATATTTCAAAAACCTCTACTCCACAAAACTGGAAAACCTAAAAGAAATGGACATTTTTCTGGATAGATACCACATACCTAAGTTTAATCAAGACCAGATAAACTATTTAAATAGTCCAATAACCCCTAAGGAAATAGAAACAGTCATTAAAGGTCTCCCAACCAAAAAAGCCCAGGACCAGATGGTTTCAGCGCAGAATTCTACCAGATCTTCAAAGAAGAGTTAATACCAATACTCTCTAAATTGTTCCACATAATAGAAACAGAAGGAACATTACCAAACTCCTTCTACGAGGCTACAATTACCCTGATTCCTAAACCAAACAAGGATGCAACAAAGAAAGAGAACTACAGACCGATCTCCCTCATGAACATTGATGCAAAAATACTCAATAAAATACTGGCAAACAGACTCCAAGAACACATCAGAACAATTATCCACCATGATCAAGTAGGCTTCATCCCAGGGATGCAAGGGTGGTTCAACATACGAAAGTCCATCAATGTAATACACCATATAAACAAACTCAAAGAAAAAAACCACATGATCATCTCACTAGATGCAGAAAAGGCATTTGACAAAATCCAACACCCCTTCATGATAAAAGTCTTGGAGCGATCAGGAATACAGGGAACATACCTAAACATAATAAAGGCAATATATAGCAAACCAACAGCCAACATCAAATTAAATGGAGAGAAACTCAAAGCAATTCCACTAAAATCAGGAACGAGACAAGGCTGTCCACTCTCCCCATACTTATTCAATATAGTACTTGAAGTTCTAGCCAGAGCAATAAGACAACATAAGGAGATTAAGGGGATTCAAATTGGAAAGGAAGAAGTCAAGCTTTCCCTATTTGCAGACGACATGATAGTATACTTGAGTGACCCCAAAGATTCCACCCAGGAATTGATAAAGCTTATAAACACCTTCAGCAACATAGCAGGATACAAGATCAACTCAAAAAAATCAGTAGCCCTCCTATATACAATGGACAAAGAAGCTGAGAAGGCAATTAGAGATACATCACCCTTTACAATAGCCAAAAATGACATAAAATACCTTGGGGTAACACTAACCAAGCAAGTGAAGGACCTATATGACAAGAACTTTAAGTCCCTGAAAAAAGAAATTGAAGAAGATCTCAGAAAATGGAAAGATCTCCCATGCTCATGGATAGGCAGGGTTAACATAGTAAAAATGGCAATCTTACCAAAAGCAATTTACAGATTCAATGCAATCCCCATCAAAATACCAACACAATTCTTCACAGATCTGGAAAGAACAATACTCAATTTCATATGGAAAAACAAAAAACCCAGGATAGCTAAAAGAAACCTGTACAATAAAACAACTTCTGGAGGCATCACAATCCCCGACTTCAACTCTACTATAGAGCTACAGTAATAAAAACAGCCTGGTATTGGCATAAAAACCGACATGTGGACCAATGGAATCGAATTGAAGACCCTGACATTAACCCACACACCTATGGACATATAATTTTTGACAAAGAAGCCAAAAGTGTACAATGGAAAAAAGAAAGCATCTTCAACAAATGGTGCTGGCATAACTGGATATCAGCGTGTAGAAGGCTGCAAATAGATCCATATCTGTCACTGTGCACAAAACTTAAGTCCAAGTGGATCAAAGACCTCAACATAAATCCAGCTACTCTGAACCTGCTAGAAGAGAAAGTAGGAAATAGTCTTGAACGCCTTGGCATAGGAGATCACTTCCTAAATATAACACCAGTAGCGCAGACACTGAGACAAACAATCAATCAATGGGACCTCTTGAAACTGAGAAGCTTTTGTAGAGCAAAGGATACGGTCAACAAGGCAAAGCAACAGCCTACAGAATGGGAAAAGATCTTCACCAACCCCACATCTGACAGAGGACTGATATCCAGAATATATAAGGAACTCAAGAAATTAGACATCAAAAGGACCAACAGTCCAATTGAGAAATGGGCTTTAGAACTAAACAGAGAATTCTCAACAGAGGAATCCCAAATGGCTGAAAGACATTTAAGGAATTGCTCAACTTCCCTAATCATCAGGGAAATGCAAATCAAGACAACTCTGAGATACCACCTTATCCCTGTCAGAGTGGCTAAGATCAAAAACACTGAAGACACTTTATGCTGGAGAGGATGTGGAACTAGGGGAACTCTCCTCCACTGCTGGT
Source organism: Peromyscus maniculatus bairdii (assembly GCF_049852395.1). Lineage (NCBI taxonomy): Eukaryota > Metazoa > Chordata > Mammalia > Rodentia > Cricetidae > Peromyscus > Peromyscus maniculatus. The sequence goes on along the minus strand of NC_134864.1, from coordinate 67,088,860 downwards.
GGGAATGCAAGCTTGTACAACCACTTTGGAAATCAATATGGCGCTTTCTTAGAAAATTGGGAATCAATCTCCCCCAAGATCCAGCTATACCATTCCTGGGCATATACCCAAGAAATGCTCAATCATACCACAAGAGCACTTGCTCAGCTATGTTCATATCAGCATTGTTTGTAATAGCCAAAACCTGGAAACAACCTAGATGCCCTTCAACTGAAGAATGGATAAATAAATTGTGGCACATATACACAATGGAATACTACTCAGCAGAGAAAAACAATGACATCACACGGTTTGCAGGCAAATGGATGGATCTAGAAAAAATCATCCTGAGTGAGGTAACCCAGACTCAGAAAGACAAATATGGTATGTACTCACTCATAGGAAGATGCTAGATGTGGAACAAGGATGACTAGACTGCTACTCACATCACCAGTGAGGCTACCTGGAAAACGGGACCCCAAAAAAAGACACGGAGAAATGGACGAGATCTACATGAATAGCCTGGTCATGAGTGGGAACAATGAAGGGCGACAGTCGAGGGAAAGAGTGGGAGATCCTAGCTGGATCAAGAAAAGAGAGGGAGAACAAGGAATAGGAGACCATGGTAAATGAAGACCACATGAGAAGGTGAGAAGGGGAGGAAGCAGAGAGCTAGGGAGGCCCACGGAGATCCACAAAGATACCCCCTCAAAAGACTGCTGGCAATGGTCGCGAGACGGCAGGAACTGACCTACTCTGGTGATGGGATGGCCAGACACCCAGATAGTGGTGCCATAAACCCCATCCAAGGACTGAGGAATCTGAAGGCAGACATCCACGGCTGGGCCCCTGGTGGAGCACTGGGAGTCTAATTAGTGAGTAAGAAGAGGGTTTATATGAGCGAGAATTGTTGAAGCCAAGGTTGGATAAAGCACCGGGACAAATAACCAAATGAATGGAAGCACAGGATCTATGAACCAAAGGCTGAGGGGCCCCCAACTGGATCAGGCCCCCTGAACGGGTGAGACAGTCATTTGGCTTGATCTGTTTGGGAGGCAGCTGTGCATTGGTGCCAGGTCCTGGGCTCGTTGCATGAGTTGGCTGTTTGAATCCTGGGACTTATGCAGGGACACTTGGCTCGGTCTGGGAGGGGGGAATGGACCTGCCTGGACTGAGTCTACCAGGTCAACCCCGGTCCTCGGGGGAGACCTTGATCTGGAGGAGGTGGGAATGGGGGGTGGGCTGGGGGGAGGGGTGGGCGAGAGGGGGAGAACAGGGGAATCTGTGGCTATTATGGTGAACTGAATGGTGTTGTAAAATAATAATAATAATAATAATAATAATAATAATAAAATAAAAAAATATTCTCATATCTTTCTCATCTGAAACTTTTTTTATCCACTCATACCATACTTTAAAAATTCCAAAATTAATTCTGTTGTGTGATTTAAATAACTTAATCTCTTCTTTCTGCTTCATGGGTGACCTATGCTTAGATGTTTTAAGAGTAGTGTAGGTTGTGAATCCCATAAGTCCTATTGAGGGAGTAAACTGTCATAGTTACAGCACAGTCCTCAGCTTCTGATTTCCTTACAGCATTAGTGTTATATGCTGTGTAGATTTTTATTGTGTAATTTAGGAAAATGGCATAGGACTCTGTTTTTTCCTGCATTGAGAGGAATTCTCTGATCAATAAAAACATAGAAATAAGCTAATAGACGGGACTTCAGTGTGAGGAGTGCTCTTACAATTACTATTTTGCTTCTAGCCTCTCCTGTCCAACAATTAATTGAATGTGTTGTGATACAAGAAGTCCTTAGTTTAGATTATTTCCCCTTGGATAGTGAGTTATAAGAGAATAGGCAAATGATATTGTGCTGTAAATTTGCGTCTGCATCCTTGAGATACAAATAACTGCCTCAGTCATATTTTTATCTGTTATTGATATTCACAGGAACCTTGTAAAGAACGTGACTAGATCTAGTATGTATGCCCAGCCAAGGAACCTCCTTATCTAACTCAGCAAGCCTGGATCCTCAGTCTTCTTTATCAGGGGTACAGAGGCAAGCGCAGGGCTCTGGCGATTAAACACAGCCGTCAGTATTGCACAGCTAGTGCTCTTTCCTGGTGCGCTATCTCCCTGTACCCACAAACACACACAAGCTCACAGCATCTCACTTAACAACTCACTGTGTAAAATAATTTTCAAGACCAAACCCAGATCTAAAGGATATATATAAAGGATATGTAGCAGCCAAGTGACTTGAATAACCAAGAATAAATCAAATTATAAGATATAAACAAAAATAAAGATTCACTTAAATGGCAGTATTCCTAATTTTGTTAAGATACGTTTTCTTTCTCCTTGTGTCTTTTTTTTTCAAGGTCTAGTCTTAATATGGAAAAGAATGAATGAGTGCATAAAAGATCTTCAAGGAGAGCCCAGTTGTACCTGGCAGAAGAAGCCACCCAGGCCTCAGTACGGTAAATAAATATGTGATGGGGAGGTGTGTGTGCGCTGTGGAGAGAGACAGAACTGGAGACATGGCAGTGGTGACAGGTGCGAGGGACGCCTGAAGTCAACAATGGAACAAGTTGTTGCCCAGAAAGGTCAGCAGGGTGGTTGGTGTGCAGCAGCCTGGACCTTGCTCAGAAGCAGACTCAGCCCCCAAACATGTCCTTGGCTGTGTGATCACCTTGGCTCTGGGCAATGGTGGAGGCATGAAATGAGAAATGGTACACTTTCTGGTTTTGGACCTTCTCAAAGGACCACTGTGGTTCCTGATGCCACCAGAGACCATGTTAATGTATGTAATCCATGTTGCTACCCCAGGCCATGATGAAGTCTGAGATCAACGTAAGAGGTCTGTGCTGCTGACCTTAGTGATGTCCTCAGGCTTTGCTGCCCAGGGGCCCATGTTAATGTGAGTGGCCTGCACTGCTACCCGAGGCTATGGTGACGTGTGGCTCATGCTGCTACCAAGTGCCGTGTCTGGGTCTGAGGTCCTACTCCAAATAGGGGTCTGTGTTGATGTCCATCTCCTGCACTGCCACCTCCAGCCATGTTGATGCCCATGAACTGTGGTACTGCCAGGAGCCAGCTGGATTTGAGCGGCCAGGGTAGCCACCTGGGTCCATTTTGATGTCCGTGGTCCATGGTCCGTGGGCCATGTCTGAGGTTGTGGTCCGGATGTGGGTGGGAGCCTTGATGACGTCTGTGGCCCATGTTGCCACCAAGGGTCATGCAGATGTCTGTGGTCTATGCTGAAGCCTGAAGCCCCCCAGGTGGATGTCTGTGGATCCTGCTGCCACCAGGGGCCGTACTGATCTAAGTGGCTTGCACTGCCACCTGAGGTCATGGTGAAGTCTGGGTTTGTGGTCATACTACTGCCAGGGTCTGTGTTTATGTCCATGGCTGAATCTGAATCTGCGGTCCTGCTGCAGCCGGGCCAAGTTCATGGTCTGTGCTGCCACCAAAACCCACGTGAAGGCCCATGATCTGTGCTCCTGCTGACTATGAAGAGCAAGGAGGCTATTTTCTGTGTTATTGCTGACTTCAAGTGCACAGTTGAAGACTTCTGTGAAAAAGACAACCCAATCCCCCTCCTCCCAAAAAAGTAGCCTCTACAGGAAGCCTTCAAAGAGAACTCTTTAATTAAAAGTGTGATGAGGATGCTGAAGTGAAGCGCTCCACAATTGATGGCTTCAGGTAGAAGTATGGGAAGGGAAGTATTCAGTTCTACTTAAGGGGCAGGCCACCGAGAGTTTTGACCATGCTCCAGTAATTATATAGATAACAAAAACTGGACTTGATTTTGTTTCTTACTTTTATTTTTTACTTTTTTTGGGTGGGTCACAAGGGTGGGGAGTTGATATTGGAAGGACTGGGAAGTGAGTCTGATCAGGGCGCATGATGTAAAATTCCCAGAGGACCAGTAAATATGTTGTGTTGATGGGAAAAAGAGGTCTTCAAGGAAAATATAATATACAATCATAATTATAGACAGTATTTGAGTTCTCTTTGACCTCGTGAGCTTGTTCCTTTCTTCTCCTCCTGTGCATGTAGTTTTGGAAGTGGATATTGTGTAATCATCTTTCCTTCTCTCCACAACAGTGAAGATCCAGTAGTTCTAGCTTGGCCTGAGGTTGGCTAGTTTAACTTAAAAAGAATCTATGCAAGGAAAACAAATGCCATTACATCACAGGTCTGGGAAGCTAAGGATACTCTAAGTTGTTTTTCCACTGGCACAGAGACTGCACCTGAATCTACTGCTGTTTCAGCCAGGAACTGTGTCTGCAATCACCGGCCAGCTTCTCAGATAGTGGCCCTGCAGGACTTCTGCATCTTGCTGGATCCACCTCCTGCTGCTGCCACCAAGTGTAGTTTTTAACTAAATCTCTGTTGTTCTATTTACCAATAAAAACTCAGCACTCAGAGGCTGGGGTGAAAACCTGCTAGCCCAGAGGTTGAGGAGCAACTAGTTGACTTCTCTCTTCTCCAGAGTCCAAGAAAGAGAATGTCTCTTTCCATCACTCCGAACCAAAAAGGACTACCACACTCAAAGTCCCTCCCTGCTACTTCCTTTGGCATCTCTATCCATTTTCCAGATTCTCTCTGACACTCTATGATTACTTTTGGCCAACTAGATGCTGGCTCCACCTTCTGACCCAAGGTTGATTGTATTTAATTAACATAAATGTGAACTCAGGGTTCACAGTGTGATAATTTATCCTACAACACTAAGCATCAAATCTAAGGTATGGGATGGAAAGCAAGAACTAGATTTGAAGTATGGTGCTGACTGTAATCTCAGCTACTTGAGATAGTGAGCAGGAATGTCTCAAAGTCTAGACTTACCTGGGCCCTAAGATGTTCTGACAACCCTCTCTCAAAATACAGTAATAAAGAGTTCTAGGAATATCGATTGTGTTGGATTGCTTGGCTAGAGCATATGAAGTCTTAGGTCCAATTCTCAGTTCTAAAAAAGGGTAGAGACACTGATGTTTATTTTAGAAAACAAGCCATTTCTACTGTGGATATGATTACACAAACAGTATTTATTCTATAAAGATCTGAATATTGATGGTCCCCCAGATAGTAAAGCCTGAGCTTGGGGATCTAGGTAGCCATAAGCACTCTAGAAATACTTAAATAACATATAATACTGTGGTGGGACTTGAGGGGAGGGAAGCATCTATTTACTTTAGTGAGGTAAAATTCCTGTGATTGATGTTATTGAAGAATCTGGTTTCATTTCTTTTCATTTGGGAATAACCTAGAAAAAATATACATATATACATATATATATATATATATATAATAAATCAAAATACTTAACAAAATAAGATATCTTACATCTATCTTACACACATAGCTTTCCCCCCAAATATCTATATCATTAAGAGGAAAACAGTAGATGCTGAAATAAACTTTCCACTCATTCTCAGAACAGATCAGGATGGGAACCCACATGTTGTTTTACAAGCAGGGTGCCAAATGGTCAGAGTTCTTACTTAGGTCATCCAAATGAAAAGCAAGAACATTGCAGAGCCTGGGGCTTCCTGACCTTGATCTGTTTCAGCATTTTTTTTTTAATCTTCTGAGAAAACACCTGGTGTAAGAGAGACACACAATATCCTGATAACAGAATGTCCTGCTCCTGTCTTCTGTTCCTGACAATTAAAAATCACAGCATTTCAGTGACACAAACACAAACCAATAATGGTGGTTAGTAGTTTTAGAATGGTGCTTTTAGATAACACTTACACACAATTAACAACTTCAATAAATCTTGCATGGTATGGCAATGTTTTCAGATGTTGTTAGTGACCAGATTTTTATGGTTGGGTAATCTCTTAAATTTATTTTAAGGATTTCTTTTGTGTTTAAACTTAGAAGCATTACATCTTACAATAGAAGCAAGGCCAATTTGATTCAGAGACTTCTTTTAACTGACAGACCAAGTCGTTTGAAGTGTATGCTCTGGAGAGAGCATAATTTTATTTAAAGAATAGCGGTAGCAAGTTGCTGTAACAGATAACAACTATGCATGTGGAAATCTCAAAATGGTGTTGACTTCATAAACCTGGAAATTGCATAATTACAATAAACATTAAAGTTTCACTCAACAGTCCCGTCACATCACTAGTGTGTATATGATTAAATTTCTTCAAATAGAATTAAAAAATACTATGAGGAAGAGACGTTGGCTTTAATTATGATTGGCAGCCATTGCTTTACCATTGCAAACCTCTTTCTATGTCGCTGTCATTAGGACTGTGAGGCTAAAAAGGGCAAAAAATGTGATGAAGACTCCACAAAATGTCACATGAATGAGTCTTTAGGAATAGAGCTTTTGCTTTTTTTACAAAGAAAGAATAAATTCTTTGAAAAGTTAAAATAGTTAATAGTATAATCTAAGTATTATTTACATATTTTCCTGAATTTTATTTTTCCTCATAGCAATTTTTGTTAAAACAAAGAGTAGCAATTAGTACTTTAAAATACAAATTCAGAAATGGCTCTTTAGGAGACTTGTGTAATTTTATTTATTTTGATGTGTGCAACTTTTTCACACATATGAAACTAAGTTATGGTGATGTCACTATTAGATATTAACTTGTTAAAATACAAATTTCTTTTTTTTTAAACATTGAAAAGTGGTAGTCTTTAAACTGTATGGTCATGTGTTAAGATGCTGAGTTGAATTCTCTAGCTACAGGAGAATGCAAGTAAAAAAGTTAGGAGATAGAACAGAAAATATTTGTCATTCTGATCCTGTGGGATTCATGACAATATCCATTAAAATGATTGTCCCATAGCATTTTCTCCATGTTTCTGCAGATAACTGTATCAGAAGTTTCAATCTAACCAAATTTAAAACCACTTTTGAGTCCAGGCCCAGTACCTCAGGATTACAAAGAAGCCTTATACACATATGTCCAGTAATCTTTGCCTTCTTGAATCTGTTAAATTTCAATTTTTTGAAATATATTACTTGGGTTTTTTTGTTCATTTTCTCAGCCTGCTCCTCAAATTACCAAATCCAGTTTTAAGACACTTGAGATTCAGAAGCTGTGTTTAAATTCTATAACATGAGAGTATGCCATGCCATGCACACAATTTTAATTTACTGGATGTATACATGATTAAGGTAAAATAAGTATTGTCTATTCTTCAAAGAATTCACACATATTCATATTGTAACAGCAAAACTATTTACAGTCTTTATTCCTCTGCTCATTGTCTTATGCCTCTACCTTGATATCTCAAGTGTTTTAGGGTACTCAAAGAAAGCGATTTTTCATTCAAACTTGATATCATAGATCTATCTACCTATCTATCTATCTATCTATCTATCTATCTATCTATCTATCTATCTATTGCTTCCAAATCAGATGCTGATTTTATTAACATAGTAAGCATTATCCAGTGTGGTACAGTATTCTTACATAATACAGAAACTCTGATGGATGCATAAACAGTTGCACATTAAGAGCAGCAATGCTTAGAAGGCAAATTATATCACTCTAGATATCTTGGAAGAAATTACAAATAATCCTAACATGTCCATTTCTATTGAAATGTTTTGGTGTCTACTTGTCGAGACTGGCTTTCACATTACATAGTGAAATTAGCCCACATAACTCTGTCTTAATGAAGGTCACTGCTTGCTTGAGAATATTGACGCACAATTCAGACTTGATACTTGGAAATACAACTTTGGTAACAGATTCCTCAACAATTTCCTGATCCCATGTATGAATATTATTAATATAAAGGAGAAGAAATAGGTCTGGGGACAAAGAAGACTCCCTCATACACTATTATTTATTCTTTATCATACTTTCCAAAATACTCATTGCTCACAACTACTATGGGTTTTCTTGATATTTATGTCCTTTCTTATAGCAATTTATGAATGTATTTACCAGTCTTTTTTAATTTTTTATTGAAAATAATTTTTTCCTGCTGTGTATTTTGATCATGGTTTCCCACCCCCATTTCTTTCCATATCCTCTCCACCTCCCAATGCATCCAGCTCCATGTCTTCTTTCTTTCCTCTAGAAGACAGTCAGGTCAACAAACAAACAAACAAACCAGAATAAAACAAAGCAAACAGACAAACTGAAGAAATAAAAAAGAAAAAGCACAAGATAAAACATACACAGTGTAGTGGGTAGCCATCCCAGCTTTGATCTGGAAGTTCCAATCCCCATTGAGGCTTCGGCAACTGTCACGCCTACAAGGCGGGGCCAAGGGAGGATCCTGGAGACCCGAGATCTGGATGGGCCAGCTCTCTCTCTGTTCTGGGACCCTTGCCGGTGGAGGGTGACCGAACAGAGCTCCAGAGAGCACCGCTGGACTGTGATACACCTTCCCCAGACCCCACGACCTATCTATCCCTTCATTTGTAAGTTACCCACTAAATAAATCTTCCTTTTAACTATGTGGAGTGGCCTTAATAATTTCTCCAATAACACGGAGACATACACACATAGATATACACAAAATCAATGTAACAAAAACATCAGGAACTATAATAGTTAAACAAAAGACAAACAAGATTTTAAAAATGCCAAACAAATCAATATGAGACAAAACATCTCCAAAAATATCACTGAGTTTGTTCTGTGTTGATCATTTACTGCTCTGCTACCTGCCCCAGTGAGTCTTCCTTGGACAGAACTAGTTTTTAATTTGTAAGCAGTTACCAATTGGAAATTGCCTCTGGTTTAGGGGTGGGGCACTGTGTCCATTTCTCCTCTGGGTGCTGTGACCGCATCTGGTACCTGTGCAGGCCCTGTGCATGCTGCCAGAGTCTCTGTGAGTTCACATGTGCATCAGTGCTGTTGTCTCTGAAAGGCATCATTTCATCAGAGTCTTCCATTCCTACTGGCTCTTACATTCTTTTTTACTCATCTACATAGCTCTCTGAGCTATGAGGGGAGGGTGTGATGAGGACATCCCATCTAGGACTGAGTGTTCCAAGATATCTCACTCTGTGTACGTTGTTTGGGATTCCCCTAGGGCCCCTTTGGTCAACAGCTCAGTTATCTGTAACCTGTTCCAGGCACTGGGGGTTTTACTTGGTGGAAAAGAGATGTCCAGCTGGGGCTTTGTCTCCCCTGTCATTTGATGATTCCACTTAGACTTCTTTCAAATACGTACATAGTTTAAGGAGCTTCCACCCCCCAAATTTCCCTAGTGCTACCTAACTCTCCCCATATTCCCTCCCTTACCTCCATCTTTCCTCCACCTCTCTGTTTAATGCCCCCCTCCAGTCTCCCCACATTCCCTGTGCCTCTTCATAACTATATATTCTATCTCTACCACATCAGGAGTTCCTTCCCTGCCTTCTATGGTCTCTTAGTCTCTATCGAGTCTCTGTGGTTATATGGATAATGCCATGCCTATCAAATGCTGAAAAGCTAACATTCTCATAAAGCAATTACATATCTTATTTGTCTTTTGAGGTCTTGGTTAGCTCATCAGGATGATTTTTTTTTCCAGCACCATCCATTTACCTGTGAATATCATGTTTTCTGGTATTTTTTAACAGCTGGATAATATTGCATTGTATAAAGGTATCCATTTGTCTATTAATGGGCATCTGGTTACTTTCTAATTTCTAGCTATTAAGAACAGAACAGCAATGAACACAGATGAACATGTGTCTATAGTATGATGTAGAGTCCTTTGGATATATGCCCAAGAGTGATGTAGCTAGATCTTAAAGATCTATTCTTAGGTTCCTGAGGAAGCACCACACAGTTTTCCATAGTAGCTATACAAGTTTGTACTTCAACCAATAATGGATGGGTGCTCTTCTTACTCCTTATCCAAACTAGCATGAGCTATTTTTTTCTATTGAACTTGGCCAGAATACTGATGTAAGATGAAATCTCAGAGTAGTTTTAATTTTCATTTCCCTGATGACTAAGGATTTTGAATATTTTGTTGTCTTTCTCAGCTATTTGAAAATCCTCTGTTTAGTTCTGTGCCCCATTTTTAATTAGGTTATTTGTTTTCCTGATATCCAGCTTTTTAAATTATCTATATTTTAGATATTCTTCTTCTATTGGATGGACAATTGGTTAAGATCTTTCACCATTCCATAGCCTGCCACTTTACCTGAATGATGGTGGTCTTTGCCATGCAGAAAGATTTTCAGTTTTATAAGGTTCCATTTATCAATCATTTTTCTTAGTGTCTGTGCTATTGGTGTCCTTTTCAGAAAGTCATTCTTGTTCCAATGAGCCAAAACTTTTACCTATTTTCTTCTATCAGATTCAGGGTATCTAGCCTCATTTTTGGGTTATTCACCCATTTAGAATCATTTTGTATGCAGGATGATAAGTATGGATCTGTTTGCATTCTTCTGCATGCAGCCATCTAGTTTGAATCATTTGTAGAAAATAGTGTCCTTTTCCCAGTTGTATCTGGCTTTTCTTTTTCTTTCTTTTTTTCTTTTTTGTCAGTACCTGCTGATTTTATTACTATAGCTCCATAGTACAATCTGAAATTGGGGATAGTGACTTTCTAGCATGCCTTATATCAGTCAGGATTGTTTTAGCTATTCTCTCTCTCTCTCTCTCTCTCTCTCTCTCTCTCTCTCTCTCTCTCTCTCTCTCTCTCTGAGTCTGTGTGTTTCCTTATAAAAATGGAAGTTGTCCTTTCAATTTCTGTGAAAACCTGTGTTGGAATTTTGATAGGTATTGTATAAAATCTTTTTTCTCTTTGAGGTAAATAAATATATTAATAATGGCTATTTATCTTGTACTTCAGCTATATTGCATCTCTCAGGACCTGTTGTAGTAGAGCTACTGGATTTTGCTAGAGACATAATTGTTTTGGGTGCTAACGATTGTGGTTTTGTGCTGGTGTTTCTGCATCTGGTTTGGGATGGTGATAATTCTAGATGCTGTTATCTGGTATTGTTTTTGTTGGGTGGGTCTTTTATTCTTTGGTTTATATTACCCCATTTGGCTCTTAGGAAAGTGTGGTGGCTGTGGTTTGGCTGCTAGAGAGTGCTTCTGCAAGTTGGTGGGTGACAGAAAGGGCTAGAGGTGAGCTAGAAGAAAAGGCCGAGAAGTTCATCAGGAAAGAGCTAAGGGGATTCTATTCATAACAGAGGTGTGGTTCAGAGAATTGAGGGTGCTAGGGAGAGAAGATCCTAAGTGTAGGTAACTGATTAACTGGAGAGACAAGGATAACAGTGCTAGGAGTACCCTGGGTCTGAACCAAGAGTTGTGTTTCCAGTGAGTGAAGTTGAAGTAGAAAAGGAGGTATCTGTAAGCAGTGGGTTAGAGGGTTAGAATGGAGAGATTATAGTGGAGTGGACATCCCTGTCTTTTTTCTGATTTTGTCAAGAGTTTCTTTCTGTTTGGGTTGATGTTGGCTGTGGGCTTGCTGTAAACAGTCTTTGTTGTGCTGAAGCATGTCCTTTGTTTCCCTAGCCTCTCCAGGACTTTTATCATGAAGGGGTGTTGGATTTTGTCAAAGGCTTTTTCGGCATCTAATGAGATGATCATGTGGCTTTTGTATTTCAGTCTGTTTATGTGGTGGATTACATTTATCTCTTTATGTATATTGAACCACCCTTGCATCTCTAGGATGAACCCTACTTGGTCATAGTGGATAGTCCTTTTGATACATTCTTATGTTGGGTTTGCAAGTATTTTATTTATAATTTTTGCATCTATGTTTATAGGGAAATTGGTCTATAATTTTCTTTCTTTGGTGGGTATTTGTTTGGTTTTGATATCAGGACAATATGACTTTGTAAAAACAATTAGGAAATGTTCCTTAAGTTTCTATTTTATAGTATAAAATTCAGCAAATATCCACTTATAAGTGGGTATATACAGTGTTTGCCTTTCTGGTCTGGGTTACCTCACTTAGCATGATTTTTTCTAGTTCCATCCATTTGCCTGCAAATTTTGTGATGTCATTTTTTTAACAATTGAATAATAATCCATTTTGTAAATGTACAAGATTTTCTTTATGCATTCTTCAGTTGAGGGAAATCTAGGTTGTTTCCAGTTTCTGACTATTATGAATAAAGCAGCTATGAACATAGTCTTTGTGGTAGGATAGAGCCTTGGGTATATGCCCAAGAATGGTATAGCTGGATCTTGAGTTAGATTAATTTCTAGTTTTCAAAAACAAAAACAAAAACAAAAAAACCCACCATGTTGATTTCATAGTGGTTGTACAAGTTTGGAATCCCACCAGCAGTAGAGGAGTGTTCCCCTTGTTCCACATCCTTGCCAGCATTAGCCATCATATCATGGCTGGATAAGACAATCCAGTATGAGGAAAAGGGTCCCAAGAGCAGGTAACAGATGGGCTAAGCTGCCTAAAAATTGTGCATGTAACCTCATAGATGCAACCTTCATGAGTTATCAACCATGCTGGAGTAGGATTTTCTGTAATGCAACTGACTTTGACTCATCCATGTTTCTCTAAGGAACCTGTCATCCACAATCATGTAAATAATCTCAATAAAGCTATATTTGTATAGAATCATCTCTTTTTGTGTGCAGTAAATGCCCTATCTGCAATAATACATATTTGTTCATGTCTTTCCAAGAAAAAGTCACACAGCAATGTGTAGATAGAATTGCTCAATCCTGTGGCTTATTAAATGATTTTTACAGAGATTATTTAGGGAAGGAAAGAGTTATTTTCACTTGCTGATTTAAAGGATTCAGTCTATGGTTACTAGCTTTAAGAGTTTAAGGCAAACATCGTAAGTAACATAGATATGAGACAAAGGAACCCTTCAGCTCTTGTCAGACAGGAAGCAGAGAGAAGAGGATTCAGGAAAAGGCCAGAGAAAGATGTAGCATTCAAGAATACAACTCAGTGAGCCACCTCCTTTAACTATGTTTCACCTCCCAATAGTGCTTTTGTATTATACATTCATCAAGGGATAAATTTATTCGTAATATCAGAGCCTTTATGAACTAATCATTTCTAAAAGTGTTGCCTTGGGTAACACTAGATGTATGCTTTATTAATTTCGTAGTTGTTCCTCAAGCCTCTCAAGTTAATAATAACTTGATTTATTTTGGAATAAATACAAAATAAATGGCTGGTTTATGGAAATTACACATTTAAAATATTCATGTGCTTTCAAACTATTTGCCATAATGTCATGCCCTTTTTACATCCTCTGTAAAATGGGAATTCTAAGAATGTTCTAATTTCAGTATAATTTTCCATTTTATTTTTATTCTGAATACCTGCTTATTATAAATAGTAACTCATAGTTTTGATTTTAGAAAGCACAATTGATTTTTAAAAACTATATTTGAAGAGGCCATAATAAACAACCAATAAATTTTGAATTCACTTTATTATACATAAAGCAACAATAGGCAATATTGTGGAAGGAATGGTTTGTTTAAAAATGAGGCAGATAAGAAAGAATGTGTGCATTATTCTCCAGTGATTAACCATTAATGAAATAATATTCTCATTCTCCTATACCTTGCCAATGAGGAATCTAATGTACAGCTGTGGAAATATATGAAATTAAATCTCAGTTTCCAAACTCTGATATTATCAAGTCCTTTCCAGTCTGCTAATGGTATGATCATATATACTTTTCCAATAGTTCATTCCTGCCTCCTCCGTTTAGAGTTTGGCAAGGAGCTGTAATATTTGGAAAATTTAACAAATATTTTGCGTTCTTTCCCTAGGAAATCTAAAGTTTATCAAAATGGGAGTATACATTCTCTTTTCCATATCAGAAAGAAGTGCTTACACAGCTAAACTGGTTCTTACAACAGAATTATAAATGATGTCGAATAAATTTATGCTTTAAATTCAAATCCTTTCTAAACATATCTGCAGGAGGAGTACATGCCACTTTAGACACGTAGATGAAGCTCTTCCCTGGGATAATAGTATGTGTCAAGAAACTTATCTCAAAAGGCTTGTGTGATGGACTTAGGAAGATTCCTTGGGTTGGTACAGACAGTGTATGTCTTGGCTATAAAATCCCTTAACAAGCAGCTGCTGAACGTTTTAACATCTCAGAAAGAAGACATCTTGTATAATGCTTGGTCAAGTTTTGTTCTGCTAGATAAATGTGGAAACTAGTGAATCATACATTGAATAATGCGAGGGATGCTTTTGATTTGACAGCACATCTGGAGTCCATAAAGATAATCTTGTGCTTCTCTGGTGCCTGGGAAGAAGGTATCATTAGAAAATTTCTTTAACACCATGTTGTTGGACAGTAAATGGTTGTAATTCTATCACGCTTTGGTATTTGTTTGCCGAAGGATGTAGTCTACAGTTGGAATGATGGGAAACTATAAACAAATGAGGTTTGACTTATCTTTGGTTTTATAATGAACATGAGCAATAAATTCCACAAAAGATAAGGAATTCAGAGCCAACAGTGACTAACAAGTATATGGGTTTTATCAAAATGTAGTGATAATGAATGCATGAAATAATGAGAGATATATACATATTGTTTATAATATGATGTGTAATTAAAATATACATGAGCTCTTTGTATTTAATATATATTTTACACATAAGATCATCTTATGGAAACTGTGACTGAGATCACATGCCTCTTTTGGTGTTCTGCAAATATATGACTTGGTGAATAGTCTGTTTTGATATCTAAAACTGGCATATAGAAATATCTATCTTTAAGTTACTTAGGATAATGTGAAACTAAAAAACTTTTGAAGACAAGGAGCTTACCCAGAACACAGAAATTTATTTTATTTATTAGAGAAAATGCTTAACAAGCTGCACTGTTGCCTATTATTCTTTGGGCCTTGCAGGATGGAGGAGCAGGATCACTCTCCCGTTAAGCATGTGCCTATGTTCACAGTCAATGTCTCCCATTCTTCTGACCTCCTCACATTATGCAGATATAATACACAGTAGTAATTTATTTTTAGTCATTTCAAAACACAGGACTTGAGGGCTCTCCTTTATTATTTCACTCTTTAACTAGGTGTTGACTTGATGTGTGTCCATGCCTACAGCACAGTAACTAGGTGCAGCTGCGTCTTTGGGATTTATGACATATTCTTGTT
This sequence comes from Peromyscus maniculatus bairdii, assembly GCF_049852395.1. NCBI lineage: Eukaryota > Metazoa > Chordata > Mammalia > Rodentia > Cricetidae > Peromyscus > Peromyscus maniculatus. The sequence continues at coordinate 67,073,806 of NC_134864.1, read as the reverse complement.
GTTAGGCGCCAAGAGGAGTGGCTGCAAAGTAACTGAGCAGCTTAGGGAGAAAACATAAAAGATAGAGCCTGTCTTCTGAAAACAGAAGAAAGAAATAGCCAAATCCTTGGTCAGTGTTTACTCTTGAGCCAATTTATCACATCACAGATTCCTACTTCCCAGAGTTTATGTAATGGTTATGAATGATACAAGAAACTGAGTCCTTTATGAAGTTGTGTAGGGCTCTGTATTTTTCTGTATTTCCCATTAAAAATGATAAAAATGAAGTATTTAAGGACAATAGAAAAAACCAAAATATTATTTTAATGTAGCTTTTTTTCACTATAATTATATTGAAATGAAAACTACATGGTCTGCCTTTGGTTTCTGAGAGAGGGACATTCTGCAAGGATTGATTTTTTTCCAGATAAATTACATTTGGTTAAGCACAACAGGAATTCACAAATTTTAGTCACCTTGGTTCTATACATTCTGATTAAAAGCATTCTTTCTGTTATTAAATGAAAAAATGGGAAGATAATAAACAATGGTTTGTAAATTATATATTATATATTGTGTATATATATATACGTTATATATGATATATCATATCCATAGAATGTGATTATTGTATATGCTATATATAGTTTGTATAACATGTTATATGTAATACATAGCATACATTATATATAGCTATGTTATGTATAAATAGAATTACATCACCTTTCCCTCCTTTTTCTCCCTCCAGCCTTTCCCTCAAGCCCTCCCCATCCTCACTCAAGCTGATATCCTCTTGTTTATTATTATATGAATACATATGTTTTTGTTGTTTGTATATATATATATGTGTGTGTGTGTGTGTGTGTGTGTGTGTGTGTGTGTTTTCAAAGATGACCAGTCTGTATTGGAAAATAAATAGGAGTGGCCCATCCCAGGGAGACATTAATTCTCTTTCTTCCAGTAGTTATTAGCTGCCTGTAATTCTTTGTCTATGGATGGGATCCTCTGAAATTTTCCTCCATCCACATTGACAAGTTCATTGATAGTGTCATCCATCTAGTCTTGTTTATGCAGTCCTCTCTAAGCCTGACTGCCTCACACCAGACTTTCTGGTATTCTGGATCTTACAGTCAACACCCACTCCCACAATGTTCCCTAGGCCATAGATGCAGGAACTATAAAGTAGATGTTTTCACTGTGGCTGGGTTTTCCATGATACATTGATTTCTGCATTGTGTCAACTTGGAAGGTTTTCTGTGATAGTCTCCATTTGCTGTAAAAACAGGCTTCTTTGATAAGGGGTGGCTATACTTATCTGTGGGTATAGGATAAGGTTTAGAAAGTAGTGAGGAATTACCCTGCTCTAGCAAAGTGGGAGTGGTTGATTTTTCCCCCCATAAGGTCCCTTATCTCACTAGCCCAGGGAAGCTGGGTCAGTTTTAAGAACCAGGCATGATTTCTCTCCTGTTGAGTTTGGTTGACATCCAATGTGACATCTATCTGTTGGTTGTCCCTGACACAGAAGTGCTACTTATTGCACCTTCATGCATGTCGTGGCATGCTGGTCTTTGTAGTTCACAGATGTTGCAGCCGAGTAGGACTGTAGATTTGTTTCCTTATCTTGGCAGCTTGCATGAAACCATGAAAGCTATGAGTGTGGTGTCTTAAGCAATAGGAGTCCACCCTCAGACACTGAGAGGCTAGCAATATAGTAATACTCGTGGAAACTCTCAGTAATAAGAGTCCTACTTAGACTCTAGTAAGCACAAGACAGGAGTTATTCCTTGAATCTTGCAAATTTCTAAGGATAGGAAGATCTTGTCTAAGATAATCTTGTGGGATGGGAACTAGAATGAACCCAGGTCAACTTAGCTATGTTGACTCCAAACCTGTGTTGTGGACCATTGAAAATTACACTTTTTATATTGTATTAATTCCTTTCTTGCCAATCTCTCTTAAAGTTCTGGTGTCTAAAAATACATAATTCTCATACTTATAATATCGCTAGTTTCCTGCCAACAGAGAAGAAAAGCCAGAATCTTATTGGCATTAATATACATATTGTTTTATACTTGTATCCATTATAAATATTTACCTCTCTTTTCTGTTTGAATATTGCTATCAGTTATTGTAATATTCATTTGATAATACTGCTGAATAGTCTACAGCTATGCCTGACACAGTCATGCAGGAGCTTTTTATTCATTTTGCTATTAAGTTTTATATTCCATTGACATCATAAAGAAGTCCATTGTCCATTTTAGAAAACTGAAATTCAACAAACTGTGTTTGTTCATTGCATATTTTGACTACTTAAAGTCAACTATTGACAGAAAAAATAAAAGATCCATTTTTTCTATATAAAGCTCACACTGTTGTAAGTAGCTTAGCAATAATACTTTTTGCATCTATATTGTTCATAAATAAAAAGAGAGCATATTTTGACCCAACAATTGTACTAAATAATTCCATTCTACCTTTCCTCGTCTTTTCTTCTTCCTTAATTCTTTCTTTAGTTATTTTTATGCTTTTCTTATCTCTCTACTTTGATTGAAAAATAAAATATAGATGCATTTGAGGTATGGCATGAGCCCAAAATTGAATACTGAAATATCTTCATCATTATCACAGTAATAAATATTGTCATCATTTATTGGATAATTAGCTATTCAATGCACTGTTTTAAGCATCTCAATTTACTTTATATATTATTGTAATCTCTAAAATTCTAGGAGTTGTATACTGTTACTGGTACAATCCCACAGATAAGAGTAGTTCTGAAAAATATTAAGTACATTTCTGTGGTCACCAGCTTGTTTCTCATTGTTTGAGAATGACAGTATTTATGGCTTCCTAAAGTAATTCCTCTTTATGTGGTATCTTTAATAACATATTATTAATTACATTTTTAATATTTATCAGAGTATATTATATCACCATATGGTATTATTTTTATATTACAATAATAAAGGAAAGGGTACAACTTAATTTAAAAATGCTAAGATGTGGATATGAGTGTGATAGAATTGATTAAAACTGCAATATAAGTAAAAACAAACAAAAATCCCACAACATGGATTTCAGATAAACAGTCCCATGGAGAAAGTAGTAAGTGAGCAGACCAACAACATGAGGATGTGGAGTAACTGAGATGTTTTCCAAAGATAAAACTGGAACAATTTGACAAAATCCAATATTCTGGGTAAATAAATTCTAATTACACACCATACCTTTTGGGGTGATTTATTTTTATCTGTATAGCCATTGTTATTATATATATATATATATATATATATATATATATATATATATATATATATATATATATCAATTATATATACACACTGTGTGTATGAATCCTTCATGACAAAACTTGGAGTTCTGCTATAGGCAGGAGTCAGACTCCTGTATGATGATCTGATGAAGGCCTGGAGCCACCCTTCATGCTGTGCTAGGCTGTATGTTCTAGGTTTGTGCTTCCAGCCCTAGCACTGACAAGCTGCCCTCAGGGTGACTCCTCGTGAATTAAGAGTTTGCTTAAAGCAGTAACTCAGTTATTCTTCAGGTTTCTTGGCTTCTTCACTATGGATACCTCATCTTTTTAAGTGACCATTAAATGTCAGTATCCTTATTGCCCCTGATATAATTTCTGTTCATTCCTTGTATGAATGATGCCATTCTCTGGCTGGTTCATCTTACAAGACTGGGATCGTCTAACTCCAGATTAATTTATTTTCATTTTAAAAGGAAAAGTGTTTATTATTACAAAACAAAAAAAGTCGAATAAAAAAGTTGAAACTATGAAACAATGTATGCAACAGAAACAGACAGTTTTTAGGTCTGGGAGTTGATTGAGGCATCTTAGTTTAGTACTTCTTCAAAATTAGAAAATTTATCACACTGGATTTGTCTTTTTATGAGCTCAGACCATTTATCTCTAATAAACTAAAATGAAACATGTGAACCTTAAAGCCACCTAAAATATATACATGTATGAAAAAAATCTGAATGGAATCATTAAATAATGGGGAGACAACCCCAAAATGGACATCTCTTGTCACCAAATGAAGCCTCCAGATCTGAGAATTGGTCATATCTAATTGATCACCTTTGGCCAAGAGACCCACAACTAGACAATGTGCAGGAAATGAGATAGAGATCTTAGAGCATCCCAAATAGGATGTATGGATCATATTCTTCCCCTCAGGGCTCAGGAAACCCCATGGAAGAGGAGGTGGAAATATTGTAAGAGCCAACAAGGATGGAGGACACCAAGGAAACAAGTCCTACTAGACACCAAGAAAGATGCACATATGAACTCGAAGAGACTGTGGCAACATGCACAGGGCCTGCACACATCTAAGTGAGAGGGGGTACCAGCACTGAGAGGGTAAGTGGACACAAACACCAACTGATTACCACTCACAAAGGAAAAATTAGTTGTCTTCAATGAAGTCTCACTGGGTATACAAACCCCTCCTAGGGGAGGCCCCATCCCTAACAGTAGATGGGCAACAAATAAAAACACAATGGTTTTCCATGTTATTTGTTCTATAGCGTTTTGTCAGGGATCTTCTCTTCTCTTCTCTTCTCTTCTCTTCTCTTCTCTTCTCTTCTCTTCTCTTCTCTTCTCTTCTCTTCTCTTCTCTTCTCTTCTCTTCTCTTCTCTTCTCCCCTCCCCTCCCCTTCCCTTTCTGCTCCTTTCTTCTTAAACACCTTCAAGATATTTTATGTATATATTAGGACTTCTGGTCTTGTGTTTTCATTGAATTTCTGTGTGAATGCACATGTGTGTCTCATATTTGTTTTTTATGCTTTTTCTTTGGCTCTTCTCTGTTCATTTGTTTTATCTTATTTTGGTTTGTTTGTTTTTGTTTTAGCTTATTACTTTTAGTTGTCTGTTTTCTAAAGACGGAAAGAGGGTATGGATTTGGCTGGGAGGGAAGATGGTGAGGATCTTAGAGGAATTGGGATAGAGAAAACCATAATCAGAATCTACTGCATTATAAAATCCATTTGCAGTAAAAGGAAAATAGTAAGCAAAATACAAAATTGAACTCATGTGAACCAATGAATACATCATTGGTCAATAAAATGGAATTTGATTCCAGAGTGCTTCGTCCTAGTGTGTACCCGGCACTGATGGTCTTGTCTGTGGGGATGACATTTAAAGTGTTTTTTGAGGGGGTTGGCAAGTGAGAAATCAGAATACTGGAAACGTAGTATTATTGTGCTTCTCCTCCTGGGACATGCCTTTAAAATACCCAGACACATTGGATGAATCTCCATTGACAATGTGTTGCATGAATAAATGAAAATTTTAATAGATGCTTATGTTATTTAATATTCATGTAGTTTATATAACATATTTTAATAAAATAGTTATTAGGTCATTTTTAATCATTGGAAAGGATGAAAACATTTGGCTTTCTTAACATTTAACTTAAAATCACAGACAAAAATACATTTTAGGCTTTTATTATATACACAGTGATCTTGTTGTTTGTAAGTTGCTTAAATTTTACATTCATTTAAAATTGAACATCAGATATTTATAAAACAAAATCCTGAAGCCAGGATTCAGAATGGAAACTATGACATCATAAGAACAGAACTGCATTTCAAAGGGTTGGAGGCCTGCCAAAGCACCTCAGAGAAGGCTCAAGTCTCACATACCTACACCTCTGGCCTGAAGCAGTCTCAGGAAAAAAAATTAAAAGCCTCACCAGGACTACATGATGAAAGAAATTGTTCAAAAGAGAAAAACTAGTGACAAAGAACAAAAACTGAAACAAAACAAAGTGTGTGTGTGTGTGTGTGTGTGTGTGTGTGTGTGTGTGTGTGTGTGTGTGTTGAGGGTTGTCTGCAGAAAAACTCTGTGTCTATAAGCAACCAGGAAAAGAAGAGGGAGCCAAATGGTCTCTATTTCCTAAAAACTGATAATGACATCAGACTCCAGTTAGTCTTGTTTAAATGGTCGTTTAGCAATTTTTTCTTGATTTTTCTGATTGTTTGTTTTTTTGTCACAGTGAAAGGTTAGCCTTTGGTAAGACTAGACAATTCTAGAAACTTATTATTCTCTATGAATGGAAAATAGGTCCCCCTCCCCACCCCTTCTTTTTGAGAAAGGGTTTAACTATGTAGCCATGGCTCTCCCCTAAATTCACAATTTCGACCAGTCTGGTCTTGAAATCAAAGAGAACTGTCTGCTTCTGCTCCAAGTGCTGGAATTAAAAACAATCTCCACCAAGCCCAGCTTGAAAAGGAGTTCATATTGCTGATTATGATCGAACATAGCAAAAGTGAACTTTTCTGAGAGCAAGTGTCATGGTTCTTTTGGTTCCTTTGGGTCCTTAAGCAGGTACCCACCTATAATGAGGCCCTGTAAATGTTGCTGCTAATAGGAATTCTGACTTACATGTATGTTTTGTCATCATGTAAAACATATCATGTTACCAATTTAATGCTTTGAGAATAGTGTACAATCTACACTTCATCTTATTTTTGCTTCATTAAACACTATTTCCAAATACAGTTAGTTAAAGCAACACTTACTCAGCTCCTGATTGTGGTTCTGTGGGTCATCAATTTCATGGGAGATGGCTACTGCCCTGTGGTTAAGATCTTTCAAATGTTTATAGCTCGTTGCTGAGTTAGCTATGTCAAAAATTGCTCGATTCTAGAGTATGGTTTGGAAGAGCAATAACTTGTGATTTTCCTCTCAATAAATAAATATATTTTGAAAAATACAAATTTAGCTAACACTGCCTTCCAGATCTTCAGGCCTGTTGTACTGTATGTTATACACAGATGCTCAACAAGGCTTCAGTTCGGGTTGGTATCTACAATCCATCAAGCAAGTTTAGTTCAGCATAAGATACCTTTGAACAGTTGAGATTTCATTAACATAAATGTGCTGATTTGTGTACCATCTCACTGTTTTCATTCTATAATGGCAGTTGGGTCTCTGTAATATAAAACATAATTTACAATGCTTAAATATCTACAATCTGGCCTGGATTTCTCTCTGAAACAATGGGAAAATTTGACCCACATTTTAAAGACCCTTAATATTTTATTTTCATATGTTGTGGAATACTTTAACTATGTAAAGATGTGTTACATTTGTTTATGCTGCATTTGTTTCTTTTTTAATTTAAAAACATTTTTTTCATTTTACATACCATCCCCAGGCTCCCCTCCCTCCCCTTCTCCTGTCCCTTCCAGCTCCCCCCATCCCACCCCTCATCCACTCCTCAGAGTGGGTAAGACCTCCCTTGGATAGTCAACAAAGTCTGGCATACCAAATTGAGGCAGGGCCTAGTGCCTTCCCCCTGCATCAAGGCTGAGCAAGGTAACCTGCTATAGGGGATGGGCTCCAAATAGCCAGTTCATACACCTGGGACAAGTCTGGGTCCCACTGCTAGGGGCCCCACAAGCAGATAAAGCCACGCAACTGTCACCTACATTCCGAAGGCCTATTTCAGTCTTGTGCAGGCTCCCCAGCTGTGCCAGTCCAGAGTCCATGACCTTCCTTAGCTCTGGTCAGCTGTCTCTGTGGGTTTTTCCATCATGATCTTGACCCCCCTGCCCCCACTGCTGATATGGTCCCTCCTCCTTCTCTTCATAATTGCTCTCCAGGAGCTGAGACCAGTGCTTGGGTGTGGATCTCTGCATCTGCTTCCATCAGTTACTGGATGGAGGTTCTATGATGACAATTAGGGTATTCACTAATCTGATTACAGGGGAAGGCTAGTTCAGGCACCCTCTCCACTGTTACTAGGAATCTTAGCTGCGGCCATCCTTATGGAATCCTGGTAAATTCCCTAGCACCAGGTTTCTCCCTTGCCTATAATGAGTCCCTCTATCAAGATTTCTCTTTCATTGCTCTCCCTCTCCTTCCCTCCCTCAACTCAAGCATCTAAATCCTTCATGTTCCCTACCCTATCCCCTCGCTTCTACTCCCCCTTCTTAGTTTACCTAGGAGATATTAACTATTTTCCCTTCCTGGGGTGATCCATGTGTGTCCCTCTGAGGGGCCTTCTTTTTGCCTATCTTCTCTGGGGTTGTGAATTATATCCTGGTTATGCTTTGCTTTGCATCTAATATCCACATATGAGTGAGTACATACCACATTTATCTTTCTGGGTCTGAGTTACCTCACTCAGGATTTTTTTTCTAGTTCCATCCATTTGATTACAAATTTCATAATGTCATTGTGTTCTATCTCTAAGTAATACTCCATTGTGTAAATGTACCACATTTTCTTTATCCATTCTTTGGTTGAAGGGAATCAAGGTTGTTTATAGATTCTGGCTATTATGAATAATGCTGCTATGAACATAACTGAGCAAGTGTCCTTGTGGTATGATTGAGCATCTTTCGGGTGTAAGCCCAAAAGTGGTATTGCTGGGTCTTGAGGTAGATTGATTCCCAATTTTCTGAGAAACCGCCATACTGATTTTCAGAATGGCTGTACAAGTTTGTACTCCCACCAGCAGTAGAGGAGTGGTCCCCTTACTCTATATCCTCTCCAATATAAGCTGTCATCAGTGTTCTTGATCTTAGCCATTCTGACAGGTATAAGATGGTATCTCAGTGTCATTTTGATTTGCATTTCCCTAAAGACTAAGGGTGTTGAGCGATTCCCTAAATGTCTTTCAGCCATTTGAGATTCTTCTGTTGAGAATTCTCTGTTTAGATCAGTACCCCCATTTTTTAATTGGATTATTTGGTATTTTGAGGTCTAGTTTCTTGAGTTATTTATATATTTTGGAGATCATCCCTCTGTCAGATGTAGAATTAGTGAAGATCTTTTCCCATTCTGTGGGCTCTTATTTTGTCTTATTGACCATATCCTTTGCTTTACAGAAGCTTCTCAGCTTCAGGAAGTCCCATTTATCATTTGTTGCTCTCAGTGTCTGTGGTATTGGTGTTATATTTAAGAAGTAGTCTCCTATGCCAATGTGTTCAAGGCTACTTTCTACTTTCTATTCTATCAAGTTCAGTGGAACTGGATTTATGTTGAGGTCTTTGATCCACTTGGACTTGAGTTTTGTGCATGATGACAGATCTATTTGCAATCTTCTACGTGTTGACATCCAGTTATTCCAGCACCATTTGTTGAAGATGCTTTCTTTATTCCATTGTATAGTTTTGATTTCTTTGTCAAAAATCAAGTGTTCATAGATGTGTGGATTAATGTCAGGGTCTTCAATTTGATTCCATTGATTGATAGGTCTGTTTTTATGCCAATACCAAACTGTTTTTATTGTTATAGCTCTATAGTAGAGCTTGAAGTCAGGGATGGTGATACCTGTGGAAGTTCCTTTATTGTATATGATTGCTTTGACTAGCCTGTTTTTTTTTTCATATGAAGTTGAGTATTGTTCTTCTGAGGTCTATGAAGGATAGATTGGGATTTTGATGGGGATTGCATCGAATCTGTAGCTTGTTTTTGGTAGGATTGCCATTTTTTACAATGTTGATCCTATCTATCTAAAAACATGAACCATCTTTCCATTTTCTGGTATCTTCTTCAATTTCTTTCTTCAAAGACTTAAAGTTCTTGTCATACAGGTCTTTCACTTGTTTAGTTAGAGTTACCCCAAGATATTTTATGTTATTTGTAGCTATTGTAATGGGTTTTGGTTCTCCAACTTCTTTTTCAGCCCGTTTATCATTTGTATATAGGAGGGCTACTGATTTTTTTGAGTTAAGCTTGTATCCTGCCACAATGTTGAAGGTGTTTATCAGGTTTAGAAGTTTCCTGGTAGAATTTTTGGGGTCACTTATGTATACTATCAAATCATTTGCAAATAATTAAAGTTTGACTTCTTCCTTTCCAATTTGTATCCTTTTGATCACCTTTTTTTGTCTTATTGCTCTAGCTCGAACTTCAAGTATTATACTGAGTAGATATGGAGAGCTTTGTCTTGTGCCTGATTTTAGTGGAATCGCTTTGAGTTTCTTTCAATTTAGTTTGATGGTGGTTGTCAGCTTGCTGTAAATTGCCTTTATTATGTTTAGGTATGTTCCTTATATCCCTGATCTCTCCAAGACCTTTATCATGAAGGGGTATTGGATTTTGTCAAAGGCTTTATCAGCATCTAATGAGATGATCACGTATGTGTGTTTTTTTTCCTTTCAGTTTGTTTATATGGTGAATTACATTGACTGATTTTTGTATATTGAACCATCCCTGTATCTCTGGGATGAAGCCTACTTAATCATGGTGCGTGATTTTTTTTTTTTTGATGTGTTCTTGGATTTGGTTTGCCAGTATTTTATTGAGTATTTTTGCATCAATGTTCATGAGAGAGATTGGTCTTTATTCTATGCCTTGGTTGTATCTTTGTGTGGTTTGGGTATATATACAGTTTCAGAATAACTGTAGCCTTATAAAAAGAGTTTTTCAAAGTTCCTTCTGTTCCTATTGTGTGGAACAATTTCAGGAGTATTGGTATTAGCTCTTCTTTGAAATTCTGGTAGAAATCTTTGTTGAAACCATCTGGCCCTGAGCTTTTTTGGTTAGGAGACGTTTGCTTCTATTTCCTTAGGGTTTATAGGTCTATTTAAATTGTTTATCTGATCTTCACTTAATTTTGGTAGGTGGTACCTATCTAGAAAATTATACATTTCCAGTTTTGTGTAGTACAAGTTTATGGAGTATGACCTAATGATTCTCTGAATTTTCTCAGTGTCTGTTGTTATATCCCCCTTTTTCATTTCTGATTTTGTTTTGTTAATTTGAACATTCTCTCTCTCCCTTTTGGTTAGTTTGGATAGTGTTTATCTGTCTTGTTGATTTTCTCGAAGAACCAACTCTTTATTTCATTGATTCCTTGTATTGTTTTCTTTGTTTATATTTTACTGATTTCAGCCCTCAGTTTGATTATTTCCTTTCATCTACTCCTCCTGGGTGAGTTTGCTTCTTTTTGTTCTAGAGCTTTCAGGTGTGCTGTTAAGTCACTAGTGTGAGATTTCTCCACGTTTTTTATGTAGACATTTAGTGCTATGAACTTTCCTCTTAGTACTGCTTTCATAATGTCCTGTAAGTTTGGATATGCTGTGCATTCATTTTCATTGAATTCTAGGAAGTCTTTAATTTTTTTCTTTATTTCTTCCTTGATCTAGTGGTGATTCAGCTGAGCTTTGTTCAATTTCAGTGAGTTTGTAGACTTTTCGAAATTTGTGTTATTAAATTCTATCTTTAAGCCATGGTGATCTGATAAGATACAGGAGGTTATTCCAATTTTTTTGTATCTGTTGAGGTCTGCTTTGTGACTGAGTATGTGGTCAATTTTAGAGAAGGTTCCCATGAGATGCTGAGAAGAAGGTGTATTCTTTTGTGTTTGGCTGAAATGTTCTACAGGTGTCTGTTATGTCCATTTGAGTCATAACATCTGTTAGTTTCCTTACTTCTCTCTTCAGTTTCTGTCTGGCAGAGCTGTCCAGTGATGAAGGTAGGGTGTTGACATCTCCCACTCTTAGTGTGTGGGGTTTGATGTGTGATTTGAGCTTTAGTAATGTTTCTTCTACAAATGTAGTTGCCCTTGTGTTTGCAGCATAGATGTTCAGAATTGAGGCTTCATCTTGATGGATTTTTCTTATGATGAATATGAAATATCCTTCTCCATCTCCTTTGATTGATTTTAGTTTGAAGTCTGTTTTGTTTGATATTAGGATAGCTACACCAGCTTGTTTCTTAGATCCATTTGATTTTCCAAATCAAAATCTTTTCCCAATCCTTTCCTTTGAGGTAATGTCTGTCTTTGAGTTTGAAGTGTGTTTCTTGAATGCAGCAGAAGGATGGATCCTGTTTTCTTCATACCCATTCTGTTAACTTATGTCTTTTTTACTGGCAAATTGATTCCATTGATATTAAGAGATATTAATGACAGGTGGTTGTTAATTCCTGGGGTGTTTTGTTTTGTTTTGTTTTTAGTGGTGGTGGTAGTTTTGTGTGCTTCTCTTCTTTTGGATTTCCTGGTGTGAGGTTATCTATTGGCTGTGTTTTTGTGGGTGTAGCTAACTGCTTTGGGTTGGAGTTTTCCTTTTAGTACTTTCTGTAGTGCTGGGTTTGTGGATAGGTATTGTTTAAATCTGATTTTATCATAGAATGTCTTGTTTTCTCTGTCTATAGTGATTGAAAGTTTTGCTGGGTATAGTAGTCTGGGCTGGCATCTGTGATCTCTTAGTGTCTGCAAAACATCTGTCCAGGACCTTTTGGCTTTCAAAGTTTCCATTGAGAAGTTGAATGTGATTCTGATAGGTCTGCCTTTATATGTTACTTGGCCTTTTTCCTTTGCAGCTCTTAATATTCTTTCTTTATTCTGTAAATTTAGTGTTTTGATTATTATGTTAAGAGGACTTTTTTTTCTTGGTCCAGTCTATTTGAAGTTCTGTAAGCTTCTTGTACCTTCACAAGCTTGTCCTTCTTTAGGTCCTTTCTTCTATGATTTTGTTGAATATATTTTCTGTGCCTTTGAGCTGGACTTCTTCCTCTTCTATCTTTATTATTTTTAAGTTTGGTCTTTTCTTGGTATCTCAGATTTCCTGGATATTTTATGTTAAGAATTTGTTGGATTTAACATTTTCTTTGACTTAGGAATCTATTTCCTCTATCATATCTTCAACACCTGAGATTCTATTCTTCTATTCTATTGGTTATGCTTCTGTAATTCCTGTCCGTTTACTCAGAATTTTCCATTTCCAGAATTCTCTTGGTTTGTATTTTCTTTATTGCTTCTGTTTCAATTTTCAAGTCTTGAACTGTTTCCTTTACCAGTTTGATTGTTTTCTCTTGGCTTTCTTTAAGGGACTTATTGATTTATTCCTTTTTTTTCCCTTTTATTCCATTTCTTTAAGGGAATTTTTCACTTCCTCTTTAAGGGCCTCTATCATCTTCATAAAGTTATTTTTAAGGTTGTTTTCATCTGCTTCTTCTGCATTGGGGTATTCAGGTCTTGCTGTTGTAGAACCACTAATTTCTGGTGGTGCCATATTGCTCTTTATGTTGTTGAATGTATTTTTACACTGCCATCTATCCATTTCTTCCTCCAACAGGTAGAGGTGCAGGTTTAGTCTTCTGGGGGTCCCTCTTTCTCCAATCACTACAGGTGGGGTCTATGTCTCTGGGTGTTGATAAGCCTTTGGGGAATGGTTTAGAGGGAAGATGCTACTGCCTGGTTGCTGGGGGCTCTTCCTCCAATTGGTATAGGTGGTTGCTCTTCTGCCAATCTTGGACTGAGTTGAGTGGGGGAGGAGCGTGTGATGTGACCCTAGGGGCTAGGACCTAGAGAATAGGGCTGTCTAGCTGGGTACTCAGACACTCACCTCTTTTGCCAATTGGATGCAGGTGGAGACTGTGGCTCAGATGGTCACTGATGCAGTGGTGGGGCATGATTGTTATGGGCTGCTGTATTTGTATTTAATGGTGTAAGGATGTGTGATTAATTATGTAAATATGTGAAAGATGTGTTGCATTTGCTTCACCTTGCCTGCCTATGGCACCTAATTGGTCTAATAAAGAGCTGCATGGCCAATATCCAGGCAGAAAAAAAGATAGGCCTGGCTGGCAGGCAGAGAGAATAAATAGGAGGAGAGATATGGGATCAAAAAGAAAGAGAGAAGGGAACAAGGAGAAATAGAGGGTCATGCCCAGGGCCAAAAGTCAGGCAGCTGTCAGACAAACAGACATAAGAAGCAGTGAAAGTAAAATATACAGAAGGAAAAAGGTAAAAAGCCCCAAGGCAAAAGAGAATTCAGTTAATTTAAGTTAGAAGGGCAAGCAGAAACAAGCCTAAGCTAGCCTGAGCATTCAAAACTAATAATAAGTTTTGTGAGCTTTTTGTGTCCCAAAAGAAAAATCCTGGTACATTCATATTTTATTTATTTTGTACTGGGTGCTGTTTTAAGCAAGTTTACTTTAATTAATTTGATCTCTATGGAAGGTTTATGGTATAGAGTTATCACCAAGCTTGATATATGAGGCACAGAAAAGAGAAGTTCTTAAAGCATGTACCTTATGATTCCACTAATTCTAGGTCCCACCAGTCAGAAGGCACACCTCACCTTCCACATCATTGCTTCTATTTAATGTGATGCCAGTCACTTCTAAATCAACCCAGATTTATGTAAAATTGTTTCCCTAAAAATGCTGTACTCTTAGTTTTTATATGGTCTTACATGAAGGGATTTACTCTTCATGGAAGAAACTTTATACTATTATTTTCTATTCCCTCATAATAAAGTCCAAATATTAAATTTCTGAAGTAAAGTTTCTGAAGTACTCTTTCCTAATAAAAACTTCAAATTAAAAAAAATCACATTTTCTGGTTTGTTCCCAAAGGATTTTTATTATTTTCTATTGTAGCATCTATTGTAATTGCAGTTTTACATTTATTTGTCTAGGCAAATGTTTGTGCTTTTTCCTTTATAAAATGTTTTTATTACCATATACTAGTTATACATAGTAATGAGCTTCTTCAGCATATTTTCATAAAATTTGAAAAACTGTAAAAGAAAATCACCCTAACAAGCAAGCAGATATCCTAAATAGATTTCTGATTTTGGTATTAAATTCAAACATAATCAGTAGTTTCATTTTTGGAAATATAATTTTTCTTTTGCTCCTGATTCTTTTGCCTTAATTCACTTTCCCTTTTATGTAAACATGTACAATTTACTTTTCCTTATATTGTTTGAATTATATTGAAAATTTGAGGTGTTTTTAAGATTACATACATTCTATATTCATCTGCATAGATTTTAAAATATATTTGCTTCTTCAGAACTTCATACATGTGTACAATGCATTATGATCATATCCACTATCCACTGACTGCTCTCTTTCCCCATTTCCTATTCTTACTGGGTCCTTGCAGTCTCTCTCTCTCTCTCTCTCTCTCTCTCTCTCTCTCTCTCTCTCTCTCTCTCTCTCTCTCTCTCTCTCTCTCATCCACTGAGTCCAGTTCGGCTTAGGGACATCCAGTGGATCATGATCCACCTGCCATAGGCTATGTCATGGAAGAAAACTGACTCTATCTTCTCTAGCATCCATAAAATTCCATTAGCTCCTTAGAATGGGTGAGATCTAATGAGCTTTTATACATGCTAGAATATTGAGCGGGTTGTTTTTTATGTGTTGTGCAGGCATCCACAGCTGTTGTAAGTGCATGGGTCAATGGCACTGTGGTGTCCAAAAGACATTATTTTCAGCAGCCCATAACCATTATCTCTGATTGTTGTGGGAGAGGAGAATAATACATATGCTCCATGAAGACAGAAATCATCTCAACTTTATCCAACAATTCTAAAGAAAATGACTGGTTTATGGTGGGAATCAAAACTGTTCACTGTATAATGAAATAAGCTGAAAGGAAGATAGTGTTTAGAAAGTAATTGAAATCTTATATGTATTAAATTATTTAATATATTTAGACATTTTATAGTCATCAAGAATGACTTCTTATTTAAGTATCTAACTGTTTTCTAAATACTCCTTTCTGAAGGAAAACTTACTCATCCAGTTATCTTCACATATCTGATCTTTTCCTATCCTAACTGTGAAGTTAATTATTTTATGCCTTAAAATACAACCACTGCAGGACATGCTCTAAAATCCCTAGAACTTTTGCAAGCTAGAATGTTTTTAACAACCTCCTTTTGCACTGAAAACAATTCCACAATCTCTATGATGCCATTTCTGTTAGTATTATCTATAATCATGTTTCATCAAATAGTAGATTTCATATATTTTACCCTTTTTGCTACATCATATTTCTTATCATGATTATTACTATTTAATTAATATGATGTTATTAATATTAATGCAACTATATCATAAATTTCTCTCACAAACAATACTTCCTCCTTGTATGCATGTTAATTATTTATTAATAACATTAGGTTTTACTGCTAATATGTTATCTCTATGGATAATTAGGTAAAGGTGAACATTCTATAACCCAACAATAAAATTATTATCATATAAGAGTTATACATTTGGAGCTGTAGAAATGGCCTAGAGGTTAAGAGTACTGGCTGCTCTCCTAGAGGACCTTGGTTCAATTCCCAGCACTCACATGGCAGCTCACAACTGTCTGTAACTCCAGTTCCAAGGCATCCACACCCTTACACAGACAAATGTGCACATAAAATAATAATAATAAATGAATTACACATTTGATTGTAAGATCAGTTTAGCAGGTAGTGTATGGTTAAGTATGTATATTTTAACTTCTAAAGACAGCTTAAGTATAAACTGAAAACACGACTAGATAAATTTCTAAGAAGCAAAAGCACTGATAGCACATGTCTGGCCATTGATTCACCCATTGTCTAAGTGCTGATATTGCCCTTGCTGGAATAAGTGGGCAAACATTTTGGAGATGATCCAATGAGTGTCAAACCACTGGTTCACATTATTATACGTCATAAATCAAGGCATTAACAAGATCATTGATGACCATTTTTAATTCTGCATTCTTATGGTTAGTTCTAATGGAGTACAAATTAGAATTCAAAAGCAAAATAAAAACTTCCTCACATAAAATCACAATCACAAGTCAATAAGGTAGATTCTATCATAAAGTTTGTTGGGACCCCAGGCACATGTCTGTCATTAAAGAATCTTCAAATTCTTATCCTGTATTCAGCATGCTGCAATATAAATGAGAAATTTCAGAGTGGAACTGGATCTTCAACACAACATTCCTTTCAGAACTGAAAAGACTCCAGTATTCCAGGATATTTGTTGACTATTATGAAGATAGAGATCTGTTAGTCAATACATTATTTCTTAGCGTTTGTGTCTTGTATAGACACAAATATGAACATGACTGGGTAAATTTTCTAATCATCATCAGATATGGACTATATCATAAGGATAAACTCAATATTTGCAAACAAGGAGGAAATGGAGATTATTAAATGTATTTTATTGTTGGTTAGTTATTTTAGTTCTTTAATAATCTAGATAATAACCATCTGTTAGATGTTAAGCTGGTAAATATTTTTCTTATTTTGCAGGTAGCCACTTCACTCAATGATGGCATAATTTTTCCTGTACAGAAATTCTTTAGTTTTGTTTTGGTTTTGTTTGGTTTTTCAAGACAGGATTTCTCTGTGTAACAGTCTGGCTGTCCCGGAACTCTCTTTGTAGACCAGGCTGGCCTTGAACTCACTGAGATCCACCTACCTCTGCCTCCCAAGTGCTGGGATTAAAGACATGTGTCACCACTGCCCAGATAACTCTTTAG
Organism: Peromyscus maniculatus bairdii; assembly: GCF_049852395.1. Lineage (NCBI taxonomy): Eukaryota > Metazoa > Chordata > Mammalia > Rodentia > Cricetidae > Peromyscus > Peromyscus maniculatus. The sequence continues at coordinate 67,056,563 of NC_134864.1, read as the reverse complement.
TTTGATGTAGTTCCATTTGTCATTTGTTGGTCCTAATACCTTTGTTATTGGGGTTCTGTTTAGAAAGCCCCTTCCTGTGCCTGTGAGTTCAACCATATTTCTATTTTATTTTTAAATCTGATTAAGTTCATCTGGTCCTTTGTTGAGAGGTACTTGATCTATCTGGAGTTGAGTTTTCTGCAGTATGAGATAAGGATTGAGTTTCATTCTTCTACATATAGCTGTCCATTTTGAACAGCATCAAATGGTAAAGATGCTGTCTTTCTCCAGTGTGCATTGAAGGAGTATTGGCCTCTATGTGGGCCTTTATTTCTATTTCATTAACCAATGTGCCTATTTTAATACCAATATCATGCTGTTTTTATGACTATAACTCTGTAAAATTACTTAAAACCCAGGCATAGAACTTCCAACAGTTCTTTTATTGTTTAGGATTGTGAGATATTCTGTCTTTTTGTATTTCCAGTTGAAATTTAACATTTTTTAAAATTTTCTGCAAAGAATTGCATTAGAATTTTCATGGGGGGGTTGTGGTGATATTTTAATTGTGCTGAAATGTGATTTTATTTGTATGTTAATAAATAAAGTTTGCCAGGTGATCAGAGGTCAACGAGCCATAAACAATTTAGGCAGTGGTAGCTCATGCCCTTAGTCCCAATCACATGGCTGGCAGAGTCTCTGTGTGTTCAAGGACACAGTCAAGCATAGTGACATGAGCCTTTAATCCCAGTACCAACCTGGAGGTCTATATAGACAGGCAGTGAGGAGGAAGTCATGTGGCTGGGCTTAGAGCCAATGAGAAGGCAGAACAGAAAGGCAATAAAAACACAGGTTAGACGGGAAGAAGCTCTCTTTGGGGAAGTGACAGCGGTGAGGTGGTAAGATAAGGTAGTCATGGCTCTTCCCTACTTCTCTGATCTCTTTGGCTATTACCTCTGTATTTGGCTCTGTGTTTCTTATTTAATAAGACTGTTTAGAAATTCATCTACAGGGGGCTGCTCTGAATCTGTAGGTTGCTTTTGAAAAGATGGCCAATTTCACAATCTAAATCCTTCTAATTTATAAATATGATATATTTCTATCTTCTATTTATTTTCTTTCCTCAAAAATCTTGAATTTTTTTTTACCATTTTTTCAATTCTTTAGAGTTGAAATACTATTAGAATAGTAGTAAAGGATTTTAATGACTCACATTGACAATGAATAGTTATCATAAGGAAAATAGATTTGTACAGAAACTTTCTTTCAGAAGCAGAACCCATGGTTTTCTTTAGTGACCATGGATCTTCCTTTCTTATATATCAGGCCATAAAAGAAGACTTATGAAGTATAAAATATTAAAGTCATGTCTAATGTTATTTCAGGTTACCATAATATGAAGAAATCTTGAAAATTTAGAAGTGTGTAGAAATCAAATAAGCTTCTGAGAAACACAATCAAATTGAAAATTGTCCTTTATTACAAATATGACATTTTAAACATTCATTGTCCTTTTGTATACCAGCATCTGTTTAGCCATTGCATTCTGATCAGAGCATGTGCATATAAATGATAGATATTACCGAACTATTCTTTAAAACAAGATTTATTCTTCTGAACAGTGGATATTAATGTTCCTTCTCTACAGTTAAAACTAGACAGTTATTTTTATATGTGATTTAAACCTATCTATATCGCTATGAAATACCTACATTAAATATAATCATGTATGTTTATTGAGATTAACTATCAGTCTCTGGACTACTGCTTTTTCCCTGAATATATTTTTATGTTAAGTCCTTATTCATTATTTTGGGTCCTATTTCTATAAATGAACGTAATATTTGTCTTTGAAACATGGTAAAAACTCTTGTAGTAATCTAATATTTTAATTTATTTTATAAAGTTTATTCTAAAAATAAATATACATGTGAACATTTGTGGTTTATGGTTAAGAGTATATAATACATTTATGTGTGTCTGCATTTTTCTTTTATTTGCAACAATTTTTTCCATTAAATTATTTGATATCCAAACTCCCCAAAACCAAAATTCTTAACTTACTGTTACCTTTACAGTTCACTTATGATCCAGCCAGTTCACTGATGAGTTCATTTATGTCTTGGAGAATATGATTAAGTGCAGCCAAAAACACTACAGGAAACTGGGATGAGCTTTTTTGTTTGTTTGTTTGTTTGTTTGTTTGTTTGTTTTTTTGAGACAGGGTTTCTCTGTGTAGCTTTATGCCTTTTCCTTTATGCCACTCACTTGGTAGCCCAGGCTGGCCTCGAACTCACGGAGATCTGCCTGGCTCTGCCTCCCGAGTGCTGGGATTAAAGGTGTGTGCCACCACTGCCTGGTTTGGCATGCACTTCTTATAAAAGAAAATGTTGGACTACAGTTCTTGGGGGACTTGGTCCTCAGTTGGTGGCTCATTTTGGGAAGGTTTAGGAGGTCTTCTTAGATCAATTATGTCACTGAAGGCCAGCTTTAAAGATCTGCTGTGATTTCCAGATGTTCTCTGCTTCATGCTTGTACTCAAGATGTGAGCTGTCAGCTTGCTGCTCTCATACCATGCTGTCTTGCAGCCCTTATCTTCCAGGAACTGTAAACACAAATAAACCTTTTCTTGTGTAAGTTTCACTGGTCATGGTGATTTATCGCAGCAATGGAAAAGAAACTAATAGAAAGTGCAAATTTTAAGTACAACTACTTTTTCTCCAAGGTTAAAATAAGGAGACATTTGCTCCTAGGATAGACTGTTTCATGTATTTTCTTCTTCCTAGCATCTTCATATAAGCCATTTTTCAAATGTTTGTGGATTCTTCAAAACTCTAATTAACAAAAGAATACAAACACGAACCTTCTTGTGGAAGAAATAAGTACAACACAGGAAAGTCTACGTACTCTATCTTGGAAAACCCAACCTAACAATATTTGTAAAGGAATAGGAAAAATCTCCTGTACTTTCATGAGCACTATGCAATTAAATGACTAAGCAAAGACCCTTAGTCATTCTCTCAGAACAACATGCTGGTTTATGGGGCCAGATAAAAAATCTGAGTCACTCTCATTGTTGGAGTACACAATCCTACCAGGGTCTGAACATAGTAATTTAGCTGTATAATGGTAAATAAATGATGGCTTCTTAACTTGTTGACCAAAAACCATTTATGTATAAAGAGAGAAACTTTATGCTTGGTACTTAAATATCATGTTGCTGTACTTAAATCAATGGTCTTGTAAGTAAACCATTTTCAGGGGTGGGTTAGTTAAATGGTGGTAAGAAGTAAAAATGTTGACGATGCAATTTCTTATACAATGGAAGACACAAACTAATGTGCAGATATATAAAAGGTGCCTTGATATGTGACTACACTTGTTTTCCAGGAATTTATAATGTTAGTTTCTATATAGTTCTGATTCAGAATCATGTGCATTTACAATCTCTTTCCAAAGAAATTTTCATATAACTGATCATTGCATATCTGCCATTGGTCTGTCTCAGCACTCACTGGCTCTATTCTGTTGGAAGTTTGTTCAAACTATTTTTTATAATACTATAATTTTGTCCATTTCCTGATGTTTATAAATTCATCTACCAACATCAGACTTTAATGCACTTCATTGAGTAAATGAAAGATTCACAAATTATGGAATTAGTCATGCATTTGGTGATAACTATTTTTCTAAATGTTCAATTTTAAGCAAGACTCAGTCATAATTAAAACCACTTCCGTATCAGTGGCCAAACTCTGATGGTGAATCTTTCCACTCATGCCATTTTAATTGCAACAATACTGATCAAACTATCCTAAAAATTTGAAATCCAAGTTTCAGTAGAGCACTCAAACCTTTTTGTTGAAACTCAAGGATTGAAGTTTACATTTTTAGAACTCATTTGTGCCTTTTAACTTAGTATTACATTTCCATCATTTATGAATACCAAGCCAGCAAATCTTATAATTAGTGTTGTTGTTAGTCCTATAAGTGATTCTTGTGTTAATATAATTCTTACAAAATTTTTATGTCTGATTTAATAGCTGTTTCTCTTAAACTCTTCTTACCTTGTAACAATTCCACTTACCATGTAAACTAAGAAGGAGATACATTTCAAATTATAGTCTCAGCTTTTAAATGATCTATTGCTTCCTTGGTTATACAACTCCATAAAATTCAAAATTCTCTGGGCATTTATTCTAGTAGTCCACCAACATAGAATATAAATGCAATCAGGTATAAGACACAGGTATACAACTAATGGTATCCAACTCTTTTTCAATAGAAATCTGTTTTATTATCTGAATAATATCCCTTTGAAATTCAGAGAAAATAATATTAAAAAAGGAAACTGAGTCATAAGTTAATGTGAGTAACCTTCCTTTATTTACTCCCTTAACATTTTAAATCTTCAATATGAATAGTGGAACTATGAGGAATATATTGGATCTTGTTCATAAACTTTGATGGTCAGTAATTATGGGATTTGTAACATCAAAAGTAGCCTGAAAATTATTAGTAGCTCCTCAAATTTGTAGTGCATACAATGGTAAAGAACAGCTCTTTAAGGTAGACCTTGAGATTCAAACTCTGGCTCAAATACTTTGTATGCATGTACATGTGTATGGTGAATACATACATATATGTTTGTTCAGTGTGTGTGTGTGTGCAGGAGAGGGGGGGAGGGAGAACATATGTATGTATGTACATGTGGAGACAAGAGGCCAATGGCATGTGTCTTCTTCTATCACTCTCTACCTTATTCTTTGAGACAAGGTCTCTGCAGGTAGAGGTTTCTTTGCATCTCAACAGCTGCTCCCAAATAACCACAAAAGCTTAATATTAATTGTAAATGCTTGACCAATAGTTTAGGCTTGTCTCCAGCCAACTCTTACAACTTAAATCAACCCATATTTCTTACCTCAGTTCTACCATGTGGCTCATGGCTTGTTACCTCATTTTCTGCACATCCTGCTTCCTCTGTGTCTGGCTCTTGACTCCTCCAACTCCACCCTTCTTCTTCCCAGCATTCTTTCTGTCCCCAAAATCCTGCCTAGCAACTGGCCAATCAGCTTTTTAGTAACAATGAGAGCAACACATTTTTGCAATGTACTAAAGGATTATTACACAGTGGGTCTCTTACTGAACCTGGCACTCATCAATTAGGAAAGACTGACTTACAAATAAACTCAAGGATCCTCCTACCTTTGCCTCCTTAGGACTAGAGTTACAGGCATGTGCACCTCACATGATGCTGGGGATGTGAACTTGAATCATCATGTGATTGTGCATGGAAAACAGTTCACTATCTGAATTATCTCCCAGGCCTATCAACTACTTCCTGAGAGTGAGACTGCACAAGTCTGTCCAAGTTCCCTCCCCTGTGAAAAGGAAATGATAACACCTAACTTGTAGTTTATTATGCAATTAAATGAGTGGGTTTTGCTCACAAGTGTGACTAATATCTAATATTAAGCTTGTTCTTATTACTGCTTCCCCCAAAGAAAGAAATATTAGAGTGTTAATAAGGATGAGGGTGAGCTAACCCTGTATTTGATAGTGAAAGGACCAAGCAGATGCTATAACAGGTTGCTCAGTCTTCTCTCAGAGATCAGGCCTCAATTTCAGTTTCCTGAGACTTGAGCAAGCAGTTTCTGGAAGGGCCGTGAACAAATGACATAGTCCTTGCAGTAGCTCCCTTTCTGCATGTACTCATACTCTGACTGCTCAAGGTTCAGTCAATTGTTTACTGTCTGGGATCCCTCACCAACTTAGAGCTACGTGTATGGGTCAATGTGAATGTGTTGGGCCAGCCAGCCAGCCTCCATGGCAGCTGAGGACAAAGCCTGGGACTTGTCCAGGCCTGCCCAAAAATGGATAACTGTAACCCCCAACTAACTCTAGCCAATTAAATGTTACTAACATGATTGTCACTGGCACAAACCAATCCTGAGTCTGTTCCTATGAAGTCTGTAGACCCAAAGCCCTCTTGCTTTAAAAACCCTGCCCCATTGCTACTCAGGGTCTCTCCTGCTCTGCTGCTGCATCAGACAGATGGACAGAGAGTCCTGAGTTAACTCATGGTACAAAGACTGTTTGCTTTTGCATCGGATTTGGTCTCTCAGTGGTCTTTGGGGGACTCTGGATACAACAACAGTATTGATTACCCTACAATGCTCTAATTAGAATGCCACTTTTTTCCTTTCCCATATCAACTATAATCTAGGCAGGATACACTCTATTTGAAAGAAAATTATTCCATCTTGGAGTTTGTAGGCAGAGTTTTCCTGTCCTGACTGCCTGCTCCCAAATAACCTGCAGCTGCTTCCCAAATAACTGACTCCCAAATAACTTATATTAAGGGAGACTTAATATAAATTATAAATGCTCAGCTGATGGCTCAGGCTTGTTACTAGCTAACAATTACATTTAAATTAACCCATATTTCTTATCTATGCTTTGTCATGTGGCTCATGGATTGTTAACTCATTTTCTACACATCCTGCTTCCTAGACGTCTTTTCTGACTCCACCCTTCTCCCATCATTCTCCTGCTTTGGTTCTCCTGCCAATAATTCCCATCTGGCTATTGCCCAATCAACTTTTTGTTAAATCAATGTGAGCAACAAATTTTCACAGTGTACAAAAGGGTTATTCTACAGCAGGAGTCAGTTTAATTTGGTCTAAAGGAGATGTGACATGAAGGGAGGGATAATCAACAAAAGAAACAAAAATCAAGGCCACAGTGAATGACTGTAGATCAGTTTCATTATGTGATATAATCCTTTGTTAAATATATTTTATGTTGTATAAATGTCTAATAATCGCATTAAAACATTCTGCACATTGATGTTTCAGAAGAAAGTACATGCTACTTTCTGTCTGAATGAATGAAGGAGAGTTTGAATGAAAAGTGGTTTACTACAACACATAAATCAATCCTTCTTATACTTAGAGGTTGAGAGTCATGCTATATTCCATGGGTATTTTATTTTAGTTCTTTTTATTGAAATAGATTTGTTTTGCTTACACAATATATCATGATTAGAATTTTTCCCTCCCTCTACTCCTCCCCCATGTGTTCCCTCCTCCCCTCACATCCAAATTCACTCCCTTTCTGTGTATCATTTGCAAACAAACAGGCTTCTAAGGAATAATAATAAAATATAATAAGATAAAGACTCACACATTGGAATTGAACAAAACAGAGAGAAGACACGAGATAAGGCACAAGAAACAGAGACCTGTTCATTTGCACAATCAGGAATCCCACAAAAACACTAAACAAGAAGTTATAATAAATATGAAAAGAGCCTGGTGCAGACCTGTGTAGGCCCTGGGCATGCTGCCTCATTCACTGTGAGGTCCTGTGTGGTTTGATTATGTTGATTTTAGAAGGCCTTGTTTTCTTGGTGTCCTCCATCTCCTCTGGCTCTAGTATTCTTTCTGCCTTCTCTTCCTCAGAGCTGCCTGAGGGGAGGAATTTGATGGAGACATCCCCACATCCCATTGAGGGCTGAATGTTCTAAGGTTTCTCATTCTCTGGCCCCAGTGAGGGGCAGGACCAGCTTTCCTAGGCCAGCTAAGGGCAGGCTGGCTCAGCATGGCCCTCTGATTTCATCACACATGGTTCCTATGCTGCTTGAGGTGACATGAGGCATAGATATCAACACAGAACCAAGCTGCAGCAGTATCATGGATCCAGACATGCTCCTAGGCAGCAGCTCTAACCAGACAACATCCTGGCTCTGGGTGGAAGAACATGCCACTCAAGTCAAGATGGCTCTGGTGGTGACATGGCCCCCAGACAACAAGGCCACAGGTTGCAGCCCTGATCCTGAGGTTCTATTTGACCTTTGGTGGCAACAGGGACCTCAGACATCAGCATAGACCCTGGCTGCAATAGAGCTATGGACCAAGACATGGCCCTCAGCTACAGCTTTGGCCTGGATGTCACCATGGCATCAGGAAGCAGCTCAGGCCACTCAGATCTGTATGGCCCTGGCTGAAGTATGACCCCTCAGACTCCAACAAGGCTACATTGTGGCCCAGACCTCAGGCCTTCACATGGCCCCGGTGGCAACATGGGTCATGGACTTCAAAACAGATGCTGGCTGCAGTAGGACCACAGACCCAGACATGGTCCTTGGCAGCAGCCTGGGTTGGATGTCAACATGGCCTCAGATGGCCATAAAGGCCATCCAGATGGGCATAGCCCCAGTGGCAGTGTGGCCCTCAGACACCAACACAGCCACAGGTGGCATCTTCTTTAATTTCTTAAAGTTTTCATCATACAAGTCTTTTACTTGTATGGTTTGAGTTACTCTAAGATATTTTCTATTATTTGAGGCTGTTATGAAAGGTATTATTTCCCTGATTTATTTATTACTTTGTTATTTATATAGAAGGTTCACTGATTTTATGGGTTAAATTTGTATCCAGCTACTTTGCTGAAATTGTTTGTTAGCTGTAGGAGTTTCTCAGAGGAATTTTTAGGTTCATCTATGTATACTATCATAACATCTGTAAATAAAGATACTTTAAATGCTTCCTTTCCAATTTGTATCCTCTTGATCTCCTTCACTTGTATTGCTCTAGCTAAAACTTCAAGTACTATATTGAATAGGGTTTGAGAGTTTGGACAACCTTATCTTGTTCCTGATTTTAGTGGAACTGCTTTGAGTTTCTTTCTTTTTAAGTTGATGTTGGCTATGGAACTTCTATAAATTGCCTTTACTATGTTGAGATATGTTCCTTGCTCCCCTAATCTCTCTAGGAGTATTTTTTTATGATAGCTATTTTATTTCAAATAAGTAATTGTTTTTAAATTTATTTTATAATTTAATTTAATTTTACATATCAGCCACGGATTCCCCTGTCCTCCCTCCTCCAGCCCCCCCCCCCCCCACATTCTCCCCTCCCAACACGTCCCGCATTCCCATCTCCTCCAGGGCAAGGACTCCCCTGGGGATTCAGCTCAGCCTGGTAGATTCAGTCCAGGCAGGTCCAGTCCCTTCCTCCCTTTGCCCAGGCTGAGCAAAGTGTCCCTGCATAGGCCCCAGGTTCCAAACAGCCAGCTCATGCACTAAGGACAGGTCCCAGTCCCATTGCCTGGGGGGCTCCCAAACCATTCAAGTTAATCAACTGTCTCTCTTATCCAGAGGGCCTGATCCAGTTGGGGGCTCCTTAGCTGTTGGTTCATAGTTCATGTGTTTCCACTAGTTTGACTATTTGTCCCTGTGCTTTTTCCAATCATGGTCTCAACAATTCTCACTCATACAATCCCTCCTCTTTCTTGCCGATTGGACTCCTGGAGCTCCACCTGGGGTGTGGGCATGGATCTCTGCATCTGCTTCCATCAGTCATTGGATGAGAGTTCTAGCATGACAGTTAGGGTATTTGGCCATCCCATCACAAGAGTAGATCAGTTCGGGCTTTCTCTCGACCATTGACAGTAGTCTATTGTGGAGGTATCTTTGTGGATTTCTGGGGACCTCTCTAGCACTTTGCTTCTTTCTATTCCCATGGGGTCTTCATTTATCATGGTCTCCTTTTCCTTGTTCTCCCTCTGTTCTTGATCCAGCTGGGATCTCCTGCTCCCCTAAGCTCTCTTCCCTCGAGGGTGTACTGGATTTTGTCAAAGGCTTTATCTGCATCTTTTGGGATGGTCACGCAGTTTTTGCTTTTCAGTTTGTTTATATTGTAGATTACATTTATCAGTTTATGTATGTTAAACATTTCTGCGTCTCAGGAATAAAGCCTACTGATCATTGTGAATTATCTTTTTGATGAGCTCTTAGATTTCAGTGTGTAAGAATTTTTTATTTGCATCTATGTTCATAAGGGAGATTGTTCTGGAATTCTTTTACTTTGTTGGGTCTTTATGTGGTTTGGGTTTCAGGGTAACTGTGGCCTCATAAAACAATCTGAGCAATGTTTTTTCTATTTCTATTTTGTGGAATAATTTGAGTTGAGAAGTATTGGCATTAACTCTTCTTTGAAAGTCCTGTAGAATTCTGTCCTAAAGCAATCTAGTTCTGGGCTTCTTTTGGTTAGCAGATTCTTAATGACTCCTTTTATTTCACTAGGAATTGTAGGTCTATTTAAATTGTTTATCTGATCTTGATTTAATGTTGGTAAGTAGTACTTATCAAGAAAATTATCCATTTCCTTAACTTTTTCCAGATTGTTGTACTATGGATTTTTAAAGTATGTTGTGGTGTTATTGTGTTCCCCCAAATATTGTGCACCCCAATAAACTTATCTGGGGTCAGAAAACAGAACAACCACTAGATACAGAGGCTAGAAAATGGTGGCACTCCCACCTTTAATCCTAGCCTTCTGGAGGCACAGATCTCTGTGAGTTCAAGGCCATACTGGAAATAGCCAGGCATGGTGACTCACACCTTTAATCCCAAGGAGTGATGGTAGAAAGCAGAAAGATGTATAAGGTGTGAAGACCAGAAACTAGAAGCTTTTAGCTGGGTAAGCTTTTAGGCTTTGAGCAGCACAGTTCAGCTGAGATCCATTTGGATGAGGACTCAGAAGCTTCCAGTCTGAGGAAACAGGTTCAGCTGAGGAACTGGTACTGTGGCTTGTTCTATCTCTCTGATCTTCCAGCATTCACCCCAATAACTGGCCTCAGGTTTGATTTTATTAATAAGAACTTTTTACAATTCCTACTACAATACATCCTTATGATTCTCTGGATGCCACTGGTGTCTGTTGTTATGTGCTCAATTCATTTATGGTTTTTAAAATTTGGATACTCTCTCTGTCTTTTTAGTGAATTTATATAAATATTTGTCAATTTTATTGATGTTATCACAGAACCAACATTTTGTTTCATTGATCCTTTGCATTGACTATTGTTTCTATTTTATTGATTTCTGCCCAAGTTTGATTGTTTCTTGCCATCTACTCCTTTTGAGTGTTATTTATTCTTTATGTCCTAGAGTTTTCAAGTGTGCTAAGTTACTAATATGAGATTTTTGCAATATTTTTTATGTAGGTACTCAGTACTATTAATTTGCCTCTAAGAATCACCTTTGTTGTGCCCATAAATTTGAGTATGATGGTATTCATTTTTATTCAATTCAATTAATTACTTTCTTAACTTTTGTCTTTACCTATTTTTCATTCAGTAGAGAGTTGTTCAGTTTCTTTGAGTTCATGACTTTTCTCTTGTCTCTGTTGTTGTTGATATCCAGCTTTAATTTGTGATGGTCAGATAGAATGCAGGGTGTTATTTCAGTTTTCTTTTCTCTGTAAAGACTAGCTTTGTGTTCTACTATGTGTTCAACTTTGAAGAAAGTTCCACAAGGTTCTGAGAAGAAGGTATAGTATATTGTGTTTGGGTGAAATGTTCTGTAAATATGTTAGTTTCATTGGGTTTATAATGATAGTTATCACTAGCATATCTCTGTTTAGATTTTTGTCTAGATAACCCACCCATTAACATGAGTGGGGTTTTAAGTTTCTCACTACCAGTGTGTAAGGTTCAATACTTGACTTGATGTGTAGTAGTGTTTCTTTTAAGAACCTGGGTGTCCTTGTTTTGGGGCATAGATATTAATAATTGTAATGTCCTGTTGGTGGATTTTTTTCTTTGATGAATATAGCATTTCCTTCTCTATCTCTTCTGATGAGTTTTTGTTTTAATTGTATTTTGTCAGGTATTAAAATGCCTATGTCAACTTGCTTTTTAGGTACATTTGCATGGAATATCCTTTTTCTTCTTTCTACTCCAAAATGATGGCTATTCTTGATGTTAAGGTATATTTATTGCATGCAGCAGAAGGATGCATCCTGTTTTCCCATCCATTTTGTTAGTCTGTGTTTTTTTATTGGGGAATTGAGAGCAATGGTGTAGAAAGATATCAATGAGCAGTGTTTGTTGATTCCTATTATGTTATGGTAGTGGTGGTGGTGGGAGTGTTTCCCCTGTTTTTCTAGTCTGGTATTGTTTATTCCTTGAGTATTCTTAGGTATGGTTAACCTGTTTAGGTTGGAGTTTTCTTCTAACACCTTTTGTAGGGCTGGATTTATAGCTAGCTATTCCTTAATTTTGGTTTTTGTCTTATTTTCTCCATCTATCATGATTGAAAATTTTGATGGGTATAATAGTCTGGTCTAGCATCTGTGTCTCTTAGCATCTGTAGAACATCTGTCCTATGTCCTTACTTTTAGATTCTCCATTGAGAAGTCAGGTGTTACTCTAGTAGGTTTGACTTTATATGCTACTTGGTCTTTTTCACATACAACTTTCAATATTCATTCTTTGTGTTTTGTGTTTAGTGTTTTGATTATTATGTGAAGATGGGGCCTTCTTTTCTCGTCCTGTCTTTTTTGGTGTTCTGTATGTTTATTGTACATTGATAGATATCTCCTTCTTTAGTTTAGAAAATTTTTCTTCCATTTTTGTTGAAAATGTTTTCTATGCCTTTGACCTGGATTTTATCTCCTTTTTCTATTCCTATTTTTCCTAGATTGGTCTTTTATAGTGTCCCCAAATTCCTGGATGTTCTGTGTCATGAATTTTTTTAAATTTAGCTTCCTCTTGATGTATGCCAAAAGGAAGAAAGGTATAGTGGGAAAACTAAAGAGAAATAATGGAGAAATGTTTGAGATCAATTGTGCCAAACATGTCTAAATGAAGACAAAATATAGGGTATTATTAAAAAAATAGAAACATGTCATAAGTACTAGCTAAAACCTAACATAAGACTAGGATAATATTCACTCAAATTTTAATGAGATAATTCAAAGTATTTGAAGGCAAAAGCATGGTCATAGTCAGGATGATTTTCATGAAAGCCTCGAGATAAGGAAAAATAAATGAAGTCTATATGTCATGAGGAAGAACACACATTTATATGAGACTAAAATTGAATTTGTTCCAAAGAGATTCAAAGAGTTTGTAAAGAAAAACATTTAAGAAAGCAAATGATTCTATGAACTATCTTGAAAGCAAGAGTATTTTCTTCGTGAGTTTTAAGATTTCCTGCAAAGGTTCCACCTAGGTTGAACTATTTGTTGACTTTCTCTCAGGCTCATCCTTACAATCTCTGGAGGAAAATGGGTCATAAAATTAGTTGGAACACATAAGTTACCTACATCCAGGGCTAAACTGAGGGATTACATGTTCTATTCCCTGCAAAAGAAGAAAAAAAATTGATAATTACTAGTAGTTCATTCACCAGCCACATTAGAAGATACTATTCATACAAAATAAGTGTAAAAAAATAGGACTTTTAAAAAGATGAGTTTAGGCAACATCAAGATTCTTTAGCATTCCTAAATCCACAGCCTCAGCTAAAGTGGAAAGCAACCCTGCTTCTGGCCTGTTGGATTTTTTTTTTTTCGGTCCCCTGGAGAGCACCTATCTTCTCAGGAAGAGACATGGTAAACACTGAGCACCAAGCTAGGAAGGATATTGGGTTTTTCAAAGGAGCCATGAGCTCCTGCAGTAAACAAAGCGGAAGAGGATTGTTTCAATAAGCCCACAGCTTAAATTGAGAAAATGTTCTCTGAGCTTCTCTGTGGCTGCTGTAAACAATGTATGTATATAAAGTCGTCTGTTTTAACTGTGTCCTTACAATTGCAGGTGAAGACACACTGTGGTGTACTTTACGCTTGGAAGTGTGTTCAGCCCAGTTAAGCTAACTGAAATAAAATCTTGCTTTGAGAACTGGGAAGAGAAAGAAGAAAGAAAGTAAACATCTACTCAACTACCAATATGGAAGAGAAATTTTGTAAAGTGTAATTAGATAGGAATCTGGAACTGATTAAATCAAAGCTAAAGTGAAAGAAAATTATTAAAGAAAGATGAGTGGCTTATAAAAATTGGTGACCATACATAAACATGTCACCACAGAAGCCAAAAAAAAACAAAAAACAAAAAACAAAAAACAAAAACCTCACTTAATAGAACATCATTAACAAAAAATTTTAATTAAAATCTTAACATAGTAAATGAAAATTTTATTTCCTTACAGGTCCAAGTGTATATACAAGTAAATGTATTTACAACATTTAAACTTAGGCAAATTTGTCAGAAAGTTCAAACATTAAGAACAAACATTATTTGTTCTTATATTTTTAAAAATTACTTCTGGTTTTAGAAAGGCACATGATATATTAGCACTAACAGAATATTAAGGAAATGTCTATATATGATAAAATGTAATTATTTATATAATAGATAAAATATTAAAACAAATTGTGATAAAAATGAAAAGGGTAAGAAGACTACTTAACTGTTTTCTTTCAAAACTCATGGCCAACAACGTAAAAGAAAGAATGTAAGGAAAAACAGCTCTTCTGATACAGAGAGACTGTAAGAACCACAAACCTCAGACTATTAAGTATGCTTACCAGTGCCGGATCCTGGACTTAGATGAGGGACTTGCTGAGAGTTGATGTTGGTTGCTTTTTAGCTAAGTAATATGCTCTGAAAGTTACCAACCTTAATGCAAGGCAACAGTACTATAGCTTATTCATGGGAATTAAACCTACTTTTATATCTGTCTCAAATTTCCTGTGGAAAATGCAGGAAGATATCTAATTTGGAATGATGAGGTAGAGAAAATACGAGAAAAATCAGCTGATAGTATTTTGTTTTATTTACGATTTGGTTTCTTAGCTCAGAGACTGTACAGAAGGAAGTAAAGTGTGTGTGTTTGTGTGTGTGTGTGTGTGTGTGTGTGTGTGTGTGTGTCTGTGTGTCTGTGTGTGTCTGTGTCTGTGTGTGTGTGAAGGCGGTGTCAAACAACAAAACAGAGTACCTAAGATTAGCAATTTCTGGGAGGCCTGTGAGTCTATTAAAGAACAAAAGTGGAGGGAAATTGTGTTTTCAGCATAAAAATGAATGATAACCAAGAAAGTAGAAGTTTGTGTTCCAGACAGTATTCATGCTGGTCCTCATTTCCCTTGATACTCTTATAAAACACTTTCCTGAAAACTAAGGATCATTCGTTGATGAATTGCATTCAGAAATAAGCCAGTGATGTTCCTGTATTTGAAGCTACCTAAAAAAGATGAATACACACCACATCAAAAGATAAATGCCATTGATTACAGTGAAAACACACCATCAAGCTATGAGACAACATGCAAAATAACAGTTCATAATCTCAAAATAATTAGTTAATGTCATTTATCCTTAAGAAGTAAAGACACAAGGTATACATATGAAATCAGAAAGTCATATAGCCATAGAAATGAAGAGCCTATAAATGGAACTTGAGGAAGAAACAGGAAGTAATTTTAAAAAATGCTAAAGTTACCACAGAAACAAAGAGAAAAAATACTGAAGTGAGATCAGAAACATGTGGATATGTTTGAGGCAAACAAGTAACAAAAGGAAAATACCAGCTAATTAAATAGTACTTCAAAATGCTAAAACTGTGGTAATAAAGGACATCTGGGCCACACATGATTGTCTGTTTTGAAAAGAACAGAATGCATAGAGACTGTGTTCTAACACACTGCAGGATAAATAGAGAAGGGAAGACTGGGAGGTAAAGATTTAAGAAGCATGCATTTAGCAGAGAAAGTTGCAGAACAGAGGATACATGTCATCTGTGCTTCATGTTACTTATAATTGGAACACAAAGAACAGCTTCTTAGGACGGGACACTGTGCATTCCATCTAAAAAAACAGTGAGAAGGAAAAAAACTCTAGAATTTTACCTTCATAAATTTTTTTCAAGTGAAGCAGCTCTGTATCGATAATCTTATGTAACAAAATTCTGCAGCATACTTAGGAAAAAACAAGTGTGCGAGCCAAAGTTAAATTTTAACTTTTAATTACTATGCCTTAGAGATCCATGAAACAAAAATGCCTCTGATCTGCAAGCTCCTTTGCCCAAAGTTCCTGAAGTACTGGAGGCTATTGTTTACAGCAGATAACAAGCCACATGTTTTCACTCCCCTAAACAAGCTTGTTTGACCCATCTGGACCAGATGTGCTTGATCACGTATGGGTGGGAGGTTCCTAGACAGGTAATATGTCAGAATGTATGTTTACCGTGATTGAACCTGATGAGATATGCAACGAATTTTGGATTTTCCTTCTTATGCCCTTGCAAGACTTGATTCAGAACCACTTTTTTCTGGGATGGACCTGGCCAGTATTTAATTAAATCTTACTTCAAATTTGACTTTAAACTGTGGTAGTGATCTTTTTCTCAATCAGTGGGATCAACACAAGCAAATAGAATTATTTCATGATTAAAAGGGACAATAGCCCCTAGAGCATGTGGCTCTGGCAGGCCTTGCCCTTCTTTCCCATTCCCTCTCCCTTGCTAAAAACCATTAGATCACATTCCTAAAGCTAGCCACCAAAGTCTATTCCCTTATTTGGTCACTTTCTCCTCTTGATGTTGACTACCAAGGTCCAGCTATTGAAGTACTGAAGTCCAGCAATCCTTTGGCTCATCTAATTAACATGCCCAATTAAAATTAAACACCTCATCCTAACACAGGGTCCCCCCTTCCCTTTATAAACCACCATTCAAAACCCCTGCCCCATTTTCCTTTCCCTTCTTTCTCCCTTGTTCCCTATTGCATTTCCCACCACATCCCAGCCCACTTTTACATAGACTTCCCCTCCTTTTCCTCTTAAAAATTACATTTGCAAGCAAGGTCATTTGCTGCTGTTTTCTGCCAGAGTCAGAAAGTAGCCACTTTAACTTTTATTTTCTACATAATAAAGGATCTCTCTGTAAAAGCAGGTGTCTGGGTGTGGTTTGTGCCTAATCAGGGGTCTGTTAGGGAGCCCCCATTGTGCAGGACTTCCCCTTCAATGATATCTAAGCTAAAGGTAAATCATTGTAAAGAGCGTAATATGAACGTGACAGCCTACAAATAGTATAGGAAACTTTTGTGGAGTAATGAGTCTCTTCTAGGCAAGAGTTGATCATCTAGCTATTGTTCAGAGTGGGAGAAATGATAGCTACAATACTACAATAAATCAGGGATACAGTGAAGATCCAGCCTGCTGCCCTCTTAGGTTTAAAAGCCATCTTACAGTAGAGACAAACTAGGTTCCTTCCTGTTTATGATTAAACTTCTGTTTTCAAGGATTGGGCTGTGGGCCACCTGTAACCTTCACTACAAATGGTTCTTTGCTGCCTATTCCAGGAATGGCAATCATGTCATTATTTCAAAAAGTTTTTTATAACCATCTTGTAACCATACCGTTGTTGGAAAAGGTTACTATGCCTACCTATTGTTTGACTACCTTGTTATGCCTACCTTGCAACCTTGTTTTTGTTTCAAAAGGTCACGCTTATGTTCTGCTCCTGTAAACCCACCTATTCTGTCCACCAAATTCCCCTTTTGGAAACTGCCTACCTCTGAGCTATAAAAGCCTTGTCTTCCTCACATCCAGTGCTGACCTCTTGAATGCTGCCTTAGGGAGAGACAGCCCATGTACACAAATTTAAAAAGGTTTGCTTTAATTAATTACTTTTTAAATTTTATTTGGCCATGATGATTTGGGTCAGTGGTCTTTCTCCTTGCATCTTTGGGATTAACAACAAATCAGTTGTAAAATGCTTGACTAATATACATAGTGCCCTGGGTTCAATTTTTAGCCCATTTAAAACAACATCAACAATATGCAAACTAATACCACATCAAGGATGTAAAAGAAAATAAGAGATACATAAGTGATCATTATAATATCTTTACTAACTGGAAATAAATAGAAACTTATTGAAATATATATATATATATATATATATATATATATATATAAATATAAATGTCAGTGACTTTATGACAAAGAACAATGAAAATTTCACTTTTCTAGTTCTGAATATGATTTGTGAATTCCAGTACTTTCAAAGTAAGACCCAAAGAAATTTTAAATCATTTCTAGTTTACATAAAAGGTCAATGCTTAAATTATTCATTATTGTTTTATCTTAATTTTAGATAGAAAGATGTTTTACAAAGTAACATTATTCTTGACAAATAAAACATTTCTTGAATTTTAGTAATTCCATCAGTTAGTATAGGCATTTTGCTAAGAATAGCACATGTCTTTAAAGTTAAATCAATATTTCTTAACTTTCAAGTTATATTAATATTATTTATTTATAATTATACTAATCCTGTATTGATATTTTTATATAAGAGATTTGGGTAATTTAAAAATTACCTTTGGCTTCCAGGTAAGAAGTTGTGTCCTGGTAAAGAAAGAGAGTATAAAAATAAAAAGAAAATGCCATATTCCAAAGTAAGAAAGAAATTTAGAAATTCACAGAGGTAGTAATAGGATGCTGAAGAGTACAGATATGAAGACAGACAGCACATGAAGTAGAACAACAAAACTCCCAGTACATGGATTCCCACTACTTGTGGGATGGTAGAAGACACATCAATGAGCTTGTTTCTTGTAGAACTAGGATTGTGCCCTCACGAGTAGGATACTCAATAAACAGGAGCCATATGAAATGAGAAGGTTACCCAAATCAACAAACAGGCAAATTTCATGACAGAAATTAAAGAAAAATAAGAAAGAAAGGTTATTTGACTTCCAGAAAAAAATAATTCTTCAACTACTGAATTCAACAATTCTGAAATAAGTAAAATTTCAGATGATAATTTCAAAATTTACTCATATAAATGATCAAGGACCTCAAGGATGATGCAATCAAGCAGATGCACTCAAAATAGGACCTTGAAAAGTGAGTTAGCAACACAGAAAAAAGATTAACAAAAAATAGAAGAGGAAATCATCAATATGAAAGAAAAATTCAACAAGAAAATTGATGCAAAAAAAAATCTGAATAGAAATGCTGGAAACAAAAACCTGAATGAACTGAACCAGAAGTGCAATGGAAAGCATGACCTAAGGATTTGACCATACAAGAACAATGTCCACCCAGAACAGAGGACAAGAGTAAGGAAAAGTTATACTCAATAACAACAGCAACAAAACCAAAACCAAAAGAAATGATCCTGACCATAACGCTGAAGAACTCCGAGATATGATCATGAGATGAAACTTAAGAATCCATTAGAAGAAGGATCTAAGACAATCACTAAAGTCATGGGAAATATACGTAAGTAGGATTACAGTAGAAAATCCCCACATTTAAGAAAAAGAGATTGAGAAGCCCAACTATAGAGAACATTTGCACGGGCTGCCTTTCTCATTGCTGTGACAAAATAACAGGAATCCGGCAGCTTGGAGGAGGGAGGTTCACTTCTGCTTTCAGTTCAAGTGGATACAGCCCACCATGTTGGGGACATCACAGCAGCAGGAGATCTAGGTGGTTTGTCATATGATACACAGTCGGGAAAGAGGGTGATGAGTCTCAGTGTCCGACTTATTTCGCCTTTTTTTTATTCAGTCCAGGAGATTAGTGTTGAGGATCTTCTCTGGAGCTGCCCTTTCCAGACTCTACCCCAGAGAAAGCCTGCCAAGCACCTTCCCATTCCCCCACCCCACCCCTCTACCCCGGAGCCCTGAGAGTACTTAAGGTCCTGGTGGTTCCCCTCATGGCTTCTCCTTCCTGGGACTGCCTGGGAATGTTTTGCTGAGATTAAACCTGGACTTATTAATTTGGCCTGATCTGATTTACTGCATCATTGGAGAGGCTCAATTCCTGTGGGATGGTCTGTATGTTAAATGTGTTGCTCTGATTGGTTAATAAATAAAACACTGATTGGCCAGTACCCAGGCAGGAAGTATGGGCAGGACAAGGAGAGAAGAGAATTCTGGGAACAGAAAGGGAGAGAGAGAGAGAGAGAGAGAGAGAGAGAGAGAGAGAGAGAGAGAGAGAGAGAGAGAGAGAGAGAGAGAGGCTAAAAGTGAGATGTATGGTACATGGCAACTTATAGACTAATAGATATGGGTTAATTTAAGATAGAAGAACTAGATAGAGAGAAGCCTGATGCAACCATACAGTTTGTAAGCAACATAAGTCTCTGTGTGTTTACTTGGTTGGGTCTAAATGGCTGCAGGATGCAGGACTGGCGGGTGAGAGAGATTTGTCCTAACCCTGGGCCAGGTAGGACTGGAGAAAACTCCATCTATAGCTCAATATTGGGGTACAGAAACTTTTCAACTAGTTCGTGGAATAGTGTTGTGCACACTTAAATTTCCCATTTTAATTAATATTAGGTTACCTTGAGTCCTAGGTGAATCTAGATACTGTCAAGTATACAATCTATATTAAGCATCGTACCAGTAAGGAACCTCTCCATTAATAGTTGTACTCATGGAGTCAAAAGTGCATAGCAAAGAAATATTGTTATAAACTGTAAGAAAAATAATCAGTTCATCAGGCAAAGATATGAGAATGGACACATTTCTCTACTCCAGAATTCAAATAGGTTATATAAATAAAAAAATTAACTATTAAGAATTAAACTATGCCACATATCTGATAAGTCTAAAAAGGTATATACACAGAATATTTAATTCAATATAAATTGAAATACACATTCTGTCCAGCAGCTTCTCAGATTTTCTCTTAGTAGGTCACAAAGCAAGTCTGAATTATGAAAAAATTTAAATACTCTCTTGCATTTTTTTCTCATCATGATGCAATAAAAGTAGAAATCAATAGGAAGAGACACTGTGCAAATACTTAGAGACGGAACAATATACACCAGAATGACCAATTGATTATTGAAGATGTTAAAAAGTTTTTAGAATCAAATGATAATGGAAGAACAATGTTCTAAAAACTTTAGAGCTTAACTAAGGCAGATTTACAAGTGAACTTTATAGCAATAAGCACTCATATTGAAAAGAAAAGAAGTCACATAAAAAACTAATTATACAACTCAAGAACTTAGAAAAATGAGAGCATTCCTTCCAAACTCCAAATCAGTAAGCAATAGGAAATAGTAAATTAAGGCAGAAATTAATGAAATAGAGACTAAGAAAATACATAGAGATAACCAAACAAAAAGTTGATACTTTGACAATATAAACAAGATTGACAAACCTGTCACCATGCTCACCAAGAGAGACAGCAAATCCAAATAAATAAAACTAGAATCAAAAAGGGAGGGTTACAGCAACTTTTAATTAAATCCAGAGGAGCATGAGGAGATTTTTGGTAAATTCATATATCAGAAAAAGGGCAATATAGAAGAAATGGACAAATTCCTGCACACACACACACACACACACACACACACACACACAACTTAATAGAACTAAGTCAAGAAGACATTAACAATTAAACAGATCTATAATAAATAAGATTTCAGTAACAACTAAATTTATGTGACTGCAAAGTCAATACCAATATATTTTAGATTATTTTTTTCTAGCTATATTTAATGCTACTAGCTACAGGAACCATAGTTTGAATCTGTAGAGAGAGCTGTATATTTCTTCTTTCATTAGTTTCCACAGTTAACCCATGAACTAGTAAATTTTGCCCTATCAGAATCATCGATTGAATTCCCACCCCCACCCAGACCCCTTTCCCACACTCCCATCCCCACTCCAGGTTTCTATGCCTTGGCGACTGGAATATGAGGAAATGATTGCTAAGGGAAGCCCAATCTCTTTTGGCTTTGCCTTTCTTCTAGGCTCCTGAAGGTAAGTAAACCTGAACAGTAAACTAGGCTGTGCCCATGGAGTGCCCTTTTTCTGTGTCCCGTGTCTCAGAATTCTTCACACTTCATGAACACAGTGAAGAGGTTGATTCCCTGTAGAACTGCCTAGGAAGTGACTACAGAACATGGGGACTAAGTGAACTGACATTTAAACAATATAAACTCTGAGATTAAGAATCCAATTTGTACAGTGAAAACACAAAACACACTAAAATAAAAAACAACAAGCAAACAAGAACATACAAAGGTGTAATGTCTGCTTTTGGTTTCTCCTATAGATGATTGCCTAATAGTCAGAAAACTAATTTATGTTTAATGTTACACATTACAATCCTTTTCTCATATACTTGCATTATATGGAATCCCTACATATCTTGTACATATAATTCTGGGAATGTATTCAACCCAAAGTTAGTTTTTTAAAACTGTTTCTTGTATTATTTCAGTCATTCACTGAAATATTTCAGTGCATGACTTTGTCACCATAACAACAGGAATACACAGTAGGATGCCACTGGTGTCCCTGCACAGAGAAAAGAGCATACCACAAATAGCAGAAGCCCTAGGAATCCTGACCCCAAGCCAGCAGGAGGTGACCTAAGAGCAAAGTGCAACAGAGGTCTAGAGCTATCTGTGAAGTGTGTGACATCAGGTTTAGATTTGTAAGGGAGAATTCCAAGAATAACTGGGCTCTGTGATTCTGTTAGAAAATCTATGTGGGTTTAAAACAGCTTTGAGTTTGTCATTGACAAACATGTAAATTCAGAGGCTACTGAGGCTCTGGAGACAACACTATGGTGATGTAACCGCATGGACTGCCTTCTCAGGACATGCTTCTATACTGCCCAGTACTCCTATAGCATTGCCTATGCCTGAGCATTTTATAAAATCTATGAAATTAAGATTAGTTCATAAATGTGACCACAATAAAATTTGAACTTATTATTTTATATTTATGATTCAGTCACCCAAAGACAAGGTTGCCATTGTCAACCTAAATCTTTCCTTTCCTTCCCCTGGAATGTTAAGACACAATTTCACAGAGGATTTGCTATGCAAATTTTCAGAATATAAGATGAGAGAGGAGAGAAAATGGAGAAAAAACAGGGAAAAATTAAAAATCAAGCATGTAATTGGAAGAAATGATGATTAGATATTATAAAGGGGAGTGGAGTATTTTCTTAAATTTTCTACAGAAGCTGTGAAAATGTAAGTTATTGGTTTTGACTGTTTGGAAAAATCCCTTTGTTGCCAAATTTTGTTAGCAGCATTTCAAGATCACCCTGATGAGGTTACATCTACTGCTGATTGAGTATGGTGACTTGTAAAGGTTGTGTTTGCTTTTAAATTGCAAGGGGAACATTTCTGAATTGTAGGGTATTGTATCTTCCATATTTTTAACTGTATTTTTTTTCTGAAATTGGCAGAAAATGAGCCATTGCCATCACTGTTCGAAGCTGATATTACCTTTAGCTCAATAGGCATAAACTATTTTATTTACTAAAAAATTAAATTCAAAACATTTGTGTCATCTAAGTGAAAACATTTACATGATACAGATGTTACTTTAATAACCTACAATAGCTACATTTTTGTGTCAGAATATTAAAGCAATACTATTTCAACTAATCATGAGCCACACTTTTAATTTGTCAACTTCCCTGATGTTTTGGTTGTGAGTATAGACTTTAATGGCTGAACCATCTCTCCAGCACATTAATATGTAATTGAACAAATCTCTCTTATTAGGAATTGCAGTCATAGTATGCAATATTTTTTTCTGTTTTATAATATCTTATGCTGAAATTAGATTTGCTTTTCAGAAGTCTGTGAACTTTTGAAAAAATCATTTTAAGCCTCTTGAACGTTCTATAAACTTCCAGATTACTAAGGAAAATTTCCCATTTATGAAATGATCCCAGATGCTTTTCATTTTCATGTTTCATGTACAAACTTGCTCATAAGAAACTAAAATAGAATCGTGTGACTCATTAGGAAATATTTTCACATATTCTGATGATTTCTCAAAAATAATTGAATAAGGACAACCTAGTTTCTTTAGAAGGAAGACAAATTCTTAAACTGATGAAGCTCTGGAAATTAGACTTTGATGTAAATCTAAATTCAGTTCCCTTCAAAAGCCGCCATGTTTTATTCAGGGTAGGATATGCTATGATAGTCCTGTGTAAATACAGAAAATTACTGCTTTGCCTTCTATCACCATTGCTAAGAACTTTAAATCTCCTAATATACATGAAAGCATAGATCAGTTTTCCAGTGTATTGGTGAAAACCTTGGTATTTTGTGGCAAAGAGTCCAGTTAGACTCGGGGTCGGCCTCAGCTTTTCAGATAATAGCAGCACTCCCCATGTAGATTGCATACCAGCTAATCACAGTGAAGACAGGAGGCCTGGGATTGCTGAAAGACCAGCCCAAGAGTAGAGATCTTTGCTCAGGAATGCCTCTCTGTGCTGGCCAAGATACTTCTGTTTGTTTGTTTATTGTCTGAGACTTTTCCTCTCCACCCAGTCCTGTTTCCTCTGATCAAGGGGTTACTTTTCAATAAACGTCTTGTACTTGTAACTCCATTCTAACATCTAATCAGACTTTATTATAACTGTAGACTTTATCAAAAATGCACTTCTGAACTTTATTTAGTGAGATGAGAGAAAAAACTCTAGAATTGAAGCCAGAGCATATGGATATAAGTTCTGTTTTCTATACTTTCTAATGTCATCACTGATGGCATCAATCTCTCTAGTGGCTAGTGCCCTCATTAGTAAAACAGCTGCCATAATATCTAAATGCTCAAAAGGTATTGTAAAACGTATTTTCAGGAAAACTCTATTTCATAGGCTTATTAACATAACTAAATGACCATGAAACTTTATGATCTTAACTCTCACTTTCATGCCATCCAATATTGCTGGTTATTATCATTAACATAGTAAAGACACTGACAAATACCTGGTTTTCAGATCCACACAAAGCATCAGCATAAAATGGTCTATAAAATATATTTCATTTCTAACATGTATGGATATATTGTTATCACCAATAAAAAAGGTGTAAGCAGGGCTAAGCACTGATAGATCAAACAAGAATACAATATTTCTGCACTTACATTTGTCAAAATCAGGCAAAGCAAGTTGGATTTAGAAGAGACCATCACAGCACAAGTTGAAGGAAGAAGGATGAGTACATGTCAACAAGTAAGAGGGTAGGAAGCAGTTAGCCTCCCCAGGGGCCCGGAGTGATTTGTGATTTGTCTTATGAGAGGGTAATGTTTAATCTTAGTGTGAAAAGACAAATACACTCACAAAACTAGTGGACCAATAAGGAAGACAACAGATTCTAGTCATTGAATTTGCATTTTCAAAAACTTCTGAGTGCAAAAGAATTAATTTCTTCTAATGCCATACTGATCTTCTTCTCCTCCTCCTCCTCCTTCTCCTCCTCCTCCTCTTCTTCTTCCTCCTCCTCCTCCTCCTCCTCCTGTACTGTGGGATATCATTCTTTATGCTGTGAATGTGTTGCTTTGATTGGTTGATAAATAAAGCTGTTTGGCCAACGGTGAGGCAGAATAAGTTTAGGTGGGACATTCCAACTAGAGAGAGAGGAAGGAGAAAGTCAGGGCAGAGGAGACACTGCCAGCCGCCACCAGGAGAAGCAAGATGTAAAGTACCAGTAAGCCACAAGCCACGTGGCAGAGTATATATTTGTAGAAATGGGTTAATTTAAGATGTAACAGCTAGCTAGCGAGAAGCCTGAGCCATTAGGCCATATAGTTTTGAAAATAATATAAGCCTCTGTGTGTTTATTTGGGTTTGAGCAGCTGTGGGCCTGGGCGGGACCAAAGAAAACTTCAGCTATACTCTTCCTCCTCCTTTCCCCTCATCCTCCTCTTTCTTCTCCTCCTTCTCCTTCTTTTTGTTGTTTTTGTTTTACCTTTGAGGCAAAACTCCTTGTATAGTCTTGATTAGTCTGGAATTCACTGTGTAGATCAGTCTGTTCTTGAATTTGTGGTGTTCTTTTTTCCTGTACCTCCTGAGTGCTTGGAATGTAGTCTTATGGCACCCCCTCTGGAGTGCATATATAGACATTTGTAATAACAGTGTACAATGTATTTGTGCAGAGCTGGGTAACTGAGAGATACGAAAGTGAAAGTAGTAAACTATGGGATCATGAGCGAGCTTGTATATTACACTGACTGCCTTCAGGTTAGTGGGGGAAAGGAGAGAGTGGTATTTTCATGAAGAAGAGACAACATGTGCTGCTTTTCAATAAAAAACATTTTTCTCCTACAGCAATTTACACAAGGTATAAAAGGACAGGGTTAAGACATAAGAACTAGCTGGTGATGTGGGCAAAGGTCTGTAATATCAGTATTGAGGAGGCTGAAGCGGGAAGGTGGTGAACTTCAGGCCAATCTGAGCTACATATTATGATCCTGTCTTAGAGGAAAAGGGGGATGAAGAATAAGACAATGGCTAAGGAATCTATTGATCTTGTGGTACGAGTGACATAGTTCTATATCCTTCTTCAAAAGTGACCGAAATGGTAAGAATTGGCTGCTGTTTGGATGTAAGATAAAGTGTTATAGTCAGAGAAAAAGAAGAATTCCATGGTAGACTTTCCTTAATAGATAAAGTGATTAGTTAGAAAGAGACAGAATAGAGACAATCACTTTTTTTTTTTGCTTTTATCAGTATAGATTCAAAGGAAATGAGTTTGTATTGTCCCCAAGATAAAGGAAACATGTGCAGGGTTTATTTCTCCCATTCTGAGGAGCATTTCTGAGCTTTAGTCTAGGTTGGGCCTCTGATGAGATTTTGAAACGAAATACATGTAAGTGCTAATGTAAGCCATGTGAGTCTTCTCATTAGTCTGGGAAGGGAGCATGAAGACAAGAAGTGGATTTGATTGCTACTACAAAAGAGGAAAGAAAAAACCCTAATTATGACAAGAAACAGTCCTGTTTTACTTCGCAAAGCAAGACTTTACAAGTTCACATCTGCCTGTTCTCTCAATCTGTAAGTTCCATTATATGTGTGGAAGAATACATTTTTGTTTAATATGTCTTTGAATTTCTTATTTTCCTCTACTGTGAGTTTTGATATAAGCAATAAACTTAGAAACTTGTTTTCCTCCAGTCTAAGGTAGTAAGCTGTGGTTTAAAAGACTTTATTTCAAGCTAAGAAATACTTGTCTGACTATACCATTATCTTTGAACTTTGGGTCCAAAACCATTAATAACTCCACCGTTGTCTCTTACATCCGCTAATGGAAACCATCCTTGTACCCAATGAGCACACACATTTCTCCTAGATAATGTATGCCTCTACCTTGTCCTGGGCTCTTTAATCAAGATCAAAATAGAAAATACATGATTGTTTTTCTATTTAAACATCAAACTTCTATATTGCAGAAAGTCAATCTTATATGTAAAGCAACTAAAGTATCACTACCAGTGCTAACAAGACTTTCTCTTCTGCTTAAACTAATTAAGCTGTACCCAGAAGAGCCTGTGATGATTAATTGCCTTTACTTTGCTACAAAAACATGACATAGTCAACAGTATTATGTCTTAGAATTAATTTCCCTAAATAAGACATGCAAATGGCCAACAGACATGTGAAAAGATGGCCAATATCTCCCATCATCAGGAAAATGCACAACAAAACTTTAAACATGGTTTCACCTCATACTTATTAAGTTGGCTTTTGCTAAAACTAACAGTAATGTGGAACATTCCTTTACACTGTGTGAATATATGTCACTATCATTGGTTTAATAAAGAAGCTGACTGACCAATAGATGGACAGGATAAAATTAGGTGGGAGAGCCAAAATGACAATCCTGGGAAGAAGAAGAAGGGTGGAGTCAGGAGTTGTAAGCAGACGCAGAGAGAAGCAAAATGGGCATGCCTTACTGAAAAAAGGTACCAAGTCATGTGGCAAAGCATAAATAAGAAATATAGGTTAAATTTAAATGCACAAGTTAACTAATAACAAGCCTGAGCTTTTGGCCAGGCATTTATAATTAATATTGAGTTAACTGAGTCTCCATGTTGCTTATTTGGGAACTGGCGAGCAGGAAGTAACAACTGTTCATAAGGTTGTGGAGAAACCAGAACTCTTTCACATTGCTGATGAGTGTTGTGTCAACAAATGTCCACTCACCTGTGATTGAGAACCAATGACAGATCCAACTAAGGGCACCACCAAAATCCAACTTGGTAAACCAATGAGTTTTACTGTGGCTACTTACTGAAATAAGAGTGAGGGGTAACTTACAGGAGCAGAAATGACTGAAAGACAGCTGTGTCACAAAAACCCACCCAGAATGAGTTTCAGTTCACAAAAGCTTGAGACTTAGAGCACAGGGACCAGCCAGCAGGAAGCTCAGTAGGTTGGAGAGAGTCCTCTCAGATAGTTCAATTGGTCTGAGCATCTTCTATTCAATTTAGCTGGTTTCTGTTTGTCTGGGAGTCTTTGCAGTAGCTTGGCTGATCTAAGAGTCTCTCAGAAGTCATTGCTGCATATTTATGCTAGTAGAGGTGAGAGCCTAGTGACGCTGCCAGTTTTAAGGACTTCCTGAAGCCATTGTGTTGTTTGCTTCCTGAACTTGATGAGCTTCTGTGTAGGGTGGAATGTTTCACCTCCCCTTAGAACATCCCTCGCTTCACCTACATATATATATATATATATATAGGCATGCCTTACTGAAAAAAGGTACCAAGTCATGTGGCAAAGTGTAAATAAGAAATAAGAAATATAGGTTAAATTTAAATGCACAAGTTAACTAATAACAAGCCTGAGCTTTTGGCCAGGCATTTATAATTAATATTGAGTTAATTGAGTCTCCATGTTGCTTATTTGGGAACTGGCAAGCAGGAAGTAACAACTGTTCGTAAGGTTGTGGAGAAACCAGAACTCTTTCACATTGCTGATGAGTGTTGTGTCAACAAATGTCCACTCACCTGTGATTGAGAACCAATGACAGATCCAACTAAGGGCACCACCAAAATCCAAACTTGGTAAACCAATGAGTTTTACTGTGGCTACTTACTGAAATAAGGATATATATATATATATATATATATATATATATATATATATATATATATATATATCCCGTGTCTTAGTAAGCTTCTCTCTTGGAATGGCCTGCTGTTTTACCTCCCTTTTAACATTCATTCTTGAAAGAACCTTATTGTTTACCTTCTTTTTAGCAGCCTGTGTCTTAAGAAGTGTGCCTTCAAAAAGGGAATTTTTACTCTCAAAGGGAACTTCTGCACAAGATTGGGAATATGGAAATGTAGGCATTTACTTTGGAGAATAATACAGCAGGTCCTCAAAAAGGTAAAGCAGAGGGCCCTGCTGTCCATCAAACTACTAAGTATTTGTCAGAAAGAATTGGAATTAGAACTTCACAGGTGCTCTCACTCCCACGTTTATTGCAGTGCCATTCATACGAATCAAATTATGGAAAGAACTCAGATGCTGTTGAGAGAGTGAAGACATGGAGTATCTCCCCTCTGAATGTTGTGTGGCTTTTACTGGGCGCGGGGGGTGGGGGGAGCATGAGCAAATGTCTGATTACTCTAGGTAGGTCATCAATGACAAGCCAAACAAATGATTCTAATCCCAAAGGTGCAAGGAGAAAGACCACTGACCATTATCATCATGACAAAATTACTAAAGCGCCGGGCGGTGGTGGCGCACGCCTTTAATCCCAGCACTCGGGAGGCAGAGGTAGGCGGATCTCTGTGAGTTCGAGGCCAGCCTGGGCTACCAAGTGAGTTCCAGGAAAGGCGCAAAGCTACACAGAGAAACCCTGTCTCGAAAAACCAAAAAAAAAAAAAAAAAAAAAAAAAAAAATTACTAAAGCAAGCAATTAATTAAAGCAAACTTTTTTATTCATGTATATGAGTTGCTTCCCCCCAAGGCAGGGATTGAGAAGTCAGCATTAGATGTGAAGGGAATACATGGCTTTTGTAGTCTAAAGATAGGGGCATTCCAAATGAGGGATTTGTTGGGCAAAATAGACAGGGTTACAGCAGCAGAAGATAACAAGGTAGTTATAACAAGGTAGACACAACAATGCTTTTGGAACAAATGTAGGGTTGCAAGATGGTTATAACAACTTTTTAAAACAAAGACATGGTTGCCATTTCCTGGAATAGGTAATACAGGACCATTTGTAGTTAAGCCCAATCCTTCAAAATCAGAGGATTAGTAATGAATAAGCCTCGTTTGTCATTACTATAAGATGGCTTTTAAGATGGATGCAGGCTGGTTCATCACTAACCCTTATAAATCAGTGATTTTACTCAGGCTATTTACAGGAATACCTGTGATGAGTTGGTTTCAGAATAGGTAGCTGAAGTGAAAGAAGTAAAGGTGCTTTGGAGAGTGGGAGGGATGCTTTGGGATTCAGCAAATTCAAATCCTCATGATCTCTTAAACTTGGCCTATATCAACTAAATAAAATAATATGAACAAGAAAATAATGTGTGAACTCACTCATGTCTGACTTTCACGTTCCTCAAGGAAGCACTCTGATCTTGTCTTACACAGTTTATTCAGTGTGATGAAAATAGTTACACCAGATAACATATCTTCTAATATTTATTTTTTAATTTCAACCTCTTCATAATGCACATCATCATAAAATTTCAAATTCGTCTCTTTCAGTGTCTGAGTGATTTGTTTTTCTTCAGAAAGACCCCACATCTATGACTCATGAGTAAGGACGCTGCTGCATGAGGACCTTCAGGCAGCACTCATGTTCTCAGGGTCTGCTTCAAGTGTCCATCAGCTGTGAAAACTGAAGGCCAGATATTTAGGGAATGTCTTCCAGTTTTGAGAAAAAAAACTTTCTAAATGGCTTATAATGATACATTTGTAAAACACTATCTGAACATTTAATAAATACTATGTATAAAGCTAAATTTTTAAAAATCATATCAAGATTGGCCATTGAGAACTGATTCAAAATATCAACTAGTGAAAAAAAATAAGCAAAGTAAGTGAAGCATTTAAATAGTTGTTTCTTATCTTTAACTTCTTAAAGGTTGAATAAAAACACTCTTTTTAAAGTTTGAAAAAACAAAACAAAACTCAACTCTTTCTGACTCTGTCTGTATCCTGAGTGAAAGAGTTGATGTCATGCTCAGTGGTGGGAAGCACTGAACCACCAACCATCAATGCAGGAGAATAAATGTCTGGGCTGAAAGAAAGAGAATGAATAGCAATGACAGCCAGACAGTATGGAATCAATTTCTACCTGGCAATAAAACTGAAAGGGTAGTGTTTCTTTTGTGAAATATTTTCCGCATTGGTTTCAACAATTTCTGTATCATTAGTAACATCTGTGACAGAAAGACAGAGAAAAGAAACTCAATTATAATGGGAGAAAGAGACCAGTGCAAGAGAAACAGAAAAAGAAAGCTTTGGCTAATACCACTTCTTCATCTCCAGCATTCCCATCCTTGTCTTCCAGTAATGTGAAATCACGAAGGAAGCTGGGGCAGCCTTAAGCACAGCAATATTTCCACAGTCTGTGCACACAACTGCAGGCCAGAGGATTAATTGGAAATTTAATTCTTTGATAGGATGAGGAAGGTAGACAGTTTTTCCTGATGGTTACAGAAGGTTAATTGAAACTCTTTCCTGTTTGGCAGACTCTCCATAAAAGTAGGCATGTTTAGAAATTACCTTGTGTCCATTGGGCATAAATTAAGTTTGATTGTAACATTTCTATGAAGATAATGTTTTTACATGTTATCTGGTTTATTTAGGCAAATCGTCATAATCCTTCATGGAAAACAAATGTAATGAATTATTCTATAAGTGTAGGGTTGTTTTCCTCCCAAGTTGCCTTCTATCTTACCCTACATACCATGAGCTGGTATTTTGGTGTAGTGGTGGCATGAAGAGAGAATTTCTGGTCACCTGACTGACGAGTACATTTGGCCAAGCCAACATGCTGGATGTTTTCTGAAAATATTATTACAACTGTAACTTTTCAAGGTATCAGCACTGATGATTTACAGAAGCATGGATTTCTCAGAGGATTTCTGTGAAATCCTAATAAAAACTTTGTTTATCTACCATGATTTTGTTCTTAATGTGTATCAGGCACAGTGCTCATTGTAGAGCCAAAAGTTAAATGGAGATGTTGTAATAAAGAACCCACATATCCAAAATAAGTTTCAGTGCCTGGCAAAGGGGGAAAGATGAGGCTACATCTGCCTTCATACTTAGATGCTTGCATATCTTCATGTAAACACTGAAGCAAAATTAGTATTTTAATTATGAACTGAATAGTTTCTATTCTACAGTGTTTCCAGCTTACAGAAATATAACAAATTCTTAGAGACTGATGGTCCAGAATTGCTAGCAGCCCAAGTGATTTCCAAGGTCAACTCGTGATAAGGTCTCTGCCTATCAATTCTACAGGTCCCTCCTGATCATTTCTTTACAGTGAGAACTCCTTTCACTTGGATGAAATGACCGAATTAGAGTCAGTGCTCACATTGGCCCTCTGAATGACAATAGAAGATGCCTAGCCTCAATTTCATTACAGAACTGTGATAATGTTTGAAAAAGTGCACAGAGACTGCTCAACATTGCACTCCCACTGCGAGTATCCAATCAGAGAAGTTAGAAAGAACCACATTAAAAATAAATAAATAAATAAATAAATAAATAAATAAATAAATAAACAAACCTTTTGCCTTTCAGAGCTACTCGTGTTATAAAATAAGGATTACCACTCTATGGAAAAGCAATTTTAGCATGAGTAAGATATGTAGCAATGAGGGAATTGGGAACACATCAACATTTACATAGTTTGTATTCAATTACAGAGTGATTTTATACTAGAAATAAGTAACTGCTCTGGAAAATAAAAGTATGTCTTTAATTTCTCTCTCTTCTCCCCCACTCTCTCCATATATACATAAATATAACTATATACTAACATGCAAATATATATGATATATATGATTAAAAGTTAACATAAAAGTTGCATCTTCTAGTTTCTCTGTTTATGTTCATATGAACTCATGCATGTTACCTACATATTGTGATATGTAATAATGTTTTTTTTATTCACATTTGTTACTTCTACTATAAATAACTGACAAGGAGATACAGTGTTGAAACTTTTAAAAAAATTACAGATAATAAATGTAATTAAATATCATATTACTCCATTCATATGAACAATCTTTATGTACCAGCTAAAAATAAATTTAATTTAAAAATAAGTAAAATATGTTTAACTTTCCATTCCTCATATACATATATTTTCAGCTCTGAGGAAAATCTTTCTGGTCTGTTTCTTCAGCTATGAAAATCAAAATTGAATAATGATAAGGTTTTCTGAATATAAATTTAGCTTATTTAATAAAATTTATCATTTTGACTCTACAAAGAATGACAATTATAGATTTGTGTGAAGGTAAGAAGAAAAAGTAATCATTTAAGAAATCTATTTTGTAGGTTTCCTTTTCTAAGTATCTAGTACAAGTTTTTCAATTTGTATAATAAAAAATGAAAGAAATTAAAAACACATTAAATTTTAACATCATATTGTGCATATACAAAGTGGGGACCACAAGTCCAGAGGAAACTAAGTCTTGAATAATTATCAGGACACTATGGGTGAATGAATAATTTGGTCTAAAACATGTTTGCAGTTGCTAAGAACACTAAAATTTATTAAGTGTGCAACATTGGCTTAGTTGAATGATGTCTCTCAGGTTTTCTATTTACAGGAACAGTGCCACTATATAAATAATATTTTTCCTTAATCTGAATTTTCCAGTTAAATGGATTTCTGTGATACTGGAAATGGAGAGGTGTTCATCACTTTGTCTTTGTTTTTTATCATTTCCTTGTTCTTGCTACCCCTCAAGTTAGTATTTGAGGACAAAGGCATGTTGTGTATTTTCTCTATGTGTCCTTTTCAGTTTTCTTCATGAAAAAACTGGCAAATTGAGGCATATAGCAGCTTAGTAGAATGCCCAATGAAACACAAGAATTTGTTCAGAACCTAAACTTATTATTTGTTCTTGATGCATATCTCCAATACTTGAATTTAAATTACTATGTTCTTCACACATCAGGTTTTGAGTAATATTTTAGAGTTAAGAGTTTAGATACCTGCTAATGGATATTATAGATCAGGGCTTTCTAAACATTCCCACTTTGCAATTCCCATTTATGAGTCTCCAGGTATATAAAATAGGTACATAAATCAGTAGAACATTTACTGATTAAAAAATCATAAAAATATTTTAAACAATTCTTTGAGATACACACACACACACACACACACACACATGATTTTATATATATGATTTTACCATTGACTAAAGTTAAGAACAAAATTACATAGTAATAGTATGGATGAGTTCCTCACCTTCTATGTAAAAGAAAAATGTTGACTGACTATTTGATACTGTATCTTGGCGTTCTTGATATTTTAATTTTGTAATAGTTAATGCTAAGAATGACATTCTGTGTAAACATGTACTACAAATTGGCAGATATTTGGAGCCATTTAAGAGACTTTTGTAAATTCTCTGCTAATCCACAACCAAAATCTACCTACAATATCTTTTTGTGAAACACAAACATCAATTAAAATTTTAATTCATTTTATGTGTTTGGGTATTTTGCTCACAAGTATATCTGTGCACCTCTTACATGTCTGGTGCCCGTGGAGCCAGAGAAAGCACAAGGCATTGGATCCCCTCGAACTGGCATTACTAAAGTCTGTGAGCCACCGTAGGTGCTGGAAATCAAACCTGAGGCTTCTGGAATTGTCACCAGTACTCATATCCACTAAACTCTCTCTCTCTTCTGGTCCTCCAACATTCATTTTTAGAATCAAATATTGTTGCAGAGTATAACCCAGGGATATACTAATTTGACATTTTAGGAATAACCATAGGAAAATATTGGGGTTTTCCCCTATAATTAAACCACAGACTTTACATGTGTAGTAAACATGTGTAATTCATAGCACATAGTAATTTCAAGACAGAGCTGAGATGTATCAGGTAGCATTTACTGGTGTGGTGTGACTTGATGGCATGCATGGTTCAACACAGGCAGATGCTGTTGGAAACAGCACTGTGTCTTTGATTTCAAATTGATTTTTGACCATTTGTATGTTAAGAAACTTTTTGTTCTTTACAACTTTTGGGTGACCTGGCATGATTGGGTTTATTATTCTTGTGTCTAGTACAAAGTCTATTACAGGCTCAAAAATAATCATGTCTGTCAGTTTTAATGACTACTCAACCTATGTCAGTCATGGAGAAAACATTACTGACTATTATCTTAATCAGGCTTTCTAACTTTGTTATTCACTGTGAACTCTTCATTACTTTTGTTTTACACATATTCATTTCATGTCACACAGTGTTCTTCGATGGACACTCTGATCCAATCTTGAAATTAGTATTCACCTCAGTCAGGTAAATTTTTCTTTTTTTGAACATAGGTTAGAAAAACTTGCAAATGTTTTCCTTTGGCATGTTTCACTTATTTATTTTATGTTTATTTATCTTTATTTGGGCAGGGTGGTGTTGTTTTCTTATTCACTACAAGGCAAGGTCTTACTATGTAACCAAGTTTGAATTTGAATGCTCTCTGTAGTTCAGACTGGCCTCACACTCATGATCTTCCTGCCTCAGCCCTTAAAACTTGAATTACAGGCACATTATGTATGCCTAGTGAAAATTTTAATTCAAGATGTATTACACATTAGAAAGATGCAGGTTGAACCCAGTTATGACATTCAATAAATACTCACTAACTTGCCTAACAGTGAAAGAAAGTATTGCTGAATTATATTCAGATGTGAATTTAGTCATGGGCTGTATGTCTATCACACTCAGATTTAGAAGCATGGCACATACGCTTCATAAACTTACATCTACGTAATTCCTTAATTTTGCAAACATATGTTTTGATATTTAATAGAGTTTTTCTCCAAAATGTATGTATGTCTGTATGTATGTCTGTATCTATCTATCTATCTATCTATCTATCTATCTATCTATCTATCTATCTATCTATCTATCTATCTTTTTATGTTTTTCTTATTTGTATTTACTGCCACTGCAAAAGAGGTGGTGGGACCTGGAAAAATGGAGCCTATAAATGAGGTGGACTAAAGTCTCATGCGATACCAACTTTATTCAGAGCATCTGACTATTTATACTCTGAGGGTTAAGAAGAGGCACATGGGCTAAGTGTACAGTCACAAAGGCAAGTTGCATGTGGCAAAAACATGTTTCTCCATAAGGCATATAAATAAATAACAATAGCCAGTTGTAATGAATAATCTGAAGTAAACTCATTCCTATCTGCTACACCTGGGAGAGGCATGGAAACACATTCTAAGAACAAGTCCATGTTTTGAAGAAACTGAGATCACAAGACTCTTGTTTTATTATCCTGAAGTTTTTTTGCAAGCATGCAGAATTCCCCTGACATGATTCCACTCTTGGATTGTGTTCCAACATCTCCCTGTTTTTTATGTTTTTAATGCAGGATATCCAGAGTGTATTGAGATGTAGATAATCTAATTGCCATTTGATGCATGGGTTTCCTGTAAGGAAGCAAATTATAAACATAATGAATAATATTAGAATAGTAAAAGCATTATATGTAATACTCTGCCACCAACAACAGGGATCCTAACTATGTCCAGTACTATTGGTTACATTATTATATTGGTGAGAAAAACATAGAGAATAGCTCAAAAAGAGACCCATATGATTAGTAATTCTGGTATCATATAGAATATAAGACCATATTTGCCTTTAATAGGAACACAAATGTTATGATGGCCTATGCAAATAGAAAGTGATTAAAATAAACACAATCCCTTCTTCAGATGAATGAATGAGCCTATTACAGCCCCAAGGTCCAGGCATAAACACAGAGTCATTAGTAATGATATCAGGAGCTGGATCCATCCAATCTACAAGTTGAAGCAAGGGCGGACAAGGAACCTCCCAATACACATGCTCAGAGGCACTCACCTCAGAGGCTTGGTCAAAAAGAGCTAGAGAATACTTTCTTCCCTTGGTGTGTAGGGCCTTAACTTGGACCCAGGTAGGCAAACTTGACTTCTGATGATCTGGTCGATATCTCCTTTTGTCCTTTAGCTTGAGGTTTGTTATCTTTCTGGTGGCTTCCACTGTCTCCTCACCGTCCATCATTATCCTTGATGGCCTAGGGCTGGAGGACCTGAAGAGGAATCCACAAAGTTTCTGTGGATCCGTCTGCAATGACAGATAAATGTACACAGCCCTTCCCAAATTACTTCAGGAGAAGTAAAAGCAGGGCAGGTTAATGCCTCAGCTTGATTATTTCCTACTGCAATAAAAAATGGAGGTTAGCATGTGTATGAATACAATACTATTTCTGGAAATAGTCATACAACCTATGACAGAATTTGAACCAATATTTAATTAAGGATTTATAAATTAACTATAATAGAGGAATCAAAACAGCCATCTCCACCTATTGGGCTGAGGAAAAAAGAAATATTAATAGACTGATAAATATCTGGACCACGAATCCCTAATATACTATTAGATGAACCATCAATAAGATAAGTATCTGCCTGAGGAATAGAAGAATGTTGGACAATTTTTGTAATCACAAATTCAGTTTGTATGAGAAAATTCCATTTATCAACTGAAAAATGATTGCCTGTCTTCACATGATAATCTACAGATAAAATTTAAAAATTCATATTGTTCTGTAATGTTCTTAAAAATGATTATTAGTTAAATGTAATAAAATATGCAAGGATTAAATCCAAAATCCATTTAATTGCTGACATCAGGTCCTCCTCTGATTTACTAATTAAGCAAGAAGAATAAAGTAAGTAATTAGTATTTTATGGCCCTTATAGTGTAAATAAATCCATTCCAAAGGTTTATCCTCTTGTGCTATAATACTTACAGAAGACAATTTAGTGGGGAATGTAGGTTTAAGGCAGTGAAGGATCCACATGATATGCAAATGCTTCTTTTATTCTGGATTCAAATAACTATAGTTCTCTCTTTCTTTTTGTTTCTTAAGATAATACAAAGACTATCCAACACTGACTTTCCTTCTTTTAAATAGATTGATTAGTACATAATTATGTATTCCCAAAGTAGGTCATAGCCAGTTAATATTCCCTAATAATTTCCGAAAGTTGTTAAGTGTTTTTAAATTGTCTTGTCTAATGGACATATTTTGGGGTTTAACAATGTTTCTAGTAATTTGTTGTCCCAAATATCCCACAGTGTCTGATTATTGTACCTTCTCAGGTGCAATAATAAGCCCAAATGTAGCTTATGTAGTACCTGAGTCATGTCATCTATAGATTGTAGCTCTTCCTCTTTGGAGGTGGCTAATCATTCATATAATGAATCATATAAACCTGAGGGAAGGCTTTCTTCACAGGCGCTAAAGCCTTTCCTATGTAGTATTGACACATAGTAGGGGTGTTTTTCATGCCTTAAGGTAATACAATCTGTTGATAACAGAGCTGAGGTTCTTTATGATTGAGTGAGGAAACAAAAATGGTGAAACACGTCTTACCATCAAGATGAATATGTATAACATAAAGCATTCTTTTAAGTCCAAAATAATCAAAGGCCAATCTTTGGGAATAGTTGTATGCATAGGTATACCAGATTGTAAAGCTCCCATTGACCACATGGTGGCATTAACATTCTGTAAGTCAATCAACAATCACCATTTACCAGATTTCTTTTTAATTACAAACACAGAAGGATTCCAGGGAGAAAAAAAAAAAGAGTTATATGTTCTCCTTCTCCAACTGCTCTTTTCCAGGTGAAGAGCCTGTAACTTTGCTTTAGAAATGGACCGTTGGTGCATATTTTCAACGACCCCTATAAAAAACTTACCCCATGTTTATGATTTTGTCGTTGTGGGAACATAGGTTCAATAATCCCTTGCAACTCTTCTCATAGTCCTTTTCCATTTTGATATCCCTGCTCTTGTGAAAAACAGGTAGCATTAGGGGTAGGAATACAGACCTCTACATGAGTTTGTTGTAGAAAGTCTCTTCTCCAAAAATGAACTCAAACATGATTAACGTGAGACTGTGGCACTGCTATTATGCCTTCTGGACCCATGCAGTGTAATTTTATAGTACTTTGTTTAATCTCCTTGGAGCTCATTGTTCCCAGTACTATCAGGGTTGAATTTACCACCAGGTGATGAGGGTGGCCATTCTTCTATAGTTTTAATAGAGGCATCAACTCCAGAATTAATCAATCCTCTAAAAGTTTTTCCTTTCCTTTTTAAATCCAATAGTGGTTAATCATTTTATTTCAATTAAGTACTTGAAGCTACAGCTTTATCTTCACTACCAAATGCTCCCTCACGAAGTGCATTTTCCACGAAGGGGCTACATAAGGCGATAATAGTAACTGAGCACTTTTTCTCCTATTTTAAATTGCCAGCCACTGGGCACTGTGATCATGACCACAGTTTCCCCTGTGTAGTCTTCATCAATGACTCCTGTGGTGATATATTGTGCACCCCAATAAACTTATCTGGGCGGTCAGAGAACAGAACAGCCACTATATTAAACATAGAGGTTAGGCAGTGGTAGCACAAGCCTTTAATCCTGCATTCTGGAAGCAGAGATCCATCTGGATCTTTGTGAGTTCAAGGACACACTGGAAATAGTCAGGCTTGGTAACACACACCTTTAATCCCAGGACTTAAGATCTTATGTCTTGCTTGGGAAAGATACATGCCTTTAATTCCAGGAAGTGATGGTAGCAAGCAGAAAGGTATATAAGATGTGAAAACCAGGAACTAGAGGCTTTTTAGTCTTTTTAAACTTTTAGCAGCAATTCAGCTGAGATCCATTTGGATGAGGACTCAGAGGCTTCCAGTCTGAGGAAACAATATCAGCTTAGGAATTAGTGAGGTGAGGTTAGCTGTGGCTTGTTCTGTCTCTCTGATCTTTCAGTATTCACCCCAATACCTGGTTCCAGGTTTGTTTTTATGAGTAAGACCTTTTAAGATCAGTGCTACAGACTCCTGTATGAACTATGATTCTCTTCATGGACAAACTGCTGTGACCCAATAAAAGTCCAACTATTCCAGGGAATATAGGTCCTGTGTGTAACTTAAAAGAACATTGGAGATGGGAAATGGCAATATCTTTAGGTCAAGGAATATCCATAGCAGCACTTCCTTGAGCAGCAGCTTGTAACAAAAGAATAGATTGGTTATAATCTGAAGCTGGCACAAATGTTAATTATTTTTGGCTTTAAACCCTCTAATTTTGCAGGTGCTGAGAGGGGCCCCTTAATTCATTTCCCTGTTGTTGACTGGTATTGTTATTGTTACTAGACAATGTGTTGCTGTCCTTATCAAATTTAAATCTGCATTAGCCCAATGTTTCCCTTTCTTGCATGTAGGGCATAAACTGGGAGCTCATGGGTTACGAGCATCCATCTGTTGTAAGGGCAATTTACATCGTTTATTTAAGTGACTAGGTCAGCAACAGTTGAAACATTTTAATGACATGTCTTTGAAAGTGTAGGCTTCTAAAGCAACATGTTTTGTACTAGGTTTTTAAGTTCCCATTTTTCTACATAACTTCAGAAAACCCATAACATTTCCTAACTCCCTCTGAGGTCTAATTATTCCTTGGCAATCTTCACTGGCCTTATCAAAAGCCAGCTGTTTTAATAATAACTCTTGATTTTGTTCCCCTTTTACTTATTTCTCAATAGCGTCTTTGGATCTCCCTGTGAAATCAGCATAAGGCAAAGAAGGACCTTGTATAATTTTTATATAACTACATCCAAATTTAGATCCAGTTTCATCCAAGAGGCTCTATCCCTAACATGTGTGTGAGGGCTGCAGGAGGTATGTTATTCAATGATAATCTGCTGCTACCCATATACCAGTCCCTGTCAGCATTTCATATGTGATATTTCCAGGATTACTCCTTAGTTGTCAAACTTTTCCATGGCTTCATCTGCAAGCCACATTTGCCACGGAAGCAACTGGGAAGGGTTAAGAACCATTTTAGCAACTATGAAAATCATATGTTAACCATTGTGCACTGTGGCTCCAACCAAAAAGATACTCATAACAATATGGAACAGTAGATCCATAGGAAGCAAAGGCCTTTGAAAAATCTTTCATCATATCCATTTCTCATCTCTGATAAACATTTTAATTTTGCCAAAATTAAACTGGAAATACTAAGTGCAGCTCATGAGGCTGGGGAGGGATTAGTGAAAGAATTCCATTTCCCTGCTGTGCCCTAGCTTGCCTAGGTTGTAAAGTTAGCCTTTTCATAGGCTTTCCTAAATCTTCATCAGGAAGTGGATACAATTCAAGATTAGATGTGCTATCAAATTCCTTACTCCATGCTTCAGGGTCATTTTCAGGCAATGGAGGATACACATCTAAAAGAGGCTCATGTAAGGGAGCTGAGGGGGTGGCCCGGCACAGTTATTGGTGCTGCTGATTTTGATTTTTGCCTGCATAGGGAAATTTTCTTTTTTGTCTCTTACCAATTTTAAGGTTTGATCATCTAGTTTACACCCATTTGTGAAATTATTCATCTCTTCCTAATGACTGATATATTCCTCATCTTCTAGTAACAATTTGAATCAATGCCCAAGTGACCCAAAGTTGAACAATGATCTTTCTTCCTTGTTTATATGCCCTTTTCAATATTCTTTCAGACTGGAGCCCATACTTGTTCATCTAAAGTTCCTTCTTCTGGAAACCAGGGATTATAATCATAACCAACTTGCAAGCCGTCTAGTAGCTGTGATTTTGATGCTTGTGGTCCTTCTTTCTTTAAGAAATGATTCACAAGCTCGATGTGGCAAAGTCTTCCTTGGTTTCTGCACCGTTATTCCCTCATCTCCCCACTCTCTTATCTCGTAGTGGGCTGGCTTCACATGCCTGATTTGTTTACCACACTAAGGGCAGTGGGACCTGGGAGAATGGAGCTGATAAATAAGGTGAACTAAAGCCTCATGCAATAACCAACTTTATTTAGAGCACCCAACAATTAATACTCTGGAGGTTAACGAGAGTCACAGGAGTAAAGTGTACAATCATAGACCAAGCCACATATAATGGACAAGATGCATGTAACAAAAACATGTTTTTCCATAAAGGCATATAAACAAATAACAATAGCCAGCTGCAACAATTTATCTGAGGTAAACTCACTCCCATCCACTATACCTGAGAGGGACATGGGAGCACATTCCAAGAACAATTCTGTTTTGTTTGAAAAAAACTGAGGTCACAAGACTCTTGTCTGGTTTTCTTCATATGTTCTCACAAGCACAGAATTCTCCTCATACCAGTTCATTTTGGACCATATTCTGACATTTTACTTTTAAAATTCTGGAGCATCATGATACCTTTCTGAAATTTGCATGGTGTTGGCTAATTTACAAAAGACAATATTAGCTTGCCAGACCTGTGGTGGATGCAGCAGATAAAACTGTGGTGAAAGTGTTTCTGTAGTGAGCTTTTCCACCTCATTATTTATATATGCTGTGCTTGAGAAAAAAATTGCTACATAACCACAGTGTTTGAGACTTACAGTTAAGGAATGAGATAACCAAAGGTCAATCTGAATAGTTTCAGACTCTGCATTTTGTGCTCAGCAAACTTAAGTTCCCTGCAAATTCCTGTCCTACTACACAGGAAACTCAGGGCAACCATACATCATACATAGGCAGCATGGTTCATACATAGTCTGGGTTCTACAGACAGACATCTTCAGGTACAATGAATCTTAATTCACCACTTATTTTTTTTAAAGAAAATTCATTATTCATTTTACATACCAATACATACCAATTCTCCTCTTCTTTCCTCCCACCCCTCCAGCCTTTCCCCACCCTCCCACCCCCATTCCCTCCTACAAGAAGGTAAGGCCTCCCATGGGGAGTCAGCAGAGCCTGGTACATTCAGTTGAGGCAGTTCCAAGGCCCTCCCTCTCCCTCAAGGCTGTGTGAGGTATCCCACCATAGGTAGTGGGCTCCAAAAAGCCAGCTCATACACCAGAGATGAATCCTGATCCTACTGCCAGGGGCCCCTTAAGCAGAGCAAGCTACACAACTGTCATTTATGCAGAGGGCCTAGTCCAGTCTCATGGAGGCTCCATAGGTGTTGGTCTAGAAAATATCATCCTGAGTGAAATAACCCAGATTCAGAAGGACAAACTTGGTATGTACTCACTTATAAGTGGATAGTAGATGTAGAGCAAAGGATAGCCAGACTACAACCCACAGTTCCACAGAACCTAGATAACAAGGAGGACCCTAAGAAGGACACATGAACTGCCCTGGGGAGGGGAAATAGATGAGATCTCCATGAGTAAACTGGGGATGGGGGGTGATAGAGGGTAGGGGGTGAGCGATGAGAACATAAGGGAATGGGATGGTTGAGTTAGAACAGGGATGGAGAGGGAGAGTAATGAAAGAGATATGATGATAGAGGGAGACATCATGGGGATAGAGAGAAACTGGGTGCTACGGAAGTTCCCAGGAGTCCACAAGGATGACCCCAGCTTAGACTACTAGCAATAGTGGAGAGGGTGTCTGCACTGGTTTACCCCAATAATCAGACCGATGAATACCCTGTCATCACAGAGCCTTCATTCAGTAACTGATAGAAGCAGATACAGAGATCCACAGCCAAGCACCAAGCTGAGCTCCAGGAGTCCAGTTGAAGAGAGAGAAGAGGGACTCTATGAGCAAGGGGCATCAAGATCATGATGGGAAAACCTACAGAGACAACCAAACCAAACACTGGGAATTCACCACTCACTTGAATGAAATAGACAATCTATTTATTCAATGCTAAGTACCCACACAGGATAACACAAAAGATTGCTATTTGGATTAGATTAAAGGTGATCAGGTATGCAAATGTTCCACAGTATCTGTAATATGGTTAGCTCTCAGTAAACATTAGTTATGAAGTTATTGGTGTAAAGTGTTCATTAGATCAGCAGTTAAAGATATCCTAGTTATTTTTTTTAAATTTTGCTCTTTAGTGTCCTCCTATAATTCCTAATAAAAAAGAATAATTTCTAATAAAAATAAAAGTTTTAACGACTTCCTAAAAATCATAAAGCATTCTTAACAAATAC
The DNA here is from genome assembly GCF_049852395.1 of Peromyscus maniculatus bairdii. Classification (NCBI taxonomy): domain Eukaryota; kingdom Metazoa; phylum Chordata; class Mammalia; order Rodentia; family Cricetidae; genus Peromyscus; species Peromyscus maniculatus. The sequence goes on along the minus strand of NC_134864.1, from coordinate 67,012,777 downwards.
TTTATTTGGGTGATTGACACAGATCCGTGGAAATCACCACAAGCAGCAGTAGAGTGCATAATTTTCAAGGCGACCTTCTAAACTTACATTCTTAATGTTCTTAATTATAAAGTATTCTTTTGTTTCTATGAATATGGTCAATGAAGCTATTGTCTTTGTAATATAGTTGTTAATTTTGTAAAATACTTTCCAAATTCTCTTACAGTCCATAATGAAAAAGATCTCTGTCTCCTTTGATGAGTTTGAAGTCAGGGCTCCTTGCCAGGGACACAAAACAGAATGCCACTGACCTTAGCAGCATGCAGCCCGTTATTCGAGGAGGACGATAAAAGGATAGAAGTCCAACTGAAAGAAAAAGTGCTAAATGCCATTCTACACAATAATGACAATTCAAATCTGATCTTGCAACTTAGAAAGTCTAAGTTGGACAAGGGTGGCCTGCTGAAGAATGAAGTTAGTAATGTGCTATTTGAAGCAAATAGTAGTCTGTCTCTCCAGCAATTCCTTCTGAAATTCCAACAAAGCCATAAAAAATTGAGAGAGAACAACATGAGAGAACAACTTTTATTTTCAAATTGTTTATTGCACATTATTGTGATTCAAGCTGAATTGTCTCACACGGAAAATACATAGTCACTCTTGTCTTTTGAAATGTAATTCTGAATTTATTTTATTAACTTACATAGTTTTTGTGGTGTGTATGTGTGTGTGTGTGTGTTCAACATGCATGTGCTATGGCACACATGTAGATGTTAGAAGAAATCTTTCAGAAATATGCCCCTTTTTTATATGATGTGGGTTCTAGGTGTCAAACCCAGATGTTCAGGCTCAGTAGCAAGCTCCTTTACATAGCAACTTAATTTTCTGACCCTACTTTTGAAATCTGAATGATTCTTTTCTAGCCACAGATAAGATAGTTTGCTATATGCTTGTTTTATTTGTATTATAAAAACATACCTATGCCTGAAATACATATTCATCTGACAATTATCATAGTTGCATTATATGCTTTAACAATAATATATATAATATACTATTATTTTATTATTTAGGTATCATTTCTATAATTTAATTGCTTCAAATATTGGATGAGATTTTAAAATCCATGTATACTATGCTACAGTCACAAGTTACATAGTTAAGATATGGCCAAATATTTCAAAATAGGTCACAACATCTCACAAAGTTAAGCCTTTGTAAAAGATAATTTAGCTACTCTAAAAAACACTAAGATATCTAGTTTCTTTTCTTTTTATTTTGTTAGAAGTTATCAGCTAACCTTTAAGAAAAGTTGTTATGCTACCAGAATATAATTCAATTAAATTCAAAACCATTAACTTAATGGAATGTGATTTTGATAAAATGTTGATATACTTCAGCATGAAAGGGAATTAAATAAACAACCCTAAATAAGACAAAGAGGTCAGAGTTAAAAAAACAACAAAATATGTCACTGTGGTATTGAAAGAAATTCACAATCTGTTTCTTACTTTGATCACAATCTGGAAAAAGAGAAAGTGGAATGCAACATGAGAGTGGCAAAGAAATGCTCTTGTGCATGCATCCAGTCTCCACTTCACGGAACTGACCAACAAAACGCAGCAGCTAAGATCTGCACTGGGAGATGCAGCACTGTGAGACACAGAGACCCCCCCTTCCTTCTGCTTTTATCTGCATGGTCATTTCCACCTTGAAATAGCAAAGTCCTTTACATCCTTGATTTCATTTCTATGTATTTTCCTGCATGATTAAATTTTTGACTTATTTGGAAATAACTCAACTATTTTTCAATTTTTCATTGAAAACACATAAATACTGTCACATATACCTTTATTCATAAGCAGTTGAATATACATAACAAAATTCACAAAAAATAATTTAGATAATCAAAGAGAGATTGACAAAAATGTTGAGTTTTCATAGACATTACATAGACTCTTTGAAGTCTTTTGAACAAAAATCATACCAGAAATTTTCAAAAGATATTTTCAGATTCCTTCTTTCTACTATAATAATGATATTTCTTTTTTATTTATCTCATTCTTTGTCTTCATTTCTCTTATCCTAATCTTTTCTTTCATTCAAGTTTGGATTTATTTCTTAGACAGAGACAGAAGCCATTCTTCTATTGATTCTAGCCACTCTCTGCTCTCAATATTTTGCCTTTGGACCAGTCAGCTATTTAAACTATAATGCTCTATAATAACTTTGAAGTGTCCTTTAATTAAAGCATTAAGATATGCATTGCCCATCATGGGGCTCAGAGTCAGTGACAGTTTAGTCCTTGTTGGCCTTGCTGTGTCTATCTGTACAGATCGTGACTCTTATCTGAGGTTACAAAGGGTTTTTTTTTTCATGGGTATTAGGGACTCTAACGACCAAAGTGAACCATATAAGTGCCTGAGATGTCATATATTTTCTGAAATCTGGCTAAATTAGTTTATAAACCCATGGTAATAAAAGTCAATAAGCATTCTTGAAGCTTTGTAAGAGAGGCACTATAGTCACATAGCAAAATATACCTATTTATAATTCCATAAAAAGAACAGTCAAAGAATATAGAAGAATGACCCTATAACATGATACCCAATTCCCCAATGGCTTAACATGATATTTTCCTAAACAAAGAAAGTTTGCTATCCAGGGACAGATCCTTTGTGTTAATCATTAGGAAGAATTTTGGTTCCTTTGTGGCTATTTAAACTGAAAATACAGAATCTGTTTCTGGTCTGTGAAAACTGAGAATACACGAGGAAATCATGACAAAGAATAAAAAAAATTCAAATCTGGTCAATTGAGCTGAGATTATGGCTCTGTAGAAAAAGTGCAAGTATTCAGTCCTTCAGCACACACATAATAGACTGATGTGGCCTGTGCCTCTAACACCAGCATATGGGTTGTGAAGGGTCCAGAATCAGGAGGATTCCAGGTTTTTTCTGGCCATCCCTTCTAGCCAATACAACAAGCTCTAGGTTTAGTGAGACTTCCAGTCTAAAAAAGATAAATTGAAGAACAATAGGGGAAGACAACTGAAATAGACCTCTGGCTGTCACATATATACACATAGTGCACACAACACATACACTTTGTACAATTAGAATTAGTATATATAAAATAAAAATTCATGAAATATTACTAAAATGGATGGTATAGAAAACTGATTTGCTATTTAAGATCATTCCAAATAAAGGTGAAAAACCGAGTGTGTACGAGATATATTTGTGGTTTTTTACAGTGATAACAGCCACATACAAATGATGAAAATAGTAAAGGCAAACAAACAACAGTAGAAAACAGGCAGAAGTGATATAAGAAGCAGAGAGGGTCTTTAAAAGTGACAATACTAATTATGAAAGGCAGAGGCGATATTGAAAATCTTCCCAGAATAAGGCGAAAGACACAAAATTCCAACATATGTTACAAAACAATCTTAGACATGGAAGTATGTTTATATGTGTCAAAGTGTGTCCTAGAATTACAAAAAAAGCAGTAATGGCAAACAGTTTAAAAAAGAGTTGATAACATGTTGTCTCAACTATAAGAATCATTAAAAAAAATACAAGGAAAGACATAAATACAAGAGTCTGGACACTTGGGAACTGAATCATCAGAGATAATGAGAGGAGAAAGATTAATAGCAAAAGAACCAATTGTCATTAATAGAACTACTAACCTGAGCACTGACAGCCAATGACTCTATTATTAGAAATGTAGACAAAATAAAGGGATGAGCAGAGTTCATGACCTACCTTCTGCACCAAAGCACCTCTGTAGAAAATATTTGTATAGTATCAGTTTTCTACATTTCAGCAATTTAAAAGCAATTTAAACTTTGAAATGTTTTCCAAGTCCTCAGCAATCAGAGCTGATAGTGTTCTTAAAGTCTTCAATAATACTAAGATTCAAGTTGCTGAGATGATGAATAACATACCCGGATTCGCATAATAGTACTGACATGCCAACATGGGCCTCCACACTTTCAAGTTTCATCTTATTTCTCATGTATTACACTAGACCACAGTTACAGGAGATTTGGCCTCCAACATGACAGTAATGGTTCTAGAACTGTAGAACAACACACACTGGGCTGCTGAGAACATGCTCCATGAACAATACTGTTCTGTTCTGTAGACAGAAGCTGCTTTGTGTCACATACTATCAGAAAGGAAGAACAGCTGGCATTGTCCTCACATAATTGTCTAGAGAATACAAAGACAATCTTAGGTGTTGATGAAAATTATTTTCTAGTTGTGGGATGGTTCCTTTTATCAGCTGAGTAACTGCACTGATCATTCCAGACTGTCTTCTTTGCTTTGCTGTTAGAGACATCACTAAACCTACATTTTATCCCAGAGTAGCTGATAAAGAGTTATATATCATTAAAAGCAAAATAAAAATAGAAACCAGGAAATTTTTCTCAGAACCATAAGATTGAACAGTTCTAATTCTTTTAATATGGAGTGAACTCAATTTTGGTGTTTCCCATACATGTTTATCATATGTTTTTCCAGGTACTTATTTATGTACAATAGAAAAATCTAGCTCCAGTGACATAATTTAGCAATAGAAGCATTTTCCATTCAAGCTGTGGAACCTGAGTTTGTTCCTAAAACTCATAGTGGAAAGACAAAAGCAAATCTTGGAGGATATCTTGTGATCTCTAAGGTGAACATGTGCACCACACTCATACGTATACCATACATACACACACACACACACACACACACACACACACACACACACACACACACACATTCACAGACATACATAAGCACATGTATACACACACTGATATACAGTACACACACATCACATACTCACCCACACACACATGTAAACACATTCACATACACTTTCACACACCATATACACACACCTAACAAACCACCACACACACACACACACACACAAACACACACACACGGTAATAATAAAATAAAACTTTTTTAAAAAACAAAGTGCAGATAACTATAACTTGCTTTTAAAATAGTCTGATCTAATGTATTTCAGATAAAATGTTTTTAGTTTATTTTAAATTTTTATAAATATATTTCTCCACCAGGCAGTGGTGGCGTACTTACGCCTTTAATTCCAGCACTCAGGAGGCAGAGGTATGCAAATCTCTGAGTTCCAGGCCATCTAGTCCAGGATGGCCAGGGCTACACAGACAAACCCTGTTTTGGAAAAAAAATATCTATTTTCCCAAAGCACAAGTGATTAACCACTGGTTGTTCTCTGTGTGGTATGAACTAGTCAGTAATAGTTATGACTCTAGTTACACTTCTAAATGTACTAAATCCCTCAGATACTTCCATAGCTGTTTGTGTTACTCCGAGTACATGTTGTAACTGAATTGTATTTTCATGGAGAAGAAAACTAATTATTTCCAGTGCCTTAACCCCTTAAGTGTGTGTTAAAATATACCTGCTGGGTTTTAATAGGCCTGGAGTTTACAAAGTTCTCTGTGGTTATGTGATCCTGTCTATAGAATAATATAGAATCCATTGGTTGTTAAAGTGACTAACCTGCAAAATTAAAGGACTGCAATTTAATGACTTCAACAAGGATGTAGCTCAGTCACTGGTTCTAGCAATGAAAATGGTATGTGTGATTCTAAACTTCAGTACACTTTTATGAACTAGACTTTTAAATATTACTGATTTCCTTGCACTGTGGCTGTCACTGGTACCACAAGGCAGCACTAGACATGGTATCTGAAATGGAAGGATAAATTCTGATAGAGTCTAGAACAGAACACAACAGCCAGGCAGGTAGTCAGCTGTGTAGATGCCGCCCAGTGCAGAATACTGAAAAAGTCTTGCTCAGACTAGGGAAAGCTATGCTGCCCATAGCAGCTTCTCCATGTTCTACACTGGACAAGACACAAGACAAAATAATCCAAATAATAAAAAGTGGTAGCTAGGAGTTACTGACCTTTCCGGAGACTAAGTATGCTTTTCAATAACTTTGTAACTTGAGGATTACATTTAACCTCACTTTTAAAAACACATTTGTTTGCCCTTTTGACCTAACCATGATTCACCCTACCTCTGTGCCTGTCCCATATGCCATGGTGTATTTCCTTTACTTTTTACAAAGACTGACTTCTCTTACATTTTGCAGTTTGGTATCTTGTCAATCTCCACAGCATACTGTGTATCTTTATTCTATCAGATACAACATTTTCCTGTGTAAACAAAAATGAACATGATTTATCTTAAGTTCACAAACACCATATTCCTTGAAATCATTACAGTTAAGTAATGTAGTCAGACTAAATAGCCTCTTCTCTTTCAAAGACTGTTTTACATTTTATTTATTTATTATTGTGTATGTGTGTTTTGCCTGTGCATACTCTGTACAACACAGGCATATTGTGACAACAATTATTTGTTGCAGCAGCCTCTAGTCATCCTATGTCTCTGAATTGTGACATTTTCTTGTAACATGAATTGCTAAATAGTCTTATTAATAAAAAACCCTGAGCCAGATATTAGGGTGAAAGCTGCAAGATTAGAGGATTAGAACAAGCCACAGCCACAAGTTCCTACCAATAGGAAATCCTCAACCCAAGAGAGCTACTTCCTGTATACTCACACCTTACATACCTTTCTGTGCCCTGCCATCTCACTTCCTCTCTCCACCCAGCTACATCACTTCCTCTTTCTGCCCAGCTCTATCATTTCCTGTCTGTCTGTACAGACCTCCAGATCTCTATGGTTAACTAGTGCTGGGATTAAAGGCGTGTGCCACCATGCCTGGCTCTGTTCCCAGTGTGGCCTTGAACTCACAGAGATCTGGATGAATCTCTGCCTTTGGAATGCTAGGGTTAAAGGCGTTTGCTACCACTGCCTGACCTCTGTGTTTAGTATAGTGGCTGGCTTTTTCCTCCCATACTCAGATAAGCTTTATTTGTTAGAGCACAAATAAAATATCACCACATTTTCTTATAGAATCCTTATTTCTAGTCCTTATTCATGTTAGGATTGAGATATGAAGGATCCCACAGAGGTTCACATAACAGGGAGTGTGATTGCCGCTGAGTTCTTGGAAAGTCGTTGTATTCTAAAGGCTGTGACCCAACTTGATGGGTTCATGACCCAGTGATGTGATGGAGAGGTAGAGAAACTGGCCCATGAACCCAGCTGGAGTAAGTAGGCTACATCCTCACTCTTCCTTCTCTTTGCTTCCTGCTGCAGGAACGTGAGCCATTCTGCTTCACCACCATCATGTTCTGCTCCACCACAGCCTCGAAATACCCACATTTACCAACTGTGGCCTGAAAGTTTTGAAACCACAAGCCAAGAGTGAATCTTTCTTTGTTTCCCATATGTACTTGTTGCTGCAACAACAACAACGAAATCTATTACACTTTCAGCGTTGAGGATGTTACACATGGAATAAAAACCTGGACTTCCAGACTCTCATTTCACTTTGTTTTTGTGATGAAATGTAAGTATATATGGATTTTTTTAAAATTTTTAGGATGTCTCAATCCGTGTCAATTGTTCCACTGCAAGCACTTCCCCTTTAAAGAAACAGAAAACTCTATCAATTTTTTAAATGAAAAAGATCAATTTTCTAAATGGAAAAGTTAATATGCAACTTGAAACTTTATAAACAAGAAATGTTCAAGAATGCCTTAGAGTTCTAGCTTAACTGCTAAGTGGATCCCTTCTTGATGACACGTTATTTTCTACCATGGTGTAAGATGGATAACACAGTTGGGCATGTCATCTACAGCACCTCATCCCCTGGTGTGATAGTGAGAGCTGGGGAAGGGAAAGCTGAGGCAGATGCCCTGCAAGTAACTAGGTAAAATAGAGAATCCTGAGTCTACCATCATACAAAAAAGTGTGTGGTGATATATCGTGCACCCAAATAAAACTTATCTGAGGATCAGAGGACAGAGCCAGCCACCAGATTATACAGAGAGGTCAGGCAGTGATGGCACACACCCTTAATCCTATCACTCAGGAGGCAGAGGCAGAGACCAGTCTGGATCTCTGTGAGTTCAAGTCCACACTGGGAACAGAGCCAGGCGAGGTGGCACACTCCTTTAATCCTAACACATGAGATCTCATGCCTTTGCTTGGGAAGCACACACACCTTTAATCCCAGGAAGTAAGATGGCAGGGCAGCAAAAGATATACAAGGCCTGAGAAAACAGGAACTTGCTTTCTTTAGACAGGATTTTGTAGAGGTAAGCTAGTGGCCAAAGCAGTTCAGCTGAGACCTCAGGGGTGAGGACTCAGAAGCTTTCAGTCTGAGGATTTGTGGAAACAGGATCGGCTGAGGAGTTGGTGAGGTGCGGTTGGCTGTGGCTTGTTCTGCTTCTTTGATCTTTCAGCTTTCACCCCAATATCTGATTATAGGTTTCTTTTATTAATAAGATGGTTTAGAAATTTGTGTTACAAAAGTGTTTTGATTCACACTTTTCACTTTCTGAAGTGATTAAGTGCATTATATCCTATGTTGAAACTTGCAGCCCTTCTTGGGATAGAGAAAAAGTGCAACTTACAGTGTTAAAATATTTTGATACAAGCTGATTTTTTAAACTTTATGCCTAAAATGTGCATATATTTTTATGTTTCTAATTCAGATAAATGTCAACAATGTTCCTTAAAGTTTCTAAAATAGAACAGAACCATAAAAAATCACTATTATACTCTAGGACATGAAAATTAAAACTAAACAGCAAATATTTGACAAGTAATAAAAAATTATAAAAAAAATACACTGTATCATCTAGAGCTCTTCTTGATGAAACAATGGGTAAACTTTCTAACTGTTCTCAATACTCTATGAAAAACTACATAAAGTCATATTAGTAAAGACAAATGCTGAAAATTAAATGTATTCATTTTAAAGAAAACATTAAGTTGGGAATACTCATTTCCTTATTTAAAAGATATTTTAAGGCATACTTTATAACTCTCTTATTGTCAGGGTGCACAGTAACAAATCTTTTGCAGGGGATGTAATCACAGTGTCTTGGACAAGGGAAGACAGGATTATTTTGAAGGTACAAGGAAGTGCTCTAATACTGCAAGCTTTGCACATTTGTAAAGTTATTGAACATATATGAAATGCACACTTTTAAGTCTTCTTCACCTGTGCCCACAGCTCACATGCTGTACAGGATAACAGCCCCTACGCTTAGCACCTCCATCTACTATAGCATCCACTTGTCATCTCACACCATCCCTGTTTACACTTTGCAGATATTTTTGCTTCTTTTCTTTTAAAGCAATACAAATAAATTACCTCTGGGTATTTGAACCAGATTTTATTCTGCTATTTCTTACCTTTCCCTTCTGTTTACAAAACACTTAAAAGATGTTTAAAAGAGTCAATACAAATGCATCTTCCTATGCAAAGCTTCCCTAAGACTCATTCTTAGTTAAATTCTTCTATAGACTCCCAGAGTTGCATAACTTTACAAGGCCAGCAAACAACACCATCTTCCAACCAATAAAAATTGAGCAAATAATCCCAATAATTGTCTGGCTCTATAAAAAAAAAAACTACAAATGCCGGTTTAGAGTTTAAATTCTCGGGAGGCAGAGGCAAGTGGATCTCTGTGAGTTCGAGGCCAGCCTGGGCTACAGAGTGAATTCCAGGAAAGGCACAAAGCTAAACAGAGAAACCCTATCTCGGGAAAAAAAAAAAAAAAAAAAAGAGTTTAAATTCTCTATTTAACTGATTGAAGAAGCAAAAGATTATCAAACCTTCCATGAAGAAAGTTTGGGAGTTTTAAAACATTTTGAGTTAACCACTTCCTCTAGATGCTCTTTAATTCATGTTTTGAATGTTCTGCAAATCTCTGTACACCATGAAAACACAACTAAGTGATACAGATTTGTACACTTGTAAAAACAGGTAAGATTAATGATTTATGCATTACTTACTATTTCAGTTTTGATGAGCTCCATTATTTAGCAACTTAAAAAAACAGGGTCAGACATTATAACTTAAAAAACAATGTCTTAAACATTTATTTCTGGGTTTCCTTAAAAACCAAATCTTCTCATATCAGTATACACTAATATAAATTTAATTATTAAACATCTTCTAGAAAAATATTACTTGAATAAAAGGATTTGCCTACACTTTTATTTATGTCTTATTGGCTAATAAAAGGAAATGTTGAAAATGAGGCTTTGAGAAATAAGAAACTAAAGGCACAGTTTTCTGTAAGTAATTCCTGACCAGTTGGGTCATGTTTGGCTTAGATCCACTGGAGAGACTGTTTTAGAAATGTCCTCTCTGCCTGTGATTTTTATGGCAAGTGCTTAAGGTATAGAATGTGTTCCATATTACTTATGATCATAGTGTGCCAAACTAATGAATTAAAAATAGTTAATGTGGGAAGTCAAAAAGAAATAAAAGATCTTTGCCAAATTGGAAGAGAATGGACTCAGACATGCCTCCTCGGTATGGAACAGAGACATTCATCATGTGCTCTCTGTGTGTGCAGGATCATGACAGTGTGGGTATAAATAATTTACAACAGATGTTAATGTAAAAATGCATTTTTATTTTCACAAAATTCTCACACTTAAAAAAGATAACTTATTTCTGTTTGTGACACATTAGTGATTTCAGTGTATTTTCTAGTATCTTACTATAAAATAGATTCTGGCATGAATAAAAGAAATTTCAGCAAAGTAGATTTAAATGCCATGTAAGTCCAGGTGTGTGTTTGGAAAGCTGCAGCTCAGACAGATCCCTCAAGACACCTTCTCTTCAGGAGCCCTGATTCTGCTATTTCCCAGGGGCCAAAGGATTATTCTGTTCAATGCCAGAAAGGAAAACATACTTCACATTTGCATTTGCTTATTACGAGTTAGATGAATTTTCTTGCATGCAAATAAAAAGAGTAATTTAGAACAATGAAACTTCAGAAACAGATAACAGATAAAAATAAAACTAAGATTTGCAAATGGGAGAGATAATAAATACTGGTTCCAGTAGATGTCAAGCCAAAAATACACCACTCTTCAAGGTCCACTTCTTTTAGGTCTATGGCCTTTTCTGATCCACAACCATTCAGGCCCTGTGCATGCTGTCTCAGTCTCTGTGACTTCATCTGAGCTTTGATCATGTTGATTTAGAAAATGTTGATTTCTTGGTGTCTTCCTTTCTTCTGGCTCTTACACTCTTTCTGTGTCCTCTTCCACAGGCAGGAACAACCTTTTTGTTTTTTAACAGTGGCATAATATTCTCTTTCATGAACAGGCTATCATATAGTTGGCACATTATACAATACATACTGTTTGTATTTCATGTGTATTGTATAATGTGCCTTCATTACACAATGCATACTGTTTGTATATTATATGTATTGTATAATGAGGGCACATTATACAATACATACTGTTTGTATTTTATATGTATTGTATAACGAGTACATTTGATTTATCTATATTTCATATATTTCTTCCAGTTTTATAAATACTTGTATCTACTCAATTTTGGTCATTTGAATAACAAACATTATTGGAAAATCCTTGAAAGTTCTTGCAAAATTATTAGAAAATAAACATTCTTGGAAAAAAATTCTTAGAAGCACCTAGCATATTTTACTCTCTGGTGTCAGCAAAATGATTTACAAATTATTTACATCTATTGTTCACATTTTTAACTTCTAAGAATGTGATTGATGAAAGTCAGATTACAACCTAATTTTCCATGGTATTTTATCACATTTTAGGTTATATATGCATACTCACACATTTCAAAGTCCTTGGTTTAATACTATGTCTGTTTAGCAGAATAATAGTAGCAGGTTCTCTTCTAGGGTCTATGATCTGTTAGGTGCAAGTTCTTTACCTGACAACAGTGTCAGTCACAAGTTTCACCTATGAAGGCTTTAAATCCAATCAGAAGTAGCTTGCTTCTCCCATGACATTCATGCCACTATGGTACCAGTAGGTGTGTCTTGTCAGGCAGTTGCTCACAGGGTTCACACCTAGATAAAACTGATGATTACTTTCCTCTTTCATTGTATGCACAGCACCTTCCAGTACTATGAAAGCTATTCAGTAGGGATGAAGCTCTTAGGTAAGGACCAGCTTGATAGCTCTATGTTCTATGGCTCAGTTTGTGGTATCTTCAGCAACAGGATCTTATTTTTTAATTTTGGGAAGTAACTAAGAGCACTGACAATCATCTGTAATATTTTAGAGTTTTTGGGAACTCACTAGCCAACAAATCCAAAAACAGTAACCTATTTGGGACTGGGTTGTGGTCTTTCCTTTTCTGAGCACCATTCAAGTCATGTAGTTTGCTGTCAACAAGACTTTAGGGCTTTCTTTATTAGTAGAACGTTGGAAATATAAATTGAGCCTATTCCCCACTTTCTCTTCTATCAGGTTTGGTGTAGCTGGATTTATGTTGAGGTCTTTGATCCACTTAGACTTGAGTTTTGTGCAGGGTACGAGATATGGATCTATTTGCATTCTTCTACATGCTGCCATCCAGTTATGCCAACACCATTTGTTGAAAATGCTTTCTTTTCTCCATTTTATAATTTTGGTTTCTTTGTCAAAAATCAAGTGTCCATAGGTGTGTGGATTTATGTCTGGGCCTTTGATTCAATTCCATTGAACAATATGTCTGTTTTTATGCCAATACTATGCTGTTTTTATTACTATAGCTCTGTAGTAGAACTTGAGATCAGGTATGATGATACCTCCATCAGTTCTTTTATTGTACAGGATTATTTTAGCTATCCTTTTTTTTCATATGAATTTGAATGTTGTTCTTTCAAGTTCTGTGAAGAATAGTGTTGGACTTTTAATGGAGATTGTGTTGAATCTGTAGATTACTTTTGGTAAAATGGCCATTTTCTACTATGTTAATCCCACCGAACCATTAGCATGGGAAATCTTTCCATCTCCTGATATCTTCTCCAATTTCTTTTGTCCTCAATAACTAATATGGGACCTCATGAAACTGAAAAACTCTAAGGCAAAGGACACTATCAACAGGACAAAAATGGGAGCCTGCAGAATGGGAAAAGATCTTCACCAACACCGTATCTGACAGAGGACTGATTTCAAAAATATATAAATAATTCAAGAAACTAAACATCAAATAACCCAATTAAAAATGGGATACAGCTATAAACAGAGAATTCTCAACAGAAGAATCTCAAATGGCCAAGAAACACTTAAAGAAATGTTCATCATCCTCAGCCAGCAGGAAAATGCAATTCAAAACAACTTTGAGATTCCATCTTACACCTGTTAGAATAGCTAAGCTCAAAAATGCAAATGACAGCTTATGCTGGCAAAAATGTAGAGCAAGGGAAACACTCCTCCATTGATAGTGGGAGTGCAAACTTGCACAGCTACTATGGAAATCAATATGACATTTTCTCAGGAAGTTGGGAATTAATTTACCTCAAGATCCAGTGACACTACTCTTGGGCATACAACCAAAGGATGCTTAATCATTCCACAAGGACACTTGCTCAGCTATGTTCATAGAAGCTTTATTTGTAATAGCCAGAACCTGAAAATAAGTTAGATGCTCTTCAACTTAAGAAGAGATAAAGAAAGTGAGGTACATTTACACCATGGAATATTAATCAGCTGTTAAAAACAGTGACATCATTAAATTTGAAGGCAAATGGATGGAACTAGAAAAAAATCATTCTGAGAGAGATAACCCAGACCCAGAGAGGCAAATATGGTATGTACTCACTAATAAGTGGATATTAACTGTAAAGTAAAGGATCACTGTGCTACAATCCACAGATCCAAAGAGGCTGGTAACAAGGACAGCCTAAGGGGGGACTCCTGAATCTTCCTGGGAAGAGGACTAAGACATCTCTTAGGTGGACTGGGGGTTGATGGGCATGGGAACATGAGGAATCATGTTGGAAGTGGATGGAGGGGAGAGTATTGAAAGAGATGACTGGAAATGGGGTGTATTTTGGGGTCAGGTAGAAACCTGATGCGAGGGAAGCTCCCATAGATCTACAAGGATAGCCCCAGTTAAGACTCCTGGCAGTGGTGCATGCAGAGCCTGAACTAGCTGTTCCGTGTGATCAGATTGATGACTACCCCAGTTGTCATCTGAAGCCTTCATCCAGTGACTGATGGAAGGAGATTCAGAGACTCATGTGTCAATAGTTGTTTCTGTCACACCAGCAACTCCCAAATACCCAATAGCCACTTCCCAAATAAATGACTTGGAAGCTTAATATTACTTATAAATATTCATCCCCATAGTTCAGGCTTATTACTAACTAGCTCTTACACTTAAATTAACCCATACTTCTTATCTATGTCAAGCCATGTGCCTTGGTACCTTTTCTCAGTATGGCATTCTAATCTTGCTTCCTCTGTGTCTTGCTGGTGACTCCTTACTCTGCCCTTCCTCTTCCCAGAATTCTCCTAGTCTAGTCACCCCGCCTATAACTCCTGCCTGGCTATTGGTCAGTCACTATTTTATTAAACCAATTTGAGTAACAAATCTTTACAGTGTGTAAGAGAATTATTCCATAGCATTTATTATTTACTATAATTTATTTACTATTCCACTTGCTCAGTTGGTAGAGCATGGGACTCTGAATCTCAGAATTATCTGTCTGAGCCTCACCTTGGGTGTCATTTGTAATCAGAAGTTTCTCTCCCACCCTCCAGTTCCCAAATAATCACTCAGAGGCTTAATATTAATTATAAATGTTTGGCTGATGGCTCAGGCTTATTTCTAGCTAGCTCTTACCTTTAAATGAACCCATTTCTATTAATCTCTTAAGTATTGCCACATAGCCATGGCATTACAGGTCTTTTGGAATGTTGTTCCTTAAGTGGCTGCATGGTGTCTCCCAGACTCCACCCTTCTTTTCCTGTATCTCTGCTTGATTTCCTGCCTGGCTCTATTCTGCCTTGCCATAGGCCAGAGCAGCTTTATTTATAAACCAATGAGAGCAACACATATTTACAGTGTGCAGAAGGTCATCTTATATCACTCATGGCAAAACATTGGGCTGAGCTCAGGGAATCCTGCTGAGGAGAGGGAGGAGGAATTGTAAGAGCTGGGGGTGGTGGTGTGTGCATGTGTATCAGGGACATCTTAGAAAAACTCACAGAAATAGCTAGCCTGGTTCATGGGAACTCACAAAGTCTAAAACAACAACCAGGGAGCCTACATGGGACTGACCTATGCCTTCTGCATATAGGTAACAGTTGTGTGTCTTGGTCTATATTTGGGACTCTTGGCAATAGGAACAGGGGTAGTCCCTGGGGTTTGACTGGCTCTTGGGAACCTATTCTTCATGCTGGATTGATTTGCCCAGGCTGAATACAGTGGGAGATGCTTGATCTTATGGCAGCTTGACATACCATGCTTTGCTGACGCCCATGGGAGGCCTACCCTTTCTGAGTGGATATGGAGGATGGGTGGATTGAGGGTGATAGTGGAGTGGAGGTGGGGGCCGGAAGTTGGAGGAGAGGTGGGAAACTATAGTCAGGATGTAAAACAAACTGATAATTTAAAAAAAAGGAAGAGAAGAATAAAGTTAGCATATATATATACACACACACACACAATAAAATATAAGCAAGTTGTAAAAAGAAAAAAGGAAAAATAAATTGCCCATGTTTATGTCATAACTTATTGTTTGACTTTTGTCTTTATTTTTTAAGGTCTTTCAAATCAATTTTTATGAGGTTATATTTAATACTTTTTTGATGCTTTGGGACAACTTTACTTCAAAGCTTGTTTCTTCTTATATTCAATACAATGGCAGCCTTAGAAAGTACAACACAGAAATTTGCTGAAAACAATGAATTAAAGAGTGAACATGTCATTTTTCACCATCATAAAACTTGTATTTACTTCTATTAAGTATCTATCAAATTATACTTTTTTTAAAGGAGAATTTAGGTCAGTGAGCTGTGATACATGCCACCAATACTGACAACCTATGTTTGATGCCCTGACCTACGTAGCTAAAGAGAAGAATCAACTCCTTCAGGCTGTCCTCTGTCTACCATGTGTATACTTGGCACACCTGTGTTTTTTTGCACAATCATGAAAACAAACACACACACACACAAACAAATAATATATAAATAAATAATAGATAAATAATGCATAAATACATAAATAATTATACATAATAAAATATTTCTAAAAGAGTAATTAACTTAAGTTTTGTGCATGGTGACAGATATGGATCTATTTGCATTCTTCTACCTGTTGGTGGACTCAAAGACCTCAACATAAATGCAGTTACTCTGAACCTGATAGAAGAGAAAGTAGGAAGTAGTCTTGAACGCATTGGCACTAGAGATCACTTCCTAAATAGCACAGACACTGAGAGAAACAATTAATAAATGGGACCTCTTGAAACTGAGAAGCTTTCGTGGGGCAAAGGATATGGTCAATAAGACAAAACGACAGCCTACAGAATGGGAAAAAGTCTTCACCAATCCCACATCTGACAGAAGGCTGATCTCCAGAATATATAAAGAACTCAAGAAACTAGACATCAAAATACCAATTAAAAAGTGGGCTCTAGAGCTAAACAGAGAATTCTCAACAGAAGAATCTCAAATGGCCAAAAGACATTTAAGGAATTGTTCAATATCCTTAATTGTCAGGGAAACACAAATCAAAATTACTCTGAGAAACCATCTTACACCTGTCAGAATGGATAAGATCAAAAACACGGAAGACAGCTTATGTTGGAGAGGATGTGGAGTAAGAGGAATCACCCCTACACTGTTGGTGGGAATGCATACTTGTACAGCCACTTTGGAAATCAGTATGGCAGTTTCTCAGAAAACTGGGACTCAATCTTCATCAAGACCCAGCTATACCACTCTTGGGCATATACCCAAGGAAAGCTCAATCATACCACAAGGATACATGCTCAACTATGTTCATAGCAGCATTATTCATAATAGCCAGAACATGCAAACAACATAGATGCCCCTCAACTGAAGAATGGATAAAGAAAATGTGGTACGTATACACAATGAAGCACTCAGCAGAGAAAAACAATGACATGAGATTTGCAGTCAAATGGATGGAACTAGAAAATATAATCCTGAGTGAGGTAACCCAGACTCAGAAGGACAAACTTGGCATGTACTCACTGAAGGGTCCACAATACACCCCCACAGTCAGGCGTGCTTGCATATGCCCGGCAGACAATTCTGCCTAGCCAGTTTCAGGTCAGGATAGCCATTTCTGGGTCAGGGCGTCTCGCGTGACCAGGATCCGTGACGTTTCATAGTGACATAGGCACGCAACATAGCCATGTGATCTATGCGCATACACGGAGTAGTGACTTGACCTGGGCACACCCAGCCTTTAAAAGTAAGCGCCATGTTCCCGGTTCCTTCTTCTTCTCCACACACGTGTCTCTCCCACAGGCCTGCGCACTCTCTGTCCCTTTATCTTCAATAAAACTCTTATTAGCGGATTCTGTTGTGTTTCATGACATTTCCTTGCAGGGTAAGAACACAACGTGGCCAATTAACTAACACTCACTCATAAGTGGATATTAGATATAAAGCAAAGAATAACCAGAATGCAAACCACAGCTCCAGGGAGGCTAGCTAGTAAGGAGGACCCAAGGAAGGATGCATGGATTGCCCAGTGATGGAGAAATGGATAAGATCTACAAGAGCAAACTGGGGGTGAGGGGAGGGTAATGGAGGGCAAGGGATGGGGGATGAGAGCATAAGGGAGTGGGAGGTTTGAGCTGGAACAGAAACCGAGTGGGAGAACAAGAAAAGAGATAGCATAATAAATGAAGACACCATGGGAATAGGGAGAAACAGAGTGCTGGGGGGATGTCACAGGGATGACTCCACCATAGACTACTGGCAATGGTCGAGAGGGTGCCTGAGCTGGCATACTCTGGTGATCGAATGGCTGATTACCCTAACTGTCATCATAGAGCCCTCATCCAATGACTGATGGAGACAGATGCAGAGATCCATGGCCAGGTCCCAGGTGGAGCTCCAGGAGTCCAGTCGATGGGGGAGAGGAGGGATTCTGTGAGCAAGGGATATAGAGACCATGACTGGAAAAAGTTCAGAGACAACTAGCCAAATTAATGGAAATGCATGAACTGTCGACCAATAGCTGAGGAGCCCCCATGGTGCTAGACTGGGCCCTCTGGATAGGTGAGACAGCTGTTTGGCTTGAACTGTATAGGGGGCCCCCAGGCAGTGGGATCAAAACCTGTCCCTAGTGCATGAGCTGGCTTTTTGGAACCTAGTGCCTATGGTGGGACACTTTGTACAGCCTTGGTGCAGGAGGAAGGAACTTGGACTTGCCTCAACTGAATGTACCAGGCTTTGCTAACTCCCCATGGGAGACATAGCCTTGGAAGTGGTGGGAATGGGGGGTAGGTTGGGAAGAAAGGCTGGGAGGCAGGAGGAGGGAGGATGTAGGACCCTGGCCCCCCATTTTGGGTAGCTGTTGCCTTGCTTGCTGACCTTGACTAGATGTCCTCCCTATGCTGATTCCCTGCTGGTTTCCTTCTTACTGAATGCTCACTAGAAGGTTCTTTATTTGTGTATCCTGCATTTGGTGTAAACAGCTTAGATGCAAGAATGTAGAACATTTGGTAGGTAGTGAACTTCTGCCCTCCAGGGTTCCTCCATTGTGCTGTAAGCCTGTATATAAAGTTTCCTCCTTCTCTGCTGAGGCGAATGACTCGCTGTCTCTTGTCTCTGTTTTTTGATCCACAGCCCCTAGCTCGGACATGGTGAATGGGTGGTGGTAGTGCCGGTGCTACCACAACAGGAGACCAGGGGGATCTATGGTTGGTATGTAAAATAAATAGAAAATCTCTTAAAATTTATTTTAAAAGGGGTAATTTACTTCTTCAAAGTCATATTTCCTTGTTTCCTCACAAATGGATTAATATCAAAGTGCAATTATGAGATAGTATAGGAGTGGCAATCTTAGAGCTGAAAATGATGTAATTTTAACAATAAAAATTATCCATATTTTGTAAATTCAATGTGTTTGAATTATTTGAGGCTCAGCTATAAATGGCTGAAAGTAAATCAGCACCTGACTAAAGAACTCACATAATTTATGATGACAACTCATGAATGGAACACATGAAATTAGATTAACTGATGGCAATTGAACTAAATCAGGCTTATTACTATTAAGTAATTATTTGAAACCATCTGCATGTGTGAAACATCACTTAAATCCATTTTATAGAATTCATAAAAAATTTGTAAAGAATTTAGAATTTGAAATGGCATTTCTACTTTATTTAAACATTATGCCTAATCTTACCATTAAAAAAAAAATCACACAAGGATCTCATCATCCTCATGTCGACTGAATGACTATAAAGACTAATCCTACATGTGAAATGGTCTCCAATATTTTTCAATGGTTCAATGTTTTCTGTTATTGATGCATTATTTTTAGAAATTATTTATTATTTTATGTTTGTGAGTGTTTTACCTGACTGTATGTCTGTGCATCATATTTATGTCTGGTGCTTGCAGAGGTGAGAAGAGAAGTCAGATCTCTCCCTGGAGCTAGAGTTGCAGAGGTTTGAGTAGCCATGAGGGTGCTGGGAATCGTACACAGGTCTTCTGGAAGAGTGGTCGTGTGCTCAATTCTGAGCCATGGCTCCTGCCCCTATTCCCTTTTTAACCCTGAAACACTAAGGGAGTTCAAAACTAGGAGGATTTACATTGATTAAGAGTATTTCAAAACCATTAATCTATCCAATTTATAACATTTTATTTAACAATAAAAATTCCATCTTCAAAATCAGTTGTAAGGTTTTCTATTAGGATATACATATCTAACAGCAATGAAAAGTTGGATGAAGTATTATAGCCACAAAATTTATTGAGCCCACAGAACAATCAAGTAGTCATCTGTCTGAGGAAACATGGACTTTAAAAAAAATACAGGATGTGAGCACTGACTCACTTGAAGAAACAAATATTAGGAAGGAACATAGGGTGATAAACAAACAGTAAAAATGCAAATAAATGTTTTATTGAGTTTCTATTTTGTATGAGTATATAAATTCTCTACTGATAGACTCACAAGGGTAAATTCCACTTACGCTAGCATTTTTTAGATGCTCATGAGAAAGATTTAGATTAGGCTGGATATCAGAAATATTTTCTTGCTTCATGGGGAATTTAACATCTACTGTAAGAAAGGCAACAAGGTCTTTTGGAATTAACACTCATGTGCACACTATTGGAAAATAGTCTTGAGAGGCTGGTTACATAGGTCTTTGATAGAAGATTTGCTCAGCACAAATGGGTCCTATATTCAATCCCTAGTACCATAAAAAAATAATTATGGAAAACAAAGATAGGGAGGGAAGGAAAGGGAGGAAGAGAGATGGAAAAGAAAAGAGAGGAGGAAAAAGGAAAACTATTTTGAAATAGGATATAGAAAGCAAACTTTGTGACATTAGAGAACATGTAGAAGTTCATTCTACCTTGGGAAATGACAGAAGAAGAAAAAACACCCTTCATAATGGGGAAAAGTCAGGACATTAACGACTTTTTTCACTGGTGGAATTGCAGAGTCACTAAGAAAGCCCCAGGACCTACACGTATAGGGCTTGCTTGAGACTGATGTTAAATCAAAGCAAGAGAAAATGTTCTATATTCCCTTGGTAGAGTAGCCAGTGATTAAATGACGTGCAGAAAGTAAAATCGGCCCACTAGGAAAGAATGATCTTCTCTACTGAGCAAGTTGATAGAGAAGTCCAGAACCAAAAGTGGTACAAAGCCATTGAGAAGAACTCATTAGCATAAGGGACAAATAGAGAGGTCTGAAGCCAATGCTGGCCTGAAATCCCTTCAATAATACCCCTCTTCTCAACACTTGACTGGATTAACTCAGTCTGTTATATTATGCATCTACTATGAAAAAGAGGTATCTGTTTTGGACATGAACAATGTATGTCAAGGTGACTTATTCAAGATGTTTAGCATTCAACAACCATGCGACAAGTATGTAAGAAAAATAACATACTACCAAGATACCATAGAAATAACCAAATCAGGCCTATATGTAACTTAGACACTGAGATTGTCAAAGAATTTAAACTAACTATCCTTAATGTGTTAGCATTGTTTTTGAATACATGGAAAACATGTTATAAGAACACATTTTTAATTTTATCAGAATGATGAAAATTTTAAGGAAGAATAAAATGGAAATGTTAGATAGAACAAACTTTTTAAACTAAGACAGCAAAGCTACCTTGACAAAGAAAAGGGAGTCATTAAACATGAAGATCAATAAATATTAACCACTCTAGAAGTATAAAGGACAAATGAGATGGGGGAGGAGCTGAACACATGAAAGATCTGAGGGAAGTGTCAATCATTCTAGCATAGGTATAATAATCACAAAAGAGGAAGGGGAAGTATTGCACGTTCATATCTGAGAATTTTCCAAAAGAGATGAATGACATGAAGCCACAGATTAAAGAAATTCAGTTTAGTAGACTGAATATTGTCAATTCATAAATTACCTGCATAAAAATATTCAAAAGTGCCAAAATCCAAGGATAAAGATAAAATATTAAGGAATAGAATATATTAAAAATACAAAGAGTATTTAGATGTATGCACACTTGTACACATGAACTATAAAACAGGCTTTACAAGAATTCACATAGCTTTTTGAGACCAGAACAGATAAGTGGAGGGGCTCAGTGGTTAAGAGCACTGGCTGTTCTTCCAGAGGACCCAGCCTTGAGTTCCATCACCCACACAGTTGTTAACAATTGTCTGTAACTCCAATTCCAGGGAATCCAACACCCTCTTCTGGCCTCCTTGGACACTAGACATTGTGCACAAACACACATGTAGACAAAACACCATATGCATAAAATGAATAAATAAAATTCAGTTTAAAATAATGGCTTTCTCTTTGAAGTACAAAATTTATCATATTTTTTTGGTTTTTAATAAGTCTATGATTTTTTTGAAAAACTTGGAAGCCATACAATCAACCAAAGGCTATAATGTTAGTATTTTATAAAACAAAATATAATGTTTTTCCAGAAGTATACCCTTGCCATTCAATTATAGATATGTTACTAGAAAATTGCAGTATGAAGGTAACAATTTTAATTCTGTTGTCTTCCCCAATTTGTTTAGATACAGAAGTAGGTAAAGAAAGTTGAAAAACAGTGAGTCTATCTCAGCAAGACATTTATAGAAACATAATGGTAAGAGCAACGGTGTCACGGTTAGCTGTATTAATGTGCCCTATCATCACATCATTTAGAAGTCAGTTCAGACAATCTGTGACACTGTAATAAGTAAAAGTCTTTCTCAGTCATCAAAACTAACTTCTAATTATCGAGTTGTTTTATTTCACAGGCATGTTATGTTGTCCAATCTGTGTGAGGCAATATTCATATTTCTTCCTGGCCATCGTGGAAAGGGAGTTTTTTTAAAACTAAGAAACAAAATATAAAACATTTTATAAAATAGCATGCCTTACAAAATTGTGGGATTCCCGGTCAGAGACTGTTCAAGATATCGTGTGAGATTTTCATGAGAAAACATTGTATGTTCAAAACAAGGAGTGAAACTAAGTAAAAAAATGTGATATAAAAAGTGATAGTCTACAAAATGATGGGTAATGTTTCTGATATAAAATGACTAAGATTTGAACTTCACATGGCAAAATGATTGCCTGGTACCATATCACAAACTAACAACAGCCTCTTACTTTTCTGGGATTTTGGTTTTAAATAGTTGAGGTTAAGGAAATGTCTCAATGTATGTTATAAAATTCTAATGTAAAAAGAAGAATTCTGTAGATTCTTAATGCACAATGTTTACATACAGTACTTAGCAAACAAAAGGAATTGAAAAATGGAGATCTAATGATATTTCTTTGCTCGTTTTCTATTTTTGAGCATTGATGTCATATTTTCTCTTAATTTACTAATTCTAAAATCTGCAAATGGCATTCTAAGGTTTTAATATATCAACAAATTATAAAGCTTTAGGAGCACCTATTTACTTTGTGAATATGCTATTTTAGCAAGAGTTTGTTTTGGCCATTTACAAGACCAGACTTAACATCCTCTGTGTATATTTTAACATATGTTTTTGTAGGCTTAAAATTACCAGAACACAGAAGAAAATGAAACGTTTTTTTAATAAAATTATTCTTTTATACACCATATTAAAGAATACACAGTACTTATCTTCCATTATGGTAAGACATTTATTTCACCAACAATAGAGGTTATAAATGTGTTAAGAGAAATTAACATGGAAAATAAAATAGCAAGTATACCATTGAGCAGAAAAAAAAAACTCACTTGTTTTCATTTCTTCTTACTAGAGAAGGAAAGTTTAATTTTAAAGAAATGGAAAACTTTAAGGAGTGCCAGAATGGGATTTTTCCATGTATCAGTGCTCTTTGGCATATACTCTATATGTATTTATCCAGATGTTAAGAGTGGGAATTATGAGATTTAATGATAATGAGATGCATTTGAAGAATAGAACAGTTATGAAATGAAAATAGATGACTAATTTTGAAAATAAAGTTCTTAAAGGAATTCAGGATCATACTGTGCAATAAATGTTAACTCACATTAGGGGCAAAGACACATATTGCACTTCTATACCTGAAATATTAGAGTATAAGGAAAAATCCTAAAGATGCATTTCACCACTTGTTGATACTGAAAAGACACATTTTGATAACATGACTTCCACGCATTTTTTGACTGTATTCAGGCTAATGGTAAGTGAGACTGTTGTTAAAGTAAGGCAGGGTCATGTGGGAGGAAGAAGCAGCACCCTGATTGCCATTCAGTTCCATGTATGAACTGTGCAGCATTAGGAGATGACTCCTTGTCCTTGACTACAAAGGGAGACATGCAACCAGCTTCCCATCATTGTCACAAGTGTCTGAAAAAGGTTTTTTTTTTTTGTTTTCCTTGAATTTTTGAAGGTTTCAGTCAATGGTTGGCTGTCTTAGTACTTTGTAGGCTTTGGTGAGGTAGCACATCACTGTGGGGAGTATCTGGCAGTACAGAGTTACTTGAGTTCATGGCTAGGAAGTAAAGGAGAATAGGAAGGAGAAAGTGGGGTTCACAGTCTCTTTAACAAGCATTTGGTTAATGATGGAAGCTTTCTATTAGGTTCTGTATCTTAAAGTCTCCATCATTTCCTAGTAGGAATACTAGGGCTTGAGCCTTCACTACCCAAATCTTTGAGAAACATTCAAGACATAAAACTCAACAATGAATAAATTCACTGCCCTCAAAGAATATCTGCCAGCCAATTGAAATGATTGTGAATGCTATAATTCTGAGGACTCTGATATGACACACCATTTACTTGGTTGATTATAATTATAGTAGCCATCAATGCTGGTACATGTGGCAATACTTCATTTGTGTTGAAATGTGATATTTTATTTTTATGTTAATAAATAAAGTTGCCTGGAGATCAGAGGTCAAATAGCTATAAACAGAAGTCAGGCGGTGGTAGCCCACACCCTTAATCCGATCACATGGCAGGTAGAGTCTCTGTGTCGTCAAGGACATAGTCAATCCCAGTACCAACCATAGAGACCTGGAAGTCTGTATAGTCAGGCAGTGATTAGGAAGTCATGTGGCTGGGCTTAGAGCCAATGAGAAGGCAGAACAGAAAGGCAATAAAAACACAGGTTAGATGGAAAGAATCTCTCTCTGAGGAAGCGACAGCAGTGAGGTGGTAAGATATGGTAGTCGTGGCTCTTTGCTAGTTCTCTGATCTCTTTGGCCATTACCTCTGTATTTGGCTCTGTGTTTCTTATTTAAAGACTGTTTAGAAATTCATCTACAGGTACAAGTGTCTATCTGCAAAATATCCTCTCCTGTCTCAGAAACAACGTTATTTGATGGTGTCTCAAAAAAGTGAGTGAATCTGGAAAACATCATTTTGGGCATTTTAACTTAGGTTCAAAAATACAAACACCATATATCTCTCTTATGTGCTAATCCTAGCCTCTAATTGTTAAGTATGTGTGCCCAGGAGGGAGAAAATATGGGGCTGGAAATGAAAAGGGCTCTAGGGAAGAAGGGTGGAAGGACGACAGAGCAAAGTGCAAGGGGCAAAGAGATGATGGAACAGCTGGAGAGGAGGAAAATGAGCCCAAATGAAGTGGGTATGAAAGCCCTACACGGAAACTACTACTTTGTAAGCGAATTTTTATGGATAATACAAATTAGATAATGTAGCTGAAGTTTTCTTTGGTCCTGCCCAGCCCCACAGACCCTGCAGCCACTTATAAAATAACCACTCAGAAGCTTATATTAATTAAAACTGCTCAGCCATTAGCTCAGGACTACCACTGACTACCTCTTACTTTTAAACTAACCCATTTCTGTTAATCTATATGTCACATTTCTTTTGGCTTTACCTGTGTGTCATTACATGCTGCTCCTTGGATGGTGGGCTGGCATCTCCTGACTCAGCCTTCTAGCCTTCCCACAATTCTCCTTGTTAGCTTATCCTGCCTATATTTCCTGCCTGGCTACTGGCCAATCAGCATTTTATTTATCAACCAATCAGAGCAATGCATTCACAGCATATGGAGCAACATCCACAGCAAGATAATAATAATAAAAAAAAAGAAGCTGTAATTATTAAGCAAAGGCCTGCTGCTCCGTACTAAGAAAATAGGAAAGAAGACCTTTCAGCAAGCCCTCTCCTACCTTAGGTTCCAGTGTGAAAACAAGTCATTTGGGAGGACCCACACGGCCAAGTCATTAAACAACTGCTTAGTGCAGTGTTTTCTCAGGATGAGCCCTCAGAAGCCAACTCATCTGTGATCCAAAGGGCCGGGCTCCATTCTAAGTTGGTAGCAGAGATGTGCATCATCAACCATGGGATACGGGGTTTGCTGGCATGAACGATGTATAAACGAAGGGGTCATGGAGTCTTGTGCTGCCATTCCAGAGAGCTGCTGAGATCAGGCAGTGTATGGGGGTGTTTAGATCTCAGCAAGGCTTCCCTGAGAGCTGTGTGAGGCTATGAAAAAGAAGCTGTTGCAATGGACACTCCAGGATTCTACCAGAACCAGGGAATGTCCACCATGGAAAGCTGAACAAGGGAGGGCCTTCCTGTGCATCAGGTAGCCGAACTGCAGAGGCAGGACTGTCCGAGCTGTGTGGAGCCCAGAAGATTCCATCACAAGCTCCAGATGCCAGCCATGGAACTACAGATTGGGTGTTTCCCTGCAGGTTTCAGTCATGACCTCATCTTTTTGCAAGGGGAAGGCTTACTCTGTCATTATATGTTGGAAGTATGTAGCTTTTTATTTTTCTTTTTACAAAAATAGGAGCTCAGAATTAAGGGATTTCCTGATTCTTGGAAGAGACTCTTGCCTCTTGAACAGTACTGGATTCTTAAACACAATGGAGAATTTAGAACTTGGAACAAATGTATGAGCATGAGATGGCCATGAGCCTGTGGTGGCAAAGGTCAAAATGCTATGGACTGAATGTGAAATATCCACATATTTTCATGTGTTTGAATGCTTGGTCAACAGATGGTAATGCAATTTAGGTGGACTTAGAAGGTTAAGTGAGCCATTGGAGACAGGACTTGAACCACAGGGTTTGTTCTTTTGATTTTTCCCCCTAAATATTTATTTTTATTTGTTAATTTCCATGTGAGTATATACATGAGCATGCATGGGCATGGTATGGTACATGTGTGAAGGTCAGAAAGCAACTTGTGGGAGTTGGCTCTCTATTTTCACTATGAGTCCCAGTCGGGCTCTACGGTGAGTACTTTCACTCACTGAACCACCACACTGGCCCGGACCTTGAGGATTTATATACTGGCCCCACTTTCTGTCCACCCTCAGCTTTCTGACTGAGAATGCAGCTAGGATCCTGTCACTGCTGTCAACTTCCCACCATGGTGACTAAAATCATCTTTCCTTCAATTGCTTCTTGTTGATATTTGATTGTAGCAATGAGAAAAGAAACTAATGTGCTGGTAATGTATTTCCAGTGCAGTGAATTTTTACCAACGAGAAAAACTGCCCATTCTGTTGTTATTATATCTATTGCCTTAAAATGGTGGTGATTCTTAAACTTTTTAAAGTTTGCACTTATGGTAAATGGTACCCTTCTAATTATCTCGTTATCTAGATCATTACATTTAAAAAAAAAAAGTGGATAAAGATCCACTTTATTTTGAGAAGCTTTTGGGACAATGGAATCATGGGATTTGCATGATACCCTTTGACTAATTTTGGATATCCTGGGTTATTGCATAAGCAGATTAAGAAGTCCTGGCCTATATCATTCAACACTGTCAGCAGGAACACATATTGTCTACTTTTATAAACATCTGGCTACAATGAAGTATTCAAGTAGATACAATGACATTTTCAGCAACTTTGAGTCATAATTTAATGATTTTTTGTGTGTGTGGAAAAGTGATGTCTGTGAAGATTTTTGTTTTGATTTGCATAATCCATTATGTTTCCACAAATAACTTTTATGTATTTCTCAATAGCTGCTAAAATGTTTCACATTTCTGATTCTTAAATTTAAGTCATTCAATTGATTATTTTTCATCCGATAGAATTTTTGCCTGAATATCATTTTATTAGAACAAGAATTGATCTGGCACGTGGCCGTTCTACCCAGTGGGCATTTGTGTAATGCTAAACTTCTGCTGTTCGTGTTACTGTTCACACCCATCGAGTCCCTTTAGCTGTCTCCCTCCTTACTCATCAGTTGGCACAGCTGAAAAGATTCAGTTCATTTGAGTAAATCAATACCACATTTTCAGAACATTTCTATTCTTCATGTAGTCTTTGTCTTACCACCAACATTTTAGAAGCTTTTTTGACACAAATAAACCCAGAATTAATCTTAATACGATTTTAAAGGGAACTATAGGAACAGTGGTGATCCTCTTACTGCTTTTTTGAGGGTAAAAAAAAAATGGATCCTGAAAATATATTTTATTATTTATCTAAACAATTAACACAGGTTTTATTCTATTAGTTTACAGGAATTGGTAGAGGAAAGTTTTGAACAGTGAACTGGAGACAGGAAAGAACTCTGTACAGAAAACTTGTTGATGTAATCTAGAAGTTTTTGCTAGACACACCAAAGTCTGCAGAAAATGAACACTTAATTTCCATGTTTAGTTTTGTCTTGATATGCAGATGTTTCTATCAATATAAATTAATTTTATACCAAATTCGCTTTATAGTTTTCTGCAAATCTTCCTGAACAGTTGGGTGAAGACAACAGATTCAGAGACTTCCTTAGTGACCTACTACATAAATATTCTTGGAGAATGAGATTTGGTGAACTAGGTACACTCTACTCTCTCCCTCATGTAAATTCTACATTTTCACAAAACAAAATAGTGCAAAACACACGTCTAAGTCAACGCATGCATAACGGCAGTGAATGCTAGTGTTATAATACAAAGTTAGCAACTATAATATTTTGAAATTGAATATAAAAAATAATTATTAAACATATTTGACATTTGATTTATGAAAAATACTCTGAATATAGTATGCCTAATGTGGTTTTAAAGTATTTTTAAATGGTTTAAAACAACAAAATATGAATTTCATTTTCCAGAAAGGACATTCTATGTTAAAAAAATTAATTAGATGCAAACACATAAATAATAAACAACAATTTAACCAGAAGTTAAATCCACCTACTAGAATAAACATCTCACAGCCCTGAAGGGCTGCTACCTGTATTTTCTGTTTTTAAGAAAATTTCACCATTAGAATAAGAATACAGCAAAACAGCTCACTTTATTCAGTATATTTTTGTTAATATTTCTGCTTCTTGCTTCGAGACAGAAGTATCAGATTGTACTTTGAGGAAACTGAGAAATATAGACACATTTTAGTAAAGAAACTAAAGGGTTAAATTTAAAGTTGAAAGATTGCTGTGTAACCATAGAGGAGAAATGAGGCATTGATTAATCTCATTAATTTTATTTCCCTGCTTTTCATCTTAGAAAAGAAGAAAAAGAAGTTCTTGGGAACAAAAGTGGATAAGAAATAATTTTAGTTGTTGAAACCATAAAGTAGCATAGAAAACAAAGTAGAAAGTTTACAGAGGTCAAGAAAGAGACAGGTATAAGAGACTCCCATACTGTATTGGTTTGGAAGGCAGGAAGGGGTCAAAGAGAGCAGCTGAGGCTGGGCACCACATGGAAAGAATTGGATATCCTGCAGAGAGGCCAGGAGGCTGTTTGTGAAGGTCCAGCTTCAGGTGCAGTGGTGACCCCAGGGTCAAAGGAGTCATGGAGAGAAGCTGAGGTTTGGTACCAAACAGAAGGCTCAGGTTCCCTGCAGAGAGGTCAGGAGGTAGAAATTGGCAAAGGTGCAGTTTCAGCTGAATGGAGATGCCAGTACTAAGGGATGACTACCAAGGAGAGTTGCGTATGTGGAGCTGAGTTGGCATGAAGCTTCCAGACACACTAGATGTGCTGCGGCATACCTATAATACCCTGCAGACGCTACAGTCTTGTCCAAGCTTTAGATGTAAGAAGAGACAGGGAGAAAAGCAGAAACAGACAAAACACAGAAAAATTAAACTTACAAAATGTGCATTCTTTCTTCTGGACTAGGTAAAAATCTGCCATGCTGAATCAAAAATCTGTGATGATCACACACATGAGACCCTCATGAGGTGAGTCCCCTTAACTTAAGGGGCTCAGGGGGCAGAGATAATGGGCCTCCAGGAGCCCCTCACGAGACCAGAGGAAGCTTGCCCAAGTAAGGGAGAAGTTGCAATGGAAACTGCAGATGCAAAAAGAACTCTCCCATTAGCTTTGATTTGGCAGGAAACAGGGAACAGAGGAAGGATGAGATGAAAGCGCAGGCCTCTTACAGATGGGGACAAGACATAGTTGAAAAAGACAAGACTTACTGGAGTCACATGAAAGCAAATGTGGGAAGATTTGTGTGGATCTGTAGTTTCTAGGGTAACAAAGAAACGATAAAAATTGAAATCCTGTGCCTGTGAGCCTCGACATGGCTTTAAATCCTAAACAACACTTTATCCAAAGAATAAACCAGTTACAGGTGGTTTTAACTGCTCTCGGCTGTGGAGGATGATCTCATGTGGTGAGAAGTACCCTAGCAGTTCCTCCAACACAATGGCCAAGGTTGTGTATTGGTAGGGACCATGTGACACAACCAAATCCAAAGAAGTAACAAACTGAATTGCGGATGTGTTGATCTCCTGTTAATGTTTAGAGCCCTTTGGATCTAGATGTGGAAGCCCAACATACCTTAATTCATAGCATTCCCATAAAGCAGCAGGGGCTTTTGATGGATATAGAGATATTATACTGTAGGTAAAAAAAAAAGATTAAGTTTATTTTGAAGTAGACAGTAATCACCCTGGAACATACACTATGTGCATCTCTCCTAGTACATAAGGATGTGCCACTGAGACATGTTTTGCATAAAATCCCTTGAGAGTTTTGTCCTACAGTGCAAACTGTAAAGGCAGTCAAGTATGCTTAGGTAAAATGGTTCCAAGCAAACATGAGGGAGTATTTGCCCAGCTCAAGTCCATTTCAGAGTGCAAGTATGCCAGTAAGAAATCTGGGCAGCTTCTGGAGAGTTACCGTGGCTTCTAGAGGCTTGGATGGGGTGGCGCCTACTGTCAATGCTGCAGAACCCAGTATTGACAGAACATCTGATAGGTGTGTTGGATCTCTTCATACTGTACATTGAATCTGTTAATAATTACTGTTACTGGATTCTCTGTTTGTTTGTTTGTTTGTTTGTTTGTTTTGTTCTGTTTGCACACCCTTAGCTGCTGAGTCCTATTATCTGGTGATTTCAGTTAGATAGCCATATATGTATATACATGTATGTGTGTGTATGTATATATGTATACATACATACTTTAGGAAGCTTTAGCTGTATTAGGTTTCCATACTGTACCTCAAATGGCAGGTACCTTAATTTTACCTGTCTCTTCCCTTGTTCCTTCCCTGGACCTTCTCTCCTTCTACCTCCCCACTTGGTCCTCCCATTCCAGCCCTCCCCTTCTGTCCATAACTATCCTATTTCTCTTTCCTAATGAAATCCCCCCCCCCATTCCCTTACTCTATACCCAACCTCTGTAGTTCTACTGATTATCTAGTTCTATCCATTTACCTGCAAATTTCATGATTTCATTTTTTTTATTAGCTGAGAAATACTTCATGTGTATCACATTCACATTTTCTTTATCGGTTCTTCTGTTGAGGACATTCAGGTTGTTTCCAGTTTCTGGCGATTATGAATACAGCACCAAAAAAAACATGGTTGAACAAGAGTCTCTGTGGTAGGATGAAGCATCCTTCATGGATACATCTTAATGGTTAGCTGGATCTTGAGGTAGATCAATTCCTATCTTCCCTAGGAATGGTCATACTGATTTCCACAGTGACAGTACAAGTTTGAATTCCCACCAGCAATGGGTGAGCCTCCTCCTTACTCCTTATCCTTCCAGCATGAGCTGCCACTTATTTTACTGATCTTAGCAATTGTGGTGTGTGTAAGATTAAACCTCAAATATTTTTAATTTGTATTTCCCTGATGGCTAAGGATGCTGAACATTTCTTAAAGGGCTCCAAACCCATTTTGCATTTCCTTCTTTGTAGATTCTTTGTTTAAATCTGTATCCCTTTTTAACATACGGTCACTTGTTTTCTTGATATCTAGTGTTTTTAGTTCTTTTATATATTTTGGATATTAGTCCCCAATCGGATGCATTGCTGGCAAAAATCTTTTCCCATTCTGTATAGTGCTGCTTTGTCCAAATGATGATTTCCTTTGCTGTGCAAGAGATTTTCAGTTTCATGAGGTCCCATTTATTAACTGTTTATTTTAGTGCC
Source organism: Peromyscus maniculatus bairdii (assembly GCF_049852395.1). NCBI lineage: Eukaryota > Metazoa > Chordata > Mammalia > Rodentia > Cricetidae > Peromyscus > Peromyscus maniculatus. Next base: position 66,980,870 of record NC_134864.1, on the reverse strand, counting down.
TTTGCTAATGCGGTTCTGTTCAGAAAGACTTTTCCTGTGTCAGTGAGTTTCTTTTCTATCAGGTTCATTGTGCCTGGTTTTATGTTGAGGTCTTTGATCTAATTGTACTTGAGTTTTGTGCAGGATGGTAAGCATGGATCTATTTGGATTCTTCTAAATGCAGCTGTCCAGTTTGATCAGCACCATGTGTTGAAGATGCTTTTTCCCCCCAGTGTGTATTTCTGGCCTTGTTATTAAAAATCAGGTGTCCAAAAGTGTGTGGATTTATATCTGAGTCTTCAATTTGATTTCATTTATCAATGTGTCAGTTTTTGTGCCATTGGGATGTATTTTTATTACTTTAACTCCATAGTACAACTTCTAATCAAGGATGGAGATATCTCCAGCAAGTTTTGTTGTTGTTATGAAGGATTGTTTTTAGCTCTCCTGGGTTTTCTGTGTTTCCATATGAAACTGATCATTGTCCTTTCAAAATCAGTGAAGAATTGTGTTGGAATTTTAATAAGGATTACATTGAATCTGTTAATTGCTTTTAGTAGGAATGCCATTTATACTATATCAATGCTATAGGTTCATAAATATGGGAGATCTTTTCATCTTCTGATATCTCATACGAGTCTTTCACTTGCTTGGTTAGAGTTACCCCAAGATATTTTATGTTATTTGAGATTATTATGAAAGGTGTTGTTTCCCTGATTTACTTCTCAGCCATTTGTCATTGGTATATAGGAAGGCTACTGATTTGGGAAAGTTAATTTTGAACCCAGCTGCCTTGCAGAAAGACAAGAGAAATACTACATCCTTATAATTTCTTTAGCTATTGTTTTTGTGATTTTTATGAAAACCACTATATAAGAGACTCAAATGAAAACTATTCACTGTATCAACTCAGTTACACATTAAATCAATAGGACCCATCTTGTTACAATTCTTAAAAATTTAGGCTGTGCTATGACCAAGAACATGCAGATAGGCAGGCAGGCAGGCATGACCACTGAGTAGTCCTCTCCTTATCTGTGAGCTTCCCCGTTGTTGGTGCTGCCACTGTTATGATCCCGCCCCTTGGGGCCATCCTGCCTCCTGACATGGAAGCCTCCTCTTAAGGAAAAACTCCCCTCCTTTCTCTCTGTCTTTCTGCTTTCCTCCTACAAGGTGAGCACCCTCGAACTCCCTCCCCCCCTCTCCTTTCTGTCTTTCCCTGTCTTTCTCTTTATCCCTCATTATAATAAACCATTTCTGAGTGGATGTAGCATCTGGGTTGTGAATGTCCACTTGCCTGCCCTGCCACCATGCCTTCATGGAGTGGGTTACCCACCAGCATGCCACTGCATCTACCCAGCATGCCAGCATGGTTTCCTTCATGAGTGGGATACCCTGGCCTGGCCAGCTAAAGGTTTCCCATGTGTACATAATAAATAACATGTGCCCCCTCCAATGCCATGGTTGGAAGTTGCATCTGGTCCACAACCCATTGTTTACTTCTTCTTCTTCTTCTTCTTCTTCTTCTTCTTATTATTATTATTATTATTATTATTATTATTATTATTTTATTTTACAATACTATTCAGTTCTACATAACAGCCACAGATTTCTTTGTTCGCCCCCTTCCTGTCCCCCTCCCCTTCCCCCCAGGTAACCCCCCATTCCCACCTTCTCCAGAGCAAGGCCTCCCCCGAGGACTGAGGTCAACCTGATAGACTCAGTCCAGGCAGGTCCAGTCCCCTCCTCCCAGATTGAGCCAAGCGTCCCTGCATAAGTCCCAGGTTTCAAACAGCTAACTCATGCAATGAGCCCAGGACCTGGTACCACTGCCTAGATGCCTCCCAAACAGATCAAGCCAATCAACTGTCTCACCTATTCAGAGGGCCTGATCCAGTTGGGGGCCCCTTAGCCTTTGGTTCATAGTTCATGTGTTTCCATTCGTTTGGCTATTTGTCCCTGTGCTTTATCCAACCTTGGTTTCAACAATTCTCCCTCATATAAACCTTCCTCTTTCTCACTAATTAGACTCCCAGCGCTCCACCCGGGGCCTAGTCATGGATCTCTGCATCCAGATTCCTCAGTCCTTGGATGGGGTTTCTGGCACAACTATTAGAGTGTTTGGCCATCCCATCACCAGAGTAGGTCAGTTCTGGCTGTCTCTCGGCCATTGCCAGCAGTCTTTTGTGGGGGTATCTTTGTGGATTTCTGTGGGCCTCTTTAGCACTTTGTTTCTTCCTTTTCTTGTGTGGTCTTCATTTACCATGGTTTCCTATTCCTTGTTCTCCCTCTCTGTTCTTGATCCAGCTGGGATCTCCCGCTCTCTTTCCCTTGACCCTCGCCCTTCATTGCTCCCACTCATGTCCATGTTGTTTATGTAGATCTCAGCCATTTCTCCATCATTGGGCTATCCTCGTGTCTTTCTTGGGGTCCTGTTTTCCAGGTAGCCTCACTGGTGATGTGAGTAGCAGTCCAGTCATCCTTGTTCCATATCTAGTATCCTCCTATGAGTGAGTACATACCATATTTGTCTTTCTGAGTCTGGGTTACCTCACTCAGGATGATTTTTCTAGATCTATCCATTTGCCTGCAAACCTCATGATGTCATTGTTTTTCTCTGCTGAGTAGTATTCCATTGTGTATATGTGCCACAATTTATTTATCCATTCTTCAGTTGAAGGGCATCTAGGTTGTTTCCAGGTTTTGGCTATTACAAACAATGCTGATATGAACATAGCTGAGCAAGTGCTCTTGTGGTATGATTGAACATTTCTTGGGTATATGCCCAAGAGTAGTATAGCTGGATCTTGGGGGAGATTGATTCCCAATTTTCTAAGAAAGCGCCATATTGATTTCCAAAGTGGTTATACAAGCTTGCATTCCCACCAGCAGTGGAGGAGAGTTCCCCTAGTCCTACATCCTCTCCAGCATAAAGTGTCTTCAGTGTTTTTAATCTTAGCCATTCTGACAGGCGTAAGGTGGTATCTCAGAGTTGTTTTGATTTGCATTTCCCTTATGATTAGGGATGTTGAGCAATTCCTTAAATGTCTTTCAGCCATTTGAGTTTCCTCTGTTGAGAATTCTGTTTAGTTCTATAGCCCATTTCTTAATTGGACTGTTGGTCATTTTGATGTCTAATTTCTTGAGTTCCTTATATATTCTGGATATCAGTCCTCTGTCAGATGTGGGGTTGGTGAAGATCTTTTCCCATTTTGTAGGCTGTCGCTTTGCCTTGTTGACCATATCCTTTGCTCTACAAAAGCTTCTCAGTTTCAAGAGGTCCCATTGATTGATTGTTTCTCTCAGTGTCTGTGCTACTGGTGTTATATTTAGGAAGCCATCTCCTGTGCCAATGCATTCAAGACTACTTCCTACTTTCTCTTCTAGCAGGTTCAGAGTAGCTGGATTTATGTTGAGGTCCTTGATCCACTTGGACTTAAGTTTTGTGCACGGTGACAGATATGGATCTATTTGCAGCAAGTGAAGGACCTATATGACAAGAACTTTAAGTCCCTGAAAAAAAAGGAATTGAAGAAGATGTCAGAAAATGGAAAGATCTCCCATGTTCATGGATAGGCAGGACCAACATAGTAAAAATGGCAATTTTACCAAAAAGCAGTCTACAGATTCAATGCAATCCCCATCAAAATTCCAACACAATTCTTCACAGACCTGGAAAGAATAATACTCAACTTCATATGGAAAAACAAAAAGCCCAGGATAGCCAAAAGAATCCTGTACAATAAAACAACCTCTGGAGGCATCACAATCCCTGACTTCAAGCTCTACTATAGAGCTACAGTAATAAAAAACAGCTTGGTATTGGCATAAAAACCGACATGTGGACCAATGGAATCGAATTGAAGACCCTGACATTAACACCTATGAACATATAATTTTTGACAAAGAAGCTAAAAGTGTACAATGGAAAAAAGAAGGCATCTTCAACAAATGGTGCTGGCATAACTGAATATCAACGTGTAGAAGGCTGCAAATAGATCCATTGTTTACTTTCTTATTTCTTGTTCACCTTGAGAGTTGCCCTCCTCCACATGCTGCACCATCGTGATGCCCTGTCTTATGTAGGACCAGAAGCAATGCATCTTTGAACCGTGGGCTGAAAATTCTTAAAGATAAGCCAAAATAAGTCCTACAAATTGCGTTTCTCATGTAGTTGGTCTCAATGATGTCAAGCTAATCATATAAGATGATTGGACAACCATCCAACAATTGAAGGAAAAAGGTAGCATTTTCCTTAAAGTTAATCAACAAATCTTTCCTTGGTCCCCCTTATCCTTGAGACAGATGCTAGAATCCCACTCAATCTACCTATATGTTCTTATCTAAAATTCTTTAAATAAAATAAAAGCTTTTCAGTGTCCAGTAAAAGCAAAGAAAATGAAGTGTTATGCCCTACTTTTTTCACTTTGTGCAGAGAGCATGGCCTATGAGCTGTGAGGCACTCAGAATTACGATGTCCATACAAGATTAGTGTCTTGAATTTGTTCTGTTTATTTACACAAACATACCTTATAATATAATGCTGATATAAAAGTTAAGCAGTTAGCTCAGGAAGTTGGGGAATTGGGTGGGAAATCCTGTAGGCTTCTGCTGGGGAAATCTTCTCCAGTGAGGATGCTTCAGAAGCTTGCCGGCTTGACCCTCATCTGCACAAAGTCCTTCAGCTGTGGCAGAAAGAAAGGATAGCACTGATGGAGGTCCAGAACGGCCTTGAGAGTGTTGGTCAGTGACCAGTGCTGACAGGCAGACATGTGTGAGCCCAGCCACAGTGCTGCCTGAAGCCAGTGACAGGCACAGTCTCAAATCCTCTCACTGCTGGGAAGAAAAGCCATATCTGGAAGAGTAGGAGCCTAAAGACCATTTCATTGGCTGTGGTTTTGTGCTCACTAGTATATCAATGCCCCCTTGGAGTTAGTTCATTAGGCTATCAAGGCTGTTTTGCGCTTGGCTCCTATTTGAGCTGCTGACTCCCCTGCCTGCCTGCCACTTGTTCCTATCATTGCTGTCCCAGTGGCAAGCTCCTATTTTACAGGCATCACATTATTACAAGTCACACAAAATGGTTTTACTTGTGTTCTTAACACTTTGTTAATACTCAAAATGCTGTGTTTATGAAAATAAAATAATTGCATGCTGAGCTACACCATTTCCTGGATGTATAAATGGCTTATTTATTTTTATTCCTCAAGATTTAGTGTAGAATCATTACTAAGCATAAACAGGAGGAATTTAAGCTTGAGGCTAAACTTTAGAAATGGTAAGAAACAAGTCGATTCAATTCTGTGTTCACAGTCCATTAGCTATAATGGAAATGAATCTTCCAGATGCCTGTATTGACAACCAACAGAGGCAATCAGTGCTGTGCCTTGAGGGTTTCAGGACTGCATCCTCCAGCAAGCCTCAGTCACAGTTCTGACTTCCGGAATTCCATTCAGCATTTATTTGCCTTAAAATTACAGATTTTAGTCCATTTTAAATGCAGGAACTCAGGCAACCAGGCACATGGCACTCATAGACAAGAGCAGAGAGAAACAAATATTCTTGTGCTGCATCTGTTTGCTTTTCACAGAACTTTCTCCTGTCTCATAGAATTTAGGACTTCCTGCCTAGGGAATAGTGACAACCACAGTAAACTATGTCTTCATACATCAGTTAAGATTGTGAATTGTTAAGATTGATCAAGACATTCCCCCACAGACAGTCCCATAGCCCAGCCTGACCTAGGTACTTCCTCAACTGATATTCTCTTCCTAGGTGATTATAGATTACAGCAACTGGACTGTTAAAATGATCTGGTGCACATTTTATTGCAGTTTTTCTACCCCATGGCTCCAGCTAAGATCATCAAAAGGACCATCTGTTAATACAAAAAGCCCCAGATCATTGTATATTAATTTCCTAATGGAATTCTCTAACAAAAAATACTGAAGATACTCTTATTTCCCGATAATGTAATATGAGCTTCAGCTAAAGATGAAACATTAAGATATTCTGCCTTATCATTGTTACAACAGCTCACATGAAGCTTCCGCTTATCTATAAGGCACCTCAGTGTGCAAGGGCATTCTGCTTGTTCATAGGTAGATTAAGGAAAATTAAACATATATTTTAGGCTTGGAGACATGACTTGCTCTCATCAAGTACTGACTTCCTCCACCAAAATAAATCTATCAGGGAGATCCTTGGTGATTCTATACTTCTAATTCTGGAGACTTACACTGTTGTTGGAATAAAAGTTATCAAGAGATAAGAGCCAAATATAAAAATATTTCTGACAGCTTTGGGCACCCCCACCACCTCACACACACACCCCATCCCACCCCCCCCACCCTCCTCACCAAATTACTGAACGATGATGTGTATATTTCAAAGAAACTGTAATAAACCTAGGTTACTAGAGTTCATATTACTTAAATTAATAGATTTTAGTATAAAAGCCATAGTTATTTTATAACATCTGTTTAATGGATAAATATTTCAAATAGAGTGCTCCTGCAACTACTTTATTTAACAACTTACTCGGTCTCCTATTAAATGGTAGAGCTTCTCTGGTGTTGAGAGCCAGAGCCATGAAACTTATTGCAGTCAACTCAGCTAATTACTCGTTTAAACTGTAAGAGGTACTTCAGTATTAGATTCTTTGTGCCATAAAACTAGTTTGTTTACTGTTTGTTTGCTATTATAAAACATTTCTGTTATTTAAACCATATTCAAGTGTGCTTATCCAGAAATACTTGAGAGGCATGGAAATTATCATTAAATATGTATTCTTTCTGTTATGCTCTCGATGGCAGCTCAAAGCCACCATTCGTAGATGACTGAACTCATATCTGAAGCTTGAGGGCTGATGTAAACTAGCTCTATACCTCTCCACAGCATGATCACCTATATACCATGTCTACCTAGGGTAGATAGAGACCTTTTCATCTTTTGGGTATTCTCTTTTTCCATTCTCATTTCCTTTGGGTCTTTTTGAATGAGAATTATTTCTTTTCTCAGCTACTAGAAGTTTACTAATTTTGAAACATGGTTTAGAGATATTTAGATGTTCTAATTTTATTTAATTAACAACACCTGAAATAATTTACTTTTGTATGTAGGTTAAATATGGCTGAATCCTATCCCTTTCATCTAACAGAACTGTGTAAAGTCCACAGCCTTTGCCCAATTCTGAGGATTGGTGGGTCACTAGGCATGCATGTTCTCTCTCCAATGCTTTATCTTTCTTCTCCAACCCCGTTAGTCTCATTGCTCATGGAGTTATTCTCCTTCTATGTCATTCAGCTCCCAAGTATGTACTTATGCCACCATAGGTCTCTACTAGGACTGGGCTCTTCTGTGTAGAAGACTGTACTGACACTTTGGGGATAATGGAAGAGAATCACAGTATAAAACAGGAAATCATACAAAGCTGGATACAGATACCACATTTCTTCTGTTTTCTGCCCATTCCAAAGAAGAGGGGTTCTTTGTGCCCGCCCCTCTTCTGGTGTCTGTTCTGATGACTCTGGGCTGGTCCCTTGGAATGTTAAGACACTCACTGCTCACCACCACCCCTCCACTGATTAAGAGCTAATGTAATCAATCCAATACTTTACAAGCAGCAGTAAAACAAATGAAGCCAACACCCTTCAGTCAAATAATGTATGCGATTATCTCTTTCCCACATAGATGCTGTGGTCTCTGTTACTTAAACGCCTATAAAGTGATGTCATCAATAAGGACAGTTTTCTCCTGAAAGAAATTTTAGTATATTTATTGAAGACATTAGACAATGATCTTTAAAGTGCCACTTTCTCCTCTTTTCAAGAGACTCTACATTTCTCTGTTTGCATAGTTTTGTTTCTCTATGTGTGAGAAATGCACAGAAACTACAAAGTCTATTTCTAAAACAATGGTAATCCCATTTTCTGGGAAAAGACAGTCAAAACAATTCATTTGAAACAAAAGTGAGTCATTTGGAGGAGAGACTTGCTAGATGATGACAGCAAAACAACACAAGAGAAACTCAAATATTATGTTGGACTAAAATCTCTGAGCCTTTTGCCATCATCGGTTAGACTCACAATCCATGAAATTGTCTTCAGGCTCCTAATATTTTGCCTTTGAATCAAAAATGAAAAGTAAAGTCTTGGCAGTGGCACCCCGGCTTCATCTCTGAGGGCTAACTTCATCTTTACAAGGCTGTATGCCAAAGTAACCTACCAGCCAAAGGGCTATGGTACCTCCTACCCTGTTGAGCAAGCTGAAGTCACTGAAAGCCACTTTCGGCTCAGAATTCAGTTCCCTCCTTCTCCATCCATCCACAGCTTCCTCTTGCCCCTTGCCTTTTCTCCCACACTGTGTCCCATTTCTCCATTCTCTAGTATGTGCTCTTAAATTTGGTTTACTGAAGGGCTTTCATGCCCCTTGTCCTTTTGCCCCTTCACATGGATATTTATACCACACTTTACAACATTTCCAGCTCCAACAAGTCTACTGTCTGTGTGGTGCTTACTGAAGCTGCATTCCTGAAGCAGTTCATCATTGTTTTTTATTGTATGTACTTGAAGCTTTCCAGAGCTTTTACCAGAGGAGGCTTCAGTAAATGGACCAAGCAAAGACAGAATGAAAATAACAGCAGTCACATTGTCAACAATATTTATACAACACTTAACTGTTAGAGACCACAAGAAAATTACGGGCTTTTTACTGTTCATGAAAACTGGACTTGCAGCCATTTGTAGAAGTAAGTCTGGAGTTTTAAGGAAGTCTATACTGACAAAAACATGTATTATGTGTTTGATTAAATGCGTTCACAGGGATCCCTTACAACAATCTCATGTCCCTATTTTTCAAACAGAAGTAGCTTTGTATCTAGGTCAACTTACATACACCATAAAAAGAAGAATTATATCTCCTTTATCTAAAGGAAGAAGGAAAAAACTAATAAATATGAGTGAATAAATCTGTTGTAGTTTGGAGATCAGTGAGTAGACGATTTCCTGACATTCTAGAATGTGATACTTATGTTCTTTTACTTTTCCGACAGATCTGGAGGGGTTTTTGTTTCTCATTCTGTTTTATAATTCATCTTTTCTCTTGCAGCTACGTGGCGCATCTTCACCCTCAGATTCACTTTTGCCCTGTCCACTGCTTTTCTCCTAAGGGAGAGAAGCTGGGCGTGGGAGCTTGGTCTCCCCCAGTCTCCACTGCTGGCGTGTTAAAGCTTCTTGTCTACGTGGCATGGGAATCTGCTTGTGAATCTGTTCCTCATCTAATTGTCAATGAAAACAATTGCTCTTTAATTAGAACCATCTGGGTCCCGCCAATGTTATTCAATCCATGTGTTTAACCTGCCTTGGATCCAAGTGCAAACCGCTCATGTGGAGCTGTTCCTGATATCACATAATTACTAGACAGTGTGGGACTTGCTAAACACTAGTGACCCATGATTCACTAAATTATTTTTTGTCAGTGTTGATATTAGAGGAGGAGAGAAAGGGACAATGGAAGAAAGGGATGGGGGAAGTGTATAAAATGAGGTCATGAGAATGAGCGTCAGCCTAGACTCTGACAGAATCCATTAGAATGGGGCTGATAGTGTCCTTGAACATTACTGAAACTTGACTTTGCTGGCTATAAAAACTAGCACTAATATTTTCAGACTATTTCACAATATGATTTGTAAGATTTGTTCCAGGTATTAATACCAACACACACATACACACACGGAGGGGGTGGATTAAAAACAGGAGCTATACCTACATCCTGTCAAGGTTAAGTATTGCAAGTTCCTGGACTTGAGAAACACATTTACTTTACACTTCATCACTGATGTTTTGCTTTCATGACATTTTAGTGGAAGTATTTGTTAACATTGTCAAGGGATTTCCTAGCTAAAACATAATCAAAATTTTCTTCAAGGACCAGTTCTCATCATATCCCAGCTTCACCTCTTTGATCTCCTACAACTAACCAAAACTTGGAATATCATGATTTGAAAGAATTATGGCAAATCCAACTTCACTGGAAATCATACAATAGCCTTCCTCCCATGGTGTATAACTGTAAGCAAAACCCAAGAGCAGCATCCTTGCCTCTCCCTTCTGTTAATTCCTGTTTGTACATGGAAAATGTAGGGCAGTGACTCACAGTACTGGCCCAGAGCCACACAGCTGGGTAGACACAGTACATTTCATAATAAAAGGGTCAAGAAAGAAAAACGTTGTTTCTTGTTCATTTTTTAAAATTCTGCACAGCTTATTGTTATAAAGACAAGATATTAACTTTCTAAGGAAATAGATTTAAGAAAGAGTAAGTTTTTAGATTGTAAGACCCTATTGCAGAAGACACCACACACTTGGGCTGTAGAATATAGAGAAATCAATCCTGAACTAACTGTGAAACTATCTCTCTGCTGGATAGCTTGCACAAGGCTGGGGTGTTCTTTTCTGGCTGCTGGGAAACACAAGACATCAATAGAATTACCCAGTATTGGAACCTGCATACTAAACAATACTGATCTGCCAGACAAGATGTACCATTTGATACCAATAGTAGAAAGACTGTTTATGGGGATAACCAACCACTCTCTTGATTAGATCTGAGACCTGCTCCACAGTGGGGAATTCATGCTTGATATTGTAAGTTGGCCAAAACACATGGCTATGGAAGTCATAGACCCAAAGAGGGAATCTATTGATGTTATTTTGCTAAATGGTCATGTTATCAGACTGCCCTCTAAGTATTTCTGTATATGTCCACCTATTGACATTGAAGTCACCCTTGGGCAGAGAAGCAACTTATTGTACTGGGTAGTTGTTAATGAAGAGACTCATAACTGTTCAAAATGCTAAGAATTAGTGGTAGTGAGTGCTTAGCTATACATAGGGCACTTATACCATGTAAATGGATGTTTCCTGTCCCAACCACCTGGTCCTAAATAACAGACTCAGAGGCTGAATAAGAATTTATAAATGCTTGGTTGATAGCTCAGGCTTGTTACTAGCCAATTCTTACACTTAAATTAACCCATATTTCTATCTATGCTTTGCCACATGGCTCATGGCTTATTACCTCACTTTTTGCACTTCCTGCTTGTTTGGTGGGTGACTAGTATCTCTCTTGACTCTGCCCTTCTTCTTCCTATCATTCGTAGTTTGGCTTTCCTGCCTAACTTCCTGTCTAGCTAACTGGCCTATCATCTTTTTGTTAACCAATGAGAGTAATACATATTCATAATATAGAAAAGGATTGTTGCATGGTGATACCATCCCTCTTCCACACCAAAGTTCAGGGAATATCCCACAAGAGGAGATAGAATAGATAAAATAACTAGATAACGGTGAGGAGCACTGTGAAATGCTGTCCTCTGGATATAACGTGATCATTGCTCACATGAACTCACAGCAGCTGTGGGTATCTGCACAGATCAAGGCAGTTAAAAATTCCAGCACACAGAGAGGTTGGGCTCCTGAGGCCCCACCCTTACCCAAGGAGCTATTGGAAGGTGATGGCTGCTGGGAGAGGGAGAATCACTTTTCTTGTGTGTGGCAACTGGAAGACTGCCCATGCGCCAGTAGATAAGAACCCACATCCATGTATATATCCACATATTGGCAGTACTAACTGGACTTGGTGAGTCATTTGTTAAAATACACAAAAAAGAAATGTTGAAATTTGTTTACATGGGGGCTAGAGAGATGGCTCAGAAGCGAGAGTGTGTACTGCTCTTCTAGAGGACTTGAATTCGGTTCCTAGCACCCACCTCAGGTGGATCACAACTGCAGCTCCTATCCATGGGATCTTATTCTCCCTTCTGGACTACATGAGTATGATAGTACTCATGCATGAACTACACACACACACACACACACACACACACACACACACACACACACACAACCACATATACAAACACACATGGATATACATGTACTTTAAAGTAAAAATTAACTCTTAAGGGAAAAACAAAGACATAAAAGTTGGAAGGCAGTTGTATTTGAGGTAGGAGGTAAGGACGTGGGGAAGAAGTGGAGGAGGGAGGATGTTAGATATGATCAAGATACACACTATACAGATCTGAAAATTTCAAAGAATAAATAAAAAAGGGACACTTGAGGGAATTAAATTTATCTAGTAATTATTCACATGAAAATACTTTAAAGCAGCCATTCTTTCTACATATTACCTTTTCTCACCCAAAACAGACAGAGTGAAACTTAATGGTAATTTAAAGGCGTTAATAACAAAATAATCAGTACACAATAATTTTGTCATCTTGATAAACTGCATAGGAGCAGGATTATATGTAAAAAGAACAAGATACTGGGAAATTTTTTTTACAGGCCTGATAAGTGAGCCAACTTAGAAATACTTGTACTTCAGCTTTAAAAGAGCAAGGAACCCAATAAGCAATGCCATAAACACATGCATTTACAGAACTGTCCACAGATTAAAACAGCATTGAGTATATGTGACATCATTCTCATTTTCCATCTCTACTGAATGTGTAGAAGTTAAGGTGTTCCATGAATAATTGAGCTAAAATTAAAGTATTAGAATATGAGCTAGTTTATATCATGCCTGTTTTCAGAGAGAGCTATTTCTGTCAAGAGAAAAATACTGTTTCTTTAAACTGTGCTAATAGAGTAGACTTCTCTAGCTGAAATAACTCATAATTAAGGCCTGAATTTCTTAGCAGACCTGTCATTTTCAGATTCTGGTGATGAGAAATTATGCCTCTGTCTACTCACACCCTCAACTCATAGTGACAAATTCGTTTTGTGGTGAAGTGCTTGAAGCCAGGAGGAAGGCTTGTTTAATAACTATTGTGGGATTTTTGTTTGAATTATTCTTTTGATGGATGGGTATTGTGACATATTTATAAGTGGAAAATGAGACCATGAGGACAAAAGATCTGTGCATGACAAGAGATTAAAAACAAATTTCTTTTTATTAAAAAGAAATGGGAAATTGGGATGAAAGAGAGATTAAAGCAAAAATGACTTGGGTTATATCTTAAAGGGGGCCAAAAATTTGAATCCTTGAGAATTTCAGTGTCTAACAATGGAACTTAAATGTTGGAAATTTCTGCTGAGTAAATCACTCAGTCCTTTACATATACAAACTTTTACACAGTTTATTGTAAAATAAGAAAAAGTGTCAAGATCTACATCCAAAATGACCATATGAAGTTGGGCACAGTATTTGTATTGGTTACTGTTCTGTTGCCATAATAAAACCCAATGGTCAAGGTAACTTGTACAAAAAGGAGCTCAGTTTGCCTTACAGTTTCAGAGGGTCAGAGCCCCTAGTGGTAGGGACAGCATGACAAAAGGTTGTAGACATACAGGCAGGAGCAGGTAGCTGAGCGTTCACATATTCAACTACAGGAGAGTGAACTAGAATTGGTATGAGTCTTTAAACTATCAACTCCTGCCTCTAGTGAAACACTTCCTCCAAAAAGGCTTCACCTCCCAAACCTGCCCTAAACATTGCAATCAACTGGAGAACATTAGTTCCAAATACATAAGCCCCTGGGAGACATTTCCCTGTAACCCACACATTAATATGTATCTATGATCCCAGTACTCAGGAATATGAGGCAGGAAGATTTTTTAGTCTGAGTCTAGCCTGGTATATCCTGTCTCAAAACAACAAGAATGAATGAATGAATGAATGAATGAATGAATATTCAATAGTTGGTTACATACATGTTGAATAATTAGTCTACTTCCCGCCCCAGCTGTCATATAGAGAACAGGATGTTAAGATAAGGCAATAATAAATGCTACAAATATTTCAACACTCTTGAGATTTAGATTTTGGCTAGAAACTTGTCCACAGATCTTCTCCCTTTGCAAAAGAGTTGAACCTGTCTTATTTCAAATGGTTGGAAAGATGCAACTGAAATTGTGTTTGCATAAATGTCTTTTTCTTTAAATCAAAAACTTGCCAATATCCCAAAATTACTAAATAATCCTGTTAATATATTCTGTTTTCTGACTGTAGAAAGAAAATTACTTGTAACTGTGATTTTTTTTTTCAACTTTGAAATAGTACTTGTTTGGTCACTAATGTCCTCTGGCATTTAACATCTCTCAACCTTTAGATTCCTCTTGCAGAAAGTTCACACAGGAGACAGGCAATGGCTCTCAAACAGGTGGCCAGGGGTCTACACCAGGCATGATGAAACTAATACAAATCAACACTATACTGGTGTATAGTTTGCTGTGTAGTGTGTAGATGGCACAGCTGTTGGGGGTGGGGCACTGGGTTGAAGAAGCACACTTGGCCGGCATGGAACCTTGAGTAACCACCACAGTTCTGCTGCCAACATCTACCAGATCAGCTTTTTCAGATTCCATATCAACGAGGTCATAGAATATTGCCTTTCTGAGTCTGCCTCATTGGAAATGAAATCAAAAGGAATTCACTGTCTTTATAACTGAACAGTATTCCATGTTACATGTGCTACACTTTAATCCATTCACTAGTCAACAGGTGTTTGCTTTCATTTCATGAAATGTGCAAAGAGTGCCCCCCCTCCACATCCTTATAATCTTTTTGATCACAGCCGTTCTTACTGGCATGTGGTAAGACTTCAGTGTACTTCTGATTTATATTTTTGATGATTACTGATGCAGACTGGACACATTTGTCGTAAACCTGTTGACTATCTTCTTTTGAAAAATGGCTATTTATTACTACTGTCACATAAATGGATTAAAATGTGATGTACAGAAAAAAAATGGACTACTATTCATTCACAAAAATGATGAAATCTTGTCATTTTAAATTTGCATAACTAATTCCTTTGCCATTGAATTGCTTAAACAGTCTGGATATTAATCCCTTATCAGTGTGTAATTTACAAATATCTTGTATTCTATGGCCTGTGTCTTCACTCTCAGGATTGTTTTCCTTGTTGTACAGAGACTTTGATTGATGAATCCCATTAGTCTAATTTAGCTTTTGTTTCCTATACGTTGTAAACTTATCTAAACAATTGTTATATATGTCTATGTCCTGAATTATATCTCCTACTGTTTTTCTAATGTTTTCTTAGTTTCAGATTTTACATTTAAATGTCTAATTCATCTCGAGCTTATCAGGTCTAGTTTCATTCTTCCAGTTTCCCCAGGACCATTTGTTAAACAAACTTCATTTTCATTAATTCACATTTCAGTGAGTGGGCTGTAGATAGAAGGGTCTGCTTCCCTTCCCTCTGTTCTGTTCTATTGATCATACAGCAGTTTTTATTTCAATGCTATGAGGTCCTTGAATGTAGCTCAGCCTAACAACTAAAGATAGTTATTATGTCTGATTTGAATCATCAAGCAATTTCTTATTAAGTGAAGAAAAAGTTCAAACTCTCTGTAAATATTTTCCCTTATCTATAAACTATGGGATAAATTAATATCTGTCCCAGAGAATTTTATGAGAATGGGTTAATAAACACTGAGCAATACTAAAAAGACATATTAAGTGACTAACAAGACTTACTTTTCCAGACAGTGTTTGCTTCCTGATACCTTTCCCTTCATTATCCAAGTTATCTTCCCTACATGTCTCTTCCTCAATCATCTCCCAGTCAAGGTGCTCACCCACTTAAGTTCTGATAGCTATTAATGAAATGAGCACATCAGCCCACAATAAAATATGTGAATGAACTTAGTATATTTGGTTTCAAACTTAAATTCTAAAGACGAAGTTCTCTAGCTACCGGCAGGTTCATGTACAATTGAGGGGCATATGAAAGACGATAGCACAAGGAAAGCTACAGCTTCCTACAGAGTCCCTCAATTTACAGACCTACCACCTTCAGAAGTGTTTGCTCCCCTCCCACGCATTTCATTTAAATGATGCATCTCTCTTTAGTTTTAATTATTCCTCGTGTACATGGTGATCAACATTTGTCGCTGGTAATACATTAGCGCTAAGCCCTGAATCAGGATGGAGCAGCCTCTTAGTTGTTTCATCCATGTGTTTGCAGTGTGCAGGGTCACGCCACTTGCAGGATGTTTATATAGTCACTAGGGAGCCATGAACAATGGAACTCCTTGGAATATCTGGCTCAGTGTTGAGGTATGGAAAATGAAAGTCTCTAAGGGCAGCTGTGTAATCTAACTAGCATCTGGGAGAGATTTTTCTCTCAGAAAACAAATCCTCAGGTTTCTGTGTTATCAGCCAACAAGAATTAAAATAATGTCTTTCCCTACTTGAATATTCAAAGTTTATCCTCATATCGTTTAGAATATTCTTCACAGGACCGTAATACTACAGTGATTTAACTATGTGCTATAGCAGTTCCTAACTATAGGCATGTATGTGTGCATTTGTATATACATTCATGGCACATTTATTTCTACTTGTGCTTTTCTACATGCACCCTCCTTATTATATATTTTTCCCCTTGTGAAAAGCTGTAAAGTATAGCTAACTTCCAGACTCCGTTTTCAGAATATTATTTTCTACTAAAACAATCCAGGGGTTTTTAGAGTGGGAGTCACTACAGATATGGGAAAAAGAATGTGGAAGTTCAGTCTGAGATATTTCCTGAATAAGAAAACTATCAAAATTTGTAAACTAATACTGAAATTGAAGAGACAGCTAAAGATGTAGTTCATTTGGTAGACTGCTTGCCTGGCATCCACAGACCTCTAGATTGATCCTCAGGACTGTATAAACCTAGCGTTGTAGTATTCCTATCATCCTAGCACTTAAAAGATAAGGATAGGGGCTGGAGAGATGGCTCAGCAGTTAAGAGCACTGGCTGCTCTTCCAAAGGTCCTGAGTTCAATTCTCAGCAACCACATGGTGGCTCACAACCATCTGTAATGAGATCTGGTGCCCTCTTCTGGCCTGCAGGCATACATGCAGGCAGAACACTATATATGTAATAAATAAATAAATCTTAAAAAAAAAAAAAAAAAAAAAAAAAAAAAAAAAAAAGGTAAGAATAGGAGGCCCAGAAAATTCAAGTTCATGCTGGGGACATGGCTCAAGTAAGAGTTCAGGATCTGAGTTCAAATCCCAAGTACCACATAAAAGCCAGTTCTGAACATAGGCAGATCTTAAAAGCTCAACTCATCTTTAGTTATATAGTGAATCTGAGGTCATATGATATTACATGAAACTGTCATAAAGGAAAATGAATGGGAAAAAAGAAGACGGATTTTAAGTATTTTACCATAAACATTGCATAGATGACAGGTGTTAATTAACCTGATTTGACCAATCCTTAATTTACCTCATAAGCACATACATTGTTATTTGTCAATCAAATATAACATTTTCAGCCACAAAAATTGTTTATAGACATTCATAAAATATGCTGTGGTATCAAATTCTAACTGAAAAATGATAAAGAAAAGAATCAGATATTATCCTATTCTTTGTGTATGTGAACACATTACAAACCAGACAAAGAGTTAAATTTGGGAAAACGTAAATACTAATTTTAATGAAGTAAAATCAATGAAAGAATTCAAATTTCGTCTTTTAAAATAGTATCTTAATTATTAGAGTTACTATTACTACGATAGAACACCTCAGTCAAAAGCAAGTTGGGGAGGAAAGGGTTTATTTGGTTCACACTTCAACACTGTAGTCCACCTTTGAAGGAAGCCAAGGCAGGAACTCAACCAGGGCAGGAACCTGGAGGCAGGAGCTGATGCAGAGGCCATGGAGGGGTGTTGCTTACTGATGCTTACTGACTTGCTCTCCATGGTTTGCTCAGCTTATTTTCTTATAGAACCCAGAATGATAAGCCCAGGGGTGTAACCCCTGACACTTGGCTGGACCTTCCCTTTCAATCATTAATTAAGAACATGCTCTATAGCTGGATCTTTATGAAGGCATGTTCTTAGTTGAGTTTCCTCTTCTCTGATGACTTTAGTTAGCTTGCATCAAGTTGACATAAAACTATCCCACACAGGTAACAACAAGAATGATGGGTCTATACAATAATAATTCATAGCTACTAAACAGTTAAGAGCCATGATGGAAATCCATGTGGAGAATTAGGTTGTCTGCACCTGAATAATCTTGTATTTTAGTATCACTCCCTAAGTAAATACTTAGTACTTCCCGATCTGAAGTAATTAGAAATAAACAACATTGCATGTGAAGTATTCTTGCTAAAATATTCCACATGGATATAATCAAGCCTCTGTCAAAGTTTCCAGGAAATATGAGAGAGGGTCATGCTAAGTGACTCCATGAAAATACTATTATCCAAATAAGAATCAGAAACACTACTAGAGACCAAGTTGAATGAAATAAAACAATAGCAGAAGGGATGTTTATAAATTTGAGACAACTATATCAAAGGAAATATGCAGGCCTTTTGAATATGCAAATGAAGAATGGTTTAGATAACTTGATAAATTATTGGTAATTTTGTTGCTATGATAACAGAATGGTGGTGATATTTTGTAAACATTCACATCTATTAAAACTATACCCAAACATTTACAGTTGATATTCTGTTACAGCTAGAATTTGCTTTTGAATATTAAAAAAAATCAGAGGGCTAGATGAAACAGGAAGTACAGAATATTGATAATTGCTGGACAGATGGGCAATAGGTTTAATTATGTCATTCTCATGCCTTTTGAATATTTGAAGGTCTTTCTGACATAAAGCTAAACAGTTGGATAAATAGCACATCATTGTCTCAGTGTAAACTACTCAGAAAAAAATCCAAGTGAGAAAGTGGTAGTGGACGGTGATTTAGATTTGTTAAAACACTAGACATGAGAACTCTGCTGACTAAAAGGCTATTTTGAAACAATCACAACACCGGAAGTGCCATGTTAATACACAGAACAGCAGCTTTCAGGGCACACTCAGGAACCTTCGGTTGCAGGTCACTGATGAGCCTTGAGGCCTCATTCTGGTTCCCTTCCAATAAACAGTGAATATTTACTGTTTTCCCCAAGGAATCCAATTGTGTGGCAGAAGCACTTGGTGTAAAAGAGAAAAAGTCATGACATGACAGGAGCACATCTTTCTGACGTAATGACATTCCATGAAACTTCACATTACCAGACCTTAGTGAGAATTAGCAAGCTGCTGTGGTAAGACTCATGGGTGTGAATGGAGCCTGACCTCCAGCCAACAGCCTGCAAGAGGCTGGACTGTCCTCTCTGACAACAGCCTAAATGAGTTTGGAGACAGTCAAGCCTCAAGATGAGAAAGTAGCTCATCTTCATCTTTAAATTCTGTTTGTTTGTTTGGTTGGTTGGTTTTTGTTTGTTTGTTTGTTTGTTTGTTTTTTTGATACATGAATGGAAGACTCAAAAATTGCATGTCCAGATTTCTGGGCTACAGAATTCATGATTCTCTCTCTTACCCCCTACCCCCGTTCTTTCGTTCATTCGTGTGTGTGTGTGTGTGTGTGTGTGTGTGTGTGTGTGTGCCTTTAATCTGAGGTGACTGTCACATAGAAATAGAAAACACAGGTGTCATATACTGTTCTTACTGGGAGAACCTAGGAATCCTTGAAGAAGAGACTGGTTGGGGTCTTGGTCAGGAATTATACTCAGAAACCTAGAGTAGGTAGGTAGTCTCTGCAGCAGGCAGTATTGCTTCAAAGACCATGGAGGTTTTTACTTGAAGGCTACATGGGAATTCAAGAGAAGAAACAGCTGCCGACTAGGTATGGCACACTTGCTATAAAAGAACTAACATCGGGAATACTGTAGCAAAAACTTGAAATGTTTTGTTTTGAGAGACCAAAGTGGGATCTAAGTCCATATGGGACAGAGTTTATATGGAAATCTCTGTTCCTTCTTCTCAATTTTGCTGTAAAATTCCAACTGGCCTTTAAACAGGCTTTAAAAAGAGGCACACCCAAGGACTAAATGATTAACAGCAGACACTTAGCATAATAAACTCCTTGAGCTCCTGAAGCTTGGGTTATCTGGTGCCCCTCCTTGTATAGTCTGGTGTATTTGTAAGAGTCTAACAGATAACATTTGGTGCAGGAATGTCATGGAAATGCACAGGAAGACTAAATCAGAACCAAATGAGACAGACAGTTGCTTTCATTTAAACAACTTTGACCTTTAATTAGCAGCATTTGGGTTGCTGTGAATGAAATAGGTAAAAATCCCTTATACTGAACTTAAGAAAGGGCAACTGCTGATGCTTGTTGGGCACAGATGTGCACTTCATGAGTCATTTTCCAGTTTTTATTTTTTCAACAGTCCATAGTCTAACTCCTTCAAGATTATATGACACTCATCATCATAACATTGAGAGTCTCATAATGTATGCAGTGGGTTGATGCAAAGCTAAGTGATCTTTGCTGTATAACTGTGTTGCACAACGTCTTGACTGGTTGTTAGTGACAGCTCATTCCTGCCCCTAAGATAAGGATGTCACATTAAGTTCCTTTGTAGACCATTCAAGTACTCTCTGCTTCCCTCATTACGTTTTCCTGGTTGTTGATTGGGTTAGGAGGAATGTCTGGACATGAGCTGCCTCTGATTCACTCTTAGTTCCATTTCTGTCATGGAAGAGAAAGGATATCTTGTTCTTTTACTTAAGCACATGGAGCCCTCCTAGGTGCTGACTCTGGACTCTGCATTTATATAGGGAAATCTGACACTGGAAACTATCAGTAAACTTCATGTACCCACATCATCTCAACCTATATATTTCATAGCAAGATCTTAAAGATATTTAAAGTATTTTTTCAATACTTTCTGTTTTAACACAACTCTAATAATTTTAAATAGGTATGTGCCTCTTTATTAAACATTATTATACATTTTGTAACCAAAAAATGTATAATACCAAAACAAATTTTAAAATATCATAAACTGAATATTTATTTAAAGATTATTCAATTACAATGATTCAAATATGATGAAAAATATGCCTTTAATGTGTACCATGTTTATGCTGAGAGATAGTCAAATAGCCATTTAGCAGTTACTTTAAGCAATTAGCCTTAAGACCAAGGTTGCTTGATTGGAGGTGCAGATTAAAACAGGAAATAACTGGAGTTTTGATGAAGAAAAATGTTTACTACTGGGAACGAAATATCATGATAATAAAAACGAGTGGCTGGAAAGATGGCTCTGTGGTTAAGAGCATGTTTTATTCTTGCAGAGGACCTATATTTGGTGATGAGCACCCACATCAAATGGATCACAACTGCCTGTAACTCCAGCTCCGGGGATCTGATCTCTCTAGCCTTTCATGGACACCTGAAAGCTGACGCGAACTTTCACTCATGAGTAATAACATACACAAAATTCAAAGTAATAAAATACATTTAAGTATTATTTTTTAAGTAAAAGCAGCAATGTTTCATTGAGCTGGAGACCACATTTATAATTGTTTGTTTTCTGTGCTGTTCCCATTACCCAATATAGATAAACAGTGGCTTACAACTATTCTGTGTCAGGTTACTCTGATTTTAACAGGTTAGTAAGAGTGTCCTTGGTGAGTGTGAAGAATATTTTTTTGTGAACTTGAGACAAGTTAGAGTCATTGGGAAAGAGAACCTTAACTGAGAAAATGCTTCCATCAGATTGGCCTGGAGGCAGGTCTGTGGGACATTTTCTTGGTTAATAATTGAGGTGGGAGAGCACAGCCCACTGTGGTTGGTACCAGTCTTAGGCAGATGGTCATGGGCTACATGAACAACATAAGCTGAGCCAGGCATGAGGAGCAAGGCAGCAGCAGCATTCCTCTTTGGTCTCTGTTCCTTTCCTACCCCCAGGTTCCTACCTTTGTATCTTCCTTGGCTTCCCCAGAGGAGGGACTGTAGCCCATAAACCAAATAAACTCTTTCCTCCCCAAGCTGCTTTGGCTCATGGTGTTTTCTCTCATCAACAGAAAACAATTAGGACAGTGAGCTGTATAAAAGAGGTCAAAATGTATTATTGTTTTATATAGATGGTGACTTTATTCAGTGAAACGAGAAATTGAGGTTCACTATATGCTTTAACTCCATATAGATTAACTGAAATACTGTATTTCTTCCCTTTCCAAACTTATGAAATCCACCGTTCTTGGATATTTTAAAGAGATTGGATTTTAAAGAAATGAAATTTTAAAAATCATGAGACTTTCAAGTTATACTGTCTATATTGTGATATTAATATGAGAGCTTGGGGTGAACACAAAAGGAAAGGTTACTTTTAACTAGTGTTGTATTCATGTGTCAGACTGACAAGGAGTCAATTGTCCATCACTTAGCCTTGTTAGTTTCACGTCAGCTTGATACAACCTAGAATGACTTGGGAAGTGAGACACCCAATTGAAAAAATTCTTCCCTAAGATTGCATGTAGGCAGGTCTGTGGGGCATTTTCTTAATTACTGACTGACGTGGGCAGGCCCAGTCCTTTGTGAGAGGTGCCATCCCTGGGTGCCAGGAGAAAGTAGAGTGGGTAAGGTGGGATGGAGGAAGCCAGTAAGCAGCCTTCGTCCATTGCTTCTGCTTCAGTTTCTGCCTCCAGTTTCCTGCCTTGAGTTCCAGCCCTGACTTCTTTCCCTATCAGGCCATGAACTGAGAGTTGTAAGCAGGAATAAGCCCACTGCTCCCCATGTTCACTATGGTCATCGTCAATATTACAACAAAGAAATCCCTAAGACATTAAGCTAAATATCTTCACAGATGAATTTCTTTTATGATAAAGGCCTGAAAACCTTATGTATAAAGAAATACAGCTGTCAGTAGACAATTTAAAATCACATCAATATGTCATAGGTCAAGAAATACTTTGATGACTAACTGTGGTCATCTTAAGCATCTCTTACTTTATGACTTGTTTCTTTAAAGTCATTAGACAGACTTTGAGATCATCCTCACCACAGCCAGTAAGTGACCACCATGTTTTCTAAAATTGTGTTGAGTCATACTTTCTGTGGAGGAGTTTCCTAAATGTTAAAATGCCTTTCCTGGCTCCCAGTGACAGAGTTCCAGTTTGGCTTGAGTTTTCTTATAGAGATGTTAAAACCATATTTCTCAGAGATAGACTTCATAGTTAATTAATGTTTTCTGCAAAAACAGGTACAAACATAGATTTCAGGAAACTTAGTGCCTTTTATATTTAAACCATAAGCCTGTGTGTTTCTTGTCCAGGTGAGAGAGTACTTGTATTTCTCAGCAGTAAATTTAAATTAATTGATCAACCTGACTTCTCTAGCGTTTTAAAGTTCAGGATCAGACTTGGAATGTACTGGTAAAATGAGATTTGGCCCTGGCCAAAGTCTGGAAACAGTCAGCGCATCATTGAGCTTCTGGGGCTGGGTCCAGCATTAGACAGGAAATGTGTGCTCTGTGGCTTTCAGTCAGACCTACTTGGGCCTAAGTGTGCAGAATGCACAAAACCTTACTTGGAGCTTTATAGCTTCAACTGCTGAATTCCTCGCTAAGCCTCCCCTTCCTGCTTTCTGACCTAATAGGAATGCTCTCCTTAGCTCTGTCTAAGTACTACCTAGTGTATTTTGGCTTCAGCTAAGTGGAAAAGCAGAAGTCTGCAATATGTACCATGTCTCTGAAGTTGAGACTGCTGTGACATCATAAATAAAAGGAGCCCCATTAATCACATGGAGCAGGCTAAGAAAAATCAGGGAAAATTTTTGCATAATAAAATCCAGACCAAATAGAAATGCTGAAGGGGAAATGCAAAAAAAGAAAAAAACCTGGCAAATAAGACTTGACACTTTTAAGCTAAGACAGTTTCAATTTATATATTTACATATCTGCTATATATTTAAATATAGATACTCATACAGTGCCCACACATATATACCCAATACAAATATAATTGAGACATTGTACATTTATTATCATTTAATATTTTGTATATTGATTTGAAGAGATCCATGTAGTAATCTAATCTATATATAAATCTTAACAAATGCTGGATATAAGAAAATGCGCTTTAAGTAATATTTATTTTTATAAACCATTTATGGTTAGATGAATTTTTATAGATATTTTAAGAAGCAATTATGCTATGTACAGGTGTTCTGGAATCCAGAAGATGGCATTCAGTGCCCCAGAGCAGGAGTAACAGTAGCTTTGAGCTGCTGGACTTGAGTACTGGGAACCAAACTCTGGTCCTCTGCAAGAGCAGTATGTGCTGTTAATGCTGAATTACATGTCCAGTTCCTAGATGTATTTCTAAAATAGTCCACCCTCCCTTGTTAATTCTTGTTACTACTCTTCTGCTTGAAACAGATGCTACACCAAAGAAAGTACTTATTGGAGAATAAGTATGAAGTAGATTTGATAGACACTATACTTGAGACTTTCATCTTGATCTTTTCTCAGCATATTATCTCAATGTCTATTTTTCAGGTGGGAGCATCAGCCACACAATCACTAGGGGGACTAGAGAGCGCTGTATTTCTAAGCATGAAGATTGGCAGATTAATTGCATCAAACATGTTTTCATCCTTAGAGTTAGTACCTCTTAAACTCAGCATGAGTCAAGAACTGTCTGTAATTTTAAAAAAAATTTAATATTTTTAAGACAGAGTCTCACGGCATAGCTCTGGCTGGCCTGCAATTCACCAACCTTAAATGGTAATGAAGTCTGTGAGTTCCAGTCAGTGATTAAAAGACTTAATAAACACAGAGGTAAGAGATTAGCACCCAGCTCTTCTAAAAAGGACTCACCTTATTATATGGAATATCTGTGTGGTTCTGATATCTTCCTCCTTTTATAGCAGCATAGTGGTACTCCAGGCTTCCCTTAATGCTCATATCTCAATAGGGTTTAAGTATCACTGCTTTTGTAAGCATTTAAAGCTTCATGCAGAGGCCATTAATACCCTATGGTTCTTAATTACAAGTGACATGTTTGGTTTAGACCTTTAAATTGTTTTTACATGTTCAGAAAAATCAAAAATACAATGAAAATAAATTCAGCCATGATCAACCACAAATTTTCCATCAGATAAGTCCACCAAAAGACAGCCTCATGTTCATGTCATTTAGATAAAATTTAATGTCAATAGTATGAATTATTTATAAGAATATTAAAAATAAGTGAATTCACTTGACACAGGATAGAGATTCAAAGTTCTAAGGATGAAGTGAAAATAAGAAAACTAGTGAGAGTGTGTGTAAAGTCCCCAGTGAGCTGATGAAAATGAATTTGAACAACTGCAATTATTTACTTGTCTATCTAATTTAAAATGGTCAATTTCATATTATGTGTCTCTTGACTAAAATTTTTTAAATTAATGGGTTTTGAAAAAAGAGAGTATTGGCTTGCAATATTAACCCTTGATTCACAGATACAAATTTCCCTGTGTGCCAGCCCATAAATCTGTTAGATACATGTGAAACCTGTGCACTGCTAGGGGATAAAAGGGCTAGAGACCTGAACTGTCAGTCTACATGACTACAAGACAAGAAAGGGGAGTTCTGTCTTCAAGGTAAACACCAAGGGGATTGGCCTCATCACCAGCAATCATAAGTGTTTTCTATGTAGGTGAGGGGGCAGGAAGTATTCTATGAGCAGAGAGTGGGCAAGCTTCTGTGGTGGTTGGACTGTTCATACTTTAGTTTCTTACCTGTATCCTAGGAAGCTAAGAAGCTTAGTGTTAAAGTAAATGAGTTTTATGAGTTTACTTACCAGCCAAACATTATCATGTGATAAAGGTTCCATGTACTGAACTTTAATAAAACATTTACTAACCTTAAACACAAATATGTCTGTGTGTGAGCATATGTGTATTTAAAGGTTGGCATTGACTATTTTTCTCTGCCTTTTGAGGAGGGAGGGATTATGCTTCTTTTTTTCTTTCTTTCTTTCTCTCTCTCTCTTTTTTTGTTTTTTTTTGTTTGTTTGTTTGTTTGTTTTTTGAGACAGGGTTTCTCTGTGCAGCTTTGCACCTTTCCTGGAGCTTGCTCTGTAGACCAGGCTGGCCTCAAACTTACAAAGATCCACCCGCCTCTGCCTCCTGAGTGCTGGGATTAAAGGCATGCACCACCACCGCCCCAGCTGTCTTTTCTTTTATCAAGAATTTCATACATGTATATAGTGTGCTTTCATCAGGTCCTGCTCCAGTTTTCTCCTCTCCAGTGCGTTCCTTATCCCATCATCACCATTGCCTTCCAATTTCACATGCTCTCGTCATTTTTTCTAGACTCACAGAGCTCATTTTGTACTGCTGGTGTGAGCACAGGAGCATAGGCATCCCCCAGTAACCACATCCCTGCAGAAACCTGACACTGCCTCTCCTGGCAGCGCCTCATCTGGAGTGGGATTTCCCAAATACCTCCTTACTCTACACTGGGGTTTTGTTTGGCTTAAACTTGAGTAGGTCTTGTTCTTGCAGTCACAGCATTTGTGATTTCCTATGTGCAGTTCTCATCTGATACTCTCTCTGGCCTGCACAGGCACTACACACAGTGATGTGTATGCAAACATGCAGATAAAATAACCATAACAATAAAATTAAAAATTAAAAAGAACAAAGACCTAAAAAAGGAAGACATGTATTTCAAGTAAGTTCTGGATATTTAGAGTCACCTACATATATGCAATATTCTTGATAAAGTAATTAAATGCAATATTAAAGCAAAGGATTATATTGCATTGTAACATTTATATTTATGTACAGCTCTAGAATTTCATCAAATTAACCTCTCTTTTACCCTGTTTCTCTTTCATAAAAGTCAACAATCACTTATCAGTTGGAGTGCTCTAGAAATTTACATTTGTGCATATCAAAGGTAATAGAATTATGTCTTCAACATCTCTCAAAAAGTATCATTTTCCCATATTCTAATAATTTCTCCTCTATATATCTTTCCAATTATTATAACTAAAATAATAATTATGATCAAACCATGATCACTTAATGCATTAGTGCTCCTTTATGCATTAACAATCACAAATATCTCCTCAACAATATTTTAGGTTATTTTTTTTTGGATGTAAACCTCTAGGAACTATTTCCAAATTTTAATTCTCTGTGTATATAGAAACTAGTTTTTGCTTTCTGTTTTGAGACAATGATATAAATACATAACTTCTTCCTTTTCTTTCTCCCTTCAAACACACCCATATAGTTTTCCTTGTTCTCTCTCATTTTTTAATTTGCGGGCTCCCTTTTCAATTAAGTATGCCTAGGAATTAATTAATGATCTAGGGAGAAATCATGACCACTATAAAAAAAAACTATGTTAGTACTCCCTGTCCCTCTCAAGATAGGTGGATTTCATAAGTTTGGAAAGGGAAGAAATAGAGTATTTCAGTTAATCTATATGGAGTTAAAGCATATAGTGAACCTCAATTTCTCGTTTCACTGAATAAAGTCACCATCTATATAAAACAATAATACATTTTGACCTCTTTTATACAGCTCACTGTCCTAATTGTTTTCTGTTGATGAGAGAAAACACCATGAGCCAAAGCAGCTTGGGGAGGAAAGAGTTTATTTGGCTTATGGGCTACAGTCCCTCCTCTGGGGAAGCCAAGGAAGATACAAAGGCAGAAACCTGGGGGTAGGAAAGGAACAGAGACCAAAGAGGAATGCTGCTGCTGCCTTGCTCCTCATGCCTGGCTCAGCTTATGTAGTTCATGTAGCCCATGACCATCTGCCCAAGACTGGTACCAACCACAGTGGGCTGTGCTCTCCCACCTTAATTATTAACCTGCCTCCAGGCCAATCTGATGGAAGCATTTTCTCAGTTAAGGTTCTCTTTCCCAATGACTCTAACTTGTCTCAAGTTCACAAAAAAATATTCTTCACACTCACCAAGGACACTCTTACTAACCTGTTAAAATCAGAGAAACCTGACACTGAATAGTTGTAAGCCACTGTTTATCTATATTGGGTAATGGGAACAGCACAGAAAACAGACAATTATAAATGGGGTCTCC
Source organism: Peromyscus maniculatus bairdii (assembly GCF_049852395.1). Taxonomy (NCBI): domain Eukaryota; kingdom Metazoa; phylum Chordata; class Mammalia; order Rodentia; family Cricetidae; genus Peromyscus; species Peromyscus maniculatus. The sequence goes on along the minus strand of NC_134864.1, from coordinate 66,953,015 downwards.
AGCTCAATGAAACATTGCTGCTTTTACTTAAAAAACAATACCCCTCCATGCTGCCATGAGGTGGCCACTGAGTTCTCTCATATTCTTGGCATTATGACGAACCGGTACTACACAGTCCAGGAACAAAGGAGCCAGTTCTGCATGGCCTCAAACCCCTGAAACCCTGATCCAAACTAGATCCTTCCTCCACTAAAGCTGTTTTTACTAGGTGTTTGTTGCTGTGACAAAGAGTTTGGCCAATATAAAAACTAAAGCTTTGAGTTCTGGCTTATAGAACGATTCAGGAATCTTTCATTTTTTAAATGTTTTAATACTATAATATAGTTTTTTTGAGATTATTAAATGTATGCAGTATAAATTATATTTTCATCAAAATAGTTTTAACTATTTTTCACGTAACTGGTATTTAGGAATATATCCAGAATATCATATGTCTATGCCGTAATCTTGACTTTAATTTCAATGAGACAATCTTAGCATTCCCTATTAATCATGGTCATTTAATTTATACTTTTTTAAAAATTATTTTTAAAATAAGCATATAAAGTAGCAGATTTCACTATGGTATCTTTATGTATTCTTTGAGAATCATTGATTCTCCTCAGCCTCCCTTCTGATTCATCTATTCCTCAGTACCCTACCTCCTCTCTTCTACCCCCAACAGTCTCTTCCTATTTTACTACCTTCCTCGACTCCTTCCCTAAGACCTCTTTTTCACATTCATGGCCTCCTTCCTAATTTTCTGACCCATACTCTTACATACTCCCATACAACTGAGCATATAAAAACTAGAAAATAGGATCTGCATATGAGGATGGATATCTTGTACTCCTCTTTTTGGGTCTGTGTTATCTCACCTAAAATAATATTTTCCAGATCCACCATTTTCCTTCATATTTCATACTTTCATTTCTAATTATAGCTGAATAAAATTCCATTATGTATATATACCACACTGTCATTAGTCATTCATCTGCTGATGGGCATTAGTGTGAATAGAGCAGAAATAAACATGGTTATAAAAGTGTCTCTGTATTTAGAATGTAGAGTTTTTGGCATTTTTTAATAGTTGTATGAATAATTCATTGTAATCCTGACAAGGATTGGATTGAATCTATAGTTTACTTTTGGTAGTATAGACATCTTCATAATATTAATTGTACCAAGCCAAGAACGTGAGAGCACTTTCCAACATCTTGTATTTTATCCATTTTCTTTTTCATTGCTGTAAATTTTCATTGCTAAGGTGCTTTGCATTTCTGGGCAGGTTTACTCAAGGGTGGTGTTTGAGGCTATTGTGAGTCTTACTAAGCAAAATTCATTATTGATATTTTTAAAAGCTATTGATTTTTTAATGTTGATTTTGAGTTCCATAACTTTACTGAAAGTATCATCTATCAGATCTCGAAAATTTCTGTTGGAATCTGTATGGTCTTTGAAATATAGAATTATGTCATCTACACATAGGGATAATTTGATTTCTTCCTTATTTCTATACTTCTAATGTATTTATCTTGTTTGATGCTCTGGCTAAGACTTATGCAATTATATTAAATAAGAATGTGGGATGGGAATTCTTTTACTCTAGATTTTAGAGGACTCATTTTTAGGTTTTCCTAATTTGTAATAATATTGACTATAAGTTTATCATATATAACCTTTATTATGTTGAGGTATGTGCCATCTATTTCTAGATTTTTTTTTACTACTCTTATCATGAAGTTATGTTAAATTTCATCAGACACTTTCTGTATCTATTGAAATCATCATTTGATTTCTGTCCTTACATCTATGTGTGTGATGCATTATGTTTATTTAAACATGTTGAATTGATCTTTTATCCCTGGGATGAAAAAAAAATTGATTGTGATACATGATCTTCTAAACACTATTAGCCGTGTGATTCAGGAGATATTTTTAGTAAATGTTTGTGAGCAACATGTTTTTCTTCATTGCTATTGTGTAGAAAACAGGTATAGTGTTTGATGTGTGTTATTTAAGCCGAATGTAATTGATTTTTAGAACAGAATTGCATTCCCCATTGCTGTGCCACCAAACCACTCCGATATCAGCTTCTACTTTCTACTCTCAAACACCAGTGAGTGAAGCGAGTGAGTAGGACACAGCTCTCCCATGGTGGGGTTAGAGCCAACTTTGGAGAATCACCTGAAGATAAATTACTATGGGTGAAAATGTAGTTGCATGGTATGCCCTCTACTGGGAGGGTGAGAAGACCTTGCTGACACAGGCCATCACTAGTACAGTCACTTTCCCTGAATTTAAACAAGATCAAAACGCCATCACACTTTCAATTCCCAAGCCTCCTTCTGAATCTTTGATTCCAGAAATTGCTCCCGGACCTGGAACATACCTTTGAGGAATGCTGACATTAGTGCTTGGCAGAAGAGGTATGCTCTGACCAGTCTTTACAAAAGTGTGTAACAGTTATGATGAAAGGTATCCTGATCACACACCATAGACATGGAGGAAACAGAAGAATACATTGTGGTAAAAGGCATTTCCATTACTTTTTCTTAAAGATAAAAAACCCAGTATTTTCTTCTGGTATTGGTACTTCTGAATCTTATAGGGAGAGAAACCAGATATTGTTAGTTTCTCATTTTAATTTGGTTATAACATTTTAATATAGATGATAAGTATAAAACATTGATCAAATTAAAACTTGTCAGTGGACAAGATTCAGCCATTTGACTTTATAACAGTTATAAGCAAATTTAAGGTTTTAATGATGTATTTGTGTATTTTATAAACAAATAAATTTCAGTAGCAACTAATGGTGCTTATAGAATTTTTTTTAAAAATGTCTATGTGTCTTTGTGTCTGTGTGAGTGTATGCCACATGTGGTTGTTTGCCTACAGAGGCCAGAAGAGGTCATCAGATAGATTACTTGAAGTTACAGGAGGTTCTGACCCACTTGAGGTGGATTCTGGGAACTGAATCCCTTTTTGCCTTTGTATTTTCATCTATCTATCTATCTATCATCTATCTATCTATCTATCATCTATCTATCTATCTATCTATCTATCTATCTATCTATTATCTATCATCTATCATCTATCTACCATATACCATCTATCTACATATCTACTGGTTGATTAGATAGATACAGATACAGATATAGATATATACCATCAATGCTCTGGTACTTTGGTGCATTATTGATTAAAATATAGGATATTTGAACATAAACACCATGGTACCAATGGACTATTGTAAATGGATGAATTTGCTGGATAAAGATATAATTTATACTTAGAGTGTGGCAAATACAATCATGCTCTCAGAACAGCACATGATTTTTTAAATTTTATTTTATAAGCTTTATTTCTGTATGTTAACATTTTTAGACAGTCGTTTACTGAGGGTAATTGAAACCACAGAAAGAGAAGTTGCAGAAAGGGGAACTAATTTAATGAATTAACCTGACGGTTCTCATTGAAATTAGTATATTTTATCTTTTACTCCTTTAACATGTTGCTATGAAGAATATCTATTATTTTAATGTACTCACCATTCTAATGAGGTATGTGTGGCATCAGTCCCATATCTAATGTGATTAAATAAATACAGTTTCATATAGAATTATTAGAATATTAAATTTTTAGGTTTTAAATGTTCCTCTGGCTTCTCTCATAAAATGCTGTTGGAGAATGGAAAAGTAAACCACACTTATAACTGCTAAGACATTTATAGGCTTCTTGAGAAAGAGTTGGGTTTGATAGTGTTAATTAGTAAATTGACAAAATCTAGTATAATCTGGAAGTAGAGTCCTCAGGTAGACCTATGATTGATTATCTAGATTAAGTAAGCCTCCAGGCATGTCTGTGGGGGATTATCTTGGTTTCCTTAATTGAAGTAGGAAGAACTGATTACTGTGGGTGGTATCATCCCCTAGACAGAGGATCCTGGACTGTAAAAGACTGGAGGAGGTGAGCTGAGTACTAGCATACTTACATTACACTCTGCTTTTAGTTTGTTTGTTTGTTTGGTTGGTTGGTTGGTTTGGTTTTTCTGAGACAGGGTTTCTCTGTGTAGTTCTGGTGCCTGTCCTGGATGGATCTCACTCTGTAGACCAGACTGGCCTCAAACTCAAAGATCTGCCTGCCTCTGCCTCCCAAGTGCTGGAATTAAAGGTGTATGCCACCATCGCCCGGCTACACTCTGCTTTTAGTTGTGGATGTAATATGACCAGCTCCTTCAGCCTCCCTCTGCTGTGACTTTTCTGCCACGATTGACTGTAACATTGAGTTGTGAATCAAATGAACCCTTATCTCCTTAAGTTGCTTTTGTCTAATTATTTTATCCCAACCACAGGAAAACAAACTGAAACAGCTAAGGTTGCTTTATTTTAGCTTTTAGTTCTTTATAAGGATGTAGTCAAATCACCTACTAAGAATGTAGTTTGGAAGGTTTGTAACATATATGCTTCAAAAATGGAGAGCAACATATAACTAGAAATACACAGTATTGGAAGTACAGGTTAAGGTTACCACCAAACTGATTTGATCCTAGTCCAGGGATTGGCTGGAGAACGAGGACTTGATTTCACCTCTAAGTTGAAAATTAGTTAAATATATAAATAGTCCCAGGGGCAATTACATGGAGGGCAGTGATGCAAAACTAGAGACGGAGGAGGTGAAAACAATGAGAACTGTTAAAAGGAGAGTTGTGTAGAGTGGTTTGCTATGAGAATGTTGAGCTGGGTTTGAGGAAGGTGAGTATACATCAGCTAAGGCATGTAAAGTGAAAGGGAGATCTTCGGATAAGGCTTGAAGTGACCTCAACCTGGTACAATTGAATGCTTTGGAGGAATGACAAAATCCAGTATACAACTGTGATCATCCAGGTGAAGCACAGTATTCAAGTCAACATCAAATCATAACTAAAGTATTAGATGTCAGTGTTGAAGTCAGCTGAGATAAGAGTTAAACAAAAAGAAAATGAAGATGAACTCAGTGCAAAAATTATCAGCCATGGTTAGGATTGTTCAAGATGCTGTAGTGTCGTTCACAGTATGGGTATTTATAGATTTACTGATTTTCAGAAGCAAAGGACATGCCAACTAGGATGGAGAATGAGTCCTCAACCTACACAAAGTACTACAGGCAAGTGAAGAAAGCTGGGAACTAGAGAGGTGTTCTTCCCTAGGGAAGAGCACACCAACTGACTGTCCAGGGCCAAATGGTCAGCCCTAAAGATGTACACACATATATCATTATGTAGACTGAGCAGGTTATATTTAGAAATGTATATACATATACTTATATGGATACAATACAATTGGTTAAAAAGAAAAAAGAGAGGCCATGAACTTGAAGGAGAGAGGAGAGGGGTACATAGGAGGATCCAGAGGGAGGAAATGGAAGAGAAAAATGTAATCAAATTGTATTTTCAAAAATAAACGATAATTAAAAAACAAAAGACTTTTTACAGAAGAAAATAATATAGACTGGGAAGCAAATTACTATAAAAGTATATTTGTAGTTTCTAAATACATCTTTTTCCTCATCTGCATCTTTTCCCAAAGCTCTGACCATACACATTTATTATGTTGTTTGTAATAAAAAAGTAGTCATATCAGTTTTCCTGGGTCCAACTAATATTAGTGAACACATATTTAAATCAACCAAATGTATAATGGGTATAATTCAGCTTTGATTATATAACAAATCCTTAATAAAACAAAATGTATATGTTGTTTCTATATCCAGATGCTTGAGTTTTCTTTTATTCTCATTATATGGCCTGACATCCAATAAACATAATAAGTATAATTGCATTTTAGAAAGTATACAGAGTACATTATGACTATTACAATAATACCTTGTTTCAATATTGATTTTTATATCCTGTTTCTCTAAAACTTGAGAACTTTTACAATACAACATATTAACAAGCAAGAAATGAGTTGCTTTTATTTCATCTCTAAGGAACAATAAGATGAGTTTTATCACAAAAGTTATAAAGCAAGCAAGAAGGTAACAACTAACGGAGTAGAGTGCTGGATGGAAATGGCTTAAGGTTTGCATCTTCAGTGGTTGAGATGGCTAAAACAGATTCTTCTTCAGCCTGAAGGCAATTCTGCTTTCTCTAGCTGATTTATTTGAATCATCTCCTCTGAGAGAATCCATTTGGTATCCAGGGTGAGATTGGATACATTCCCTACGAACTTTCTGTGAAAGCCAAAGTATATTTTTCTTCTTTATGTAGCAGTCATGGAATCAGTTTCTGCTGTACTTTTACATAAGACATATTTTTCAGTGTGTCTCTGTCAATGAACCAAATAGACATCTAGACTACTGTTTTCTTTCCTGGAAAATCAATGAAGTCAGGAAGTGATGAAAATCCCATCTGTACAAATCTTTCAGCAAAAGTCTCAAGGTATCATGAGAAGCAGAGAGTGACTCAATGTCATCTCTGAGTGGTATAAAATAACAGGTATTGAGGACCAATGAGCACCTAGGAAAGCTAAATGTATGGAAAATAGCAGTTAGGTCCTGGTCAACCATTTAGTGGTAATATTAGAAATTACTTTTAAAACTGTGGATGACTGTAATCAAGCATGGGAACAACTGCAAAATTTCAGAGTTTAGGTACCCTAGAGATTAAAAAGAAAAATAAGAATCTTCTCTATAAAATGTAAATACAAACCTCATCCATAATTTGGAAAAATGTAAATATATTTTAAATTAAACATCAAACAATTCTGGACTTTACTGTTAGTTATCAAGACAGACTGTGTTAACTGGTTTTAAGCAAAATATGAAAAACATATTATTATTAACTCTTTTATGAGTTATGTTTGTAACTCATATGTAAACAGATATTTTGATCATGGAATAGGCCTAAGGAAAAAGAATATTTGTTACCTAACAGCTAGAAATACACTGATTTTACCATAGTTAGAAATACACAGATTTCCTATCAGCCACAGTTGCCATGTATTTTAGAATTATTAGGGTGAAATATTTATATTGACAAGATTGTGGCTGAAATCCAGTCTAGTTGGTTTTATAGTTACAATAGAACATTAAAGGGGCAGATAAGAAAACACAAAGTTTCAGAAAAGAAATATGTAATGGTTTCATTTTCAAGTTGTTTCTAACATATTAATATAAAGTATTAGTATATCTTACATTCTTGAAAAGAACAGCTTTAATGTTCATTTGAGCAACTTTCAATAATTTTGACTTAATAATGAATATAGAAAGCTACACCTAACAATTTTAGAACAAACATTATTTTCAAATGTTTATATACTTTATATATAACTAGGGTTGAGAGAAACTCACTTGAAGTGACATAGACAAATCTATAATCGAGGTCTGATTACCTGAAGCATATAGCACAGGAAGCATAAACTAGTTGGAACACTTAAATGGCTACTTCTAGAAGCTAGTTGCAAAACAGTATGAAAGGGAAAAACTCCAGTAGGTCTCTACCCATTTTCGTCTTTACATCCATGAAGCCAAAGTAATTCTCACTGTGAACATCTGAGAGAAATCTCTTGTCTATAAGGACAAGGGGCAAGGTGATCAATAAGAAATGCTGCCTGGGTCTTCTCCACAGCAAAGGCCTCCAAGAAAGCAGTTTGCCAAAGCCCATTCTCTCTAGAGAAAGAAGGAAATGGCCCAGAAATGTTGTGATAAGCAGAGCAGCAGGGATATGGAAGAAAATGAGCAACAGTAGAGATAGGATTTGTGAAAGTTATACACATGCTTTGCTTATGACTTAATCTGAAGATCAGAGAATAGAATCCTCACTCACATGGCTTTATTGAACCACGATGGATGCAGTCTAGCAATAGCAATTACTGAGAGGAGAGCTATAAGACACTGAACTCTGGAGGGGAGTATTTAGGAAAGCATGATGTCAGAAGAGCCACAGTGAAGATCCTGGAAAACCTGAAGCAAACAAACCTGCTCTGATAACTTAAATACTCATGACTCAACACAGGATGACTTTTCCAATTCTTGCTACCTGAAGAACATATGTGGGCTTCAATAAAGTTTATAAGACATTTTAAAATGAAAGAAAAAATTAAAAAAAACAAAGTAATTGTAATACATACTGAAATACGATGCAGCTGTTAAAATTGTGCTTAGGGAATTTTAATACAATAAAATTGAAATGCCAAGTCCTCTAACAGAAAAAAAGGCAACATGCCAGAATAGATGGATAACACAGACAGTGAAGTAGAAAAGGTAAGAGAGATTCAAAAGAAAACAATAGAAATCAAATGCATAATTGAAGCATTAATCTGCTGTCTCAACAGTCATCCAAAGTTCCTCTGTAATGTTGGGGCATTCAACCCTGGCCTACAGACCAAGCATATTTGACAGAATTTCCTGTGAAGCAGGGAATTTTGAAGGACTGTCCTACCTTGTCTTGGCAAAGTTCAGCAGTTACCTTTCTTGTGTCCTGCTGCTCCAGTTTGAACAGTAGCTGTCAGCAATTGAGGCAAGGCCAGTTTCTTTGCTCACATGACTAGCTTTTGCCATAAAGAAAACAAATTCCATATGGAGCTTGTTGGATGCTCTTCATCTTCTCTGGAGTATGTTGGTGCTGTCAGGAGCTGGTGTACCTCACTGTCATGAAAAGTCTAAGTTATTAAAACATTTTAAATGCCATGTTCTATAGATCTTTGAAGTGTTTGAAGTGTTTTTCTATTTCTTTCTGAAATATATCTCTGTATACCTAGAAAACCTAGCTAACATGACTATAATTTTGACTATTACAGATAACTATTAATCTGTATTTTTAAATTATACATTACATTTTTAAATGAGCTGCATAAACATAATATCTTAAAGAAGAGTAGAAATATGCATATAACAAAATTAACTTCAAATTTGCATCAATAAACTAAAATCCATATCAATGTAAAATATGTAAGATAAATAGTTGTTTTTGGATTAAAGTAGATTCAATAATCTACCCTTTTAAACTATCATTTCTATATATCCTCCCTTTTTCTTTTCAGAACAAGATCTCTGAATCTAATCTCCTTTGTTTAGCTTTTTTTTCCTGACCATTATCCATAACAACTTATAACTAACCCCCCTAAAATGATAATAAATATCCATACCCCATTTTTTTAGGAATGTGGGCATAGTTTTCTAGACTACTTACTGATGATTAGGGGGTACTGGTAATCTCTGAGGGACCTGAGAAAATTCAGGATTATGGTGTGAGGCTGGATCATCTCAGCCAGCAGCCTGTGTGGATGTTGGATCACCTGGGCCATCATTTTCATTGATATCTGGTCCCTTTGCTCTGAAAAATATATAAACTTTAAAAGGTAACCTACATATCTATATTAGTACAAGTATAGATTGTACATTGTACACAAGTCAGCTAAAGATGTTTTTGTTGTTGTTGTTGTTGTTGTTGTTGTTATATGTTTGAGCAGATAAAATATACATTATGTTTCTGTATTTCTTCTAGGTTTATTTTTTTAATGTCTGTAGTCAGGACTTCAGGGGGTCTTCCTTGATCAAGCCTGATTTTTTAAACCCAAAATGAATCCATAGCCTCTCATTTCCTATGGAAATAAAAGCAAAACTTCTCACCCAAAGTAACACATCTTTTGAGTTGCATCTTAAAGGAGCCATGCCTCTGCTCTCAGCCATCAAACAGAGCCCACCCAAGAAAATGCTGCTACTAAGAAATGATGCATGACTGTTCTTTTGTGTGTTTAGAATGCTTTTTAAAAGCTTTTTCAGACTTTACATAGAAATTCTTGCCCAACATTGGGTACCATATTTAAACAGATGTCTTTCCCAATCCCAGCTGTCAGTCCCAAATAACTAACACAGAGACTTAATATTACTTATACATGTTCAGCTGATAGCTCAGGCTTGTTACTAGCTAACTCATCCACTTAAATTAACCCATATTTCTATCTATGCTTTGCCATGTAGCTCATGTCTTGTTACCTCATTTTCTACATGTCCTGCTTCCTCAAATGGCTGGCTAGCATCTCTTCACTCCACCCTCCTCCTTCCCACCATCCTTAGTTTGGTTGCCTATACTTCCTGCCTGGCTACTGGCCAATCAGTGTTTTATTAAACCAATTTGAGTGACAAATCTTTACAATGTACAAGAGGATTATTCCATAGCACATAATCACAGAAATGATTAATGCTTTTTATGACTCTTTGTTAAATCTAGGTTGAAGATCAGATTAGTGTCAAACAATTAAAATATAAAAGACAAATCTATAGAATGGAAGAGAGAAGCAGACACATCTGCCATTACAGTAAAGACTTCAGCATCCCTCTGTCACTATCTTGCAGACCAACAGGCTCAAGAACAGCACACATAACCTATTCAACACCGCAGCAGTCTCAGGTACCTGACATTTAGATATGAATCTCAGACAACAGCAGAACACTCATTCTTCTGACCATTGATTCAAACAGGCTGCAAAATACACCTTAACACACTGGAAGAAATCAGATAAAGCAGCTTCAAGAAGGACAATGGAATTAAACTAGAAATAATTAAACTAGAAATATCATAAAGATAAGTGAGAAATCTCTAGGTACTTGGAAATCAAATAGCATATTTCTAAATAATTCGGGTCAAAGAATTCATAAATAAAACTGAGGAATCATCATAGAGGAATAAAAAGCATAAATTTAACAAAGTGGGGAGAAAAGTTGGCTCAGACTACAGAAGCAAGGATTTCTAAACAGCTTATAAACATCTGAAAAAAATTACTTAGTATAAATTTAAGACCATAAAATTTAAAAAGTGACAATTTTAAATGGTAGAAAAGGTCAGGCAACTAGGACAGTGATGAACAAATAAATTAACTCCAGAAATTTTTCAGTATTTGAAAATGTATATGTACTATAATCCAAGATACTCTCTTTTAGGGATATACCAGCCAATAATACACCAATGTAACACGAATTGCTAAACGGTCTTATTAATAAAAAACTTGAAGCCAGATATTGGGGTGAAAGCTGAAGTTCAGAGAAGCAGAAAGAAGCCAGCCATGTTCTTACCACTAGGAAATCCTTAGCCCAAGAGAGAGCTACTTCGTTATACTCACACTTATAAACCTTTCTGTGCCCTGCCATCTTACTTCCTCTCTCCACAAAGCTACATTACTTCCTCTTTCCATCGAGCTCTATCATTTCCTGTCTGTCTGTACAGACCTGCAGACCTCTATGTTTAATGAGCGCTGGGATTAAAAGCATGTGCCACTGCATCTGGCTCTGTTCCCAGTGTGGCCTTGAACTCACAGAGATCCTGATGAATCTCTGCCTCCCATATGATAGGATTAAAGGTGTGTGCTACCATGCCTGACCTCTATGTCTAATTTGGTGACTGGCTCTGTTCTCTGATCCACAGATAAGTTTTATTGGGGTGCACAATAATATAAATAAAATATCACCACTCACCAATAAACTAACAAACAAACAAACACACAACATTGTTCACAATCAGCAAAACAAAACGTGCTTTTTGGATTGGGGAAACATAACAGAATTATGAACCAACTTTTCTCAGAACGAAAGTTTCTGAGAAAGCCACATCTGTATTGAAGAACCTGCACACTGGCTGACTACAGCCTGGTGACTATGGAGAGATGGAATGTTGTAGACTAAGTGCCAACGCAATTTTGGGCTATGCTTGCTGTCTTTTTTAAAGGTTGTTTATTATCAACATCTGTTAAGATCTTAGAGTCTCCCTTTATGATAAGCAGACTTGATTTCTAGCACCTGCCAGGCCCAAAGTTGAGTGCTACAAGATGACATTTGAAATCAATAGAAGAGATTTCTCTGTTCTGTAGAGCAGCCACCTACTTGCTGTCGCACCTCTGTCTTTTGTAACTGTATTTATTTACGCCTTTCTCTGCTGCCGAGACCTAACAGGTCCTGTGATTTCCCTGCAGTGAGAACATTATTCTGTGGTACCGGAATCTCCATTCCCAGGCCTAAGTCACTCATCCTGGCTTTGAAAGAACTTCTTTAAACTACAATAAAAGCTCTGTTTTCCTTGACCAACTTATAGTATAGTAATATAATGGACACATATACAACACAAAAACAAAACAAAAAGCATGCTATCTATAACATATTAGTGAATGTCACAAGATCCAAGCCCCAAATAATCCAAAATGTGCTGTGTGATTCCATTGATACAAAGTAAAAGACAAAGTGGCTATGATTCCTAGTATTAGAAGGCTGAAAAGTGGTGATCTGTAGGGAGGAGAAAAGGATGGGGGTGGTGGCAAAGGGCACCTCTGGATGTCTGTGTTATTTCACATCTTGAATTCCTTGGTGACTGCTTGGATTGTGTCCTCTGTGTAGCAATTTGTGAAAGTTGCTTTTTGTGTTCCTTGGTTTTATGTACTTTTCCATGAACATGATGTATTTCAATAAAATGTGCATTTATAAATTTAAAGACAAAGCCTTAAATTCTATGGTGTACAAGACAGGTCTCATCCCAGAGCTCATGGCTTACCACCATGTGCCCATAATCACTGCATCTGAGGAACTAATGTACTTCTAAAACAGAGTTGTTTTTAGCAGACTCTTACATTTTAGTAGAGAAAAGATAAGTTGTTTATTTTGAAATTTTGATTTTTGTTCCAAGGGGTTGTGCAATTTCCTTTCTAATAGAGGAAAGGTCTTTGTCTTGATAATAAATTGCCTCTGTATGTCCTCACAGTATTACAAGAACATCATGTCATAAAATCCTTTTTAGGTTTTCAGGGTAATTAATGTTTCTTTCAAAGCTAGACAGTGCAGCTGAAACCCTGTTCTTGTAATCCAGGTTTGGGAGTGAGCTCCTGACCCATAGTTCTCAAGCTCTTGCTAGTTTGATGTTTTGTTTCTATTACAGGCACACTTCAGCTCAAGCCATTCATAAATGCTAACTACTTTTTGTTCGCCAGTTTAACTTCCTTTTTGTGCTCAAAACAAAGATGTAGCATGAACTTGTAAGTCAAATTGCAATGTGAATGGTGTTTAACTGAGCTTTGATGCTTAGGCTACCAAAATGGCAAGTTTACTAGTTGCTTTCAAGTCAAGAATCTTCTTTATCTATCAGCATAGCAAACTGGATTTTTAACTATCTATGGCCACCCTACTTCTAATTCATGAACTCCAACATGAATATTTTTCATTAATCTTGAAACAAAGTCATAGAGACTTTATTATTTTGTTCTATTTCAGTAAATTTCTAACATTGTCAGGTTCATCTTTAAAACTAAAAAGGAAGGTTATCCATACCAAGTATAAGCTGAAGCCCTAGTGTTACATATTACATTTTGAAACAAATATAAGAAGTAGACATTATTTAATGAGTAGGGCACATAGAAATCTGAGGTTCAACATTTCCAATATTAATGCAGGTTTTAAGCACTGGAATGAATATACGTGGCAGATTTCATCACAGATGTATCACAAAAGTCTCTCGGGATGCAAAATACACAGAAGAATGCTAACTGTGCTGAGTGTGACTGAGTTTTTCCTAGGTCTCTTCCACATAATCAGTTCTAGCACCAGATGAGGCATACTGGTGGCCAAGTTCTGAATCACCATGTCCCATGGACTGTTTTGTTCTCAGTCTACCCCTCCCCCGTTCTCCTTGACAACTGCCCCCCCATTCTCCTTTCAGATTAAAAGTAAGTCTGTATGGCTCTGTAAGATGGAGAAGAAGTCAGTGTTGAAGTGTTAAGTAATGGAAAAGAAGTAAGCGTGGAATCTAGAAGCTTGACTTTCATTCCTAACATTACTTCTCGGTCTTTCTTTCTTTCTTTCTTTCTTTCTTTCTTTCTTTCTTTCTTTCTTTCTTCCTTTCTAACACATTAGTCTTTCTGAGTCTCAGTTTCCTCATCTGTGAAATGTGGATAACAACTTTTATTCCACTGACCTCACTGTTGGGATGAGTGAGGTAAATTTGAGTACCCTGTGAATAACCCATTACAGAGCTTCAAGGTGTTACTCAAACCAAGACTACATTTGCCAGCTCATGGGGACCAGATTTCTCTCTATGTCTGACTCAATCATTTGACTTACACTGGATTTATTTTCTGTTGGTCCAAGAAACACTGAGAATCTGTCTCATGTTGCAATTTGTGAGGAACAGGAAAAGCCCAAAGGAACCAAGAAAAGTACCCGACTTGTCTGGGTGAAGGTGATTTGCAAAGGCTGCCAAAGACTTTGTTTCTGATATTTATAGAATTAAAAAGGAAGAAGGGAAGAAGTCAAAGAGGCAAGGATACATTTCCTACAATCAGAATTCCTGGCAATTGCTGTACTGAAGTATGTCAGGCAAGTGCAGGGAAGGGCTCTGGCCCGGGGAGGGGGCACCCAAGGCCATTGGCTGAAAGACGCTGGTTCTGGTGCAGGTTCTTATAAGTAACTTCCAGCTCTTTTTCCCCATGACCTTACAATTTGGCTTCCTTTGCCAGTGGGCACCACTCTTTCAGTCTCTACTGTTTCCAGCATGTAGCAGTGTTCTCCACCCTTATTTGCTGGCTCCTGACTGCCAAAGCTTTGAGGTTTCCAAAAGGAAAACACAGGCTGGGCCTTTCCATGTGGCTGATGTGAGCATCTCAAACCATTTGTTCCATTTATTAGACTTGAAAGCACAACTGTGGAGAAAAGTTGTGGGGAAGCTCTTGGAGTGTTCACAACGGATTGACATGTACGTGCTAGGCCACACTGACCCTTTAGAGTCTTCCAAATTTCTCCGTAGATCTCTCTGACTGGTTATCAGCAGCATTATCATAGATGCAGAGCTATATACCATTCCCACTCAGCTAACCCTACAACCACAGACTGAGAAAACACCCTGCAGGAGGGCAGAAGCATCTGCATTTAGTTGCATTGTTTGGCCTATTTGCTCCATCCAAAGTTTTCAGTCTATCCAAGATGTGAAAACCTGAATATGATGGTCTCTTGTCTCAATTATTTGTATAGCATGTATTTGCTATTGTTCCAGATTTTGTATACTTGTAAATTATATTTTCAAAATGAACTTCAGTTGGTTTCTGGTTGTATTTAAAGACAAATATTGAAAATTGTATGTGGCAATAAAAGAAAGCAAGGAGGAGTGCTGAAGGGGGCCAGGACAGCGACAGCAGCATATTCTCCCTCGCCTTCTCAGGAGAGTACGCTAACATAGACAGCCAACAGAGATGGGGCTAAATCACAGGCAGGAATGGCCGAGAATGCTTTCAAATTCCCACATTGACCTTCCCTGCAGAATTTCTACATTAGCCTCGGTGTACATTAGTTCTCTGACAGGAAAGCCGGTCAGGTTGTTCACATTATAAGCACGTAGTCTTCTTTGGCCACTGAATATTTTATACTTATCTATATTTCAGTTTTATAATCCCTCAAACTATTTAATGTTTCCCATTCCATTTTTGAGTTTTTAACTTGTATATTTCTTTTGTGCATGTCTCCGAAACAACAAATATAAGCATTTCCAAACTGCATTTGTTTTCTAGACAGTATTTTGGCTTTCAAAAGTTTTATTTAGATGTGAAAATCTGAAAATTAATTTCCCTTATCCCTTCCAAAGATAGACCTGTGCCAAACATTTTCCACGTTTCCATTCTGACCCTTCCTTGTTTGGCTGGATTTAAAATAAAAAAAAAATCATGTTTTAAACCTTAAGCAAAATGAATGTCTCCTCCTTAAGAAAACTTGCTTCAAAACCTGAAATAGTTAATGGTAGTAATAATACAATCCAGCCTTGACATTCCCATCCCCTTACACTTTGCTTATTAATTACCTGTCTGCATCATTGCTGTGTTTTAGATCTGATAGCTTCATCTCAGAGCAATGGATTTCATGGGGCCAGGGGCAATGCTTGGGTTGAGCACTACTTGGTTTCTTTCATCAGATATAGCTGGTGTGTAGTTGTAGCTCAGAAATACCGCCATGTGAAAGTGAAGGCTGAACAAGCCAGCATCTATGTGGCACAGGATCCCTGACTTAAACCCTGTAATCTTGATGAAACCTGGAGCAAATTCAGGACATTCACGTCCATCAGCTAACCAGATGAACCAAGAAAACAAAAACATAGGTCTTGCATTAACTGAAAAACATTCTTATGATAAACTAACCCGTGTAGTCTTTTCAAGCTAACTACAGAATCTGAGACCGTGTAAGGAGATCTGTGTCTTGTACACTTGACACCGTTGATGGGCTATTTGACTGCTTTAAGTGAAATAGCTTTGGAATCCAGCCCTAAGATGTTGGTGGTAGTTTTAGTGCTCAGGAGTTCAACTCTGTAGAGTCTGGCTGGATGACTATTTCTTATCTACAAGATGCAAAGCAGGTATCTAGAAATACCACTCTTACTGATCTTAGAGTCTGGAGACAGGGAGCTGCCAACATGAAGGATGGAGCCTTCTCCAAATGGATCCTTAAAGAGACACACACTGTTTCCATTAAGACCCACTGTGGACTTTATACTGATTTCATCCTAATTACTCAACTATTCTCAGTACAAGTATTCTCAGTATGCATTCTTGCAAATACTGTGGAATAATAAAATGAAAAAAAAAAGCCAAAGATAAAAGCAATAGAGGCAGGAAAATTGAACATCTCAAAAGCCATTTTCAAGACAATCTTCTCTTCTGTTAGTGAGAACAGACTAAGACTGAACTCCCCCAGCCCCCAAACTGAGCTACCACTGGAGACAAAAGCTTTCTAAGTATCTCTTTCCTACAGATACAATATAAGAGACCTTTTCCTTCCTATTTTAGAATTTTTAAGATAATGTAATTACATTTCTCTTCTTTCCTCCCTCTAAATCCTCCCATACAACCCTCCTTGCTCTTGTTCAAATTCATGGGCTCCTTTTTCATTAATTATTGTTACATACTTAATGTATATTCATTGCTAAATATAATCTGCTCAGCCTGTATAATGTTCCTTGCAAGTACATTTTCAAGGCTGACTATTGGGTGTTGGATAGCTAACTGGTATGTGCTTCCATCGGGAAGACTATTTCTCTCACTCTCAGCATTTCTTGGTTTCACAAATTTCTTTGTAATCAAGCAATCCTCCAGTTCTAAGTAACATTATAACTGACTTTGAATTTTTTTCCAAATAAGATAATATGAGGTAATGTTCTGGCTCTGAAGAAGCACTTCCCAGAAGATTTCACCTCAGTGAGGGTGGTGTCTTCTAATCACTGCTAATTCTTAGCTCCAGCTGACCAGCATCAACTGTCCCAGCAAAGCAAAAATTCTGGTCTCTTGATACTCACAGCCAGTTCTTAAGCTCCAGCTAATCAGAACAGAAGATTCTCCACACAAATGGCCCAATAGGATATTCGCTTCCCTCTGAAGCTTCACAAGCTAGGCCTACACTGCCTGTTCTTTCTTCAACACTCTTATCTTCCAAGCTCCTGTAAGAACAGTCCACTGAGCTCTCAATACTCAATGGCTTTTCCAGCTCAAAATTCCAAAGTCCTTCCATAATCCTCCCAAAGGCAATTTGATCAGATCTGTCATAGCAATACCCTACTTCTGATAACAACTATTGCTGTGATAAAACACCATGACCAAAGCAAGTTGGAAAGGAAAGGGTTTATTTGGCTTATACTATATTAGAGTTCATCATTGAAGAAAATCAGAACAGGAATTCAAACAGGGCAGAATCCTGGAAACAGGAGCTGATGCCGAGGCTATGGAGGGGTGCTGCTTACTGGCTTGCTCCTCATGGTTTGCTCATCCTGCTTCCTTATAGAACCCAGAACACCAGCCCAGGGTTGGCCTCAACCCCCAATGGTTTGGGCCCTCCCCAATCAATTACTAGTTAAGAAAATATCCTACAGGCTTGCCTACAGTTCAATCTTATGGAGGCATTTTCTCAATTGAGGCTCCCTCCTCTCTGATGACTCTAGCTTGTGTCAAGTTGCCGTAAAACTAGCCAGCACAGTTAATTTTTTTTTATTCCAAAATCAATGTTATTTCTTTTGAGCATATATATTGAAAAGTTAGACAATGTGGACATTCAGAGAGAATTAGATAACAAATGCTTGTGGTCAGCTCAGTCTTTATTTAGTATAATTTACAAATAGAGGGCTCACACCCCAAATCTCAGAATGGATGGGGGAAGGTTTCATCAAGTTCTACCCCTAGCTAAAACACTCTATGGAGAGTAAACTATCTTCAGGAGACCTGAAAGGCTACTCATATTCCAGTAGATGGTTCTCTACCTGTGCACATGCACATACAGAACTCAGTGAAGTTAAAATCAAAGAATACATGAAATTGGGAGAGAAAAGTGGTGGGTGGGATAAGGGGAAAAGATGGGTAGGTTTTCTCAAAATGTACTACATGCTTGTAAGAAATTCTTAATAAATAATTAAAAAAATATATATGGCTTAGAGACTGCTTGGAAATTTTCCATTTCCCTCCACCATGGTGCTTTGCTATCAAAATGAACATGTGGCTGAACTTTAGGGACTGATGCCAAACATATGGTATCCACAACCAGCTCTCATAAGCTTTGGAATGTTAATTGCAGAGAGGAGCCAAGTGAAATGCTTAATAACAGACACATGGCCAGATGAGGATTTCCTAATAGAGTGATTGCTTTAAGGCCTTTGTCATGTACAACAGAGAGATTTTAATGTTGCAAGAAATACCAAGATTAAAGACAGTCTTTATAAAGTTTTGTGTATTTTTAAAATGTGAAAGTAAAATATAATTTTTACATCTTTATTAAATTTATAAAATCTTACTTCAAACTGTATGCTTCCCGAAAAGGTCTGTAATCACCCTATTTATTTTAGCCTGAAACTATCTAATTATAGGTGTGATATTTTTCCTTAAATTAAATATATAGTAACTCTCTGTAAATAACAGCTATAAATAACTATTGATGCCACATTGATTTGAGCCCTAATCATAAAACCAAAATTTTCAGCTTAAAGAAACCCAAAAATTACCTAGTTTAAATGCTTTATTTGGTATATGAAGAATAGTAATTTACAAAGTTCTGTGGGATTTGTTCAATGCAATAGAATTGTAGTTGCTGTGCCCAGGATGAATTTTAAATTTTAATATAGCTGTTTCTTTCTTGTTAATTGACTCTGTCATACAAAATATATTATTATATAAAGAATATACTATGCCATGATTTTAATGTGTCTACCAAAAGTTTGTGTGTTTTAAATCTCCAAATTCATGTATTTTCTTTGCATTTGCTCTAAGAACTTTGCATTATAACTGGGACCTCAGCTTTTCTCTACATTCCTTTCTTTCTTCTGTGTGAGTGCCTGCATTTCTTATAGTAACTTAACTACCAGGTAATAAGATTAAATGTTCTTAAGTCTACAGTGTTCTAAGCCTGCAATTAACAGTTATTTCCTCTGCATTTTACCAATTTAATCAAAGTAGGTCATAAAGGTTATCAATACTCAACATTGTGTGACAGCACTTTTCCTGGGAAGACACAATACACATGTCTATTTACCCCAAATAGGGAGCTCATGGAAAACCAAAGTATGGATATCAACAAAGTTCAACTTGGCAAACCAATGAGTTTTCCTGAGGTTACTTACCAGAGTACAGGTAAGAGGTTGCCTAGTGAGTGCATCTGGTCAGTTTTAGGAACTTCCCAAAACTATTTTAAATTGTTTAATTAATTAATTAATGTGTGTGTGTGTTTTCGAGACAGGGTTTTTCTGTGTAGTTTTGGTGCTTGTCCTGGATCTTGCTCTGTAGTCCAGGCTGGCCTCGAACTCACAGAGATCTGCCTGGCTCTGCCTCCCGAGTGCTAGGATTAAAGGCATGCGCCACCACTGCCCAGCTTGTTTACTGCTAGTTTAAGAAGCTTCTCTGCAAGATAAAATGTTTGTCTCCCAGGAGACTGCTACACAAGATTCAAGTATGAGGTACATCCTTTCATAGCATAAAAAAAAGCGTCATACAAATTTATGTGTGAAAAATGGTCAGCGACTTCTGTGGACAATGAGTTATTTGATGTAATGTTCTGTGTTTGTGTAAAACAAAAATAGGAATGCATTTCTATCTTGAATTGCCAGTTCTCATCCTCTGTGTTACTGCTGAAACCTATAATCTTCCTAGTGTGAATTCAAAAAGAAAGACTTTGGCAACTAATAAATAGTATCCAGTGGAAATATAATTATATGTGTATTTCTTTTAAAGATGTGACTATCAAGAAATGTTACAGAATATTTAGAAAACCAATAAAAATTATGGCTGCTGGTTTTAAAGAAGGGAATGAACTTTTGCTATTTTTTGCTAGGTTTTAATTTTTACATGCTAGGAGAATATATCTAATAAACATTACTAAAGTAGAAAAGAAAGAGTGAAAAGATGGCTCTTTGGCACAATGAGTAGCACAGTGAACACTGATAGGAGAGGTTTAAAGGGAACAATAGAATAGGAAGGATTAAGTTGGGGCACACAAGACCTGTGCTAGCCCAAGCCAATCACATCCCAGCATCGGCAAAGAACCCAAACACTAGGTGTGGAGATATTTGCTATGTGACAAAACTTGTCCTGGGGAGACACAACATACATGTTTACTCAACAGGCAGCTCAACGGGTTGGAGAGAGTCCCGTCCAGGTGCCTCAGTTGATCTAAACCTCTTCCAGGAAGGTCAGCTGATTTCTACTTCTTCCAGGCAGCTGGTGGCCTCCGAGTTTTCTTTGGAGCTCACTCTTTGAGTCTTTTTTTGCAACTTGGCTCTCAGTAGCATTATTGCTCAGTTTGGTACAGAGTGTCCTAGTGAGTCTGGTTAGTTTCAGGAACTTTGTGAAGCTATTTTGTGTTGTTCACCTCCCTACTTAAAATGCTTCCCTGAAGGATGGAATGTTTCCAATTCAGAGGAAATGGTTATAGGAGGAAAGTGTTATACAACAATATAGACAGTTGTTGGCTGGTAGAGAGAGAGACAGTTTTGTCTAACAGTGTAGCCCTTGGTAAGTCAACCACATTCCAGTGGGATACTACACATCCAAGAATATTTGGACAGCACAAATTGGTCTTGAGGGGGGTTAAAAAAATAGGGCACAAAGTTGATCAGGTAAGGAAAGGATGTGAATCTGGAAACAGGAGAAGGGAGTAAATGTGATCACAACTCTTGTATAAAATGCTCAAAGAACTAGTTAAAAGTAAACATTAAAAAAGACATAAATGATTATTTTTTTTCCGTAGAAGTTTTTTTTTACTCTTTCATATGGCTTTAGTTCACCTTCTGCTCTACTGAATGTTGGTAAAAATAGGCACTGGTGAAATCTTTGGTTTGAAGCTGACATAGTAGCCATATTTACAGGCAAAAATGCTCAAAAGTCAGCATATACTATATAAGACATAACTTTTAAAACTACAGTTCAATCACGTAAACTTTTATCTCTCTAATATATCTTGTACTTTTTAAATTTAAATTTGAGAATTTCATGCATGAGTATGCTACTAACATCATTTTACCATTCCTTCACCCACCAGCTCCTCCTGTACCTTCCCATTGCCTCTCAAATTCATGTATTTGGGGCTAACTACTTGGGATTGAATGACCTATCAGGGAAATCATCCCTAGGAAATATTCATTTTACCTTTCTCAGCTGCCATTAACTGTCTGTAGTTCTTGATCTAGGTGTGAGTCCTTATGAGATTTCCCCATCAGTATTGTTGAGATTTCATGGGTGCATCTTTCCTGTTATATAAAGATACAATTTTGTAGCAGACATCATGATTTTTTGGCTCTTACAATTTTTCTAATCCATTTTCCAAGATTTTCCCTAATATTTCTTTTCCTAGTTTTGATAGTCTATATATATGTGTGTGTGTGTGTGTGTGTGTGTGTGTGTGTGTGTGTGTGTATGTGTGTGTGTGTTATATTTATTATACATGGGAGGTGAAAGTAGGAGAATCAGTAGTTCAAGGCCATCCTCACACAGTAAATTCAATTCAAGGTTGTCCTAGGCTACATGAAAACATCTCAGAAATAAAAAAAAATACAAAACTAAAAAGAAATATAGAAATCATTATATTCCTCTGATGCAAACCGAAACTTCTATCTCAGTGAGCTGGTGATAAACCATGCCTTCAAACTGTTTTTGAGTATCTCCTGCAAAATGAAATATCCTTGCACCCATGTGACCTTGAGAGAAAACAAAGAAATGGGAATTGATTTGAAGCTAGAAGCCTATACCATGTTTTTGAGTTTCATATAGTCTATTTTCACACTTCCTTTGTCAATATCCTTACTTCTCTTTCTAGTCCCAACTTACAAGCATCTGCTGTTGCTGCAAATCTATTCAATTTTATTTATTAATCCCTTTAATTTACATACCAAGTGGTTTGATAACGTAAGAAAATAGTTTCTATGTCAAGTACAACCTTAAATATTGATGCTAGCTGAGGATCAGAAATGTTTTCACGGAAGAAAGGGGTGAGGATTGACAGTACAAGCAATATGAAGAGGAGCACAGGTCAAAGTAGAGATGTGGCTCACTGTCCCTTCCTCTAACCCCAGAATTTAGGAGGCTGAAGCAGGAGTATCAAGACTGAGTTCAAGCTTGGCTACCCTGGACTACAAAGTGAGTCTCAGCACCACGCGTTACTGAGTCTGTGTGTGTGTGTGTGTGTGTATGTGTGTGTGTGTGTGTGTGTGTGTGTGTAGTGACTAAATGACTAAAACAAACTTAAATATGCAGTTTGAATGCTACTTTTAGTTTATTATTTCACATGCTGAGTAGTGCTTTAAAAATTTTAACTGTCAATAATTAATATCTGGAAGATTTCATATTATACTTTTTGAGTTCTAGTCTTGTCTTGAAAAACCGAAAGGAAAATACGGGTTTTCCTTCTAGCATGAAAATATGAGTTAATTAGATCTATAATAAACAATCAGATTTTTAGTGGCTTAGTACTTTTTTTTCTGAAGCAGTGGATTAACTAACCAAGGCTCCTGTTCCAGAACTTTTCTGAACAGCTCTCCACCAAGAAATATATCAAAGCCACTAATTTTTACAACTTGATCTAGGTTCTTGAATCATCTCTATTTAGTAAAGGGAAGAAAAGAACAGATATCTGCACGTAGCTGTTTCACCATGTAGCCTAAATATGGTGTTGGCCAGGATATGAGCCGGAAGTCAATCTTATGCCCCACTAATGGCGATGAGAGCTAGGAAATGGCGCTGAATCTTTGTGCCGGGAAGGAAAGACAATGTGAACAAACAGCTAATTTCTGCCACATGACAGCTATGCAGAGTGAGTAGACTATGTGCAAGTCAACTTTTCAACAGTCTGCCCTCAGCTTCTGCATTGTATCCAGTCACCTGTCTACCTGTTATAAGCAAGGTTGTTGAGTATGTTAAAAATGGAAAGGAATTTGTCTATAAAGAGTCCTCTTTTTAGAAATGGGAATTGTTTAGGGTTTCTGTTATTGTTGCTGTTGTTTGTTTCTTTGTTTGCTTGTTTTAAACCCTAAACACTATGAGACCTTTGTTTATTTTTTTTTTCAGGAGCATACAATTATTTTAAGCCAATGGGCCACATAAAAATGTGCAAAGATGAATAGTTGTCTGATCTTTTCATTCACCTAATATCTGAAACTTTATAACTTTCAACATTGCTTGTCTGTACTTCTAAATAGAATTACATTTTTGTGACATTTTAATGGTGCCAGATTTTTCTCAAAGTAAGAGAACTCTGATTTATAGACTGTGATATTGGAAGGCAGACGGGGACTTACTATGTAACCTAGTTGTTTGACATTTCCACTAAATCCCGTCAATTTGTCGATTTCTCAGAACAAACTAACAACAAAAATATCAGAAAAAAATGTTATTATTTTTAAGAAGAAAACTTGCATATAGCGTACTTCTTTGAAAGTACTTTAGCTCTCAAGGCTGGGCACACATCAGAAATTGCTGTTGTTTTATTCCCTTGTGTATTTGCTAAAGGGAATTAAATATGTGTCTTAGTTAGGGTTACTATTGTTGTGATGAAACACCATGACCAAAGCAACTTGAAGAGGAAAGGGTTTATTTGGCTTACACTTCCATATTGCCGTTCATCATTGAAGGAAGTTAGGACAGGAATCCAAATAGGGCAGGAAACTGGAGGCAGGCACTCATACAGAGGCTAAGGAGGAGTGCTGCTTATTGGCTTGCTCCTCATGGCTTGCTCAGTCTGCTTTCTTATAGACCACCAGCCCAGGGATAGTACCACCCACAATGAGCTGGCCCTCCCCCATCAGTCACTCATTAAGAAAATGCCCTATAGGCTTGTGGATAGCCCAATTTTATGGAGACATTTTCTTAATTCAGGTTCCATCCTCTCAGATAAATTTAGCTTGTGTCAAGTTGACCTAAAATTATCCAGAATGATAGAAAACACTCAAATATTTACTAGATAAAATTTTAGTGATGACATAGATCTTGGGGTCATTCTATTTAATTTAGTCTCATGTGGTATCACTGAGGCCACAGGAGGCAATCTGTTCTGTCCAACTATTTAGCCACTAACATTTTAGGAAATTCCAAGGTTTTTATGGTGTATTATTCCTTCACTTATCTTCATACTAACATTAAATTCTACCCCAGGCACGTTTTAGTGGATAATTCAAGTGACACAATAAAAAGAACAATATAACAGAGAAAGTTGAAGTTTAAGGTAAGTTACAGAGAAGTGTACGTCAGGAAATGTAGCATGGGCTTCAATGAAGAGTGGATATACAATAGATATTTCCACAAATATGGCTGATATGGATAATGCCTGGCAGGCTAAGCTGATAAAGGCACCAAGTACAGGTTTTAAAAAATATACGCCTTTAATCCCAGCACTCAGGAGGCAGAGCCCAGCAGATCTTTGTGAGTTTGAGGCCAGCCTGATCTACAGAGCAAGATCCAGGACAGGCACCAAAACTACACAAGAGAAACCCTGTCTCAAAAAACCAAAAATAAATAAATAATAAATAAAAATAAAAATAAAAGTAAAATAAAATAAAAAAGGATACCATCTCTTTCTGTGATTTTGTTTATCTAGCATCTACTTATACCATCGGTATAAACTCACCCACAGTTGCCTACCACTGTGATCCTGAATTGAGAAAATAAAAAGTTGGTTGGTCCACTTTCAATTCTAAATCAGAAATAACTTTCCATTGTACGATTTTTTTATGTTTTTGTATGTAAGAAAACATCTTTCCTGGTTCTTGACTATAAGTCTAGGGTCTGTATTCTGCTGGCTGGGTCACTTTTGAGCTCTACATCGCCTCACTAAGTTTTCAGTTCTACTCTCAAACATCTGTTTTCTCTTCCAGCCCACTGCACAATCTGTCTTAGGTAGGGTTGTGCTGATATGAAGAGACACCATGACCATGACAACTCCTATAAAGGAAAACACGCTGCTGGAGAAGTAGCTGGGAGGTCTACAACTGTCTTTTTTTTTTTTTTTTTCCAGAGCTGAGGACCGAACTCAGGGCCTTGCGCTTACTAGGCAAGCACTCTACCACTGAGCTAAATCCCCAACCCTGAGGTCTACATCTGGATCCATAGTCAGCAGGAAGAGAATGAAAAACACTAGGCCTGGCTTGAGCTTCTGAGACCTTCAAGCCCACCCCACTGTGACACACTTCCTCCAACAAGACTACACCTACTCCATCATGGCTACATCTCCCAATAGTGACAGTCCCTATGAACCTATGGGACCATTTTCATTCAAACTACTACCAGTCCTACTCATTCTTTGTTCCCCCAGCTTTGCAGTGATGAGCCTTCTTCTCACATAAGCATTGTTTTGTGTGCTTATTATATATCTCCAGACTACATTCAGCAACGTAAACATTCATCATACAGAGGCTGTCTTGCCTCTGGTTCTGTAATTTGTAGTAACTTTGCTTGTAATATCACTTGTTCTAAGAAAATGTATTGCTAGTTATTGTTTCATTTCTGCAGTTTACTACAACAGTTTTAACTAACAATATATTTACTAACAGTTGACTAACTATATGTTTGATCGAGTTCCTCTGTACACTTACCAAACACTTCTTACCATCAATGCAACAGATTAACAAGAGGGGTTAACATTATATATAGTGCTGGATGATGAGCACAGCGACACAGTAATATAATGAGTGTTCTACTGTTGGCGCCTTTACCTTCCAATGAGTCTCAAGAATACAGTTCCTAAAATTTAATTGTTTCTGTGGTTAAACTTTAATAAAATTATTTTTATAAAGAACAAATACACTTCAGCAGAATGTTATGTGAAATTGTGAAATTTCCAAGATGATATATTTGACATAAAAAAAAATGGCAAATAATTTCATACTAACTGCACATATAAACATACCTAGAACTCCTTCAAACTCAAGAAAGTTTTCAAAGGGAATTTAGGATGAATCATGTTTTGTCATCTAGCATGTCATGAAATCTCTCTTCCAACCCCAAATTCAGTGACACTTGTTAGGTTCATTCAGTGACACTTGTCATCTTGAAGTCTATGCCTGATAATTAAGAATCTAGAAAGGTTTTTCTGTCTCAACCATTTTCATACTTGACTCTTTTCTTAACTACATCTCCAATTTAATTTGTTTTCATATTTCATGTTTTAAAAATGATCAATTAGATATTCGTATGAAATTAAGGTAAAATTAAATAAAAGAAGGAACACTTCCATACTCATGTTATAAAGCTAGTATCATGGTATTAAAACCAGGCAAGGACATGTACCATATAATGGTAACTACAGACCAATATCTGCTGTCAGTATTAATGAAAACACCCTCAACATGATATTTTCAAACTAAGTTCATCAAAACAATCATACATCACAACTACTTAGAATGTTTCCCAGTAATGCAAGTGTGGTTCAACAATCCCAAATAAACTGATATAAAATAAAAAGCAAAATTCACAATAATTTTGGGACATGCAGGAAGAAATTTGACTAATAGTCTATTGTAGTTAAAAAAAAACTCTGAATAATCTAGGAATTAAATGGAATTAATTCAATCAGATAGAAGACACCCATGAAAGTCTACATCTAATAGCACCTGCAAAGATGAAAGATTGAATGATCTCATTCTTATGATTAGGGACAAAACAGGTTTCTGTCCTCAACGTTCTATTATTTAATGCTCTACTTTGGATTATTTTTCAACTTTTTTATATTCATTTTTATGTTACAGATATGAGTGTTTTGCCGGCATATATGTGTTGCATTATGTGTATGCCTGGTGCCCACAGAGACCATCAGCTCCAGTGCACTCTCTGGAACAGGAGTTATGGAAGGCTGTGGGTCACCCACCATGTTGGTGTTGGGAACTGAGTCTGTAAGAGCAGCAAGTGGGTTTTAACCACTGAGCCATCTTTCCAGCCCATCTACTGGGGATTCTAGCAAGAATATTAGGCAACAGTGGAAATTTTAAAAAATCTACCTGGAAAGGAAACAGTAAAAAATGTCTTTATTCATAGATGTTATTAACTTATAAATACAAGTTGACAGGATATAAGATAATACTAGAAGGGGAAGAAAGAACCTGAGGATGGTAATGGTGCTTTGAAATGTCTTTAGGACATGGCATGGCTGAATTCATAGCAGGTGTTATTACATGTAAAAGCTGCATAGATCCAGTCAGTTAGAATTTCCTGGACAAATGGTGAGGGGCTCCCAACATCCCACCCTTTGCTGAAGAGCTGCTTTGGGTTGTCTTTCTGTACACTGTGAATATGTGTTGCTCTCATTGGTTGATAAATAAAGCTGTTTGGCTAATGGCAAGGCAGAATAAGATTAGGAGGTACATTCAAACTGAGGAGGAAAAGGAAAAAGAGAAAGTGTGAGAGACTCTGTGTGGTGGCCACCAGGAGAAGCAAGATCTGAGAGTACAGGTAACACCATGAAGCCATGTGGCAAAACATTAATAGAAATGGGTTGAATTAAGTTATGAGAGCTAATTAATAATGAGCTTGAGCCACAGACCATACAGTTTGTAATTAATATAAGCCTCTATATATTTACTTGGGACAGAGTGGCCACAGGACCAGGCAGAGCAGAGGAAAACTTCTGTCTACAGAGGAATTATTGACAGTTGATGCCTGGTGGCTGAAGAGAAAATTTTCTTCAGAGATGTGGCTCCAGGGATGTTATTCATGCCACAGTGGGTGGTCATTACACCCGTGTACATAAAATATGGGCAACATTGGTTGTAATCAGTGGTGGGTGGTGACAGGAAGTTGACAGAGAGGTGTTGGAGGGAATACTCAGACGTTGGAGGGGAGAATGAAGGAGTGGATATAATCAAGACAAATTTATGCTCTGGATGGACTCATGTCATTATGGATTCATTTGTCTGGAGGACAGCAATGGATTTTGGATTCCTTAGGGTCTCCCACTTAAGCACTGATAAGACATTCAATCTCTACTTGCTCCTCTGGCTGAGCAGCTCTGGTTCTAAGCTGTGAAAATTCCTCCTTGCTTTGTACCTTGCAGGTGACCTCTTGTACTGCTGATGAATTATTTCTATTTTCCATCCCTGATTCTGCTTTTAGAAAAATCTCTCTTTTTTCTTTTATTGAAAATAGATTAGTTCTCATACTGACTATAGTTTCCCCTCCCTCTACTCCCCCCCATTTCTTCCCATCCCTCTTCCCCTCCAGATCTACTCCCTTTCTGTCTCTCATCAGAAGAAACAGGATTCTAGGAGATAACAACCAAATGACAAAATAAAATATAAGATGAAACAAAAACTATCACATTGAAGTTGGACACAGCAACCCAATAGTAGGAAATGAATCCCAAGAGCAGGCAAAAGAGTCAGAGATCCCCTCATTCTCATGTCTAGAGTTCCATAAAAATATTAAGCTAATAGCTATAATATAAATGCAGAGGACCTGGTGCAGACAGACAGCTCCAGACCCTGTGCTTGCCACTTCCATCTCGGTGAGCTAATATGTGCCTTGCTTTGTGGATTCAGAGGACCTCATTCTCCTGGTGCCCTTCATCCTTTCCAACTTACAATCTTTATGCTTCCTCTTCCATAAGATTCTCTGAGCTCTAGGGATAGGAGGGATTTAATGGGGATCTCCAATTTAGACAATCTCTGCATAATGTCTGGCTGAGGGGCCTCTGCCTCTGTCCCCTTCTGCTGCTGGAGGAAACCTCGTTGAAAGGAAAAGCATCAGCTTAGGACCCCCAAGACCAAGTTCTCACACCAAACTCTCAGCACAGAGGAGATTTATTTGTAGGGAAAAACCCCATGTTAAGATGAGGTGTTTATTTTTAATTGGGCATATTAATTGGGTGAGCCAAATGGGGCTTTTGATTGCTGGACTTCAGTACTTTTAGCAGACCTTGGTAGTCAGCTTCAGGAGGAGGGATTGACCAAATAAAAGAATAGACCTTGGAGGCTAGCTACAGGAACGTAAACTACCAGTTTATAGCAAGTTTTCACTACCACCAGCAATGGATGAGTGTTCCCCTTGCTCCACTTCATCACCAGAATGAACTGTCACTTGTGTTACTGATTTTAGCCATTCTGGCAAATGTAAGATAGAATCTCAAAGTAGTTTTGATTTTAATTTCATCCCTCTGTGCAGACATTGACGCCTGTGCATTAGCCCAGGACTCTATCAATTCCCTAAGTTAGATTCTGTGTCTGGGTTGTTTCCTCACTGCCTATCCCATCTCCGGGCTTCCTGGGAAAGCCTGGAATACCAGGAGAACAAGGTGGTTCTCTCAGCTCTCGTACTCTTTTGAGTATTCTTTTGCAAAAGAGTATAATATCTTGGAGTTTACCTCATCTTTCTTTCTCTACCTCTATTTTTTTTAATTATTAGAAAACATTGCAGTGGTGCAGTTTGTCCATATCCTAGGCCCCCATGGATGGACACCTGCTGCAGTCCACAGGCTACCAAGAGAAATCACGTTAATCTTGTTCCCCAGGACACCATCTGCGGAGCCTCTTCTCCTTCCATGATAGCTACAAGAGCTAAGATTTATTTATTTGTTTGTTTTTATTAATTAACGAATTAATTTCCCCCAGCCCTATCACAGTTTCCACTCCCTCCTCTTCTCCCAGTCCCTTCTCCTAACCTCCCCTCTCTCCCCCATCCACTTCTCCACTTTTCTCATCAGAAAAGGACAGGCCTCTCATGTATATCAGCCAGCCATGGCATATCAAGTTGCAGTAAGGCTAGGCACTTCCTCTCCTATTAAGACTGGACAAGGCAATCCAGTAGAAAGACAGAGTCACAAAAGCAAGTAACAGAGTCAGAGACAGCCACTGCTCCCATTGTTAGGAGACCCACAAGAAGACCGAACTGTAAAATATGCACAGAGAACCTAGTTCAGACACACGCAAGTTCTCTGGTTGGCAGTTCAGGGTCTTTGAGCCCCAATGAGCTCAAGTTAGTCAATTCTGTGAGGTTTCTTGTGGTTGTAAGTGTTACAGCTCTGGAGAAAAAGGTATCCTGGCCCTCGGAAGCCAGGCAATACCTACAGCTCTATTCTGGTGGGGAATGGTTTCCCTGCAGGAATGTAAAAGTTCTGCTCCTCTTCGGAGAGAGCTGTTACAGCTCTGCTCTGCTAAGGGAGTTCCCCCACAGAAATGCAGCAGCTCTGCTTCTGCTCCCACAAAAAGGTTACTTCTCTGCCTCGCTCCACTCTGGTGAAAGAAGGTTGTTACCCAAACCTTGCTCAAGAAATTTTGGGGGATTGAGAGATCCAGAAGAGTGGCTGCCTCTGTCAGGGTGGAAAAAGGCAGCTCCAAACTGCACAGGTTATAGGGTTTCTTAGGGGTGGAGTTTTTCCAGGGTGAAGATTTTCAGGGTGGGAATTGATCAGATTTCAATCCCTGATCTTGAACAAGGTCAGAGGTTGGCTGGATTTTGTGCTCAGGGATTGGTTGGTTTTTCTCCTCAGGGATTGGTTAGTTTTCATGCTAAGTTGGTCAGGGGCAGTGTGTGTTTCTTTGGCTCTGGTTTTAGGATCATAGTGTGTTTCTTTGGCTGGCTCTTTACCATACAGTGGTGTTGTTGATCCCTCTGGTTCCCCAAATCCTTCCACCCCTCTTCCCCAGTATTCTCCGAGGTCTGCTTAATGTTTGACTGTGGGTCTCTCAACCTGTTTCCATCAGTTGCTGGGTAAAGCCTCTCTGATGACAATTTGGCTAGGCACCAGTATATATGTGTATATGTACATGTACATATATATATATATATATATATATATATATATATATATATATATGTGTGTGTGTGTGTGTGTGTGTGTGTGTGTGTATGTATAGCAGAATATCATTAGAAATCATTCTATTGGCATTTGTTTGGCAGTCATGTTTGCTTCTATCCTAGGTCTCTGGGCTCTCCAGCCTCTGGGTCCTGGCCCTCCAGGTTGTGTTAGGGGTAGGCTCACTCTCATGGTATGGGTCTCTTGCTAGGAGTCTTAGCAAGGGTCACCCTCATAGATTCCTGGAAACCCATTACACTAGGTTTCTATCTCATCCCAGAGATCCCCCTGGATCTATTTGCTTTCTTCTACATGCTGATAAAGAACAAATATACAATGGAAAAAGAAAACGTCTTCATCAAATGGTGCCAGTCTAACTGGATGTCAGCATGGAGAAGAGTTAAGATTTGTTGTTGTTGTTGTTGGGGTTTTTTGTTTGTTTGTTTGTTTGTTTGTTTTTGACAGGGTTTCTCTGTGTAGCTTTGGTGCCTTTCGTGGAACTCAGTCTGTAGACCAGTCTGGCCTCAGACTCACAGAGATCCACTTACCTCTGCCTCCCAAGTGCTGGGATTAAAGGCATGCACCACCACCACCCTGCTTGAGCTAAGATATTTATTTAGGGGTCAGTTTAACAGCACATTTTTGTTTGCTTTTATGTTTCTTGCTCCTTAATTTCCTTTTTAATTCTTAAATTTTCTTACAATAAAAATCTTACCTCTTGTAACATTTTAACTTAAAGGGTAAAAGAAAAATTATCTTTTATGCTCTAATGTTTAAACTGGAAATGAGATTCCTGCTAAAATTCTAGCAGAGAAAACCGATATGTAGGAAGATTTTGAGTATGTATGGAATGTTTTTCAAGCCTTAGGTCCTACATTTACTCCTATTGTTTAAGAAAAATCAAGCAACATGGTATCAAGGCCTCAGATTTTCTCCTTTCATGTACCACTTTCTCCTCAAAATATTCTCATTATTTGAGCATAATGCTTACATTGATGTATTAGAGTTTCAAACAAAAGCATATATGCATACAATCAAAGGAGGATCCACTCAATCAAACAGATCAACACTGTGTTTTTCAGTGTTGTGGAAAACATTCATCATGTATACAAATAGTTATATACCAAGAAATACTCAATAGAGTAGGGACTAAGTCACCTTTCTTGGTTACTGTGTATATTCTTTACTTTTCTGTTGCTATGATACTATCCTGATAATAATCAGTAAGGTCCATCATAGCAGAGAAGGCCCGGTGACATGGCATTGGGAGCAGGAGACTGGATGATCACATTTCATCCACACACAGGAGGCAAAGAAAGAAGATTAAAGCTGTAAAACCTCAAAGCTATCCTCAGTGATGTACTTCATCCTATAAGGCTCCACTTCCTAAAGGTCTCATAACCTCTCCAAAGAGCAGATACCACCCACTGCAGACCAATTGTTTAAATACATGAACCTATGTGGGACATATCTCACTCAAACCACCACACTAGGGTAGAAAATATGATGTGATGGAGCGATAGAGTAATATGTAAGTCGTGAAACTATGCACCTTTTTTTTTAAAATAAGAAAAGTCTTACATGCCACAAGGACAAATGATAAAAGATACTCCTAATATACAAATACACCTTTCTGTGTCATGAAGGTAATTTATTATTAATACTAACATAAATGCCAGGTGTTTCCCTGAGTGTGACAGTTAATAATAATTGTCAACTTGACCAGATCTGGACTCTCTTAGGGACAGATCTTCAGATTCACTTGAGAGGAGTTTTTAAGATTATGTTGGCCTCTGAACAACTGTAAGGAAAAATATTGATTAAATTAATTGAAGTGGGAATACCCACCCTAAAGTGTGTGGTACCATTCCCTGGGTTGGAGCCTAGACTACATAAAAAGGATAAAGCTGAGCACTAGGATTCATATTTCTCTGCTTCCTCACTGCGGATGCTGCATTATCAGCTTCTTCAAGCTCCTAGGCGAGGGCACCCTTGCTATGATAGAATGTATCTTAGAACTATGAACTGAAATAATAAACCAATTTTTCCTTAAGTTGCCTTTTCAGAGTATCTGTTCATAGCAATAGGAAAATTAACTAATAGAATGAACAATAAAAAAATAAGTTAATGGGATACATACTTACTTGTGTCCATGAGATGGTGCATATATCTAAGGTACAAGTTATTTATATGTGAAACTAATTATGAACATTGTCCATATGGAATGATATGATTGCCTTGCAGACATATGAAGTGATTTATGCAAGCCAAAATGAACATAGGTAAACAGGCCAGTATCATAGAGTCAATCATAGAGTCACTGCTGTGGATATCACTCTATATAAATAAAACATTGATTGGCCAGTGACCAGGCAGGAAGTATAGGCGGGACAAGGAGAGAGGAGAATTGAGGGAACAGAAAGAAGGTGGAGGAGACACTGCCAGACACTGCCAGCCACCACCAGGACAAGCAGCATGTGAAGATGCCGGTAAGCCACAAGCCACGTGGCAAGGTATAGATTTATAAAAATGGGTTAATTTAAGAAATAAGAACAGTTAGCAAAAAGTCTGCCATGGCCATACAGTTTATAAGTAATATAAGTGTCTGAGTGATTATTTTATACATGGGTTGTGGGACTGTGGGGCTTGGTGGGACCTGGAGAGAAGCCCTCCAGCAACAAATGGCACCCAACAGCTCGAGTTTCCACCTTAAATCTGAGAATATTTATTAATCAATTCTAAACAGAGCCAAAACCAGATTCCTGCTTCATGTCTCATATGGGCAGCTAGACGCCGCAAAACACTGGTTTCTGCTACTGGCGGGTTCCTGGCATGTGCATTTGACAGGCAGTATAGCGGGAGTGAGGCATCTGCCAGCAGCACATTACGCTATGTGGTAGATTTAGTCTTTACTAGTATTAAAAAAAAGAGGTTTCTGGGCTACACCCTGCTTATATAAAAGCGTAGACCCACTATTTCTGAGACTTGATGATTCCCAGAGCTGGAGAAAACGTACCACCGCCATCTTGGGAAGCTGAAGTGTGTGGAGCCAGCAGTCACAGCACCATTTCAGGCTTAGAATGCTTCAGTTTAAAGCAATAGGTTCATAATAAGACTGTCAGATTATATATATATATATATATATATATATATATATATATATATAAATAGTTTTTAAAAATAAAGTCTTAAAAAAAAATAAAGTTAATAAGCCATGTAAAGATGGCTATCACACAGAGAATCTGGTTTATGTTGTCTTTGATATTCGTAACTGAAGAAAAACATTTGATTGTAAAAGCTGTTAAGTTATGCCAAATTGTAAATTTTAAAGGTACCTTGACTTCAAAATTTGGATATAAAGATATGTTGCTTTGGAAAAGAGGTTCTGCTTTTGTTTCCACAGAAAGCCAGAGGCTATGGATTTGTTCCAGATTAAGATACATCAGGTTTGACCAGCCAAGACCCCCTGAAAGGTCTCCAATGACACCGTGGCCCAGATGATCCAACATTCAAAACAGTTTCAGGCAACTGGCTCAGACGATATACCCTCACGGACTACTCCATAATCCTAAAATTTTCTTTGTGTCCCCATAAGATACAGCGCCCCCCTCCAGCAGGAAGTAGTAAGAAAAGCTACGCTCAAATTCCCAAATATACCAAGCTGGCTTTGGAGATGGAATGGGCTCACTCCCTCTCTAAATCCAGACATATTCCTAAAATAAAATGGTTAATAGATTCTTGTGTCCCAAATCAGAAGAGCCCTCTGATGTGGGACAGAGAAAAACCAATATTTTTATTTAAAGCAGGTTGATTATAAATGTGATCTCTTTCTAAAAAAGAAAAGGGGATATGACATAGATATATAGGATATAGAGATGATAAGATAAAAGGGTAGATTAATGAACCTACTCTTAAAGAACAATGACTTGTTTGAAATGTTTTACATTTGGTGTAGATTTTAGTTTATGTTTAAAATGTTTTACATTGGTATAGATTTTAGTTTATTGATACAAGTTTAAACTTAATTTTGTTATACTGTATATATATTTCTATTCTTGTTTGAGGTGTTATGTTTATGTAACTCATTTAGATTAGAATGGATAATTAAATAGATTAATAATTAGTCATCTATGATAATCATACTTATGGCTATGTTAGTTAAGTCTTCTAGGTATACATAGATATATATCAAATAGATAAGTAATCTTCAAACACTTCAAAGACCTACAAAATATGGCATTTAAAATGTTTTAAAATTTTAGACTTTCTGGACAGTGATATATGTCTGCTCCTGGCAGCACCGATTTACTTCAGAGAGGAGAATGGGCATCAAAGACACTCCATAGAGTTTATCTTCACCTTGGCAAAGATAACCATTTGGGCAAGAAACTGTTCTTGCCTGGACTGCTTGAACTGGACATGCAAGACCCATGGAAGGATGACCACTGAACTTTGCTTGACAAGATGGTCCTTCAAGTTTCTGCTTCACAGAGGAAACTGCCAGACATTCTACAGGACACATACACACACACACACACACACACACACACACACACACACACACAAAAATGGAGAGACTCTAGCCCTGTGAGCTGAAGACAGATACCCCAACTTTACAAAGGAACGTTAGGTGACTGTCCAGGCTATCAGCTGTTTCTGTCTACCCTGCAAGACTCCAAAAAGTTGCTTATATCCTTCTCCCATTTCTCAGGTAATATTATATCCTTCTGAGGTCTTTGATGTGGTTGAAGACTAGATAGTTGTAATTTCCTCAGTTATAATAAAAGATAAGTTAGATATAAAACCTTAAACTCACAAGTATAAGATAGATAGGATATCTTCTTTAATATTGTAACTGCAATTCTTGCTTGATAATTGTTTTGTTATATGTAATTTTACTATGTTAAAGTTAAAACCTTCCTTTTTAAAAAAAGAAGAAAAGGGGAAGTGCTGTGGATATCACTCTATATAAGTAAAACATTGATTGGCCAGTGACCAGGCAGGAAGTATAGGTGGGACAAGGAGAGAGGAGAATTGAGGGAACAGGAAGAAGGAGGAGGAGATACTACCAGCCACTGCCAGCCACCACCAGGACAAGCAGCATGTGAAGATGCCGGTAAGCCACAAGCCACGTGGCAAGGTATAGATTTATAAAAATGGGTTAATTTAAGATATAAGAACAGTTAGCAAAAAGTCTGCCATGGCCATACAGTTAATAAGTAATATAAGCATCTGAGTGATTATTTTATACATGGGTTGTGGGACTGTGGCGCTTGGTAGGACCTGGAGAGAAGCCCTCCAGCAATAAGTCAATGATCACAATAATGCAACGCTAGTAATCATAACATTGCAGTTTGTTCCAAATACTAATGTCTGTGATCCATTTACAGCAATTTATAATTTTTATTGAAATTATAACAAAACCAAACAAAAAAACTCACCAGGGAATCCAGTTTGCAGAAAGACTCCTCAATACATGATCCCATGATCATGTTATTTTCAACATGAATTGCTTTCATCTTGGACTTCCTCATACACAAGTGTTGTTCCTTAGGGTCACTGTCAATTCATCTTAATCTTCCTTTAGTGGTGATGTCCATTTGGACATCATCATGTTAAATGAAAAACATGGCATTTTGTCTCTCATATGTAGAGATCAATTTAAAAGTAGTAATACTTGAAAGATGAGGGGAGACTTTGGGAAGAGGAAGGGACACATGGAAAGAGAAAAGTATCAGGTGATGGTAACAGAAGTAAATATAGTCCAAGTACAAGATATATATGCATGAGAGAATCATGTTAAATTCTATTATTTTTACATTAAACACACAACAAAATGTTTAAACTAATAAGTAGTGGAAGCATTAGAAGATTAACCCATTTAGGATATCATCTCTCAGCTGTGTGCATAGAGGATCTCCTTTAGTTTTCCTCTGAAATATTTGGCTGAACTAGAAGTTGAAAATATATCATCCCATTTTTCTTGAACTCTGATTATTACTTGTTGCCTTCTTTTTAATGCATTTGAATATGAATTGTTGTTTGACAATATTAAATATTATGTAATCATTGAATACAATTCTCAATATAATTAAATTATATTAATAATAAATTAAATTAAAAAACCATGTAAAAACATGTAAATATTAAAAAATATATGAGATGGAAAGCCAAAGCTGAAGAAGAGGTGAGCATTTGCCAAATCTGTTGGTGGTATATTTAAATTCAAGTTTATGTGAGTGGTGAGGTACACTTTCCAAAAGCATTGCACACTTCACATGCATAAAACCTATGACACAGCAACACACCAGCAGAAGTAGTTTACCACAACATCCTGATAAAGCACATGACAGTATTTAGTAGATGAAATGTTTTCATAAAAGCTGTGAGCATGCAGCCAACAGGCTTTGCTCCTTTAAGGCTTTGACAATTATATATCTGCAAAAAATAAAAAGTATTATTTTCATATAAATACTTTTTTTTTTTCAAAACAAGTTTTCTCTGTGTAACAGCTCTGGCTGTCCTGGAACTCACTATGTAGAACAGATCTGCTTGCCGCTGCCTCCCCAGTGTTGGGATTTATAGTGTACATCACCACCACCTGGCTCATATAAATTCTTAGTGTTACTTGTTTTTTTAAAAAAATATTTTCAACCATGCAATTTCCATCAGATCTCCAGTCTTATCTCCAGTCCATCAGGGTTTACTATGATTCTTGAAAGATTAAGAGCCATCATAAATTGATACATGTTATTTTTCATAGTCTTTAGGTAAAGATGACAATCTGATAAATTGTTAAAAGTGTAATTGTAGTAGGCAATAGCAACACATACTTTGAAGTTTCAATTACATTTGTATGCATGTAAAATTTCAAACTTCAATGATTTTGCTGAATATATTTTCTGTGCCGTTGAGTTGGTATTCTTCTCCTTCTTCTATCCCTATTATTCTTAGGTTTGGGCTTTTCATAGTGTCCCAGATTTCCTGGACATTTTGTTTTATGACTTCTTTGTTTTGGTGTTTTCTTTTACTGATGAATCTATTTCCTCTATCGTATCTTCAATGCCAGAGATTCTCTCTTTCATTGCTTGCATTTGTAGTTCCTGTTCGTTTACTCAGGTTTTCCATTTCTAACATTTTCTTGGTTTGTGTCTTCTTTATTGTCTCTATTTCAGCTTTCAAATTTTGAACTTTTTCCTTCATCTGTTTAATTGCTTTTTCTTGGTTTTCTTTAAGGGATTTATTGATTTCTTCCAACTTTTTGTTTGTCTTTTCCTCAGTTTCTTTAAGGAAAATTTTCATTTCTTCTTTAAAGGCCTCTACTCTAGCACCTTCATGAAGTTGTTTTTAAGGTCACTTTCTTCTGCCTTTTCTAAGTTGTGATGATCAGGTCTTGCTGTTGTAGAAAGGCTAGGTTCTGCGGTGCCATATTGCTCTTCATGTTGTATGTATTTTTGCTCTGGTGTCTATCCATCTCTTCCTCTAATAGGAACAAGAGGTGCCTGTGTCTCAGGGAGCCACTCTGGGTCCAATCTTAGCTCTTGGTCTAATTGGAGCTGGCAGATTCTGTATCTCAGGGAGCTGCTCTTGATTCAATCCAAGCTGGCAGATTCTGTGTCCCAGGAAGCCACTGGGGTCACAGGGGGATGGGTGTTGGGGTAGGGTGTGGGTCTTGTAGATTGCAGGGTCCAATAGGGGTTTTAGAAGGGGGGCCTGCCCACAGGAGTCTTCCC
The DNA here is from genome assembly GCF_049852395.1 of Peromyscus maniculatus bairdii. NCBI lineage: Eukaryota > Metazoa > Chordata > Mammalia > Rodentia > Cricetidae > Peromyscus > Peromyscus maniculatus. The sequence continues at coordinate 66,914,064 of NC_134864.1, read as the reverse complement.
TGATGGCCAGCAACTGGGGCAGTGATGGGTGGGGGTTCAAAATTTCAAACTTCTAACAGTTCAAGTAGTTGCCTATTCTTCAGCTCTGGCTTCCTTTCTTATATTTCCTTTAATATTTGGGTGTTTCTGCATGAGTGTACATATAGCTTAAGAAAGTTAAGTAAAGGGAGCATTATATTCAATCAATGCTAGCATAATATTTAGTATTTTCAACTATGAATTAATATGATGTAATTAATAATATTTGGAATTCAGAATGATAATTTTTCAATGTTTATCTAAGCCAAAAGATCTATTTATTAAAAATAAACAATAAATGGTCTTTAACTGATATTTTAAGAAGCATTTACTGTACACAAGATCCTGGGCTAAGCATAATAGATACTGTGTTGAAGTAAAGCATGTAAGGTCTGTGTTCTCATATAGGGGGCATTTGAGTCAAAGGGAAAGAATTCTATGTGCACATGTTCTTTAGCAAAATACTATGATTATTTGACCTGGAGAGGCAGCCTCCTTGAGAAAATACAAGTTTGAAATCAGGAGAGTTTATGTTAACTGTGTTGATGAAGGAGAGATGAACACGTCAAACAGAATAAACAGTGTGGATAAAGGATCTGAAGTGGCCTGCAGCATAATGAGTACCCAGGAACTAAAATAATACCAGTATCATCGTGCTGAAAGCAGGACTTAATGTGAGATAAGGGTGCAGATGTGGAGAGAAGCTAGACTAAATAGTAGGACTTTGTTTACCATGTGAATCAGTTAGTCTGAGACAAATGGAAAGGTATTGAATTATTTAAATGGAAAATAAATTGGTCTATATTATTAAAAGATCCCTCAGACTGACATGTGAAGTGATTTATGGAAGCTGAAACGAACATAGGCAAACAGACCAGTAAACTGCCACGCTGACAAGATATACTTGCTGGCTACCTAATGGGATGAAAATTTAACAACTTTAAACAGAATTTATTGTCTCACAGATTCTGTTAGAAATCTGTTCACAGCTTTCCTTATCTCACAAAGTTGCAATCAACATGGTATCCAGATCACATGCATCTCCAGACTTCAGTGGAAGAAAATTTACTTTAAAGATCACTAAAATGGTTGGTGGCAAGATTCAGTTCCTCATGAGTTCTTGGATGCGACTTTTGGGCAGAGATCTTGCCCAGCCACTTCCCACTTGTTTGTTTGTTTTTGTTTATTTGTTTGTAAGCCAAATCACAATACAGCAATGCATCAGAGACAGACTAAGAGTATGAACAAGATGTTAGTTTAAAGCCCACATCCTGTAATCTAATGTTTTATGTGACATTCCATCACTTTGATCATGTTCTATTCATTAGTCATGAGCTCAAACCCACACTTAAGGGTGGGGGATTGTACCAGTATATGAATACAATACCAATAATCAGAGATTTCTGGAAAATCTTATATACTGTCTGTCCTAGGTAAAGACAATGGTTTAGTGTGAACCTTTAAGAGATACAAAACAAAACAAACTAACAAAAAAAAAAAAAAAAACAACCCAATGTGGATCCTAAGGTAATGTTTACTGCTGGGGATGCTGTGAATGTATTGCTCTGATTGACTGATAAATAATATGCTGATTGGCCAGTAGCCAGGCAGGAAGTACAGGATAGGTGGGACAAGCACAGAAGAGAATTCTGGGAAGTGGAAGGTTGAGTCAGGAGACACTGCCAGCTGCCACCATAAGAAGCAAGATGTAAGGTACCAGTAAGCCACAAGCCATGTGGCAACTTATAGATGAATAGAAATGGGTTGATTTAAGATATAAGAACTAGATAGCAAGAAGCCTGAGCCATTAAGCCAAACAGTTTAAATAATATAAGCATCTGTGTGTTTATTTGGGTCTCAGTGGCTGCTGGTCTGAGCAGGACTGGAGATAACTCCAGCTACAGTTTACTGGGATAAAAAGATTCAGATCACAGATTGTAATGAGTTGAAGTTATATCCCTTTCCACCAATGAATATACTGAACCTGAATCTCCAGTGTCTCTGAATGTAAATACAGTTGTGGTTGGAATGAGACAGAGTTTTTAAAGATATGACTAAAAAAAAAAAGAAAAGAAAGAAGAGACTATTTGGGTGGGCCCCAGTTCGCCAGGACTGATATCTTTATTAGATGAAAAAATTAGGACTAACAAAGAGACAGCAGATGCACACACATAGAGATGAAAGGCTATGTGAACACAGCAAGAATGGACATCTAGTACAGCATCAATAACTGCAATAAAGTAAAATTCTGTTGTATAATTCAATTACCTAGTCCATGGTATTTTGTTAAGAAATACCATGAGGTAATACAATTGTTAACCTTGTAGAATAAGAAAAGAAAACTTTCAACAGTTTTAGCTATACTGATTAGTTGAATCAATAGTGATAGCCTACCTACATAGAAAATATTGAAGAAGGATAAATTCAGGGAGATTATGTTTTCTACAATGAAACCAATACTGTTAATCTACTATGAGCCATGCACTATCCTAAGCACCATGGATATAATAAATAACGCAAGTGGTCTCTGTTTTCCTAGAGTTTGCATTCCTTACAACATATGAAGCCACAGTTAAAATGAGAAATCTGAGAAAGAGGAATAGGAAGAAGACCTTAGACTCTCCAGAGCCCCCTATAGAAACAGAAACAACAGAATTCAGATGGGTGCAGCTAGCTAGAGTAAATATATATCTTTATATGTACTTATTATAAGAATCAATTCACTTGGTGATGAACCTGAGATGTTCCTGTATGTGCTATCCTTGAATGTGGTATGTATCCCGAAAAGCCTAATTTATAGTTCAGTTTGAATCTAAAAACCTGGGAACCAGGGAATTTTGTGGTATAGCTTCAATCTGAGGCTGACAACTTGAAAAACTAAGGGACTTATGATACAAGTACTAAAGCCCAAAGCCTCAAGAACTTGGAGTTCTCACATCTGCCTGTGGTCAGGCAGTGGTGAAGAGTAAAGGAAAATTTGCCTTTCCTCCAAATTTTTATACCATCTAGACCCTCAAGAAAGTAAATTCTGCCCATCAATAGTGGTAAGTGTGGATGTTATCCAAGAGCAGATAGTGTTTCAAAGAAGAGACTAGGGATATAAAGGACACACTTCACCATAATACTGGTGATTTACAACAATCCCACAGCCAATATAAACTTAAATGGAGAGAAACATAAAGCAACTCCACTAAAATCAAGAACAAGACAAAGTTTTCCATTCTTTCTATACCTATTCAATATATTACTTGACATCTTAACTAGATCAATAAAACAACTGAAGATCAAGGGGATACAAATTAGAAAGGAAGAAGTCAAAGTATCCTTATTTGCAGATGGTATAATAGTATCTATAAATGACCCTAAAATTTCTACCAGAAAACTCCTACAACTGATAAACACCGCAGTGTAACTGGATGCAAATTTAGCCCACAAAAATCAGTATGCCTCCTACATATCAATAACAAGTGGACTGAGAAAGAAATTGAGTAAACAACACCTTTCCTAATAGCCTCAAGTAATGTAAAATATCTAGGAGTAACTCTAACGAAGGAAGTGAATAACTTTCATGATAAAAAACTTCAAGTATTTCAATAGAGAAATTGAAAAAGATATCAGAAGATGTAAAGATCTCTCATGCTCATGAATCAAGAAGATTAATGTAGTAAAAATGACCACACTACCAGAAACAATTTACAGATTCAGTGCAATCCCCATAAAATTTCCAACACAGTTCTTCCCAGAACTTGGAAGGACAATTTTCAGCTTCATATTGAAACATAAAAAACTCAGGATAACTAAAAGAATCCTAAATAATATAATAACTTCAGAAGGCATCACTTTTCCCAAGTTCAAGTAGTACTGCAAAGTTATAGTAATAAAATCAACATGGATGGTATTGGCATAAAAATAGACACTGATCAATGGAATCAAGTTGAAGACCCAGACATAAATCCACACACCTTTGGAACCTGATTTTTGATAAAGAAGACAGAAACACATGCTGGAAAAGTCGGTATCTTTAACAATTAGTTCTGGTCAAACTGGATAACTGCATGTAGCAGAATCCAAATAAATTCATTCTTACCACCCTGCACAAAATTCCACTCCAAATGGACCAAAGACCTCAACATAAAGCCAGGTACAGTAAACCTGACAGAAGAGAAAGTGGGGGATAGTATTGAACTCATTGGCACTGGAGAAAACTTTCTGAACAGAACTCCATTAGCACACACACTAAGAACAACAATTAATAAATGGGACCTGATGAAACTGAAAAGCTTCTATGAGGCAAAGTACATCATTATTTAGACAAAGTTACAGTCTACAAAATTGGAAAAGATTTTTTTTATCAACTATGTATCTGATAGAGGGCTAATATTCAAAACTAAATATCAAGAAAACCAATAACCCAATTTTAAAATGGGGGATAGATCTAAACAGAATTCTCAAAGGAGGAATCTCAAATGGCTGAGAAACAGTTAAAGATATGTTCAGTATCCTTAGCCATCAGGAAACTGCATCTTATGCCTGTCAGCATGGCTAAGATCCACAAAACAAGCTTATGCTGTAAAAGATGCGGAACAAGAGTACACTCATCCTTTGCTGATGGGAGTGCAAACTTGTACAGCCACTATGGAAATTTGTGTGATGTTTCCTAAGAAATGGGAATCAATCTACCTCAAGATCCAGCTATATAACTTTGGGCAAATATCTAAAGAACATTTTATCTTACCACAGAGACACTTACTCAACCATGTTCTTCACTGCTCTATTTATAATAGCCAGAATTGGGGGGGAAAACTAGATGTCTCTCAACAGAAGAATGGACAAAGAAACTGTGATACACTTACACAATGGGAAATTGCTTCGCAGTTAAAATAATGAAATCAGGAAACTCATGGGTATATAAATAGAAGTAGATAAAAAAATCATTCTGAGTGAGGTAAATCAGACCCAGAGAGACAAATAAGGTATGTATTCATTTATATGTGACTATTAGCTGTTAAGTCAATGATAACAAAGCTACAACCCATGGAACCACAGAGGGTAGGTATACAATAAGGGACAAGTGGGGATAGGTAGATCTCCCTAGGAAAGGGGAATAGAATAGATAACTATGGATGAGAAGACAGGTGGGCTGGAGCAGGAGAATCAAGTAATAAAAAAGATGAGGAAGGAATGGGGGGACAGCTAAAAATGGGGCCACTTGAGGGGTGGAATGGAAACCTAATACAGTAGAAGCTTCCTTAAATATATACATATATGAAGGTGATCTAAATGAAATTGCCAAATAATGGGGAGAGAGAGGCCCGACTGGATATCTTTTGTCATCAAATGAAGCTTCCAGTACCTGGATTGTGTTACATCTAATTGAACTGTTGGCCAAAGGGGCACCATAGAACTCCTCATACAATCCAGGCTGTTGCCAAGACTATAGGTTGATCTCCACAAGCTGACATCAAGGCCCCGTTGCTGAAGACAACACCTACACAGATCATTGACATGGAGAGGTTGAGCTGGTGCCTATATGGCACCTTCACCCCTACACACTAGAGTCTTTGGTACTAGAAGGTACTCTGCATACTACCGAAAGAGGAACCCCAAAACCAAACCAGCCACAAATCCTCTGTGTCCTACCTACAAGATATGCTAGGGCAATGGTGGCACAAAGCTTCTGGGAATAATCAACCAATATCTGGTTTTGCTTAAGGCCCATTTCACAAGATGAAACCCATACCCAACACTGCTTGGACGACCAAAATCCTGAGACTAAATACCCCAGGGACCTAGGGTAAAACCAAATATTGCTGTTCTAAAACATATGTAGCAATAAAATGACTCCTAATGACATTTAACTGTGTTCATAGGTTAGTGCCTTGCTCAGCCATCAGCACATTAGTGAAGCTCTCTTGCAGCAGAAGGGAGCAAATACAGAGACCCACAGCCAAACAATATGCAGAGAGTGAGAGACCTTGGGACATTCAATCCCAAACAGGATGTCTCCATCAAATTCCTCCCCTCATGGCTCGGGGAACTCTGAGAAAGAGGAGGAAGAAAGAGTGTTAGAGACAGGGGATGCAGGACACTAAGAAAATAAGGCCCTCTACGTCAACATGTTCAAACCACGTATGAACTCACGGAGAATGCAGCAGCATGCACAGGGCCTGCACACATCCACACCAGGTCCTCTGTGTATATATTAAGGCTTCCAGTTTAGATTTTTTATAGAATTCCTGAGTGTGCAGGTGAGTGGGTCTCTGGTTTTTTGTGCCTTATCTTTGGGCTCTTTCCCTTCTATTTGTTTGTTTGTCCAAATATGATATATGAGTCTTCGTTCTATCCTATTATGTTTTATTTTATTTTTATCCCATAAAATAAAATAAAAAGCCTGTTTGTTTTCTAATGAGAGGAAGGAAGAGAGTGGATCTGGATGGGAGGGTTTGGGGGCCCACAGAGATTCCACAGTGAGGCCTGATTCCATCTTGACTCAGGGTCATAGAGTCTGAGTTTGCTTTGCCCGGGTCAAGACTGCATAATAGGATGTTTTTGCCAAAGGCATGGTTACCAGGTATCTTATACTTCATGGACTAATTATAAGATGCTTTGCCATGAGGCATGGTTCCCAGGTGTTTTGAAAATTAACAAATGCTCTACACTTGTTTATGTTTTGTATTTTGACTTTGAAAGGGGGAGGTCTCTTGTCTTTCTCCTTGCTGGTTGGTGTATAAAAAGCCCATTAAGAATAAACTCTGGCTCACGCCTTTAATCCCAGCACTCAGGAGGCAGAGGTAGGCAGATCTCTGTGAGTTTGAGGCCAGCCTGGGCTACAGAATGAGTTCTAGGAAAGGCACCAAAGCTACCCAGAGAAACTCTGTCTCAAAAATACAATAAAATAAACTCGAGGCGACTGTGGAATTGACCCAGAGCCCTCCTGAAGCTATCCCGTGTCTCCGTCTTTTTCTTCATCCATGTCTATACTTTTCATATCTGTTATTTCTCAGTCCTCACTCCTCCCTTCAAGGACTGTTCCACAGGTCAGGCTACTCCCTGACGAATAGTGTCAGAACATGAGGCTTGGATACGGACCATAAAGTGAAGGACACCACAGTTGTAGTGAGTGCTTGGATAAGAAATGGTAGTGAAGTGATTTACTTTCGGGAGTAAATTGTAAATGTAGAACAAGGTAGTAAGTAGACAGCTGTTTAAAAATAGCCATTAAAAATTAAAAAGTAGCTAAAGTTAGGCCACAGTAACTCCCTCCCTCCCACCCCCTCTCTCCAAGAATGGACTAAAAATTGTGAAAGTCTAATAAGTCATTAAAGGTTTGAATAGATGTGTCTTTGGTTTTCCTGAGCATGGGACCTTGGACATAGGAAATGGATCAGAGAAGAGAACAAGAAAACAGTCCAGGACCTAAGCGCCACCTCGAACCCAGCAGTCTAGAACAAGAAGCTGCTCCATAAGCTGCGAACGGCAGCAGCAGCAGCAGCAGGGGAGGGAGCCGCAGCTGCCCCAGCCTGGCATTGCTGAGACCTGATGGGCATCAACTCATTGCTGGCAATGGACATCTATATTTTTCATGTCTATTATGTCAGGCTGGTCCCCGACCAGAAGGGAAGTATAGAGAAACTGAGACTAGCAGAGGGAAGGGAAACGTTAGTCAGGATATATTATGTGAGGGGAAAAAAATCTATTATCAATAAAAGGGAAAAAAATAAAATTAAAAAAGTAAACAAAAAATCATAGCAAATACTGAGACGAAGAGTGCAAAACTCAAATCACCCGTGATATGAGGGATTAACCTCAGATGGGCAGAGCTTCTTTGTTCTGTAGGTGATCTGGGAATGCTTGTGGTGTTGTTATCATGAAGTGGCATTATCTACTTCAGTCAAAACCCCAGACCCAAACTAGATCCTGACCCCTTGAATCCTGAGCGAGGCAGTGACCCTCATCTGCCCGCTGTGGCAATATGGATGGGAAAATTATTTATACTTTGCACCTCAGTTTTCAAAGTTCAAAATTGTAATAAATACTATCTTTCCTGAGGATTGGTGCCCTGCACCTAGTACTATGCATGTATTTATTACTACCGTTATTATGTCTTTGAACTACATGTACAATCATCTTCTAAGAATGAAGAAGGATACTGAGAGCTTAATGAAAGTAGAAAGGAACACATAAAAGCACTGAGACTAAGAAAGGAGCTCAGAGATGCATTAGACCTGGAAGGAAATATTGAGGCTATTTTAAAGGTTGGAACTAGAAATTTGCCCTATCAAAGCAATCTTTTCAGCAGTATTTAATCACATTGGAACAGAAGAAATGTTGGGGTTTGAATATAAAATTTTCAAACAGGCTCATGCATTAGAAGCTCTGTCTTCACCAGTTAGCACTATTGGGATGTGACTGAATCATGAACACATTAACTTTACCAATATGTTGATACATGGATAAACTCAAAGTTGAATGGACTGCTGGAATCTAGAAACTAGGAAGCAGAAGTGAGTCTTGGGAGGCTTGCTTTGGAGGAATACAGCTTGGTCAGACCCTTCCTCTGGCTTTCTCTGCAATACTCCATTTGATTAGCTACTTTGTTCTGCTACCCTCTACCATGATGTTTTGCCTTTCGTGTTCAAATACACTGGAGTCAGCTGATGTTGACAGAAAGCTCTGAAACCCGAGAGCTAGAATAAGTCTTCTTAAATTGTTTTCTCACCTAAGTAGTTACAGAAACAGAGGCCGACACAAGTGGGGCAAGCAGATTGAGTTTGCCTTCTTAACTTTATTCTGGACAAGAACATGAAGGAATGAGAGGAATATGAGATTTGTAGATAATAGTACTCATGGAACATCTATTTTTCTTGTTGATATGAGTATCTTCTAGCTCTGAGTAAGATGTATTAGTTTAAATTAGATTTGATGATATGGTCCAAGAACTCAAAATGGACATGGGATAGAATAATCTAGGTTTACCTAACTCTCTAAACAATTAACTGAAATATATCTGTTGAATCTTAAAGTCCATTCGAGGATAACCTTTAATAGGACAGCAAATTGTCACTGGCATGAAAAACTGAAGGAAATTTAGAGTTGTCTTTATGCCTGAAACACAACTGGAAAATGGAAAAGATTAGAATAATTGAGAAAGATTTTCAAAAAGGGAAGGAATGGCAGAATGTTCATTCAAACTGCAATATCTATAATGAAAGATAAGGTATAAAATGATCATCAATGTTATTCCTCAAATGAAGGTCAGGGGTCAGTGAGATGGCACCCCAGTACAGGTGTTCACCATGCAAGCCTAGTGACCTGAGTTCCACCCCTGGAAACAACCCAAAGGTCAAAGGATAGAGCCAGTTCCACAAAGTTGTCCTCTGACTTTCACATGTTCCAGGGCATGCACCACCCCAGCTCCAACAAAATAAAAATAAGAGGAGAGTTGTACCCTGGCTTGCAATGCAAAATGCTTCTTGTGAATAACCGTTTAAGCTACTGTGACTCTAATCTTCCAACATCCAACAAATTTTATGTCATCTCTAATCCATTAATCCAATGACCACACATGATTAAAAATTTTAATTTTCTCTTGTAATAAGACATTCTAGAGATACAGTCAAAAGTAACCAAGATACGAGGTTAAAACTCCATGCTAGATATGAAACTGGACTGCATATATAGAATACCAAATTCTCAACAGAATTTTTCACAATTAAATGTTGTTTAGAAATTCACAATGATTCTCAAAAATATTGTATAAAAGGCCTAAGGAGATGGCTCCACAAATAAGAATGCTTGCTGTCCAAGCAAGATAACATGAATTTGAATCCCCAGCAACCACAGAAAAGACAAGCATGACCATTGTGCCTGCAATCCTAGAACTAAGGCATGGAGGCAAGCAAATCCTGGGAGGCCATTAGCCAGACAATTTAGATGAAACAGTAAGCACTGGGTTCTGTGAGAGACCCTGTATCAAAAAATTATGTGGAAAGCAATAAAAAAAAAGCTAACTGATGCCTTCCCCTGGCATCCTTGTGTGTGTGTATAAGCAGGTACACCATAGGACGGACATACACACACACACACAGAGATAGAGATAGAGATAGAGATAGAGATAGAGATAGAGATAGAGATAGAGATAGAGATAGAGAGAGAGAGAGAGAGAGAGAGAGAGAGAGAGAGAGAGAGAGAGATTGTGTAGAAATAATTGAAATGTATATTTGTTAACAAAGATTCAGGCATCATTAGTGACTAAGAAGCCTTGTGGAAAGTATAAGAAGTGTTCTGCCTAACAAATGGTTACTGACTCCCAAACAATATAGGCTATTGCTGTAAGCATCAATTGTTGGTCAGGGACTAAAGGTAAGCCCCTGTTGCTGAAAACACCTCCCACTTATGGCAGAGGACTCAGATGATTTGAACTGGATAGAAATTAAAGCTTCCTTCCTGGACTCTAGCTTTCATGATGCCAGAAAACACTCGGCAAGCTGCCAAGGGAGGGATACAATTACTAGTCCTACCCAGTTGCAACACTTACAAACCACAACAGTGACCAGTATGGCAAAAAATATATGTAAAGGTGCAATAAATGGCACTTGTTAATAGTGACAAAAATTTGTCTGATTGGACTTAAGGCCACTCAACTGCAAGGAAATCATGTTTGGTACTGTAAACCTGGCCAACTTTCTGGAGCTAGAGATGTAATGGACCTTGGGGGTGGTGGGGTCTGTTACCCGCCACTTTGCTAGATCAGTGTAATTTCTTACTACATTCTAAATCTTACCACTCCTTGTCAAATAAACTCTCTTTACAGCAAATCCAGGCTGTGACAGAAAACCCACAAGGCACAACGCAAATGTCAAAGGGCTGAGGATAGTCTGGCCTTGATGGATACATCTACATCACAGCTCCTACATCTGAGGTTCTGGGAATAGTACTTCAGACAGGGAACGGAGATTCTAAGACGGCATGAGGAAGTATGCTGTGAAATAGTCGCTCTGAGAAATGGCCACACAAACAGAGCTGGAGCAGGATGGATATGTCAATGTGGAAGGGAGAACATTGCTCACTGCAGGCCACTAATGATTGCTGACAAGGGAGTGTTAGCTTCTGCCAGGGAGGAGCCCCGAAACCATGTACAAATAAACAACAAAATCAGACTCAACAGGTTGAATTTATATATTTGTACATACACACAAAAAACCTATTATGTAACTATAATGATCAAAGAAAAAGAGGTTATTAATTTGATAATGAGGAGAGCATGGGGTAGGTTGGAGAGAGAGTATGTAGGAGGGCCTGAGAGAGGAAAGAGAAGGGGGGAACTGATAACTTCCATTTTATTTAAAAATGTATTAAAAAGAAAAAAGAGAAAGTGAAAAATTTAATTTGAAGCTACAAGCTTATATTCCAAATGCCTATTCTAATGCAGAAGTTCACTGAGTTATATAGACTTTGGGTCTAGTTAACTTTGTTGTGTGATGATTTTATTTGCTTGCAGTTTTTTAAATAATATGTGTGTGTGTGTGTGTGTGTGTGTGTGTGTGTGTGTGTGTGTGTGTGTGTGTGTGTGTATACATATATGAAAATTTGCTATCCTGCAGCATTCCAGCAGTCTTCTCAGATCCCAGGAAGATGAGCTGGGCTCAAGACAAAAAATAATCTACAAGAACATTGCTTATTAGGGGAAAATGGATCAGTAAAAGAAAGAAGTGTCTAAATTTAAATTTAAACAAGTTTAAAATTGTTTACAGCTAATATCACTATGACGACACTTGACACATTCAAATGATGTGAAATGGCAAAAGACATAACTGTACATATTATCAAATTTCCTGTACCAAATCTTTTACTGACAGATTCAATAGGAATGTGATAATTAATTAAACCAAGTCCCCAAACCTCATTTGGTTTTCATAATAATGATGGGAAAAAATTCATCTTATCTTGCTGTCAGTTTTATTGCCTATAAAAAACCTGTTGGTTTTACTTGATATCTATGGTTTTTCTTGAACCCTAAGTCTGTGATTGTGTTGTAGGGCTGTACTTTTCTTGGTTAGCTATAAAAATACTCTCTGATACATGCCTAATAAGTTAAACAAAGCCACAAGCAGAAAATTATTTGCCACTTTTTGGAAATAGAATCATTTTGTGATTGTTCTAAAGGCCTGGTGAAGTGGGTCTCCTCCATGTGGTATTCATTATAGGAAGATGTAAAGTCCAACATTCACCGTGTGGGTGGTCAAATAAGGGGAAGATAAACAAAGGCCAGTTCTGTAATATATTAGGTCATTAAAACTTTGCGTTTGTAGAAGCTGCTCAAGAAAAGATAAACAAACAAATGTTCAAATCCAGTGAACAAAGAACCTTTTTGTTAATTTCAGCCACATACACATAGAATGCACTGTTTCCTATCATGGAGAAGGTGGAAGATGTCACTTCCATGATTTATCCTTCTTTCCCACCAGCAATCAGACATAAAGAGCCTACCTAGATATGATCTGAGCAGAATTCATAATTTGCAATTTAATATAAAGAAAATAAAAACTCACTTTATAGCTTTTGCTGTCTATAGTTATACAAATGTTCTAAAATATTGAAAATATATGTAGTTTTAATATTGTAGATATAATAGACCTTGGTAGAGGCATGCAAAGAACCTTCATGTTCTTTTTCAACGAGTCAACATTTTGGAGTTGAAAATTGTCAAAATATAATGTGTAAGTTTTCCCATTGAATTTGCAGTTAATAGGTTTTATAAATCACAAACCATTAAAGATGAAGATGATATGTCAGTTTTCAGATTCATTCCAATCTTTAAAGTCTTATAAATTTAATTTATTAAGTACATAAACAAAAATGACAGACTAAAATTCAATTTAGAGATTTTTTCTAATAAATAAAATAAATATATAAACAAGTAAATGTTTATGGAAGTGATCTCATTAACAAGATATGTGTTCTCTCCTAGACGAATACATGGCGTCTCTGTTTCTAATTATGTCACTTAGCCCTTTTCTCTGCCACTGTTCCTTCATTTCTATTTTAGAATTGAGAATTATTAACCTGTTATGCCAAAATAAAATGCAAATAAAGGAAGACTTTATCAACTTTGACTCCTTTAATAAAGAACTATTTAGTTTCCATGTAAAATTTGTTGTGTGGGAAAAATTTTAAATAACGATAAAGAAAAAAATAGACATTTTAAGAAGAAAGAAAATCTGGCTGTTTAGAATTATTATTTCATCGATCAGTCCATTCTCTTGTCAAGTAGTAAAAATAGGGTCCAATCTGTAGGTTCACACTAAGTAAAGGAAACACCAACATATAACTAGAATCTAGATAACTATCAAAGCAACTGTAGTAGTTTGGGGTTTTTTTAGTTAATTATAGTGTATTATTGCTGCAACCGAGTGTTTTATGTTATTTAATCTTTAAAATTGATATTCGAAATTGTTCTCAGCTTCAAAGAATCCTGAGAAGAAAATTTCAGTTATTCTTAAAGTATCTTCAGTTGCTCTGGTTTCTCCTTCAGGCAAACAGATAATATATAGAAGGAAGAGATTTATGTTATTCATATGCTTTAGAGAACTCTTGATTTATTTTTGCTTGGCTAAGATTCATACAGTTTTACAAAATGAAGAACAATGAGTCAAAACCAAAATTCTACAGTTAGAAGTTGAACTTTTTCTTCTAAAACCCTATTATTACATAAAAATTCTCTGTTCTGGAAAAAAAACCAAAAATCATCCCTGCAATCACTAAATATATGTGTGGGCTACATTTCTTTTTTATTTGATTTCCATTTACATATGAAATAAGTTGAACCATCTTGGAAAATTTTCAGCTGTGAGGGAACAGGCACTTACTTCATTCATAATTAGCCATTGAGCCTTCAATACCTACGAGGAATTATATTAGTAAACAGAAATAGAGAATATCACTTAACTCTCATCCCAGGGATCCATCAATCATCATTTCTACGTGAAGCCATGGAAGTGTTAAGAAACTAAATATTAAGAATGAAAAGAGGCTAAGGACAAACCCACGTGACAGTTGGAGTACCCGGCAGATATAGGGAAGCTGTGTGACAGAGAGGAGGGACAGCAGACATTCATGAGATATCTTGGCTAGATTATACCAAGACGTCTTTTACTTTGCTTCTTCTTTTCATATCAACAGTATTCTGGAAAAAAAAAAAACAGTTTTTAAAATTGCATTATTTTACTGGAAGTGATTTTCTCCACCCGTTATCATAGTTTCAAGGAAATACAGCTAATAATTTCTCACTTTGAAAAGTAGGAAAAAGATAAATGGAGGATAGCTGGTGAATGCGTTGAGTGAATCTATGTCTCCCTTCTCTGGACAATGGCCTGGAATGTGATGAATGAATGTGTTAGATAGAGGAGAATGCCAAAAGAATGAGTGTGTGCAGAAGTAACTGATCTGCAAGGTGACTTCATGCCAACAAAAAATCACTGCCAGCGTATCAATGAGGAAGACATGGTTCAGTCAAGCAGGGAAAGACACCACTTCTCGTTTTATAAAACCATGGATGACAAACATAATTGCCATGAGTGTGACAAAGACTAAAAGGTACACAACACTAGCAAGTGAATGAGAGAGAGGGAGAGAGAGAGAGAGAGAGAGAGAGAGAGAGAGAGAGAGAGAGAGAGAGAGAGAGAGAGAGAGAGAATGGGTGCCCTAGGTCTGAGGAAACTCAGAATACATAGGGCACAAGTTAATCAAATGGACATCAGCAATATCAAGGAGAATGGTCTGACTAGGACCAGTCACTCACATTGTCAAAAGTGCTGAGCCTCAGCATGAACCTAGGAAAGCCTATTTTGTTGTCACCATAAGATCTTTAGTATCTGTCTACCATGCTTTAAGTGACCTCAGGAAAACCATGGAAAGTTAGGCAAAGGTCTAAAAGCCACAGAGTTTTATTCCAAAATGACTCATCTAGAAGAAGACTTTCAAATAATTGCTCTCTGTTTTGTTGCATGTTTAATTACCTGTTTATTCTGAAATAAGCTCTATCTGTAGCCCTGGCTGGCCTTTAATTCATGATCCTCCTGCTATTTATATGAAGTATTGGTATTACAAGAATATGACACCAGCTGCATACTCTAAATTTTAAGCTAAGCCAATCTATATTTAATTCTTTCCAGTTGATATCATGTACCTACTTGGTAGGTGAACATATAAGAGAAGTCATAGAAGCTTTGGGAAACAAGAAAGTTTTTTTCCTACAGAATTGAATATAAAATGAGTAATTTAAAAAAAAAATAACCAATGAGACATCATTTCCTCCCTATCATCCCTCAACAGAGTTCTTTCTGAAAAGATGACACACAGAGGGTGAGTGAAGAGGCTGAGATGTCTCCATGTCTTTCCAATAATTAAGCACCCACAAGTCTAAGAGTATAAAATATTTAAAGGGCTTTCTTAGTGACTAATGTCTTTAATATTTTAAAAATATTGTTATTATTTCATGAACCTGTACAATGAAATGTGACCACATTCGACAGAACTTCCTACATCAAACTTCCCAATTCCTGGCAGCATATCCCTCTCCCAACTTCAAGTCTTCTTTCTTTTTAAATAATAACTTACTAAGTCCAATAGGTGCTGCCCATGTGTACAAGTGTTGAGACACATCCATTAGAGCATAGGCAACCTACCAGTGGTCACAACCTCAGAAGAGAATGACTCCCTCAGCAGCAATGGGCTGCCAGTAGCTACTTGGGTGGAGATGGGGCCTTGCGGACTTTCCCCCTACCCATGGTGGAAATTTGGCTGTTGTAATCTTCTATAAGTCTCGTAAAGGAAACAACAGTTGCTACAAACTCATGAGTACAATGGTCATATAGTAGCTTAGACAACAGCATGTCCCAGCAGTCCTTCCAACCCTCTAGCTCTTTTATATTCATTCTGCCTCCTCATCATGCCCTGAGACTTAGTGAGGGAGGTTGATAAAGATGTGCCATTTAGGGCTGATCATTCACAGTTATTCTCAGAAATTTAACCAGTTATTAGTGTCCACACTGACTATGACCACAAACTGTCATGCCACTATTTCACAGTGAGCACATCTTGCCTGGCAGGATGGTATTGCAGCATGCAGGATCCAGTGTGAATAAGACCACTGATGTCTCTTCTCCCCTAGCAATCTGACATGAAAGACAGCCATATAACTTATATCTCACAGGGAGATATGAATTTGCATGCCTGGCACTGTAAATTTTGTTCAACAGTTCATGTCTCCTTAAATCAGCATTATCCACTCATGCAGGGTACTTCCATTCAAATTCTTTTTTAAATTTATATTTTAATATTACCTTGTAAGCTACTGGGTTTCCATGAGGTTTTCCATACATCTTTAGTTTTGATTAATGCCCCTCTAGTACCCTTTTATCCCCTCTCCCAATTTATACTTAAACCTTAACTGCCCCCCCATTATCTGCCCTTTTCATTAATTACATATGTGTTCTATAATTAGAGAGGATAGTAGATTGATGTGTTTTGTTGAAAATCTCTCGGCAAGAAAATACTCTGGGTGACCACAAATAACTAAGCAGATGCTGATTTGGGAGTATCTGATAGTTAATTCTAGATACATTTTGGGGGCCTAGGGTATAGAAAAGTTTTGTAAGAGATAGAAGTAAGGAGACAGAGATGATGTGTGGGCATTCCTAGGAGAAGTGGATGTAGACAGAGCATTGGGTGAGGTCATCACATCCAGATATAGACCAGGGCATTCACAGAGAGAAGTTTGTAAACACAAATGATAACCAAAGGGAACCTAAGTATTATATCATTAACATGTATTTTTATTTTAGAGGACACAGACTGCAATCATATATGATGTTCCCTTGCTCACTTACACCAACCACAATATGGTTCACTATTTTTCAAATGGAAAAATAATTTCAAGGTTATATCACATTATTCTGTTGAAATCAGTTAGAATTCAAATAATTTTGCTTCCATTTTTCTTCTTACTATACTCACAGTAACAACTTTCCAAATACTATAATTTGGCATTGTCCAGCTCTTCATTTATAAACAAACCAGAACAAGAAAGCAAAACTGTTCTTTAAAAACATACTCACTATCTCTCAGTAGTATAAACACTTCAGTTCATGAAATCTAGAATAATCCATCCAAATCTGGTTTTTATTAATATTTGTATTTGCTTACACATGCCTTAAATTAAGGTTAGTATCTTTGAAATGTTTGTAGTAAAAATGATTTCAAGCTTTTGCAACTAAAAAGGAGATATTGTGGCATATACAGTTACAGCACTTTATACGAATGGAAAGAAACAAAACAAACAAATATAATGAAGGATATCAGCAGTGGCCTGGGAAACACTCAACTTCATTTGAACACATGAAAACACTAGATACTTGTAGTCTTCCAATAGTAGGCAACAGTAGAGATGCATGAGCACAGCAAGAAAATGTTTTTTTTAATTATTTAAACAATTTATATCTTTTATTTTTGAAACTATAATATAATTATATAACTTCTCTCTTTTCCTTTTCTGTTCAAATCCTCTCAAATACAACTCCTTGCTCTCTTTCAAGTTCATGACCTCTTCTTCCATTAATTGTTGTACATGCATATATGCATATACATATATATCTCTAAATAACTAAATACAACCCATTCACTTGTATAAACTGAGGTACTTTTGTCTTCATGTTTTAAGAAAAGGGGGATGTGCCTCAGTGTATAATAATTGCAAAAGTAATTAAGTTTTATCATAATTACTCAAAAGTAGTGAGTTTATCATAATATTTTCACAAATGTACATCATGTCCTTTGATGACACCCTCCCCCGCAGTCACTCTCCTTTATTCATTACAGGCTTGCCTCCTCTTAAAAGGAGACTTTTTGCCATAAAGTGGGTATTTAATGGCAAATGTATCTGTCAGAAGTCCTAGGGATTGTCAAAAGAAAGGTAGAAATGAGGATAGAAAGGTTAATGAGAAGCGTTCAGTGCATTCATCATCTCCAATGAATCTCAGCCATCAGGGCAGCTGTCAGACTTCACAACTTCCTTTTATCTACCACTTTTACAGTACGTTTTTTTCATCTTCTAAAATGTCTGAATTTTCTCTAATACACATGTCTAGCTAGTATATTTTAGCTGGGTTTTGCTTTGCACCTGGTCTGAGAACCTTTTTCTTCAACTTAAAACTCTTTAGTCTACGTGATTGTGTTAAACATAACCACCACAATGGCTTTTACTGGAGGTGTTGAAAACTAAGCTGTCTAAACATTAATGCTGTGAAGGGAGTATGTCTTCTTTGGCTTTATGTGTGTATCCCTGTCCTTGCTTTTCGACTTTTTTTTCCCCCACTGGGTCAGTTGCATCTCTTGAGATTGGGAGTAATGTGTGTTCTTTACACAACTGTCCCTCCTCCTATGATCATAGTATGTTTTACTGTGGACACATCACGTGTCTCCACTATGTTAAGTATGAGCTTGTCCATATCAAGTGACTGCTTCATACAGGGAAAAGTGAGTACATTTAGTTTTTGCAGAGATCTTATAAAATACTAGACTTTGCTTTACCTCCTTGTGCTATTGTGCTATTGAAAACCACCAGGAGAAAGACAAAAGCCAGATGACTGCTTCTCCCAAGGAAAGTCCTACAGAACATACTGTCTTTCCATCTGAGGAACTGTGAGCAATAAGATATACAGTAACAACTGATTCCTAGAGGTGTGTAGAATATCTTACATATTTCTCAAAATGGTGGAAATTCTTTATCAATGCTCAGCAGTGTGAGCTATTATTTCTTTCTCTCATCTGTCTCTTTTCCTCCCTATTACAATTTTATAATTGTCAAGACATTTCATAGTTTATTAGTAATATAAAAAGCACTCACATTTTGATCACCCATGATATACTTAAGATCAATTCTTCTAATTTATGTTTTCGATCATGACCCTTGTATTTAACTTTGATTTCAATTTTTTCTTTT
This sequence comes from Peromyscus maniculatus bairdii, assembly GCF_049852395.1. Classification (NCBI taxonomy): domain Eukaryota; kingdom Metazoa; phylum Chordata; class Mammalia; order Rodentia; family Cricetidae; genus Peromyscus; species Peromyscus maniculatus. The sequence continues at coordinate 66,895,046 of NC_134864.1, read as the reverse complement.
TCCAATTCGCTTTGATTATTTTCAAGGATTCCTTATTCCTTACAGGTACTTTCAATGCAGGTTTTAATTTTTACTACTCATTACTAGACACTATTTTTCTACCTGCATCTAGAATATCAAATTCTGAAGAATTTCTGTGTGGTTTATTTCTCCTTTGGCTTCTGCTAGTTTATATTCATTTCCAGTCTGAAACATAGTATATTACTTAATAATGGCTTACAAAATAGCCAGTGGGATTTGAATATATAGCAATATAAGACACATGATTTATTATCTTTTCTTCTTGATTATGCTTTTAGAAAAATAGGTTTTTTGATAATTAAGGGCATTAACTGTATAATTCCAATTTAAATCATGCCAATATTTTCAATTACATGGATCACCAAAATAAAAAATTGTTTTGTAATTCCATATAAGTTCTAATTTTCTTCTGGTTTACATTAATAATTCCATAATATGAGGAACTGCCTATCTATGCATGACCAGAAATTTGAATTCTATCTGCTTTATCATAAGAAAGATATTCTACAATTTTCCAAGTCAACAAATATTGATTAGTCAAAGGGAGCTTGTACAATTGTTTAAGTTACTCTGTATTTTATTGTTGTTAATTGTTTATAATCATCGTTTTCTTAGGCTTTTAAGGATAGATTTTATTTTCATGAAAGTTTATATGAATTTAATTTTTTTTTCAGGAAAATAACTGGTGTAAATGAACTATCAATTAGAGAAATTACAAGTTTTGGAGTTTAGCAGATTTTCATTGTATTGTTGTGACATTTCCATTTAATAGCAAATCTTCTGTCAGCTCGTCTTTTCTACATTGTGCTTGGGAAGAATGAATTCTGATCCAAGTTAAGGTATATTTATAAAATCTAAAACAGCATGAAGTCAGTTAGTCTGGCTGCAATATTTTACTTTATAGAGTTGAGGATAAAATTCAAACTTGGGTCATAATTCAATACTGTCATTTTCTCCTTCCTGCATAAGAGATCACATCTAGATAGCCTGATATACTTCCTGATATGGTAGTATTCTCTTAGTCTTTCAACTTCCCTTTCTACTACTGCTACTTTCTTTCACGTCACTTTCTGAATCTGTGCTTTGAAATGATGGTCAATGTTTGCAAAGGACTGACAATCTTGATAAAATAATCTGAATGTTATGTGTATGGGATGGGTAATGTGGATTGTCAAATGTGACAAGATCCAGAATCATCATAGAGACAAGCCTCTGGGCATTTGTTGGCAATCATCTAGGTTAGATTACCCACGCAAATTGCCAATGGAATAAAAAAGAGAAAATGAGCTGAACATGATCATTCATTAACTCTGCCTCCTAAATGTGGATGCATGCCACCAGTTGCCGTGAGCTCTTGTCATCACAAGCTTGCCAGAATGGCTATACCTTTGAACGATGAGCCAAAATAAGCTCTTCCTTGTTTAAATTGTTTTTCTCATGTTAATTTGTTACAACACCAGAAAGAGTAGCTAATACAAACTATGTGTTAATTCTATTTCATATCCCGACTGTGATGTTTTATTTGCCTTGAGGAGACAGTCCCAATTTTTAAACTTTTTGATACCAACTACTAATAGAATTAACACGTTTACATCTAACCTCTGGCTGCCTGGTTTTGTTTTCCTTCATTTCAATTTATTCCTTCTCAGACAACTGAATAAATTTCATGTGTATCTATATATTTTTTCATCTTATGACTGGGAGAGTTTCATATTCTGTTTCCTTTTTGATGATGTTTCCATCATAAGACATTAACTTCCATTGCAAAACAGATTTTCACCTAAAGAAAAAAAAGTTTAATTGACTTAATTATTTGTTCACACATTTTATCAAAAAAAGGGTCACCAGACCTTTTAAATCATGAGTCCTACCTATTCCAATATGTTCTAAAACTGCTAGCAACAAGAAATCTTCCCCTCATCCTTTGAGTGTTGATTATATCAACAGATTTTCTGTCTCTCAATGAAACTATTAAATGTAACTCCTTTAACATTCTCATTTCTTTTTGTAACTTAACTCGTGGAGGAAAGATATCAGGCATAAAATTTGAAATGCAGCTGGGTTGTCCGAAATGAATAATGTCTGCTGGGTGAGACACTGAGTCAAGAGTTTAGTTTGCAGAATAAGGAAAGTATTTTGTGAGTCTTGCTGGAAAAGCTGACAGCCTAGCCTAAGCATCCTCCCTTTTAGATAGAGAAATGTGGAGATGAGAACAAAGTGCAAATTTGGCTAGAAAAACAAAACAAAAAACCGCTTATGTAGCCAAGTGAGCTTTATGGGTGAGAATCTCTATTTGATTTCATGTAACTTTCCTCTGTTCTCCCTTGTTTTATAAAATGAAAGTTATGGGCCTTTAAAACATTAAGGCAAACCTCTGATCTTGAATTCAGAGAGAACAGATTTCCCAGAAAAGGGCAGTGAAAGCATTCTTATTGCTCAATACGGAATGTTATCTTGAAGAGATTATAAACCCAAAATCAAGGAGTTCACTAGCTGTTGCTTTCATCGGTTTAGTCGTTCAAATGTATGCTGAGTCCAGTTGTGCAAATGGTCAATTAGTGGAGGCTACATTTTCTAATGGATAATTCATAATGAAGATAATGTTTTAAAATCCAGTGACTGAAATTGTGGGCTTTGCAGTGCACTCATCCTCTATACGGATTAATACTAAAAATCAGAATATTCAAAAATGGATTTAAAATATTAGACAGTATGCATCTTAAACAAAATTCAAGACTTGATACAAATTAAAGCTATTAATTAAAAAGTAGGCATTTAAGTTGCATAGAAAGCTCACTATCTTAAGTATGAGGGTTATTAATTTCATCTCATTTTGAACTTGAACTTGTGCTACTATAAATAAACATTAAAACATAACTAAGATTGATGATGTAGATGAAAGACCTCTGACTAGGTTAGAAGCTATGAACTTTGTCTCTGGTGCCATTGTAAACCAGCTGTGTACGTCTAAATAAGGAGAAAACCCCTGTCTCTATGCTGATGCATTAGAATAAAATTACATCATAAAGGGGTTATTTAAAGGGCAAACCAAATTTTTCCATAAACCCTGCTATTCTTTCCAGAGATAATCAACAAATATATGTTGACCTACAGATATTCATGACATAAATTCATCTCAAAGAATTTTCTTCTTCTTTATGGAAACAACACTGATATAAAAACAGAGTCCTAGTTTGCAAGATTCAAGACAAAATTGACATCTCTACTTGCAAGGAAAAGGGGACTGCAGAATCAGAAACGCTAGTAGATGGGTGTGGTAGATACAGAGTTAATTGAAGGAAAATGAGTTAATGAACTCCAGGGAGGCAACCATATTGCAATATAAAACATTTTCTTGGCTTCTAAAGTAACTATTGATTTAATAATGCAATAAATGAAGTAATATGAAAACAGAGAGCCAATATCAGTCAGTAGAAATCTGCTAGCAAGCTGTGCAGCATGACCTCTTTTTATAAAAGTCATTTGTGTGAACAAATGAGCACCATGATTAACAAGGTCAGTATAAATCAGAGATGTTTAAAATGACCAAATAATGAATTGCAATTATTAGTAAGGATGACTGGGGCTCTTAGACAAGTTGAAATTACTCATGGTTTGTTTATGTGTAGAACTTTCCTGATCAATTTAAGTGTAGCTATCAAATAGGTCCTCTGTCATACTATCCTTTGTTAGCAGATCCTAATGTCCGTGTCCAAAGCCAGTCAAGTCCTTTAGATGTGATCTGGGGAAGTTATCATCTCAGTGTATTTGGGGCGATATAAGAGAACTGACCCAAGAAAAGGGGTGGCAAAGAAGGAAGAAGAAACAAAGTCTATGATGATCCACTTGGAACTGGTTAAATCCCCACGGATTATCAACAGAACGTCCTTTAGTCTTACTTAAAATTGCAGATTTTAGTTTGTCAGTCATATGTGAATTAAATTAAAACAACGAGGAAGCCAGTCAGCACTGCCGCTCAGCTCACCAACGGTCTGCCCCAATCATGAAGTTGCCTAAGGAAAAAGAAAATCATCCAGAGTTCAGTAAGATCTCTTTATTGCACCCATGTCCAGGATGGCAGACAAGCTAAGCAGTTACAATGCATATAATTATGGTTTCCTTCATTTCTTGACTGTGAAAATAAGAAAATAGTTTTATGATGGAAGACATCAAAAGTGCAACATAATCACTTTATGGTATTGCACATTTAAAAAATATTAAGTTCAATTAGACCATTTCTAGTAAAGGTTAGCTTTTATTGTTACAAAATATTCATGATTAATTTTAAATCATGAATTTTAATTCATGAAAAGGAATGTGTGTTGCATGAATCTGAAAAGTTCTTATTAATAAAATCAAACCCGAGGCCAGTTATTGGGGTCAATGCTGGAAGGTCAGAGAGACAGAACAGGCCACAGCCACCTCACCTCACCAGTTCCTCAGCTGATCCTGTTTCCTCAGACTGGAAGCTTCTGTGTCCTCATCCAGAATGGATCTCAGCTGAATTGCTGCTCAAAAGCCTGAATGCTTAACCAGCCAAATGCCTAACCAGCCAAACGCCTTTAGTTTCTGGTCCTCATGCCTTATATACCTTTCTGCTTTCTACCACCACTCCCTGGGATTAAAGGCTCGCTTTCTGGGATTAAAGACATGAGTCACCATGCCTGTCTGTATCCTTGAACACATGGATTTCTGCCTCTGGAATGCTAGGATTAAAGGCGTGTGCTACCACTGCCTATCCTTTATGTTTAATATTGTGGCTGCTCTGTCTCTGACCCCAGATAAGTTTATTAGCATGCACAATATTTGGGGGAACACAATACCACAAATGTGGTACAAAATAACATTTTTGAGATTTTTGAAATGTGTTACATTGGTTGCTATTTATGTAGACTAATGCTAGTATGGCTGACTTTCTCACAGACAGGATTAATTCAGAAATAAGATATCTAATAAGGCAAAATCCCATGTATCTATAAAGAAAATTGATTATGCTGATAAGAAACATAATTGAAACCACTGTTTAATTCTTCTGTTCATGAAATTGCCAAGTAATATATTTTATAAAAATATACTTTTAGTATCACCATCCCAAATTTCAAGTTATCCTGTAGTAATAAGAAACAACATGATACTGCCATGAAACAGACATTTTGACTGACAGAACAGAACTGAAAACCACATATAAGCCATTCTGCAGGCTTATGTAATTTTGACAAAAAGGCCAAGAATACACATTGGAGAAAAGACAGCATCTTCAACAAACAGAGCTGGTCAAACTGGATAGCTACATGGAGAAAATTAAACTTGATCCTTGTACCTTATCCTTCATAAACCTGAACTCCAAATGGAACAAGGGACTCCACAGAACCCATGATACCCTTAATCTGAGAGAGGAAAAAGTAGGGAATATGCTTACAGGCACAAGAAAGAATTTTCTGAACAGGACCTCAATAGCTATGGCATTAAGGCTGACAACCAACAGATGGAACCATGTACGACTACAGCTTCTGAACCACAAAAGAACACCATCTCTAAATAAAGAGATAGCCTATATAATGGGGAGAAACCTTAACCACTGCATAGCTGCCATATCTAGTATCTAGAATATACAAAGAAATAAAAAAAAAACTAAACATCAAGAAAATAAACATCACCTCCTCCAAAATGGGGCATGAACCTAAACAAAGAGTTCTCAAAAGATAAATTACAAAAGGCTGAGAAATATTTTAAAATATTAAGTATTTGGGAAATAATACTTAAATTATTTAATTAAAATTAATACTACTTTGAGATTGCATCTTACTCTAGTCAGAATAGTTAAGAACAAAACACAAGTGATGACAGATTCTGGTGTAAATGTGGGGAGAGGGGACATTTATTCATCGCTGCTAGGAGTAAAGACTGGTGCAGCCACTGTGGAAATCAGTGTAGACACTCCTCAATAATCTAGAAAAAGAAAGATAACAATTAATCTCATCCAGCTGTGGAACCTGACAAGCACATTAATGACCTTCCTGTAAAGAAAAGCCCACTGACTTAAGAGTGGCCCAAATGGCATGGAGTAACCAACTATTTTCTGGTTGAATTTATGTACAGATGGAGGACTTTAATAGAAAATAACTAATTTTCTATATCTTATGAATTAGAAATATTGCTGACATAGTGAATTAGCTATCATGTGTCACTAGCACATTGAAGGTTCCAAACAATGCGGGAAGCACACACACAAAAAATGATAATTTTTCCTTTGTCATGTATTCAGAATCAAACTGGTAGTCAACAGTAGTGCACATAGACATGTTCTATAGATTTCCTCCATAGAGTCACTACTGAGCAGTACAAATGCAGGTGTACTTTGGCGTGCTGTTCTTTCCTCTGAGATTGAGCTTTATAACACAGGAGCAAAGTCAGCTTCTGTAGATAAATGAGCAGTTATGTTCATCCACCTTATATTTTAGTTAGTCCAGAGTCCAAGAGCTATGCTAGTTCTGAGGGAGAAAGAAGGTTCTTTCAACCTCAGAGATCAGACGTCTTGGCTGGATTCCCCACAAGTCTCCACTTGTCTCTGACTTTTTTCTAAGTTCTTCAATTTTAATAAAATTTAAAAAAAAAAAACTACTTACATTTCTAGTAAATGGTATTTACATAGAATCTAGATTGTAGGATTTTTTTTCTAGCCTGCAACACTTGAAAAAATTATAGTACAAGTCCACATATCAATACATATTCACATGAATGAGGTATTCAATGAACAATAAACAGATAGGAATCATCAAAAACCACTGTCTTTGATTTGAAATAAAGGGGAGTCGGTTACACAGCATGAAAGAAATGTGACGTAGACTAGACTCTTGGAATACGCAATATACAGAGCTCCAAGTTTCTTTTACTTCCTCTTTCCCTCTCTTTTCCTTCTTCTGTCCCACTTCCCCTCTTTGTTTCCTCCTTTTTCTTCTCCTTCCTTCCTCCTCTCTTTCCTTCTTCCTCTCTCTCCTTCCCCCTTTCTTTCTTGCATGTTTTCTTCTATAAACAGGTTTTACTATGTAATCTCTGCTATTCTTGAACGGGTAGTATCCCCTGCTTTGATGTCAACAGTTCTGGGTTTATAGGTTTAGCCATGTCTAACTCATATTTTCTCTTATAATCTGGGTTGTCTGTGTATTTAGAACAAAGTCTAGTATTATTTTTTGAGTTGACTTTGGCTAAGGAGTTTATTTTTCTGTAAGAATTTTTGAATTAACAGTAACAGCATCTTTTATTTTGTATTAATTATTTTTGGAGATCAAATACCCACCATCACTGAGGTAAACCCCATGCTGTTGAAGTCACACGTATTTCTCCACCAAACTGTTTACTGGATGACAGAAAGCCCTCTGTGTTTAACTTTAATTTTCATGCTTCACATACATTTTCAATACCCATGTAGAATGCTTACTAAGTTCCATCAAATAAATGAAGACTTATACTGTACAGAGTGTTGGGGGAATGCTAGGTTGTCATGTGATAATCATTCTTTCTGGGCACAGTACCTCCCAGAGTACTTACCAGACTGAAAGGGTAAATGCTTTTAATGGAGGATCAGTATTAAATAAATACATTCTCAGCCAGCCAAGCATCTGAAAGGTCCAGAAACATTGGCAAGTGTTTTACATTTCTGTTTTCTGACCTGGATTGAACTGGACACATTGAAATAATGTGAGAAAGTTTTTTTTTAGCCAGAAGTAGAAGTAAATCTGCCAGCTCTCCAGTGAGCAGGCCTTTCCTCTCTCCAGCTCTGACCATTTGAGGAGCCATGTTAGACCTAGCCCTAAGTCTGAACTACAAAGCTTTCAGGAGATGGAGATCTTTAGCTGTAGGAAGGATGTCACTGCTGAAAGGCAAACTTTGCCAAGCAGCAAAGGTGAATTGCTAATCACAGCTCTGGAGAAGATTTTAGCAGTCCCCACAAAGTGCCTTGAGGCTTGAGTCTCATTAACTGTGTAATCCAGTCCAGTCAGGGGCACCTAGCAAAGGGTCTCAAGGTGTACTAGGAACTTTCTTTCATCCACACTTAGTGAAAGGAATTGTATCAATAGTTAATTCTCCATGTAAGCCACGGGACACTAAGCTTATGTATTAAGGACTACTTGAGATGGTCTCATTTTATAATTTTTAAGTAACTCTAAATTTTGATAGTTTTTAACCTTGATCTCCAATGATCAAATGTATCCTTTCTAGAGTTAGACTTTGTCTAACATAGAACACAGAATCGTGTCTCATCCAATATTATATAGTATTGAAAAGATTTTTTCTTCTACTTATTTTATCTTATTAAAACATAACTTCATTTTCTTTTAGAACCATGAACCAGAGCTTAAAGATCCCATGAAAAGTTAACACATCCCAGAATATCCTTTTGAGGAAAGAGGTGACACATTATCCCAATTTCATACAAACAACAGCCCTTGCCTGTGTCTATGTCTGCAAGAGGATCACAAATGGAGCTCATTTCTGCCTTTTTGGTCACTAGCAAGGAACAGCTGGAGCCTCTCCTCTGTGTATTCACTTTTATACACTTAGGGAATCACGCTCATCTCTCTGTGTTTAATCAAGACTAAACAAGGAATGTTTCTTTGGACTTGCTAATCACTTGTATCTCCAGGTCATTAACAATCATCATGTGGATGACTCCCCCAAATCTGAAGTTTCCACTCAAGTTGCAGGATTATAAATAGACACAGTAGTCTTGAAAAGAGTAGGTATTCTGAAGGATATACATTTAAAAGAGCCGTATGGTTGCTGAAGTGTTTTGTTTAGTACTGTTATTCTAAATAAGAACACAACTGACACATGTGCTCAAATGGGTTGATTTTAGCCACTCCCAGCAGCATGCTTTAAGTGGGATGATGGGTAATATTTTCCCCATGTCTGGTACTTTGTGTCCCATCCCAGTCAAGAAACTTAATATTTACTTTTGATTAGGAGTGATAATCTGTTTACAAACACTCCATATCCATTTTCCTTTCTATATATGAGTGGTGTTAAAATGATGCCAATATTCATATAAATTCATCTTAATTAAAGAGACAGAAGAATCTTTTAATGAGAAAGCTCATTTCAGAATCAAATATTGAAGGATGAATTACCATTTTTGCAACTGCTCTAAATTGGGATTACTTTTTCCAATAGGAAGTACTGATGTAAAAGCCTCAGGGACAAATACCCAGAAGAAACTCTGTCAGAGGTTTTTGTTTTTTTGTTTTTTGTTTTCTTTTTTCCCCCCGTATAAATCACTGTATTATGTGACTAAACTGAAAAGCAAGCAAACCAGTCCATGGTGCCTAAATACAACTATTAATGAACAATATGATCAATGATAATGTAAAAGGAAGTTTTAAAATATTGAGCATACTACATTTCTATCAGATAGTACTTAAATGGCTATGTTGGACAGGAACAAAGTGGCTTAAATTGTAAGAATATTTATTGTATATTTATAAAAATCTCAACATTTGGATTGGAAGCTTAAGGTTCATTTCCAATGCTCTGCTGTGCTTTCATATTTCCTTCCTATCTTCTTTGACTGGCCTGGGCCACAAGCAAAGCACACTATGCCCACCTTCAGAGGAGAAATAAAGGGGAGAAAGTATTACTCTGATATGAATCTCAAGCTTACTTTTTAGTTGGGAAATAATTTTTCCCCAGCAAATTTTTTTTCTCTGCTCACTCCCATCTGAAAGGTGCCTAATAAAGTGATTTTTTTTTTTATCCGTGAAAAGTAAAATTGTCATGATTGGCACAAATCAAACACACTTATTTTCTGGGTTTGCCCTCTTGTTCTATTTTCTGGCGATCTACAGCATCACCACTTAAAATAAATTCAGCAGAAAAATACTATTTGGAGAATGGCCATTTGTAGGTAGCCAAAGTATTTAATGTTGTAGCAACTTCTCCTGACAATCTATGCTTAAACAGACACCATTTATAGCAAAGCACATAGGTTTCAGAATAACACACCAGAAGCTTTATTTTTAAAGCATGGAGGGATTTTTAAAAGAGTAAACTCTTTCAAACTGAGGCAGTACTGGAATGTAGACTCAAAAGATTTCCTACAACTTCAGAATCTTGGTCAGAATACTTCACCCAAGGAGAAGGCTGAAAATTCCTCTCATTGAAATGATTGCTGTTACCAAGCTGAGCCTTGCCTCCCTCTTTCTGAAAGTCCTTTTTTCAAACCAATGAATACTTCTTGAGAACAAGACTCATCTAAACGCAAGATTGTCCTTAAAAAGACTCAGATAAAAGGTAGAGGCATCAGCTCCCTAGAGCACAGCTGTAACAAACCTGTCTTTGAACCTTATATCATATGTGTAGGATGAAGACAATAAGCAGATAGTACGTGAACTAAGTAAAATAGCTGTATGTGGCAAGACCTAAATAAATGATTAGTATTAAAGAGGGGCATCAGAGACTTATGTAAATGTAACAACAGATTTTTACTTACATAAAACTAATCATCTCATATTTATTTTCTGCCATATTAAATGTTAGATATCACTATTATCTACTGAGATTCAGGGAAAAAATTTAGAGCTCAGATAATTTTATTCACTCAAGAAACACAAAGGAAGGCAATCTCAAATACTTAAAGTCTCTGATTGTAACTCACATAATTTTCCTTAACAAAATAAAACTATTTAAAACATAGTTTGGGCAAGAATAGCTATTGGCACCAACCCTTTCAAAACTACATCAAATTGTGTCTTTTTTTTTTTTCCTACTCAAAACCTCCCATCAGGAGCTGGAGAAATGGCTCCATGGATAAAGTGCATGAGGACCTGAAGTCAATGCCAAGCATAGCAGCAAGTGTCTGTAACACAATGCTGAGGGGTGGGGATGGGCAGATCCCTGGTTCCCAAATGCCAGCCAGTCTAATGAAATGGTGAACTCTCAGTCAGTGACAGACTTCGTCTCAAACAATAGCTATAGAGCAAGAGCAGTGTCAGGAGCTGTGCAGCCTAGTCTCAGATCAGCATGTGACTACCTGTCCAACAGGTTTCCTCAAGGCAAGACACCTGTGGAAATGGGCTCTCACTTGGCAAGACTAGTAGTCCACAGGACAGTAAAGGAACTTGCAAAATTCATGCAGCTTATGGGCTCTTTTTTTCTCTCATTATATTGGCGGCTTTTAGTTTTACTTTGTCCGTCACACACGCAACAGCTGTAATTTTTCCCTGGAAATTCTGCTCCTTTTCAAATATTTTCCCCTAAGATTCACCAGGGGACTAATGCTTCTTTAATGTCTTATCTGGAGTTACTAACTACAACTCCCAATCCTGGGAACATTTTGGACTCAACAGTGATAGTTAGGTACATATGTGAAAGCAATACTTGGAATGTTAACCATGTCTCAGAGTTCTGGAAAAGAGAATAAGGCATGCATCCGCAGAATGGGGGAAAAGCCTCAGGAATACACATACAGTGCCACTGGTAGGATCTGGTATGCTCCAAGAGGAAAAAATACAATGCAAAATGTGCAATGGATAGCTCCATCTCTATCATACACAGGACCTTATATTTGTGGAAGAAGTATGGTATAATGAGATGAGAAAAGAATGCTTTATCAAGGTTTGTGTTTTACAGTGAGATTGAGACGTAGGACCTTCTTGTAGAAAAGGGAACTGAATAAAAATCTATCTTGTAGATATGAAAGGTTTATCTGGGTTTGAATATTGTTGTCCTTAGAATATTGTGCCCATGTCTACTACTTTCTAAGTTTGCAACCTCAAGTCGCTGCCAGCTGACATCAGTGCTGCAGAGCAGGATGTGTCCGGCTCGATATTTAGTTCAGCCTGCAAAGATGCTGACCTCTATGTCTAGAATAAGGCTATGTCAAGGGTGTGAAGGGAATTTAGGAAAAGCATAAAAGGGAACAATTGGGGGCTTTCACACGATTGGAAAGAGTGCTGAGTCTCAGATGACGCCCCACTGTCCCATGTGTTCAAACCTTTCCCAAGTCTATCAGTCACTGACTGAAGAGGAGTACTCTTAAATTCCAGCTCTTAACCAAGACACTGAAACATGCATGGGATGGTGGGGCGTCATCTTAGACTCGGAATTTTCTGTGACTCAAAAGATCCCTCATCTTTTGTTTTCTGCCAGTCCCATGGATATATTCTCAGAATATCAGTGAGAAAGAGGGTTTTCCTCCTGTGTCACACACCAGCACTCTTCCAAATCTTCTACGTCAAACACCTGTTTTTATTGATCAACATTACTCCTTCCACTTTTGACAAGAATCTTCTTTTGTGCCTAGTACTCATACTGACACTTTTTTTTTTTGGTTAATAGTGAGCATAAAAGTATGATACTGACACATTTTAATCATACTTTTTTGCTCAGTGGTAAGAAACTTTGCAGGTAAACTTAAAAGAAGATGGGAAACAACAGTCAGGATTTTCCTAAGAAAGAGCACCCTGGTTCTCCCAATTATTCTTTTTTTTTTAAACCCTAGTCAAAGCTGTTTCACAGTGTAATTGAATTCTTATGTCTGAATCCTCTTAATTATTAATACCTTGAGAATCCAACATGGATGAAAACCATGAAATGCAGCATAATAGCCCTGTAGTACACTATCTCATTGTGTAATCTAGTTTCAGGAATATCAGAAAAGACAAATATAGAGGTCAGACTAGAATTCTAGGCTCTAGGCTTTCAGTTATACAACTAAAGTGGCACAAAAAAAAAAAAACCACAAAAACAAAACACTAGCTAGAGGGATGGCCAAGGCTTCATGTTATGTGATCGTGCCATTGACTTTATAAAAAAAATCTTCAAAATTTCATGGTCCAAATGCCCCTTAACTTTAACATACATTATTTTTCTGATCATTTTTGTTGATTTTCATGATTATGACTTTTGATTAATTCTTTATTCTTTTTAGCCCCAATTACTCCTACAAAGTCTTGTAAGAAAATTATTCAAGATGATAGAGAAAACAGCACCTTAACTTTATCATGGTTTTCCATCCATTAACAATTATCAAGACTAGAGAAAGGCAGATGGGCCTAAGACTAAAACTGAAATTTGCAGACCTTAAGTCAAGATATCAAAGGGCAAGGGCAGAAAGCATAAACTCACATCCCTTGAAAACTGAAAACCAGGGAGTAGACATCATTGTTAATGTAAACCAGTGACAAATAAGTTAGGACAAGAGAAAGCAGAATATAATACAATCACCTATTTTATTGGAAAGGTTAAATTATTCAATGCCATTGTTTTTAGTGTCCCCTCATAACTGCTGTAACATGTATATATATATTGATGATGGTCATTTCCTGATGCCTGAAGCTTTGTTAGATGGTGGGAAGTATCTCTTGGGATGCTTTATAATTACCATAGAAACCATCATCTGTTTTGAATGATACTGGAGACAGAAATTTTAGGTCACTTCCAACTCTGATCTCGTGTCTGGGTCTGAGTGAAATGAGTCATTTCTAAACAATGTTCTCCAAGGCAAACATAACACTTCCTGGTGCTGCCTTGCCTTAGGGGTTCCTTTAGGAGCACAGATTAGAAAAAAATCCCTCACCATCATTTATCTTACCGCAAACAGTCTTATGACTGTTGTCTTTACACAGTCAACTACACAGGTCTTTTTCCAGCTGTTGAACTAATTCTTAATTTCTCTTCAACTCAGTCTGCAGGGGGGCTCTATTAAATCCTAGTTTGTATATTCCCCTTCCTGCTCTGATGGAGAGTAAGTCACTGTTTCAAAAGTTGTTTTTCTTTGGAAAATTCCTTTCTGTTTTAAAGACCTCAATTTTTACATTCTGTGTTAGACTCTTTTCTCACTGCTATGATAAAACACAGGACAAAGGCAATTTAAGGATGGAGAGGTTTATTTTGGCTGACATGTTGAGATTACAGTTTATTATGACAGAGAGGACATGGTAAAAGGAGTAGGAAGCAGCTGTTCAAAACTGTGTCAAGAGGCAGGAAGCCGAGTGCAGCAATTCAGGTACCTACTTCACTTCAGCCTTCCTATTAAAACCTGGAATAACTCGACCCATATTCAGGGTAGGTCCCTCCACCTCAGTTGACCTAACCTAGACAAACCCTCATGGAAGTATTTGAGGTTCCCTTTTTCTTTGCAGTCTGTTGGCCACTAGTCCATGAGGACAAAGCGGGCAGAAGTGGCCACAGAGAGCTCTGTGTGGCCTGTGAACATAATAGAAACATCCTACTACTGAGAGACAGCTTCAGTGAGGCAGCTAAACTCCATTTCAGAGTATAGACAATATTTAGAACTGGGAACAGTAGCTGAGGAATCACTTAATCTGCATTAAGTGGCATGCTCCTAACATGTAGCTGGATTAGTAGCAGCATGGCCCTATCAAAATAGCTAGAGCAAGTCACCTAATTACAGTATAGGCAGCATGAGAAGAGCATTTGCAAGGAACTGTGTCAAGGGTTATATTAGACATAAGCCAGGCATCTGGGCCTAGAGCCATTCTCCCAATATGGTCAGGTAGAGAGCAGGAAGCCCTCCACAAGAGGGAGGGAGTCTTCCATGTTGCTGAGCTTGGAGAGAGCTGCCAGGCCATGGTGTAACCTCTGACCAGCAAGGCCTTTATATTCTCTTTCATAGGTGAATGTTAAGTTTGAATTTATTTTATTTTATTTTATTTTAGTGTGTGTGTGTGTGTGTGTGTGTGTGTGTGTGTGTGTGTGTGTGTGTGTTTAAACTAAAGTGAACATAGAAATTTAGAAACTAGTTAGGAATTGTGTGGAGAATTTCAAGTAAAGGGGCAATAGAATGCAGGTAGTAAGAAGGGAGGAAGAGAGATAATAAGAATAGAAAGGGAAAATGGGAATGGGAAGGCTGGATAGAAGAGGGAACATGGAGAGATAACTAGCACTAAAGATCTTTGAAAATACCATGTGAAACTCTGCTACTGAAGAAGACTCCTAAAGTATATACATATGCACATATAAAAGAAATTTAAATGGAGTTACCCTATAATGGGGTACAACAGCTCTCCGTGACAACATTGGCTACTAAAATACAAAGCCCAGTGCCAGGTATAGGATACTCAAGCTGTGGCTGAGTGTGGTTCCATAAACATCCTCAAACATTAAAGGCTATTGGCATTGATTTGGCTACTCTCCATAGCACAATGGTAAGATTTTATTACTGAAAATACCACATACTTGAGATATAAGACATAAGAAACCAAAATGGTATCAACCTGAGCACATTATCTCTACTAGCAAGAGTTCATAATTCTGTAAATTTCTATGAGTACTACTGGAGAAAAAAAATAGTCTCACCCACCTGTGAATTCTTCAAGTTACAGTAATGACTATTTTAGCAAGATAGGCCCATCATGCAATAGTGACAAGATGTAATATAGGCAGTCAACCACTTTCTGAATGAATGCAAAGCCCATTCTACAAGATGGAATTCATCCCTGATATCGTAAATTGTGCCCCAAACCTGTGATGACTAGGTCATAGGCCCTAGGGAAGGAGCAAGTACTATTGTTCTGATAAATGGAAATAACAATAAAGTGCCTCTTAAATTTTTATCTTTATAACCATGGATTACTATATCTCTCAGCCTGAATCAGAGAAAATTCATTTTGCAGTAAGTAGGGCTTAATTAGTGCTATTGGTTAACATGTAGGGCTGAGAATAAGATTGTAAGTGTCTAGACCTCCATAGGACATCAGTATTACCTGTGCCCAAAGTATTAGGGGTCATTGTGGAAGAAGGAGCTGAAGGATTCTACAAGCCAGAGGAAGAAGATGTGTGGAGCAAAACAATATTTGTTGGACATTACAGTCCAGTTGGACACATGAATTCACAGCAGAGAGGACTGCATGTATAAGGTTTGCACATGACCAAGCTAGTCAAAATGCCAATATAGCCACTGGAGGAGCTCGTGAATTCTGTCTTAGTTACTTCTCCACTGCTGTGACCAAGGCAACTTAGAGAAGAGTTTATTGAGGGCCTACAGTTTCAGAAGTTCAGAGTCCCTGATCATCATGTCAAGGAGCATGGAAGCAGGCAGCTCAGCATGGTTCTGGTTCTGGAGCAGTAACCAAGAGCACACATCCCTATATACAAGCAGGAGGGAGAGAAAAAAGAGCCAACTGGAATAGCATGGGCTTTTGAAAACACCAAGCCTACCTCTAGTGACATACCTCCTCCAACATACTTACTAAAGCTTCCTAAACAGTTCCACCAACTGTTTGGGACTAAGGATCAACCATGTGAGCCAATGCAGGCCATTCTTATTCAGACCACCACTAAGTATCAACCCAATGTACGGAGTTACTGTCAATTTATGACCAATGGGGGAGGAATAATCACTTTTCTTCGGGGATGTGGGCCCTGACAGACTAACCATGCTCAAGCAGAAGTCTCTATAGGAATGTAGAGACAGGCAGCACTAAACCAACTCAATGGATATTAAATTTAAGGGAGACCACCTAGTCAGAGGAAAGAGCGATAGAGAAAAATAGGTGTGGAACTGCAGAGAAGGGGTAGATTGTGGGTTGGGTCCAAATGGATTTTATGTACATAAAAATATTACAAAAATAATTTTCAAAGAACAACACAATTTAAGTCTTTTGATGCTAGGGGTTGAATTGAGTGGTACAAATACATACACAAACACACATAAATTCCAGCTGCCCATTTTTCATCAGCTTTTCATTAGTATAGCAAAACACCTGAGATAAACAACATATGAAGAGAAAAGGCTTATTTGGGGTTATAATTTCAAAGGGTTTCATTTATGGCCCACTGGATCACTTGCTCACTTGCTAAGTGAATGTAGTGTGACAGAGGCAAAGAGAGTGTTCATGTCATAGTTTCTGGAAAGCAAGATTAAGCCTTTCAAGGGCTCATGTCAGTACCAAACTTCCATTCACTAAGCCCCACCTATTAAAGGTACCACCAATTTACAGTAGTAACATAGGCATTTGGGATAATTTAAAGTCCAAACTGTAACAATCCATGCTTACAATTATGACACAGTGACATTAATGGATGCTGCTTATAACTGTGTACAAAAACTAAGTTAGCTGGCACCCAGTATTCTAAATGAGAACGAATAGTGCTCTGGTTGTTTATGTTTATCATGAGTTGGTACTATTACTAGTGTTTTGGCTACCAAGTAATAGATAATTGAATGCTTTCTGCAGTCCCACTGGTAGGCTAGTTGCTATGTAAAAGAAAAATGATCGCAGTGAACATCTGGAGCTTGTCCTAAAGTATTTTATTTGTCATTTTAACATTCTTCAACCTAAAATGATTCAACTACCTACATAATTTTGTGATGACTATGTCTTTAGAGGGAAGCATATTCTGGCAATTTCTCTGATCTTTTTCCCAATTAAAATGAATTAGAACTGAATGTGTACCTCTATCTAGTATATCATGTCAACATAAATCATCTGTTAATTCCTTAAGGCTATATTCATCCATAAAGTTACTAAATTTATTGTGCTACGACTTATTTCTGAAGTATCCTCCAAATGTCCTGGGTTGAAAGCTTCACTTATACTTTCTCACTAATGGGAGATGGTGGAGTGTTAGGAGATGAGGCCTAGGGGAAAGAAGTTAGGCCACTAGGAGCATGACCTTGGAGGAGATACTAGAACCCCAGCCCTGTCATATTTTCTCTTAGCTTCTTGGTGAATAGTTTTGCTATACCATGTACTTAAAACCATAATAGAAACAATGAGCAGAAATAAACTTTCATTTGTCGGGTGTTTTTTTTCCCACAGAGATAGAAGAATAACTAACACAATAAGTTCAAAATGTGAAAGACTAATGATAATCATTGACTCCCTACCAGTGACTTTATCTAAGCAACAATTAGCATCAGTATAATCTTGGGAAAACCATTGGGCCTTGCTTTATCAAAGATATTTATAACAATTTCATTTACTTTCCCAGTGATAGTAATCAGCCATTTAGTGAATGGTCCTGATGAGACAGAAGCAAGAGTATTGAAATAGTCTCTGTGAAGTTTCCTTACTCACCTGGACAAGTCACAAAAAAAGTCAGCCTTAGCTATAAATATGATAAGATAAAAAGGTCAATTTTTGAATCTACTGTTAAAAAGGAACTACTTGTTTTAAATAGGATAAGTAATGAAACTTTTTGTCTGAGTTTATCAAATGTTACTGGACTGGACATTGTTAATATATAATGGGGTTTTTCGTCTGAATCTGTCAAATGCTAATGGACTAGACATTGTTAATGTAAATCTTGACTGTGTATATTGAATATACTTATTGGATATAATTTTTCTTGTATTAGTTATAAGCTTTTTAAATTTTTGACAAAAAAAAAGAGGAAATGTGGTGGTATTGTGTTCCCCAAAATATTGTGTACCCTAATAAATTTATCTGGGGTCAGAGACAAAACAGCCACTAAATACAAAGGCTAGAAAATGGTGGCACTCACACCTTTAATCCTAGCATTCCAGAGGTAGAAATTCCTCTGGATCTCTGTAAGTTCAAGGCCACACTGCAAACAGCCAGGCATGGTGACTCACACCTTTAATCCCAGAAAGCAAGCCTTTAATTCCAGGGAGTGATGGTAGATAGCAGAAAGGTATATAAGGCATGAAGACCAGGAACTAGAAGCATTTGTTTGGTTAAGCTTTCAGACTTCAAGCAGCAGTTCAGCTGAGAGCCACTGGGATGAGGACACAGAAGCTTCCAGTCTGAGGAAACAGGATCAGCTGAGGTATTGGCAAGGTAAGATGGCTGTGGCTTGTTCTGCTACTCTGATCTTCCAGCATTCACCCCAATACTTGGCTCCAAATTTGTTTTATTAATAAAAACTTTTAAGATTCATGCTACATCCATCCTCAATGAACAACTAACAAAGAAATGTAAAGTCCTTATTGCTACTACAACTACTCATTATCATTCCACGGTGTATTAAGCCAGATAATTTGTTATTACTGAAGATTATAGGACATTTAATAGTAGGTATGGCTACTAAAAACCAGATACCAGCAGCATTCTTCTAGTTGTGATAGCCAAGTATGTCCCAGACCTTGTCAAATATTCACTTAGGGGTAAAATCTTCCTACTATGAGAAACAGTGAAGTATATCTGAAAGAAGAAATAGAATTAGAGAGAGATAAAAATAAAATAAAATATTGTTATTATATTAATAATTGTTTAAGTCAAGTAATTTTGAAAAATTCTTCACATTTGGCTTAATGTGAGGTCAATAAGTCCTTTTATCTCTTAATTAACTGTTGACTTGGTATGTTACCTATTATGAACACCAGTACAAGATATATTTGGCAAGAACCATAGTGATTTGAAGAATGAAAAGGAGATAGAACGATATGATCCAAGACAAAAGCAAGTGATTTGTAAAGAAAATGAGAAAGGTTGAATTTGGGGCAGATGATGGTGATTAACTTGAAAAGGAAGGCCCTAAGTAAGATATGTTGTTGAAAAGAAACAAGTAAAAACCAAAGTACAAAAAAAATGTGCTTTTCAGAGGAGACTTCAGACTTGTCCTAATGTTCATTTGTTAGAAATAAATTTGGGGTCTCAAAGAAAGAGATTGCTGCACCATCAAACTGAACAGGGTAAGAGCTTCACTCTTCAGCAAAAGGCTCTATTCTATTTGAAGAAGGGAAGGGGCCCAATCTCACACTTTCATTTGATTAGTTAATCTTAATATAACTGATGCACAAGAAATGAAGGAAGAAGGGGAATGGAGTCACTATTCAAAGGGGAAAAGGTAAAGGGGAAAAAAGGTCACTGCTCCAGGCTACCAAATTTCCAAAATCAGCAGGAGCTTTACTATAAACAAAGGTTTTACTGAGTGAAGGGGATTAAAACATTTACACAAAAGTCTTACAAAGTGAGGGAGATAAAAAGATTTGAATTATTGTGTTAACTCTGGCAAAGAACCTGGCTGCATTTGCTGATCTGAGAACTTGAATAAGAACAATACATTAACTTGTTTGGTGGAAGATATCTCAAGGTAAGATCATATTAAAGCTAGGTCATATTTACTGTGTGTGTTGCTCCTCTAGGTCGAGAGAGAGAGAGAGAGAGAGAGAGAGAGAGAGAGAGAGAGAGAGAGAGAGAGAGAGAGAGAGAGAGAAGCTGAGCAAAAGGGTATAAAATGGGAAGTTTGTCAAGAAATGGGGTGTTAACAAGCTTAAAGTTTCAGTTAAGGAAGATGCAGATATAATTGGCAAAGTTGTGAGTGTCATAAAAGAGAAACATAATTACTAGGAGACCAGAAAAGTGTCTGGAAGGCAAGATCCCACTCATAGAGACACCATCCAAATGGCACACACAACACACCACAACCACAACCACACCATTATTATCAAGAACAACTATAGGAGCCATGTAAGTTCTTGTGCTCACAGATAAGCACTAGGGAAATGCAAGGATGTTAATCACGCAGGGTTGTCTCTTCAAAGGAAGAGATGTATAATTTTTTTTTTTCTACCCAGAAGGCTGGGAACAGATGTCATTGATAGCCTGCTGACTTTTGTTCTATCTGTGTGGCCAGGTTACACAGTATCTCCTAGACCCTTGTCTTGAGCTTGCTCGTCTCAAGTCAATCTATCCTCCAATAGCACTATCCTCACTCAGACCCTTCTTACGCATGTTTATCTTGAGTTCATTCTTTTAGCTTATAGAATGTATCTTTTTGGAAGATGTCACTTGTATTTTACAAAAACTTTCCCTGTAGTCACATCTTAAATTTTGTCATGCACATAGGATTGAGTTAATTATCACCAGGAGTTTTTTTTCCAAATTGTACCAGGCTTCCATATGCCTAAAATACACACTTGAGGTCAGATTATCAACATTTGAACTAACGCTAACTACTGAGTTCTGTTGAACGGAAACACCTTCTTGGCTCCTGAGGATGTTAATCTGCTGGTCTTGGTGGTCACAAAGAACTCTGCCCCTTTGAAAACAGCAACAATTAAAGAAGAGGGGAAGAATTTGAAAGAGAGCAAGGAGAATGGTGATAGAGTATTTCTGTAATAGGACAGGATTCCTACAAATGACCTTGTTCCACAACCCAGAAAGGAATGTTTGCAAAGATACCATATCTCACAAAGTAACCTGCCTTCCTTGAATCAGACAATTGGAAGAAAGGAGACTTTGGAAGTGACTTAACCACCTATGGTTCAAACAATAACCCCTCACTCCACCCTTATTAAAATGTCATAGCCAGCTCTTTCCTCACACAGGTACCTCTTTTCCTGTGTGTTCTTTGCTGTTTGAAATAAACAGTTGAGTCTGTTGAAATCAGACTTCTGTGTATTTACAGTGTTCAGAAATCTACAACATGGTATATTGGAGGTTTTGGAGGGACGAAAAGAAAGGGCAAAATGATGTAATCATATTATAATTGCAAAAATTATTTACAAAGTACAAATTCAATGGAAAGGAAAGAACTTAATGCTTCTGAAGAAGTTCCCTGCTAAAAAGTAACGACATAAGGAAAATTTCCCCAGGGTCAGCAAAGGAGATGGAGAGGCTGATTCCATATAGAGCTGACAGAATCGTTCAGATCCTCTGTCTATACACTCACTCAGCACAGGATTTTCTGGTTGCTGCAGATTTTACTCCCTCCCTTTCTCCATGTCTCTTACAGAGTCTTGCATAGGTTTTTTAAATTTTTTGTTTTGTTTTCTGTTAGTTTCCTAGCCTCAATAAAAGAGGTAAAACCTTCCATTCTAGGACTCAATTTTCTGTTTATTGATTGAGATGGGAGCACTACACAGTGAGACATGGTATTTTTATGAATGATTGAAGGCAGTGATCCAATTCTGACATTTATGATATGTGCCAACTGGAAACTTTTAACAATAAAAATGGTCCTAATTTTTAGTTTTCTTTAAAAATTATTTTAAAGCAGTGAAGGTAAATGTATCCTCCAAGACTGTACCTTAAAACCACAGGTGGAAAAAAAACTTACATAAGGCTGAAAAGAAACGCTTTATTATTTTAACTATTTTTTAGTTACAGTTTGGAATTTGCTTTGTACAAGTTCTTTATTTGGAAAACTTCTTTAAGGAAAAAAATTTATAGAAACATGAATATTACAAATATTGATCACTATCTGGATGTATATTAAGTTTTTCACATTTTTAGCCTTGTCCAGATTTACAAAAACACATACACCCACCTGCATAGATCCACACATGATAGAATGGAGTGTTGAATCAGGAGCAATGGCTCATTCAGTCAGTAAAGCACTGCCGTGCATGCCTAAGGGCCTGAGTTTGGATTCCTAGCTCCCACAGTGACACAGTTTCTGAAATTTCTTTTTAAAATGATATTACTTTTGTCTGCAGGATGTGTGTGTAGGTGTGCAGGTGGAGTAAGAGAACCACTTTATAGATAAAGCTCTCATTCCACATTTATGGGAGTCTCAGCTGTCAAACTGAGGTGACCAGTCTTCACAGCAAACTTTTAACCCACTACATCATCTCAGCAGCTCCCTGTAATCAACCTTTGGATTTTGTTACTGATTACTACAAGAAATATCAGTTCACAAGAAGTTTTCTCATTTTATATATTGATATTATTTACTTGCTCTTCAGTGAAAATTTTAATTTTGGTGCTAGATTCATTAAGTATAGAAGAAAATTACTGTTCTGTATAGTCGTTATACATGTATAGTCACTTCATGGTATTCATCCTATTAAAGTACATGGATTTTTAGTTGAATTTCCACCAGATAATTTATATTATGCTTTCTTTGTGGTATTCAGGGTGACTGTCATTCGTATATTACAAAGGTAAAAATCACAGCATTATTTTAATAATATCCACAATAAAAATTACCCAAAATCTTCCTAAACTAACTTGAATACAATAACTTAAATATATCTAGACAACTGTCACTAATTTTTAATTATGTTTAGTTATTTTTAATTTGTCATTAATTATGAAATCCGTTCTGTTGTGTGTTTTCATTAAGAATAGGTAAAAACTATGGTTGGTTTGTAAAATGAAAAAAAACAATTTAAATAAATAAAAAAACAAAAAATAATAGATGTGCTGATCTTTGTCAGCTTTTTTAAAGGTACTAATGTCATCAGACAATTAATAAAATTTCCCCCTTAATTTGCTAATTAAATAAATTATTATGGTGAATTTCCTAATACCAAATTAACAGTTCGTTCTTCACACAAATTTGTGTGGACTTTGAGTAATATACACCGAATCATTCTCTTCATTATAAGCCTGGGTCACTTTTAAGGACAGGGCAACTATGCCTCTGTTTCTATTAGCTAACTTAGCATGAAGAGACCATCATCGATTTATTTCTAGTTATTCAGTTTTGTTTATATGTTTAATTTGATTATTCTTTCATAAAAGTATTTTATTACCCAATTCCACAATCGTCACTCCAGCTTTATAGCAGACCATTTGCTGTAGCCTCCCTTTCCTCTCTGCTCCCATTCCCAGGAGCTGGGAGCATCTCTTACAGCCTGCCTTCCTCACCACAGGCCTTCGTCTTGGTGCCAGCACCTACAGCACTCTTTCAGAACCCCACCAACTCTGCAGCCAGGGAATCAGGGAGGTGAGTCCACTCTCAATCCCACCCTCTTATTCCAACTCCCTAGTCTCATCTCCAGCCCTGTAACCTGCAGGGGCATGTCTTCCCTCTCTACCTTCATTCCCTGTGTACCTTTTAAATCTTCACAACAGACTCAGCTTTCCTCCCTCCTATGGACCCTATCAGCCACCACTCCACAACAAAACCCTTCTAACATGTCCTCATTCCTTCAACATAATAAAGACAATTTACAGGAAGCCCATAGTCAGCATCAACCTAAACAGAGAGTGACTCAGAGCATTTTCACTAAAATCAGGAACAAGACAAAGTTACCCACTCTCTCCATACCTATTCACTATACTACTTGAAGTCTTAGCTAGAGCAATAAGATACAACAATCCCCATGAAAATTCCAACACAATTCTTCACAGAACTTGAAAAGACAATTCTCATTTCCTTAAAGAATCAGAATAAACCCAGGATAGCTGAAGCAATTCTGGTTAGTCAAAGAACTGCTAGAAGTATCACCATCCATAATTTCAAATTGTACTACAGAGCTATAGCAATAAAATCAGCACAGTACTGGAGTAAAAAACCACAGAGGTTATGTATAGAGTAAGGGACTAGGTGGAAGGGAAAGATCTTCTTAGGAAAGGGAAATAGAATAGACGATTATGGATGAATGTGAAGCAGGGGAAAAGACTGGACAGGATGATGAAATGAGCAGGGGGAGGGAAGAAGGGCAGGAGGGACAGAATATGGGGAAGGACAGACAAAACTAGGGGTCGTTTGAGGGACCATAAGAAAACCTACTACAGAAGAAGCTTCCTAAAATACATAAATATATTAAAGTGATCTAAATAGAATCACTAAATAACAGGGAAGATGGAGCCACAACTGGTCATCGCTCATCACCAAATGAAAACACAGTTCAGGGGATGGGTTCCATTGAATCAAGTTGTTAGCAAAGGGAGCCCTATGGGAACCCCCAAGCAACACACACTGTTGGCAATGCTATTGGTTGTTCCCCAAAAACTGATGGCAAGGCCCTATTGCTGAAGGCAATATCTTCATAACTCATTGAACATGGAGAAGTTGAGTTGGTGCCTACCTAGAGCCTTCACCACTGCTGATTAGTGTTTATGGTACTGGAAGGTACTCTGCATGCTACTAAAGGAAAAAGGTAAACACTAACGCAGCTACAAGCCCTGTGGTCTATAATGGTAACCTTCCTGTAAAACGTGCTAGTGCAATTGTGGCCAAAGTTTCTGGGACTAATCAACTAATATCTGATCAGGCCCACTCCATGAGATGGAACCCATCCCCCACACTGCTTGGACAGCCAAAAAACTGCAATCTAGTAGAAAGACAAATACTACTGTTTTGTTAATATAACTCAGCACGTAAATGACTCCTAATGACATTCTGCTATAGTCATAGATCAATATCTTACTCAGCCTTCATGAGAGAAGCTTCCTCCTGCAGTAGATGGGAACAAATACAGAGAGACCCACAGCTGGACAATGTGCAGAGAATGAGAGACCTGGGAATTCTCAGTTCTGAATGGGATGTCTCCATCACTTCCCCACTCAGGGCTCAGGAAATACTTTGGAAGGTAAGTCAGAAAGATTGTAAGAGCCAGAGGGGATTGGGGAAACCAAGGAAAAAAGCCTTCTAAATACAACAGGACCAATAAACTTATTAACTCACAGAGACTGTAGAAGCATGCACAGGGCTTGCACAGGTCTGGGCCAGATAGGGTCCCACCACTGAGAGAGAAGGTAGACACAAGCCCCCACCCCTAACCTAGAACTTATCTTCAATTGATAACTGCTTGCAAACTCAAAGTTTGTTTACTTCGAAGGAGATTCACGATATATTGAGTCAATATATACTCTTAAGGCAAGACTCCATGCTCAGAAGTAGATGGCCAACACATAACAAATTCAATAGCATTTTTAGAGGTTCTTTGGGGGCTTTTTTTCCCTCCAACCTTATAGGTTGTAGATACATAATGGATTCTGAGTTTGTGTTTTTTGGGATTTCTGTGTGTGTGAATATGTGTATCTTTGGTATAAATGTGTTTCTTGACCTTTTTCTTTGGCTCTTTTTTCTTCTGTTATGTTTGTTTGTTTTGACCTATTTGATCATATTTATTATCTAGTTTTTTCTTATCTTCCTCTTTCCTTTTGTTGATTTTCTTCTGTTTTCCAAATTGTCCACATTCTGTTCTCATGTCACTTTCAGAATTGGATTCTACAAGTGAAAGAAAGGTTGTTAATCATGAAATTTTAATTCCCATTGGATTTGGGAGAAAATTCTAACCCTATGATTTAGTAACTGTACGACATTGGCAAGTTAGAATCTCTGAGTTTAACTCTAAATATCTTTAAGTAGAACTCATTACATTTCATAAGGATACAATGTGATGACATATGGAACCTAGGAAAGGCTCTCACAATGTGAATTTACTTACCTATTGTGTGGGCTGATAAGGATACCAAGATGGCACACAGCTGACCTTTCAAATAGATGAGAGAGGTCTGTCTTCTGTCTCATGGAAATGACCAACTCTGTATCCATAAACAGCAAGAGTAACACAAATACTGTACCAAATGAAACATTTTAAACTATTGCTGTTTTTATAATAGTAGCTGCCAGTTAGTGAATCTTCTGGCTAGGATACCTTTCCAGCAATTTATGTTTTATGTAACAAGACATTGATCCAAACATGTGTTCTTGGTAAGAGTTATCCAGGACTCCTTATTTATAACTACACCATGGCTAGGTTAGCAGTTTTTCTTGCACATAATCTTTAAAACATATTTCAGTGGAATACTTATTGCCACCTCCTTCTCTGAATTTCTTTCTAGGACACAAAAAAGGCAGAAAGCCATTTTCACTGCCAAACATCCTCTGTGTCTAGAAATCTCCCCTGGCAGTCAAGACAGTGGGTTTCCACATCTGATCTTCATACATCCCACCTTGGAAACTGTGGAAGCAGCTGCCAGCACTATGCCTGATACAGACCAAGCTTTTAAAAAATGAAAGGATAAGAAGTCCATTGAGAAATGCATCTATTAATATTTGGAGAGGTATAATTTGAAGAAAAAAAGCAAACAACTTGCTTAATTATGCAGTATATTCTTTAATATCATATTCTTTCTCCTCACCAAACTCCAGATTCCCTAATCCCACCCCACCTCAGATCATGTTTATCAAAAAATAAATAAATAAAACAACTCATAAACACACATACAATAACAACAGCAACAACAACAGAGTTCCTTTTCTGTTGGCCAACTGACTATTCTTGCATGTGTGGCCTGCCCTGCGTGTGTCTTAGTCTCCTAGCAGCTGTCAATTGGAAACACCTTCTTGGTTAGGGGGTTGGGCAGTGTTCTCAAGACCTGCAGAAGTTCAAAGTATATGAAATCTCAGCTGGGAGAAGCAAGCACAAACCCCACTCCTAAACAAAAGAGTTTGATTTGTGGAAAAGAGTGCGTGTTGGAGGGCAGTATATGTGAAATAAATGAGTCATTTGTACTTAGTTTCAAGTACCTTAGAAAGTGAAGAAAATTATTTCTATTGAAAATATAACTGTCCATCCCATCCAGCTACTCCTTAATTCAATGACTATTGATTTACTGTTTTCTAGCCACTATGTAAGTCACTAAATATCATGTTCAGTGTGATAACACAGCCCACATCCTAGTCTGTTGAGGATATGAATATTTGAACATATACATTATTCCAAAATTATTGAAATAGATAGAGAAGTCTAATTTCAATGTACACAATGCAAAAGAGATAGAGAGGTCTTGTGATTTTTTTCTATAAATTTATATGATTATTACATTGATCCCCTCCTTAATCTAAATTTACATTATAAATATTTGTGAGTAACAACTGAGTATATCATGATTAGGTTCTAAATATCTGGCAGTGAAACTTCTGATTCAGTATATGAATTAGGCTTATTAAGATGCTAATTAGGCTTATATGTGCATCAACTACAAACTATATAGCTTATAATATTATTATAAAACAATGAGAAGCAGATGTTTAGAGTTAGCTCCTCTATTTGGGGAGCTAAACACTTCTTTCCTTTCGGTTAATAATGCAGCATAATAAACCACTACTACTCATGAGTTCTGAAAGTAACATACATCGGTCTCATGGGCCCTTCTCATCCTTTCCCAACACTAATGTGTTAGATGGAACCCTCCCATTGTTTTTCTTTTCTGTAGAACTGTTCAGTTACAGTGATCAGGCTTTGGGAAAAAGAGTTGGGCAGGCAGGGCCAACCTTCTTGAGAGGTAATACATTGCTGAGGCTCAACTCTCTCCTTAGAAATGTCAGTGGATCTTACTGCTGTAAGACTGCAATTTGAAATATATTATTTACATTTCTCATTGGGGTGACAAAATTCCTGCCAAAACCAAGTTCAAGGAGAAAGAGTTCACTTAGACTCACAGTTTGAGAGCACAGTCCACACCGGCAGGGAAACCATGGCAGCCTGATCACACCTCACTTCTGTAGCGAGGAAGTTTGGTGCAGATTCGCGCTCAACCTTCCCCTTTTGTTGCAGTCCAGGCTCCTAGCTCACAGAATGGTGCTTCCTTCCACCGACTTCTTCTGTGGCTTTTCACCATAGCACAGCGATTTCATGCTCCATAAAGAATATTCTTACGTGGTTTTGCCCCTTCATACATCTATCTCCATTTTATTTACATACACCCTCCCCCTGGTCTGGCTTCCCTACTGTCGTCTCAGTCTCTCAAAATGGATTATGTTCTCTTTTACCGCAGACGCTTGTGAAAACTGTTCCCTCTACTATTTCCATTTCAGTTTCCCAACTTTGAAAAAAGTTCTTCCAAGTTATCTTTAATTCCCTATGAAACGATTTATTAACCACCACCGGCCAGGTCAAGAACCTGTGTTTTGAACCAATGAGATGGCTCAGTGGTTTCAGGCACTTGCCACCAAAACTGATGAACAAGAGTTCAGTATTCAGGATCTCCATGGTAGAGGGAAGAACTGACGTCTGAAATTTGTTTTCTGACCTCCACAAAAACACACACTGTGGCAAACCTTTTCCCCCAAACAAACAAGAAAATAACCAAACAAACAAACAAACAAATAAATAAAAATTTTAAAATAATAAAGAATTTAAACATCTGTGTTTCACAGCTGTGGGGTGTCTTTCTGTATGCTGTGAATATGCGTTGCTCTGATTGGTTGATAAATAAAGCTGTTTGGCCAATGGTGAGGTAGAATAAGGTTGGGCGGTACATTCCAACTGGAGAGAGAGAAGAAAGGAGACGGGGAGACACTGTGATCTGCTGCCAGGAGAAGCAAGATGTGAAAGTACCATAAGCCACCAAGTCACGTGGACACGCATAGATTAATAGCAATAGGCTGAGTTAAGTTTTAAGAGCTAGCTATTGAGAAGCCTGAGCCAGTAGGCCATATAATTTGCAATTAATATTAAGCCTCTGAGTGATTATTTTAAAAGCGGCTGCAGGACCATGGGGCCTGGTGGGACCAGAGAAACTTATGGTTACATTTCACACTCTGATTTCACAACGTATGAGTTCTCTTTATAGCACTTAATTAATATTGTTAAGTATCAAATAACAATCTGGCAATGTCTCTCCTAAGACCTGTCCATCATAGCAGACACCTTAAATACTATGTTAGAACTACAGACATGGAATTTTGTTTAGCACAGGGTGTGCCATATAATGACGCTTAATACATTTTTTTATATTATGAAAAAAGTGAACTTACTCTATAGATGTGGAAATTAATTTGACACAATTAAGCAGATGCCCTTCTTGGTAATTTCATGTCTTTGATTCACATGCAGATTTTGTAATAAACCAAACGACTTTAAAAATGTGCATGAAGTAAAGATGTTTTGAATAATTAGTAGGCAGCAGAGCAAGAAAGGATAATGAGAAACTTACACTTATTTCTCTTTTTTCATGATGTAAGTGTTCTCTATCTTGAGCTATGTTAGTCAAGACAAAGACAATATATTACAACATATTGTGATAAAATATTTAAATTGAATCAGATCAATATTGAAATTTGGAGTTTTTATTTTAAATTAGGAAGATATATACTTTACATTTTCTTCACAGAAGTAAATGTAGAATTGATGATGGGATTGTTTAGGCAATGCCTTGGCATACACTGTATAGATTTGATTTTACATCTGATTTTAATTTCAATAGTAAAAAATATGTTAAAAAGGACAAAAAGGATGAGGCATCATTTTTAGTAATTACTGTCAAACTTGAGTCATTTATATCTCTGAAAAATATTGACAATCACTGAACAAAAATATATATTGTCAAAGATTATATCATTAATTTTTGCCACAAATAATTCTTTGGGAATTAATGTATAAATTGAGTGTAAATTCAAATCTACTAAAATATTACATAAATTTTTAATATGCCATAGATATCAAATATATTTTTCATTACTTAAAAATATTTATTAGGTGTTTATTGACAGTACCATTCAATATCTTTTAGTCATAAAATTACAATCTGAAATATGCTAAAATAAATTACAAGGTTCCACTTTAACTCCAATGTTATCAAGTAGAAGTTTCTTTAAGACACTCTCTAATTTCCTTTAAAAAAAACTATAAAAAGTATTACACAGTTAAATGCTAAGAATAGATGTTTAGTAATGCAATTTTTAATGAAAAAAATGAAAAATACACATTGAAGACTCTAGGTGAGAACACACCAGAAATTGTGGTGTTATGCTCTCTCCTCACAGAGATTTATCTAGTTCCTTCTCTGAGAATCATGTAAATTTTGGTGGATTCTATCACATGTGTATTTTTTACCTTCAACCATTAAATTTACATTATCATTATTTTCAAATAGTATTGAAGGTTGTTATGTAATGTCTTGTTGATATTTTACCAAAAAAGACAAATTAGATGTTTTGAGTCCTTATCAGTTGGCTTTGTCATTCTTTCTATTTTTTTTTTTTAACAATTTTCCATGTATGCAAATCAAATGGAAAAGCAAATAAATGCTGTCCTTGAGGAAGAGGCACATTTTCCAGTTCCTTCCATTACCAAAGACTTTACATTTTAAATTATTTTAGGTCACTTATGAAAACATGCATTCATGTATTCCTCATCACTATTTATACCCCATCTAGATCCCACCTCATAAGTTGGCAGGGATTTGCATGACTGTTTTGTTGGAAGGAAGTACATGAGTGGAAGGGATGTATTCAGGGATTTGTAGAGTATTTTTCTTGAACTGAGCTAAAAGTTATTTAATGCCAATTAACTCAAGAAAGAGTACATGTTTCCAGCACAATGAAGGGAATTCTGTTCTCCATCCATGTTATTTGACTGAATTTGGAAAACCAGCTTGTTTTCTCTTAGCCATTTTGCTTTACCTTTTCCTCACACAATAGTATATTGCATTTAGATTACCTATATTCCTGAATGTATTTTGAAATACTTTTTCTACAGCTGTCACAATTAATTAACAATATCAGTGGGCAAAAACCAGCAATGTATGCATCAGGTAAAAACATCTTTGTCTTATAATTGTCAATGACATGAATTGCTTTCTAATACCATTTACTATTATGACATAAGTTTAAAACAATCCTTCCTTTAAATGTAAGTGTTGAAGGTTTGACCAATTAAAGTTGAAAAGAGAATGGATAGATGGGTTAATTAATCACTGGAGTCATAGACAAAAAGGGGAAATGTAGGAGAATTGTTCATACTGCCTCTCTACTGTGCTAATAAAGCCACCTTGAATCAAAGGATAGAGTCAATGATTGGATGACCAGGATTAGCCAAAGAGTTGTTTGAAGACTGAGGAGGTCTAATAGAGAGGGACAGGAAGAGAGAGGAGGAAATTTCTGGAGGATTTCTGAGGCTGGTGGATTGGGAAAACATGGAGAGAGGGTCAGCCAATTGACTCTCTACTTCTCCATGGATTTGCCATGTTTTTTTTTAAATCCCAATTTATGATTTCTGAGTTTTATTATACTTGAACAATTTATGTAAGCATTATACAGGAGGCATGAAATCATGTCCAAGAACAATACAGGGAGCAATATGCACCTGAGGTAAAAGGACCTCTGCCTATTTTTCTAGAGTCTTTCTCACAGTTACTCAAGGCATTGTTCACCATGCATCATTTTTTTTATCATATTCCAACATGAAACTTAAATGTTGAAACCTTGGTTTGTGAAGAAAAAATTAAGGAGTTGTCCCACATAAAGGGGAATAAATGGAGTGGTGTCCTCAGGGCAAAACCTTACCCAGATAATTCTGCCACTTGTCAAAAGAAAAAAAAAAAAACCTAAGGAACAAATAAAAGCTTATACAAATGTAATTTTTGGAGGGTCCAGGTTCCATCTCAAGTAGACAGCAGAACTTGTCAGTATAGGCCATGTGGTTCTGGCTTTAGAAACAAGAAGGATACAGGAATAAACAGATTATTGAATTTTACTTTGTGGTTAAGGAATGCCACTTACACCAGACATATGTTAGGGATGTCATTACATGGAGGCCTAGAGAGGCCAATGTATGAAGCTGTAGAAGTGAAGCCTGGAATTCATTGCAGACCCCAAGATGTTGGAGATACCAGAACCATGGTATGTCTGCTAATGAGAATGAGAGTTACAGACAGGGAATGGAACCAGCCCAAGAGAGAGACATATATTGCAGTCAATACAGCAAGAAGAGTGCATCCATCTAAGCTCTGACATCAGATACAAAACTATAGGATTTGGAGTTTTCTCTGTTAGGTTTTGGTCTTTCTTTGATCCAGTATTTCCTCACTATGCCTTCTTTCCACCCTTTTGGAATTCTAATGTATACTTTGTGCCTTTGTATATTGGAAGCATGCTATTTTTTTTTTTTTGATTTTGCAGGAGGTTACAACTAAGGGATTGTCTCAAGTTTCAGAAGTAACTTTGGACTTATAAGTAGCACTGAGAGTGAAAGAACATTGAGACTTTTGAAGTTGGACTAATGCATTTTCTGTTGTGATACAGTCACAAGCCTATGGAAACCAGGAAGTGGAATGGTGGTTTGAATGTGAATGGTCCCCATAGGCTCATATGTTTGATGCCTGTTCTCCAGTTAAAAGAACTGTTTGGGAAGGATTAGCAGTTACGCCCTGGTTAGAGGAGGTATGACACTGGGGGTAGGCTTTGAGGTTTCAAAAGCCCATTCTATTCTATCGAGGACTATGGGGGTCCAGTCCCTCAATAGTCCCCTCCCAGGGTCCAGGAAGAATCTACAACCAGCTGATAATCTTTGATGAAAAGAAATGAATGTATGTACACGAAACTCCTTAGTCCATATACTTTATTATTCTGTGCCAGTTACAAGCTTACATTCTGCTCTCATATATAGTTCCTTCTAGGTTCTCATCCATCTAGTTCTTTCCCAAATCAGCTCCTCTCCCATCTCCTTCTCTCTCATCTTCTTTTTCCTCATCTTGTTCTTCCCCATCTGGCTCTTCCTCATCTTCCATCTCGTTTCTCTAGTACTCTCTTTTAGCCCTTCAATTTAGTTCTTCCCCATCTCAGTTTGTTCCTCTCAAGTTCTTACCCATCTAGTTCTTCCATTCTCTTTTCTCTTCTCCATCCCCTCGTGCCCTGAAAGTCCTGGTATATATACACTTATAAGGAGTAATCCCTTGGCATTGCAAAGCCAGGCTTCTAGGGTCAAACAGAGGGGTGATAAGAATCACATAGGGGGACAATAACCGTTAATTATCATTTGCAACCCCAAAGGGAAGTGACTAATGGGGAAATGAATTAACTAAAGGCTAAATTCGGTTAATATCTAAGAAGAGGGAGCTTATGTGCTCAACTATAGTCTTAAACATGATTGGTAGAAAATGTTAAGAATCTGTAAGTTGCTAGGTCAATGGGTGAAAATAAAACTTTTTTCCTGTGGCTCCTATCTGTCCAAGCTATCTGCCGTTTTTTTTCTGCAGGGTGGGGGAAAATGTGCTCGGTTGCTAGGCAACCTGTGTACAGGTAGATGCCTCTGGTGATAGTTAAAGGGAGATCTGGAACTAGAGGTAAGATTGGGAAAGGAGGAAGTTAAGCTTAATTGGCACATCCACCAGGCTTTCTCAAACAGCTAGTCTGGACACTTAAGTCTGTTCTTAAAGAGTACAGAAGTATCTCTGATAAGGTACTTTCCTTCATCTGGGGATGGACCTGGCCAGATGCTACCAATGATGATAACTACAGGGAGGCTTGAACTGAAGTTCTGGCTGTGCATAGCTGTCAGCACACAAGGTTATGTAAATATTCCTTTAGTAGAGGGGAAATGGTGCCCAATAAATGATGGAAAAGCTACAATAGCACACAAGAAACTCATAGCAGGAAACAGCTGATAATCAAAAGCCAAATATTACCAAGCCTCCTTGAACCTTAGCCTGACCTCTGGAAGGCCCTTGGCTACTTCCAGGTATTAGCTTTGTCATAATCAGTTGAAATCCTACTTTGTATATTTTTGCAGCTTGCAGCACTGTTTATTCCCAACTAGTTCTCCTCTCTCTCTCTCTCTCTCTCTCTCTCTCTCTCTCTCTCTCTCTCTCTCTCTCTCTCTCTCTCTCTTCTGTCTGTGCTTGTAGATCAGATGTAAACTCTCAGCTACTGCCCTGTCAACAGCACCATGCTTTCCTGCTTTCAGCCATGTTTCCTACCATAAGACTGTAAACCTCTAGAATCATGATTCCCAATTAAATGTTTTCCTTTATAAGTTGCCTTGGCCATGGTATTTTGTCAGGGTGATGGAAAGGTAAGTAAGACAACCTTCCTGCCTCAGTGAACTTAATCTAGAGGATAACCCATAAACATGCTCAAATATTTAAACTCAAGGTGACTCCAGATCCTGTCAAATTAGCATTGAATATATAAACCATGACACTCTATGCTATTGAAACATATACCTTATTTCTGGTCTATTCCTCACGTTCTTTCTACACAAACACCAGAAGATGAACACGTTTCCACTTTTCCACCATGTCATGCTTTATCATAGGCCCCAGAGCAAGGGAACTAGCAACGAAAACCCTAAAACCTTCAGCCCAAACAATACATTTTCCTTTCTCATTGTTTACTTGAGATATTTTGTCACAGCAATAGACAGTGCCGCATACTTACTGTGTGACAGGGAGCTCCTTAAGGATACATAATGTGAGTTTCTTAGAGGTGTATTACCAGTGTTGAGCAAATGTTTGGACATTTAGTGGATGCTTTATAAAACATTTCTGAGTAAGAATAAAAGTATGATACTTCTTCATTTAATGGTCTGATGTATTAGCAAAAGGATTTTAATATACAGCAGATTATAAAATTATAGAATTTTATCTCTGAAAACAGGATTCCAATTGATCAGTTTTACTTACAGTGTAGACTTCGCAGCAGATGACAGTACTGTGCAAAGGAAATACCAGGGTGGTGTTCTGCTTTACTTTACTTAGAAATATCATCTAGATCATATTTTTATATTTTTAATATAATTACATACTTTACTCCTCCTCTTTTATCCCCCCACAGTCCTCCTGTGTACTCCCTATTCCCTTGCTTCCTCAAATTCATGGCCTTCTTTTCTTTAGTTGATGGTGTGTGTGTGTGTGTGTGTGTGTGTGTGTGTGTGTGTGTACACATGCGTATACTCATAACCCAAATACATCAATGCAACCTACTCAGCTTGTTACTTGTGTGTGTAAGATTCCAGGACTGACCACGTGATTGCAGGGGATGAAGTTTCTTCCCCAGGGAGACTGTTCCTGCCACTCTCAGATTCCTAGTTGCCCATCATTCCTTGTCTATAATGTAGATCATATTTTAATGAGATAAACAGAATTCTCTGTAAGTGAGATGCGAGTGTCTATTTGTTTCCAGTGTGCAACTACATTTGAAAAATGCTTTTGCAGGGGGTATAGGGTGAGCTTATTTAATCGATATATTTGTAAAATTTTTATTTGTTAACTGTTACTGTGTGCATATATGTTGGGGGTCACATATGTAATGTAGACCACACATAGAGGTCAGAAGAAAGCTTTGTAGAGTCCATTTTCTTTCTGTTTTCTTACGTGGGTCCAGTTAGGAAGCTCAGTTGCCAAGTTTGAGCAACTCAAACTTTACCTGCTGCGCCATCTCATAGGACCTTACTGACGTTCCCAAAAGTCATAGCTAAACGCAAAGAGTAGGTGACAATGAAGATAATTGGTTTAATTGATCAATTTTAGAATTTCTAAGTGAATAGTGATTGATATTTGGGTTCCTTAATCCCAACAAATTGGAGAATATTTTCAAACTAAAAGGGAAATTTAATTCTGTCTTAGTCAGTGTTCTATCACTGTGAAGTAACACTATGATCATGGCAACCATTATAAAAGAAATCATTTAATTGGGGCTTGATCACAGTTTCAGAGGTTTAGTCCATTATCATCATGGCAAGAGCATGGCGGCATGCAGGCAGGGATGGTGCTGAAAAAGTAGCTGAGAGCTGCATCTGACCCATAGGCAGAGAGAAACTCTGGTCTTGACATGGGCTTTTGAAACTTCAAAGCCCACCTCCAGTGACATACTTTCTCCAACAATGCTACACTTCCTAATCCTTCCAAAAACTACCACTACCTAATAACCAAACATTCAAATCTCTGAGCCTATGGGGACAATTCTTGTTCAGACCACCACAAAATGTTTTTCACAGTTCTATGATAGGAAAAAAATGAATATTAAACATGAAAGGAGTTCCTGGGATTTAGAGGTCTCCACCCACAAATGAACTGAGCACATCAGTTCCTTATCTATTAGAATGCCAGGTTAGACCAGCTCTGCACTCTCTGTTCACCCCACAATACTATCTAGTAATCAATTGAATAAGTGCATTGCATTGTTACTTTAAATGTTTTCTAAAATATACAACTTTTCATTTGAGAAAGTATACTTTACAATTATGTTTAAACAGACACTTGGTAGAGATAAAAATCCTTTGTTTTGTACTTAAGAACTCTACTAAGTTAGAAAAATAAATCTGGCCTTCTTAGTTTTGATGAAAAGTTTTCCTTGGCTCAAGTTCTTTGAAGTTGAGTCCAAGATTATTGCCCATGGTCCACAGGAATAATTCCAACTATGTTGGCTGCTAGGCTCTGTGAATCATATTTAATGGAATAATGTTGATTCTGAGAAATCTTTGAAAACTAAAGGGAACTATAATAATTAATTCTAGCTGTCCCAGATCTATGAAGAAATGATATGGAAAATTTATGGTTCGGAATTAATAAAAAAAAAACCCAGAAATTAAATTGGTTGTTGAAATTCTCCCTCTGACCATTGTCTTTAATCTTCTATTTATTATCATGACTCTATAACAGTTAATTGTGGTGATATATTATGTCCTCTGAGGATCAGAGGACAGAGCCAGCCACTAGATTAGACATAGAGGTCAGGCAATGGTGGCACACACCCTTAAGCCTATCACTGCAGAGGCAGAGATCCATCTGGATCTCTGTGAGTTCAAGGCCACACTAGAAACAGAGCCAGGCAGTGGTGGCACACACTTTTAATCCCAGTACTGGGAAGCACACACATCTTTAATCCCAGGAAGTGATGTGTGGGCAGAGAAAGGTATATAAGTTGCGAAGAAACAGGAACTCACTCTCTTTAGGCTAATGATTTCATACAGGTAAGAACTAGTGGCTGGTTGTTCTACTTCTCTGATCCTAATGCAAGTTGACTAGGGTACACAATATGTCACCACAGTTAAGGAAGATAATTATCTCATACCAAACCAATATGCTTCTTGGTTTCTCATTTACTTCATATGTATCTCAATCATAATAAAAGTAAAATCCATAGGGCTGAGAATATTTTCCTAATTTATTAAAATAAGAAAACTAAGGTTAACAGTTAGAGGACATACAACAACATGTCCAAAGTCAACCCATTGCAGAGTGAGGGCTATGTCCTATATTTCTTTATTTCAAGGAGTGTTTTACTATGCCTCTATGTCATGACCAGAGACTTATTGATCATGTTGTTTTGTTTGTTTATTGGCATGTTAGTTTTCAATTTTATTTGCCATAATCACTTACTGAGGTTCTTTTATGATAGAAGAAACACAATAATAATTTGGGACTGCTGTATATAAAGGCACGAGATAATGAATGATGTTAAAGTTTACCTTATTTTCAATATAGTAATATTAATTATATGACTGCTATTCTCTTAAAAACATAAAAAATGCTATTAAATATGATCATGTTATTTTAAATTTTCCTTCCAAATATACAGACATCAGGTAAATACTGTTTCTTATAGTGAACAGACATTATTACTATGATTTAAGTATGTTATATGGCACAGTTGACTCTAAGAAAGATAAATCATTCCAATTGTCCCACAAGGAAATCTAAACTACTCATAAAATATGATCAAAAGACAAAATTTCCTTGTGAGGTTTTACAAAAGAAAAAGTTAAAAACTCAAATCACAGAGAAATCTTTACAATGCCATTGTTGGTTTGAAATTACCAAAGATCACACAACCAAGAGTTATTATGACCTGTAGGACCTGAACTTGACAGTGGAAAATGAAGGTCTACAGTGCTGGAAAACAAGAATGAGTTCCACCAACACCCTGGAAGAAAACTGAACCTCAGCTTTGTGGCACTCAGATAGAAACCTAGGATAAAACCTTACAAGATTTTTGACCAACATTACTTTTTTCTGTTTTAATTATTGTTTTAAGACATTAAGTTTGTTTCAATTTCTTATACAGAATTTGAAAACTAATAGAAACTACATTGACCCCAATTTCCTTTATGTAAAGTCAGTAGTGATGAATACTACACAGAAAATTGCTATTAAAAATGAATAAAATGTATTTTCCATGGGAGAGTCTAGTATGGCATTCATTCAAACTTTCTTCAGGCAAACATTTTCTAACTTATTCCCTAAAAGGATAAGCTATTCTCCTTCAAAGCCATGCCAGAAACTCTTTTTCTTATGCAGTGTTGTACTAAATAATTCTCATTAGTAAATTTCTTTCATCCTCATTTCCATAAAATGATAATTATCATAATTAATGCATATATCTATTGCTCCTATCTTTCTTTATTGGGTATTTTTATAATAACAAAATGAACAAATACAACACTGTTTAATTTAATATGGATAATAATAAAAGAAAAACAAGACAACAATGCAGTATTATATTTTGAAAATATCATACATGTTACAAAAGTATTATACATTTTATTTGAACAATCTATGAATGTAATTTTATCTTTGATTGTAGGCTGACTTTTAAATGCATAGATTTTAGGTATGACACATGTGAGAAATATACAGCTGAAGGGGATGGCAGAATGCTGCAGTGTAGCTGTTTCTTGTAGTTCTGACATGGCTATCACTGTCAAGAAGGAGAGGTTGCTCTGGTGACCTACAGTGTCTTTGATTCTTCTCCCTACAGGCTTAGTAATGGAATAAGAGAAAACACTATGGATTCATCTTGGTAACTGTACTGGCTGGTTTTGTGTGTCAACATGACACAAGCCAAAGTCATCAGAAAGGAAGGACCCTCTGTTGAGAAATGCCTCTAAAAGATCTGGCTGTAAGGCATTTTCTTAATTAGTAATTGGTGGGGGAGGGCCTGGATCATTACAGGTAGTGTCATCCCTGGGCTGGTGATAAGAAAGAAGGCTGAGCAAGTCATGTGAAGCAAGCTGGTAAGCAGTACCCCTCCATGGACTCTGTATCAGCTCCTGCCTCCAGGTTCCTGCCCTGCTTGAGTTTCTGTCATGACTTCCTTTGGTAATAAACATCAGTATGGAATTGTAAGCTCAATAAACACTTTCTTCTCCAACTTGCTCTTTGGTCATGGTGCTTCATCACAGAAACAGAAGCCCTAACTAAGACAGTAACAAAACTTTTATGTTTTTTCAGAAGAAGGGAAAGTCCTGGGTGTTCACACATGATTCCATCTGCTCACTCCTGCCAATGCCGGCTCCACAAATCTCATGGAATGCTGCAACATATAGGAGTCAGAAAGTCAGCTGAGGGCAGGACTTCAGCTGTACAGCTTTTATGTGTCATTATCCATGTTTCAGTTGGATTTTTCAGTGATAAAAACTGCTTTTGAGTCACCCATGTTACTCCGATAGACTCATATGTTCACCAACCTAGAATAATTTCTATTCTTTGTTGGTACCCTATCAGGGGTGAATAACATTTATTTATCTCTCCTTATTGTAAATAAGTAGCAATAAAAATAAAGTATTATGAGAATGAACCCCAGTTTAGATGAGATGAAAATATGCAGCAAAAGAGAGAGAAATGTTTATTCTTTTTGTTTTTTAATGTATGTACATGAGTGCTTGCCTGCATGTGTGAATGCATACCATATATGTGCAGTGCCTGAGGAAGCCAGAAGAGCATGCCAGATCACCCAGAACTGGAGTTACAGATGGTCTGAGCTACCATGTGGGTACTGGGAATGGAGTCCACCTCTTCTAGAAGAGGATCTAGTGCACTTAACTTCTGAGTCATCTTTCTAGCCCCAGTAAGATGTTTTAGAAATCAATTCTCTGTAAATTGACCCCTCAAAATCCAGGAAGACTGGATACAAGGATATAAAACAAACTGGAAAATAATCTAATGTATGTAATATATTTACATTGATAGCTGGCTCTTGCCCATGCTTTGTTACTTTTATACTACAGCCTGTTATTTGGTATATGAACTCACATAGTTCTCACAGTTGTCCTTTAATACAAGTAATATTTTTCCATTTTGTAAAAAGTTCAAAGAAAGGGGGAGATGCAGAGACCCCCAGCCAAACATTAGACTGAGCTCTGGGAATCTTGCTGAAGAAAGGGAGGAAGGATTGTTGGAACCAGGGGAGACAAGAACCTCATAAGAGAACCCAGAGAATCAACTAACCTGGGCTCATAGGAGCTCAGAGACTGAATCGCTAACCAGGGAGCCTGCATGGGACTGACCTAGTCCCTCTGCATATATGTTACACTTGTGTAACTTGGTGTTCTTGTGGCACTCCTAACAGTGGGAGCAGGGGCTGCCTCTGACTCTTTTGCTGGCTTTTTTGGACCCTATTCCTCATACTGGGTGGCTGTGCTCAGCCTTACTTCAAGGGGATGTACTTAGTCTTACTGTAACTTGGTATGCCTTGTATTGTTTTTATCCATGGGAGGCCTCCTATTTTCTGAACAGAAATGGAGGAAAAGTGGATGGGGATGGCAGAGGAGAGGTGGTGAGGAGGGAATGGGAGGAGAGGAGGGAGCAGATGTATATAAATAAATGTTTAAAAAGTAATTTAATAGTTTTAGATAATGATTTTGGCTTTTTATAAGTCATGGCATCAAAATAATGTTTTAATAATTGTAATATTGACAAGGAATTAAAATACCCATCAAATATAAAAACAGCACATTTAAAGTCCATTAAATCTCTTCTTTGCTGACACCTGACTATACCTTTTCAGCACTCACTCTATTTTCCCAGATTCACCTTTTCTTTGTGTGGGTTCTGAGAGAACTGCACACAGTATGTAAAGAAACTGATCACATGGCTGTGAAGAGATGCCTATGGCTTTCATGTCACTGCTTCAGTGAAATGGTAACAAGCCACACAAATTTGGCTTAGATGGCATTAGGTACAGTCTTCTTGAACTCAAAAGAATATTTGTTCAAAATATTATCTGGAATATTAATGTGACTTGCCTTATAGGGAAATGTGCTTAGAGACATTTTAAACTATGTATTGTATTGTATCACCAATACCACAATCAATATACTAATTATTTCTACTTGTTCCAAATAGCATATAATTTAAAACTCTGAACTAACCTTTATTCCTAGCTACTCAAATTTGCATCCATGTTATTGTACTACAGATGCAAATTTTAGAACAAAATTTATCTGTATATCCGTTCTTTATATTTTAAAATTGAAATCTTTCCAAGATTCATGTCACTGTGTTCTTTTTAAGTCCATAATTTGTGAATTTACTAACTAATGGTAACAACAAAATTAAATAAATGATCAGTGTAGGGAAAATGTAGCATTTCATGTGATAATTGCTGGTAAATCTTAAATGAAGTGACATAGAAAATGAATCATCACATTGACTAGCAATCATGTTTTCTTCCTCTACATTTGCACTTGGGCAATGCTCATTAACTTACCTTTATGTTTCTAACTAACTTGACACAAGAGCTAGAGCAGCCTGTTTCCTGAGAACTTCATTGGGTTTAAGTAGACATTAGACTTTTATGTATCAGTAGTTAATTATATTCCAATTATAGAGTCATACTTTTTATTGAAATTATTCCGGTGTCAATGATTTCTGGGTTTTACTGGGTGCTTGGAAAAAAAAAATCAAGAAATATAGATTCATTATCGGCAAATACAGAGGTGCTGCTGTATAAACGAGAGTGGTTTATAAAATCAAAAAAAAATTTATTTTTGTTTGGAAGAAAATCTGTGGTGGTATTGTGTTCCCCAAAATATTGTGCACCCTAATAAACTTATCTGGGGTCAGAGACAGAACAGCCACTAGATACAAAGGCTAGAAAATGGTGGTACTCACACCTTTAATCCTAGCACTCCAGAGGTAGAAATCCCTCTAGATCTCTGTGAGTTCAAGGCCACATTGGAAACAGCTAGGCATAGTGACACACGCCTTTAATCCCAGGGAGTGGTAGTAGAAAGCAGAAAGGTATATAAGGCGTGAGGACCAGAAACTAGAAGCATTTGGCTGGTTAAGCATTCGGCTGGTTAAGCATTTGGCTGGTTAACCTTTTGGCTGGTTAAGCATTCAGGCTTTTGAGCAGCAGTTCAGCTGAGAGCCATTCGAATATGAGGACACAGAGGCTTCCAGTCTGAGGAAACAAGATCAGCTGAAAAGTTGGCCAGGTGAGGTTAACTGTGGCTTGTTCTGTCTCTTTGATCTTCCTGTGTTCACCCCAATACCTGTTTCGGGTTTGATTTTATTAATAAGAACTTTTTAAGATTCCTGCTACAAAAATCTATGGGAATAAGTGGAATTGGTGTGTGTTTTCCAAATGAGTATTCTTTGAACATGAAAATGTCTAGAACTTAGGCAAATGCAATGGTTTTCTTTGACTCAAACTCCTGATGTGGTCTTCTGTTTTCACTGTCTCCAAGTTCACTTTAGAGGTGTAAATGAGCCAAAGAACTTAGAAACTTTAGAAGAAACCACATAGGTTTCTTAATTTTATTAAACATTCCTCCAGAATATTTTTGTTTCAAAATTAGTTGCATTCGGTCACTCTCAAAGAGCATGTTTCCTTTGGCTCTCCTGTTAAAGGTCTCAATGTCTTTCTAAGA
Organism: Peromyscus maniculatus bairdii; assembly: GCF_049852395.1. Lineage (NCBI taxonomy): Eukaryota > Metazoa > Chordata > Mammalia > Rodentia > Cricetidae > Peromyscus > Peromyscus maniculatus. The sequence goes on along the minus strand of NC_134864.1, from coordinate 66,852,043 downwards.
GGGATTATCTGATAAACTGAAATGTAATCCAACATTTACAATGAAAGCTGAAGACTATAATTCTTTTTATTTTCAGTTCCTGTAAAGAAAAAAATGAGCTGGGCAATGGTGGCACATGCCTTTAATCTCAGCACTTGGGAGGGAGAGGCAGGTGGATCTTTGTGAGTTCGAGGCTAACCTGATCTACAGAGCAAGATCCAGGAAAGGTGCAAAGCTACCAGAGAAACCCTGTCTAGAAAAACCAAAAAAAGAAAAGAAAAAAATGAATCCAAATGCCTATGTTATTTACTATAAATATTTAATTTTATATATCAATATTTCAAAAGGATCATCTAAACAATACCTCAGCTATTTGAATATGTATGAATAATCTGGAGAGAAATAACTACTAACATGAAGTCAAACTTTAGTTTTACTTTGAAAATTTTCTTCCAGAAGTTTTAAAGATCAGTGTTTTACCTGTATATCTTTGGTCTATTTTAAGTTGACAATGTGTAAGGTATGATGTTTGAGGTTTATATTTTAGCATGAGAATATCTTACTGTTCTTTTTAAATTTAATTTATGAGATTATAATATAATTATAACATTTTCCCTTCCCTTTCTTCCCTCCAATTCCCCCATACACCCTTCCCAAGTCTTCCTCATGGTTCTTTTTAAATTAATGTTATTGAATGCATGTATGTATATACATATATAGCCCTAAACATAACCCCCTTGATCATATAATGTTACTTGTATGTATATATGATTTCAGGGCTAACCACGCGGCTCTGGACAGCCAATTGATGTGTGCTTCCCTGGGGAGGACCACTTCTCCTGACCCCAGCTTTCCTCAGTTGCTTACAGTTCTGTGTGTGGTATTGAGGTCTTGTGGGCCTTTACCTGTCCCTGTCGGCATGTCCATTGTTGGTGTTGTTCTTGTTCAGTTCATGTTTGGGCAGTCATGTTGGTGAGACTTTATGTGTGCAGCTTCTGATGTTACTAGGAGACCCAGTCTACTGCAAACTCCCTGATCCTGTGGCTCTTACCATCCTTCATCCCCCTCTTCCACATTGTTCCCTGAACCTTAGGTGCAGGAGTGTTTTGCAGATGTATCCATTGGAACTGGGGTCCACAACTCTGCATTTTGATTGGTTGTGTCTTCTGTAGTATCTGTCTGTTGGAAGGAGAAGTGTCCTTGATGGGTAGTGGAAGACTACACTTACATATGGATTTAAGAACAAGTGTTTATATATTGTTATTAGGGACTATGTTGAATTAGTGGTTGTAGACACTTCACCAATAACCATGACTTCACTAGCACCAAGTGGTTGGCTAGGTTTCTCATACCAGGCGTGGTTTCCTTCTTGTTGAGCAGGTGTTTAGTCCAGTTAGAAAGCTGTTGTTTACCGACAAGGTATGCAAGCTACTACTACACCCTTAAAGTCATCATGTCATGCTGGTCACTGATATGGTTCATAGGTATTATATGCCTGGGTAGGACAGATGGTTTCTTCCTTCCCTTAAAATCCCACGTGGTCCTCTATTACTATAAAAATTAGTTCTTGGGGAGGGGAAGAATAGGTCAGTTCCAGATTAGGGGTCTCTGGATGCTGTTTTGAAGTGCATTGTACTACTGGGCACCTATCACATGGAGAGGGATGCCTCTGGTTTGTAATTTGGGACACTTTTCTCTTATTTACAAGCCTCTCGGTCCACTTTGAAATGCCCTGGTTTGAAATTCTTCTCACCAAGTCTTTTGTCTTTCTCTTTTCCATCCTTTTCCTTATTTTCCACATGCTTTCAGCTTGCTCGTAAAGCTTTCATTGTCTCTCTTGCCCGTCACCTTACTCTGCTCTTGGATGTCTCCTCACTGGCTATTCCTCTCAGCTCCATCCAGAAGCTTATTCTGTCTCTAACCATGGCCAACCACTTGTCTCACCTCATTTCCCCCAGGAGCTGCCTACCTTGCCTCCGTCCCTCTCATTGGTACTCTGGGGCCTGCTGTTCAAGTCCTGCAGGTACACCAGGCAGCTTCTCTATAACCTCTAATGCGTTGGAATGCTCCTCTAGCAGAGTTCCGATTTCTGACCCCTTTCCCCAGATCTTTCAAAGGATGTCTCTTTCCTGCTTGCCCTACCTTTGAGCTGGCTCCTGTCTCAAACCATGGACTCTTCCCTTCAGAATACTCCTCACCTATCTTCTCTAATTTCTTTTCTTCTGTGGACTCAAAGATTCCACTTCTTTGCTGTCCTACTCTAAAAGGCTTGATCTGAGGATAGCTCAATGGCCAAACACTAGATTTCCAAATTCTCACAGATAGGAACGACTTCTGCCACTGCACAGACAAATGATCACCAAATTGCTTATCTTAAAGTTTCCCTGCTCTCTACTCTTAAAAGCCTACCTCTAAGTCTTCTCTGTTCTGCTTGCTCTAGTTTCTTCCTAGGATCAGTACATTCAGTTTTATGGAGATTTAGATGTCTTTTGAGTATGAATAATATTTTAAGATTGTCACATGCTGTTATTCTTGATTTAAAAAGCTGGCTTTGGAGTTGGGTTATGGTCTTTGCTCTCCAGACCCAAGCATGTTCATTTAAACATTCAAACATGTCCTCCAAAATCTGTGTCCTTGGTCAAGCAGGCCACCTGATTCTGTGACAGAGAGAAGGAGAATAAAAAGCATAGCACAGAAAAAGACACTATGTCCTTTAAAACATCTAAAAACTTCCAAATAGGGATCGCTTATCTCATGCTCCTTTTCATGGTTTATTTATTTAACACTAAATCCTCCCCTCTCTTATATGTCTAAGTCTTTTACTAAAATATAAACTCTATCTTAAGATTTGTAAGACTATTATTTGAAATCTTTACAAATAATAAAGTCTCAGGATTTGTAAGCTTATTGGACATGGTTAAAAAATCTGCAAAAATCTATAACAAAGTTAGCTTAAAATTTGTAATGAAAAGGTTTGATAGTTAAAAAAGGTAAATGTGGGCCAGAGAAATGGCTCAGCGGTTAAGAGAACTAGCTGATCTTCTAGAGGACCTGGATTCAATTCCTGGCACCCACATGGCAGCTCACAACTGCCTGTAACTACAATTCCAGGGAATCTGACACCCTCACACAGACATACATGCAGGTAAAACACCAAAGCACATGGAAATAAATAAATCGTTAAAAAAAATCTAAACATATGCAATCGTAATTTGCTATAAAGCATGTTTGTATGTAACTTAGATTCACTTTTTGTTTATGGAAAATATAACTTATTAACAACAAATGTTTAATTAAGGTGTGTAAATTCCTCAGGGCTGTGAAGGTCTATTCAGGTTAACAAAAATTGACTTAGAAATGTATGTCTAACCATTATGTCTTTGCTGACTATATTCAACACCAGTTTTCTAGAAAATGTTTGATAAGGAACAATATATGTTTGATAGATAAGTTTATAAATTCATAAAGTCTTTTCAGACTAGCAGAAACTGTCTTGAAAACATATGTCTAGCTTCTTTGTCTTTGCTAACTTTTTTAAGCTTTAGCTATGTGGGTAAACTGAATCCTACAAGAACTGTGATATTTTTTAAAAGCACACTATGAAAGAGTCAGGAAAGTCAAGTCTCTGGTCTCTCTGTGGACTGTATGTATGGTTGGAAGTTTTAATTTGATGCTAAAGAATCTTTAACTAAATTTTCAAATCAAATTTATACTTAAGTATTATAAAACTATAAAATCCTAATCTTATAAAAAGCTACTAATTCATAAAACGTCAAAGATATAGATAGATAGATAGATAGATAGATAGATAGATAGATAGATAGATAGATAGATAGATAGATGTGCAAATCACCTTATAAATGATCAAGTTCTTTAAGGTGCTTAGAACTATGCTTATAGTCATATTAAATACAAATGTAATTAAAGTTGGTTTAAAATCAGTTATACTTAATGGAGTAGTGTATTAATCAGGGTTCCCTAGAGTAACACAACCTATAGAATGAATCTCTCTCTTTCTCTCTTTTGTTGGAATTACTTATAGGCTACAGTCCAGCTAATCCAACAATGACTGGTTGTGAACAAAAAATCCAGTAATCCAGTAGTTGCTCAATCCACAAGGCTGGATATCTCAGCTGGTCTTCAGTATATGTTGGAATCCCAGATAATGCCAGTGAAGGAATGGATGTGCTAGCAACATGAGAGCAAGCAGGCAGAGAGCAAAAGCTTCCTTCTTTTATATTCTTATATAGACTTCAGCAGAAGGTATGGCCCAGATTAAAGGTGTGTCTTTTTACCTCAAAATCTGGGTTAAAGGGATGTGTCTTCCTAACTCTTATGTCTGGACTAGAAATGGGTTCACCCACTTCAAACCAAGCAAGAAAAAACTTTCACAGATCTGTCCTCCATTTCCAGGATGTAGCTCATTCCAGATATTGTCAAGTTGGCAACCAAGAATGTCCATCACAAGTATACCTCAAACACCTCAGACAGATCTGCTGACTATGGCATTTAAAGTGTTTAATAAAAAAGGCTTTCCCTAATAGACAGAATACCAACTTCTGGTAGCAGCAGCTGAGGCTATCTCCAAAGAAGATGGGCAACAACAGATTCCACATGGAGCTTACTTCCAGGGTGGTAATTCTGACCACTGGGCAAAGAACTGCCCTATGTCTTGCCTGCTGCCAAGGCCTTGCCAAAATTGTGGACACTGTTGGGTTGACTGCCTTATTCTGCATCCTCAAACTAGGTCAGTTTTCCCAAGCTCTTCCTCCACAGAAAAATCTCACAGATCTTAATGGTCTGGACAAAGGCTGGTGCTGCCCTATGTGGCCATTGAAGACTTAATGCTGTCCTGTATGACATCTAATCTCTGCCCCAAACAAGCCATTGAGATCACCATGGAGAGCCGAGGCTGGCCATTCAAATAGTAGGTAAGTCTCTGTCATTTTAATTAATACAGAGGCCATTTGATTTACAGTTCCAGTTCAAATATATCCTTCTCAGGGCTCTGATGGTGTTGATGGTGAGCTATAGTGTTGTCACTTTAGCATAGTAAGCAAACCTTAGCCAAGCTTCTCTCCTAAAGGCTACAGCTGCTTGGTCAGTCCGTTTCATATGTAAAACCAGGCATTGCTTTTTCTAGAGCTACTCAGTCTCCTGTTGTTAAAGGCAGACTCACATGTGGTGGTATTTTATTTGTACTGAAATGTGATTTTATTTGTATGTTAATAAATAAAGTTGCCTGGGGGTCAGAGCTAATAGCAAGCCATAGCAGAGCTGGGCTAGCCTCTTAAGCCAAGAGACCTCTCCGAAAGAGAACTACTTCCTATCCGTTTGTCTTTATATAGACTTTCTGTTCTGCCTTCTCATTGTAAAACCAACCACATGACTGCCTTGTCACTGTCTGTTGTACATCCCTCCAGGTCATCTATGGTATTGAGATTAAAGGTGTATGTCTCCAATGCTGGCTGTATCCTTGAACACACAGAGATCTGGAGACAAGAAGCATTTTCTTTTCTCTTCTTTTCTTTTCTTTCTTTCTTTCTTTCTTTCTTTCTTTCTTTCTTTCTTTCTTTCTTTCTTTCTTTCTTTCTTTCTTTCTTTTTTTTTTTTTTCAAAGAAGAAAGCCAAGAGATCAGAGCTAAGAGCCTTACCTGCCTGCTGCAGCTATGGCTCTAATAGCTCTGACCCTCGGGCAACTTTATTTATTAACATACAATTAAAATCACATTTCAGTATAAATAGAATACCACCATACTCACATACAGGTTTACCTTAGTGACAGGCTTCACATTAAAAAGGAAAAGAAAAATCTCAAAAGAGGTTTCAATGTAAAAACAAACTGAACTTATGATGTTCCTATTACTAACTAAAAATTTACTTCTTACTATCACTTTACTTAAAAGAACTTGTCTTCAATGACTGCTTTCAGCAATCTGCTTCATGGTAAATGATTGGATGGGGAAAGTTTACATAAGCTGTAAGAGTATTAGAAAGTGACCAGTGTGTAAATGAAAGTTGTAAAGCTCCGAGGAAGTGACTTAAGGAATGTGAAAAATGAGACTTGAACATGATGCATGATGTTAAGAATTCAAAAGTTCAAAGTTAGTATTATCCAATGGAGTTCTGATAAGCTATTAATCTAGTTTGGTAAAGCACTGGCTACTGATATCATCGTCTCAGTCCCAAACTTTTAAATCCCCCTTGTTTGTGTTTTTCTAAATATAGACTTAAAAGTGCTTCTTGTGATGCAATCATCTCTGCCATATACATACTGTCATATATGTGTGTGTGTGTGTGTGTGTGTGTGTGTGTGTGTGTGTGTGTGTGTGTGTGTGTATAGACAGAGGAAAGAGTGTTCATGCTTTTAACCTAGAACCATCCTTTTGGCTCCTCAAGCTTTTGCTAAGGCTCATAGGTATGAGTATACTCAAAATGTTTACAGACAACCAACTGCTTTTTCTAACTGAGGATTTCAGTGCAGATTACAGACAGTGGTCATGCTAATACATCTCAAACTTTTATCTCTTTTTGTAAACTTTAACAAATTCAGGTAAGCTTCCTGGAGTCTGCACATGAATCCAGCTCTCACAGGTCAAATGGACTCCTGGGAAGTTCTGTCAGTAAATAGCTTAAGCTTTCCCGTTTACTGCCTATCTCTGAGGGTGGGCTCCTTCTTCCCTAGTCCTCGTAACATCCCCTGCCTCACCAGGACCTCAGGCCTGGAAACTTCAAGTATATACTCAAGATAAAGATTTTGCCTCAAGCTACTTAACTTCGACTTCTGTCCCTAGTCTATATCTGTCCCAGCAGACAGCCAACAGACACCATCTGTGAATCAACTACAGCCTGAAAACTGTTCCAAAGCAACCTATACCATATCAGCCCCAAGTAGTCCTGCAGAACTGGTGGTCCCTGGACTTAAGAAAAGCCAGTGTAAACCAGTCCAACCAATGTTATTGCTCTCTTCAGGCTAGTCTCTTTAGGCTAGATCAGCAAACCATATGCTTCTTACAAATGCCTCCTACCATTGCCTGAATTCTCTCACCTTCTTGGCCTTTGACCAGCACCCCAGCTTTCCTGGACCCTAATAGCAACTTCCTAATTTCATCTGAGAAACAGTTATAGAAGAGATTACATTGCCTCTTATCATCAACAAAAGGTTGGAATGTCAGGTCCAAAGGAAACTCCAATTCTCTAAACCCCCAAAGGCAGCTCAAATATCCAGCAATGAGCTCAACCTGGATGATAGGAGGATTTCTGGTATTTAGATAAAAGCAAGCATTCCTCAGGAAGTTGTGAACCTGGTTCCCATCTACCCAAAGGAGTCATTTCCCTTATCTCTGGCAGCAGGGACATATGGCTACCTATGGTACCCATTTAGTACATCAAAGCTCATGCTGGCCTCCAGGCTCCCTCAGTATCACAAGTACCTGTTAACACATTTCAAAGTCCTTGTTAGCATTCTAACCCTTCTCACAAACCCTAAACTCCTTCCATCTCACTGGCCTCCTTGCCCCCAGCTACTCATCGACTCATTCAGCTAATAATCCCACTGTTCTCTCTCTCTCTCCTCTGTATTGCTGCTGCATTTCTCGCTGTTTTCTCTATTCTTTATCCCCTGCTATCCTCCCCTCTATCACAGATAGCCCTGGCTATGACCAGTCAGCTGGACATGTTCAGTATCCTTTATCTCTCTGCTCTGTGCTTCTCCAGATGCCCTTGGCTGTTCTCTCTCTTGTATCTACCATCAAAACCTTCTCTTTAGCCAGGCGTTGGTGGCGCACGCCTTTAATCCCAGCACTCGGGAGGCAGAGCCAGGCGGATCTCTGTGAGTTCGAGGCCAGCCTGGGCTACCAAGTGAGTTCCAGGAAAGGCGCAAAGCTACACAGAGAAACCCTGTCTCGAAAAACCAAAAAAAAAAAAAAAAAAAAAAAAAAAAACCTTCTCTTTAACCATACCATGAATTAGTCATATCATCGGTTTATATAGTTTCTCTCTCAAAATTAGTTATCTGGGTTTGTCTAAGCTAAGTTTAAGCATCTCTGTTCTGCTCCATTAACCAGTGTTTCTGTTATCTTGATTGTTTTGAGAATATCTTTTGTTTCCAACTTCACAAAAATAAATTTTATGCACTTCAAATGTTTACTTTATTATATAAAATATATGAAGCTTCCAATTTTTATTAAAAGTTATTTTTTCAGACAATATATATTGATCATAGCTTCAGATCCCTCATCTCTTTCCAGATCCTCCCAATTTTCCCACCCATACATCTCTCTGACTTTTTTCTCTCTTTCTAGGAAAAAAAAAAAAACAGACAAAAACTAACAACAAAGAAATAAACAAACTGGAGTAAAATAAAACAAAAAAATAGGAAAAACATAAAAGAAAAAGCAAGAGTAACATGTACACATACAAAGACATACACAAAACCTTATAAAGCCACAAGACTGGAAACCATAATATATTAGCAAAAGACCTATAGGGTTAAAAAAAAAAAAGTCAAAACAAAACAATGTGAGACAAAAGATCTCCAAAAACAGCATTGAGGTCATTTTGTGTTGAGTATCTACTGCTGGACATGGGACCTGCACTTAATTGTGCTTTGTATATTCAGTGGGATTCCACTGGGTATATTCTGAGTTATGGTTTAGGGATTGTGTCTGCTTAACCATTCAGTGGTTCTGGCTAGTACCTATGCATGCCCTGTGCATGCTGCCACAGTCCTGTTTTGTCTAGAAGGTACTTTTTCCTTGGTGTCTCCCATCCCCACTGGCTCTAACAGTCTTTCTGCCTCCTCTTCCACATATCTCCTTAAGGCGAGGGCTTTCATGAAGACATTGCATTTAAGACTGAGTATTTCAAGTATCTCACTGTGTGCACATTGTCTATTTGTGGTTGCTCCCATCTAATGCAGGAAGAAGCATATCCGTTGATGGCAGTTGTCCTCACGAGACACTGATCTATGGATATAACAGAACATCATTAGGAGTAATTTTTTTTATTCCTTTAGCAGAATGGTAGTATTTGTTTTTCCCCTGGGTCCTTAGCTATCTGGTCTCAGGTTCTTGGCTGCCAGAGCATGGTGGCCTGGAGCGTGCTATAAATATTATCATAGAGTGCTTGATTATTCTCACATCTTTGTGTCATTATTGTACCAGTGTATCATGCAGGCAGGTCACCATCAAAGATAAAAGATTTTGTAGGTGGGTTGGAGTTTACCTTTCTCCTTTGGTGTTTTTAGAGTACCTTCCAGTACCATGAACACTATTTAGTAGGGATGTGGTATTGTATTCCCCCAACTATTGTGCATGCTAATAAACTTGTCGGGGGTCAGAGACAGAACAGCCACAATATTAAACATAAAGGATAGGCAGTGGTAGCACACAGCTTTAATTCTAGCATTCCAGAGGCAGAAATCCATGTGTTCAAGGATACAGACAGGCATGGTGACTCATCACGCCTTTAATCCCAGGGAGTGGTGGTAGAAAGCAGAAAGGTATATAAGGCATGAGGAACAGAAACTAGAAGCATTTGGCTGGTTAAGCATTTGGCTGGTTAAGCATTCAGGCTTTTGAGCAGCAATTCAGCTGAGATTCATTCTGGATGAGGACTCAGAGACCTCCAGTCTGAGGAGACAAGACCAGCTGAGGATCCAGCGAGGTGAGGTAGCTGTGGCTTGTTCTGTCTCTCTGATCTACCAGCATTGACCCCAGTAACTGGGGTCAATCATTTGTTTCATCTTTTGAGAACTTTCCATTTATATCTGCACCCCATCCTTAAATTATATTATTTGTCTTCTTGATGTTCAGTACTTTTAGTTCTTTATATATTTTAGATACTGGTTTTCTATTGGTAGTCCAACTGGTAAAACCTTTTATGGTTGGGGGCCATGCAAGGGGATCAACAAACAGCTTTATAACTCATAGAACATGGCTGGGTGGTCAGCAAAGCCATGCCGCGGTGAGCATTGGAGAGGCAGAGCCCCAAGGACGATGTGTCCTGAGACCTCATGCTGCTATTGAGCACAGCTCTGCTTACTGCCTTCATGGTCACCCTGTCCCTCATAATTATGAGCTGTATGAAAACCAGCTGGGCGTTAGTGGTGCATGCCTTTAATCCCAGCACTCAGGAGGCAGAGGCAGGCGGATCTCTGTGAGTTCGAGGCTAGCCTGGTCTACAAAGCGAGTTCGAGGAAAGGTACAAAGCTACACAGAGAAACCTTGTCTCGAAAAACCAAAAGGAAAAGAAAGAAAGAGAAGAAAACTCACTGGGCAATGTTACACTAATAGTGTAACATTAGTGTAATAGTACTGAGCAGATTAATGCTTCAACCACCATCCTTAGAAAGAATCTAGACATGTAGATTGTTAATAAAGTTATGTTAAGATGTTTTTGTTAATGACTTGGGAATAGAAAACCTTGGGGAACAATTTAAAGTTTAGAAAGGCACACTTTTAATAGTTGAGGGAAGGACTCATTGAGATCAGAGAACAAAAACATCGGCAGCCTGGCTATTGCTGGATGAAATACCTCTCTTCCTAGGATAAGTTGATGATCAAAGGTTATGATTAATTCCTTGTTCTATTTCTGGCCTCAGCTTCCTGATATGATTTAATAAAAAAAAAAAAACTGTTGATGAGTGGGTATCACCCCAAGGACTCAAAGTAGAAATGACTGCTTGTTTTTTATATATAAAAGTTTAGATTTGTGATTCTTTTAAGATTTTTTTTATAAGATTACATTTTGAGATAAATAATAAAATGACTGGCCCTTTCTTCATAACTGCAAAATGCAGCCTGCCAGTAAAAGAAGTGGCTGAGAAAAATACCTTGCTTGTTTACACTTTGTTAATCTATAACAAGTTGCTTGCACATGAACGTATATGAGTTCTTGTGGATAATTTGTTTTTCATTTATAATATGTAAAATGTTTAACCACGTAAGGGATATGCAAAACATGTTGTTGTTTTTTTACTTGTATTAATTGTAATCATTCACTTGAAAAATAGAATGTAACCATATTGTAATTTTTATATTGTTTGAAAGATTTTGCTGGGATATGCAAGCTGGAAGGGAAAAAATAGAGACAACAAGAAGAAAACCATCAGAGTAGAAGGACAGAACACAAAGAGTAGAGTAGAGCAACAGAAAGAATAATAAAATGAAGGACTAAGTTTGGCCCTCAGAAAAGTCCTCATGTGTCTGTTTGTCTGTCCAGTAGTTCATCTCCTCTTTAGTTTCTCTGACCTGACGCAGGCTTGACATTCATCAGCACCCTAGGTGAGATCCTGACATGTTGGAGGTGTGTGTGTGTGTGTGTGTGTGTGTGTGTGTGTCCCTTTTCACTGGCCCCAGAGAATTAACTTTTGCCCCACTTGTCAGCCCCAGAGAACTAAGTTTTACTCCCTCAAGTAGAAAAGTCAGTTAAGTGATTTGTCTGGCGATTCCACACCTCCCCTTCTATTCCTGAGCTGCTGAGGGCTGGCCCTTCCTTCAGCATTTTCCCATTCTGTAGCTGCCACTTTGTCTGAATTATGGTGTCTTTCACCATGCAAAAGCTCTTCAGTTTCATCAGGTCCCATTTAGTAATTGGTGATCTTAATGCCTATGCTAATTGTGTTTGGTTCCAAAAGTCTTTTCTTGTGATTATGAGTTCAAAACTATTCTCTACTTTTTCTTCTTTCAGATTCAGGTTATCTGGTTGTATACTGTGGTCTTTGGTACATTTGGATTTCAGTTTTGTGTAGGATGGTAAGTATGGATATATTTGGATGCAGCCATCCAGCTTCATCAGAACCATTTGTTGAAGATGCTGTTTGTTTTCCAATACGTATTTCTTGCTTCTTTATGAAAAATCAAGTGTTCATAGGTATGTGGGCTTATGTCTGAGTCTTTAATTTGATTGTATTAATCAACCTGTATATTTTTACGCCAATATGATGCTATTTTTACCATTATACCTCTGTAGTAAAATTTGGGATCAGGCATAATGATATTCCAGCAGTTCTTTTATCATTCAGGATTGATGTTAGCTATTCTGTTTTTGATTTTTTTTGTCTTTCTGTATGAAGCTGAAATTTTTCCTATCAATTTCTATGAAGAATTGTGTTGGAATTTTTATGGAGATCATGTTGAATCTGTAGAATGCTTTTGGTAGGATGGCCATTTTCACTATATTAATTCTATCAATCCATAGGCATGAGAGATCTTTCCATCTTCTGACATTTTCTTCAGTGTCTTAAAGTTTTTATTATACAAGTCTGTTTTGGTTTGAACAAGAGTGGACCCTATAGGCTCATATATTTGAATGTGTAAGGGAGTGAAACTATTTGAAGGGATTAGTACATGTGATCTTGTTAGAAGAAGTGTATCAATGGGGTTGGAATTTGAGGTTTCAAAAGCCCATGCCAAGCCCCCCCCTTTCTCTCTCTCTCTCTTTCCCTCTGCCTGCAAATCAGGATGTAGCCCTCAACTATTTCTCTAGCATCATGCCTACCTGCCACCATGTTTCCTGGCATGATGATAATAGAATAAACCTCTGAAATTGTAAATACATTCCCAATTAAATGTTTTCTTTAATATGAACTTTAGATCAATAGCTGTGGGTCCTCCATGGGACTGAACTATGCCCTCTGCATAATCAAGATGGTTACATAGCTTGATTTGCTTAAGGGGCCCCCTAGCAGTAGGATCAGGATCCATCCCTGGTGTATGAGCTGGCTTTTTGGTGAGACACATTGCACAGCCTTAGTGCAGGGGGAGGGCCTTGGACCTCCCTCAACTGAATGTACCAGACTCTGCTGAATTCCCATGGGAGACTTTACCTTGTCAGAGAAGGGAATGGAGAGTGGGTTGGGGAATGGCTGGGGGGCGGGAGGAGGGAAAAGAGGGGGAATCTGTGGTTGGTATGTAAAATGAATAAAAAAATTTCTAAAAAGAAAATAAGAATTGCTTTGGTTGGTGGTGTCTCTTCACACAAACAGAACAGTGAATAAGACAGAAGTTGGTTCCAGGAGTGGGGTACTGCTGTGACAGGTCTGACCATGTTGCTTGTTAGTAGAATGTGGACTTTGGATTAGGAAAACAATTGAAGGTTTTAAGTGGAGCTTAATGGGTCATACTAATAGGGTCATGGAGGACAGTTGGTACTCACAGCAATATAGATTATGATGTCATGGCTCAAGAGGTTTCAGAGAAGAAGAATATTAGTAAGTGGCCTAGAGACCATTCTTGTGATACTTTGGCAAAGAATGTGGCTGCTTTCTGTACTTGTCTGTAAAAAAAATCCACCTGTGGCTAAGTTTAAAAGTTTTAGATTAAAAGTCTTGGAAGACGGGATTTCAAGACAGCCTAGTATTGACCGTGCTATATGGTTATTAGTAATCTCTCTTATACAGAAGTATAGTGGAAAGGAGAAAGCTAGACAAAGAAAAATGCAAAATGTAGAATGTGAGGAGAAAAGGAGTACCAGAAATTGTAATGGAGGTAAGTCCAGTGCTCAAGAAGATAAAAAGTTTAAAGAAAAGCTTGATGCTAAATGGAATAAAGGGAGTGATGACTTCAGAGCAAAACTCACAACTAAGCTTCCAACTTCTGAAAAGGAATTAAAATAAAAAAGCTTAAGTAGTGAAAAAAAAACTGTCAACAACAGAGAGCTAATGAAATGTAATTGAATAAGAGGGTTAAGTTCCAGCCCCATCAAGCAGCAGAACTTGGCAGCTTCAGCCATGTGATTTTGGCTGTAGAGTCAAGGCTATAGAAAAGGTGTTGTGGAATCTTGTTCCTTGGCCAAGAAAAGCTGCTGAGGCCAAGAATATGTCAAGGACATCCCTGTATGGAGGCCTAGAGAGACCATAGTATGAAAGTATAAAGGTGAAGTCTGGAATGTGTTGGAGAGCCCAAGATGTTAGAGATGCCAGAGGTGTGGGATACCTGCCTAGGAAAATTGCAGACTGGTGTGGAACTAGTCTGTGGAAGTTTGAATGTAATTGGCCCCCATAATCTCATAGGGAATTACACTCTTAGGAGGTGTGGCCTTGTTAGAGGAAGTGTGGAGGAGGGCTTTAAGGCTTTCTGTGCTCAGGATACTGCCAGGTGTGTCAGGTGACTTTCTGTTGCTTGCATGATGTAGGACTCTCAGGCAGCACCATGTCTGCCTGAACACGGCCGTGCTCCCCATCATGATGATAATGAACTAAACCTCTGAAACTGTAAGTGAGCCACCCCCCATTAAATGTTTTCTTTTTAAACGTTGCCTTTGTCATGGCGTCTCTTCACAGCAATAAAAATCCTAATGAAGACACAGCCCAAGAGAGGAAATGTGCATTGCCGTCAACAAAGCTGAAAAGAGTTGGATATTGGGAGAGAGTTTTGATGTCAGACCTGGAGATGCAGAGCTTGGAGTTTGCCACGTTGATTTTTAGTCTTGCTTTGGTCCAGTATTAGCTTACTATGCTCTCTTTCCCTCTTTTGGAATAACAATGTTCATTCTGTGACATTTGATATTAGAAGTATTGTGGGATATCTACGTCACTATTGTACCAGTGGACATATCTTGTCAAGACAGCCATTATTGTAGTTTGTGAGGTTTGAATGTGGATAAGACTGATGATTACATTTCTTTTATGGTGGCATGCATAGTACCTTCTAGTATGAAAGCAAACTAGTAGGGGTGAAACTTTCTGACCAAGACCCCATTAATGCAGATATTAAGACCAAAATATTCATCAATGGGATCTCATTTTAAAAAAGGTTTCTTTACAGCAAAGAACACTACCACTCAAGTGAAGAGGTAGACTACAGAATGGGGAAATCTTTACTAGCTACAGTTATGACAGGGGTTATTATCTAGGACATATAAGGAACTCAAAAATCTAAACATCAAGAAAACAAATAACCCAATTAAAATGGGGCATGAAACTAAATAGAGAGCTCTTAAAAGATGAAATATAGATAGTTAAAATTTTTCTTAAGTATTCAATATCTTTAACCATCAGACAAATCCAAATTAAAACTACTTTGAGATTTCATCTTTCTTGAGTGAATTATAAAAAACACAAATGCTGGCATGAATGTGGGGAAAGGGGAACACTCATTCAATTCAGTGCTATTGGAAGTAGAATCTGGTATAGCTACTATGGAAATCAATATGAAAGGTCCACAAAAAGCTAGGCCTAGATCTATCACATCATTCAACTTTATCACTCTTGGGTATATACTCAAAGGACTCCATATCCCATGATAAAGACACCTGCTCATCCACATTCCCTGCTGCTGTGTTCACAATAGACAATGAACATATACAGCCTAGATTTTCATCAACTAATGAATGGATAAGTAAATATAGTATATTTACACAATAGAAAATTATTTGTCTATTAATAAAATTACATTGTGAAATTCTTAAATAAATGGATGGATCTGGAGACAGCCATCTAGAGTGAGATAACCAGGACCCAGAAAGACAAACACAGTATGCTTCTCTCTTTGTGAATCTTCAACTATTCTACATTCTAAGTCCATCCAATGAACTGTTTCATTTCCTTTTCAATGATATAATGAATGCTTTTTGTAAATGTCAAGTTATTATTGTACACTGTTAGTGTAGAGAGGTGTAAGTTACTTGCCCTCTGTGGCTTTAAACATTGACTATCCTGATCAGTACAAACAGTAAGCTAAAGTTTGTTGTTTCCATTATTAATTAAAATATGCTGTGTTGGGGCTCTGATAGCTGGTGATTCATGAGAAAACTAATACTAAAGATGGAAAAGATGAAAACTGTGCTTTAAAACATGAGACATTTACTAAAAACCAATTACACATAGTGTATGTTCCCATGAGCTTTCAGCTGCAGGCGAACATGTGGGCAAGCCAAGTATTGGTTATGTGTATTAGTTACCACTAGATAGTTTTGCAATAAATTCAATGAAACATATGAACCCAGGGAAGAATTAGAGGGTTTTCAAAACAAAACACAAAAGAAACAGAATGGGCCCAAGAATTACATTTTCAATCCAAACAACAAAAAGTAAGATTAAGCAACACTTTGTGAGACAAAAATCAGCTAAAACCTTTAAATTGCCTCTGAGCAATGGAGCAAATTAGAGGTATAAAATCAGTAACTCTGCTCAGACTAGTTTAAACAAATGACTCATTACATGCAGTGTCTCAAACAACCTAAAGTCATGAAGAGAGAGTAGAATCACAGAAGAATATGAATGCTGCTAGATCAAAGAAATTAGTAGTTTAGAGAACTGTCTTAAAAATATTCCCAATTTATTTATTAGCCTAAGGCTCCAACTATAATCAGATAATGATTTTACAGAAAAAAAATTGAGAAAAGAGTACTTCCCAAAGAGTCAGCAGCCTGTTCATTTAGACATTAAGTGATCTTTCCATATTCAACCATTTGTCAGCAGGAAATGGGTTAAGAGAACAACACTGAATATTTCTCTCTACCCACTTAAGATGTGGCAAAAAAGTATATTGAAAAGAAGTGTTTTTTCCAGAGGTTAGAACAACAAATGAGTTCTTTCCAAGGCAGAGAGTTAGGGTATAACTAAGGAGCATTCCATGGCTGTGGGGTAGAAAACCTCATAATTTCTTCCCAGCGGGGCTTTAGAAGGCTGTGACTCATAGTCAGCAGGCAACCCCCTTTTTTTCCCTTTTGGGATGAGAGTGTCCACTGCTATCCTTTCTCACCATTGCACATCATCTGTGTATGTGCAGCTGGTTAGATAGGTGGTACATTTCAGCTCATTCCCAAGCCCTGTTTGCCAGATAAGGCTAAGCTTATAAGACTCAGACTTGAAGATACGGCGAGCATCAGAGGTCCTGACTTTTAAGTCCTATCCTTCTGTCACTTTGAAGTGGTGCTGAGAATGTTCTTCTATGGGAAAGAGATATCAGAATAACTGGTAATCCAAAAGACAAACTCTGGTAGACACAAGTAATATTTTCAGTCGGTGCTCAGCTTTCTCCTTTGGGATGTCCTGTTTATGATTAAGCCTAGTCACAGAACTTTCTTTGGTAAATAAAATGTGAGCAGAAATTACATGTCACCTGAACATGGAAGCTATTCTGTATCTATTATTACCTTATTACTGTTGAATCTGAACTCTCCTGTCCAGGTGGTATCCAGGGCCACTCTAGTGACCAGTCTCAAGCATATGTGTGTGCATGTAATATATATATATATATATATATATATATATATATATATATATATATATATATATATACACACACATGTAGCTATAGGAAGTTTGGTTTTACATTACAATTTGTCATAATCATTGTGCCAGACAAATAACATTTGACACTTTGTCATATTTAAATCCAATGGCTTGATAAATAAATAAAATGGTCCAGATGGTGTGTAGAAGCTTCAGAGGGAAAACAGCTTAGCTTCCATGTCCATTCCTAGGAGAGGAGCTAGGAAACCCAGCAATATTTGGTTTCTGAATCCTCCCATTTTATGTGAGTGGCTTGAGACAGTCCTGATCACTCTTCATCAGCCCGTCACTAAGCACATTGTTTATTTAACATGGAACACAATAGCTTGAGAGAGGCATAGATAAATGTGATGGTACCTTTTGGAGTTGGTAGAAATCATGTGTATCATTTGGTTTGGGAATATTGGGGGAAATCATGTAGGATATGAAAAATTATGATGACTTTTATATTCCTAGGCTCAGAATTCCATCATAATTTCTGCATTAGTCTTTCTCTTAAAGCCTGTGTTGTTTGTCTCTTTACTTATATCCTCTTGCTATGAATTCCTTTGAGATGGTAGTTTTCAAGTGAAATGTGGCAACATGACATGACATCAGGCAAAAAATACTTCATGGTGTGTTCTTTTAGTGTATTTTACTTCAGAAAGCCATATTTTAAGATGTCAAATATATATATTACACAAGTGTCAGAATAAATTCCCTTTCAGAAGTTGGAAATTGACATGTGCTATGTTTCTAGCTGACTAAATGATAATGTAGGATCTCAGATCACATAAGCATTGGCTATGCTAATTTTCATGCTGAGAATTTTCACTAAATGTTAAAGGAGACATCACTACCTCAGTACAAATGACAGCAGCTGTCCTATGGACCACCTCCTTGTTTTCCAGTCCTCAAGACTATGTTTTCCAATCAACTATTTCCTAGTATATTTCCTAGCATTTTCAACTATAATAAATTAAATACAAACCAATAACAAATTAACAAATACCCGTGTATGAATAGCAATGTGTCCAGCATCATCTTGGTGTTAAAGTGACTACACATCAATTTTGATAAATATAATTTTTGAAGTATGAATTTAAAAGTACAAAGCTTAAAGGCATCAACTCAAAATGTTCAGGGCAAGTAGCACTGTCCGCGGAGATGCATTTTGATTCCCTGGGGAATATGTCCCCAGGGTCAGACCACTTTCTGAGTCTTTTTTTTTTTTTCGTGGCTGTGATGAAAGTCAGCTGTGCCACTGAGGACCTCCTCTGGGAGCTGGCAAGCAAAAAGGGGATTGCTGTAACTGAATTCCCCATCCCACCCTCATGTCATTGCTCTCAGTGAAACTGGCTGTCTGGAAAGACAAAAGTGAGCAGACAGAAAGTTCAACATCAAGTCTAAAACCCTGCCAAAACCCACTTTATTTAATGTAGACAGTGAGTTTCCACCCACGGCTTCCATCTCCTCTCAGTGTTCCAGTCCTGTTGGCTCATGAATAATCTTTTCCTGTGGATAATTGCCAGTCACTTGATTATTATATTTTTCTTTCTGACTTTGAACTTGAATTATCTTTTGCTGGTTGAAAACCTTTCAGAAATATCTCCAAATGAAATTTAGCTCTTATATTTTCATCTTTTGTTTCTTATATAAAAGTTAATGATAAAAGCCAGTTTAACACTAAGGTAACGTTAAAAGATGAAATCAAGCCACACATGCTCTTGGCACAGGAAAGGAATTGCTGCTGAAAGGGACATGACCCATCTGTGCTCTGTGTGTTTTTTAAACCTCAAGCTCTGAGACTTTAAATATCTTTTTAGAAATTCACATTTAGTATCTTATAATGTTTATTACAATGGCTATCTAGAGCTTGCCTTTCCTTTCTAGTAGGTTTTCTTAGCATTGGTCATGATAGCTCATCTATCGTGACCCCATGTGACTGTCTATAATTCAATTCAATATGGCTCTGACTAGACAAAGTGGAATGGAAACATGAGTCATTTTTGTAAGTCTTATTGTTATTAAAAACATGGTAAGAACATAACAGGGTGGCAAGTGGTTCAAACACTCAATGTAATTATCAAGTCAGGTGACAGCACACTAATGCTCTTGAATTCCCAACCTCTGTGAAAAATTGTAAAAATACAATTAAGGTTTTCTTTACCTGGGCCACTTGAAGTTTATTACATGGTGAATTTCAAACTTTTAAACTATATTTCATTAGGAAAGTAATTGTTCGCTCTAAATCTCACAGCAAGCTGGTAAATTGTTCATTTCCTTACAAGTCTACGTGCATATTGATCCACGGATATGAAAATACCCACCTAATAGAGAGAGGAATATAAATTTATTTTGCTCCATAAGAAATAAATTTTGAAACAACCAATAGTCAGTTTTTTTAAGACAAGCAACACCCTTACAAACACTTCGTGTATCCTGTCCTTATGACACACACTAAATTCCATTCCCATGTAACATGACAGATGGCATAGGAGATCACAAGTAGAATGAGAACCAGCTAGTAGTGCATGCTGGCGACAGTAGGTATGATGTCTGAATGAAAGAAAAAGAGAAGCTAATTTATTTCCATCTAGAATGCCACTTTAAAGCCCAATCTTTGGTGATAACGGCAACTGGGTGGGGAGGACCTTGTGTGGTTTTCTTTTGGTTGGTACTCTTCCGTGTTTCAAGAATATATCCACTCTTCAAAATAAATCACTCATTTTTGCAGCATTAGATATTTACTAACAATATTTAGATATAAATATTAGCATATTTACTTGGATTAAAAAATCTAAGAGAAATTACTATGATTTTCAATAGACAAGGATGGTATTAAATTAGTGATGACAATGTTATGTTTGTCAAGTTATCTGAAAAGGTTCTTAGCAACTGCAGTTTCTTGGGAAGGAAATCCTTCTGGCTGGAGGGTAGCAGGACATTTTATTTTTATAAAAACACAACACTTCTTTCTATCAAAATTATGAAGCAATGACAATAGTTATAAATCTCCTTACTCCTTAGGTAATTAAAAGATTTTAAATAATGTCAAATATTTGTCATTTTGCTTACTTTTTTACTTAACTCATGAACTTCAACTTGAGGTAAGCAGCTTAATCTGGTCAAATATTGTATGAAGAGTCTCATGAGAGTTGAGTAAAACTGCATCTCCACATATTCATTCATGATCTATTCAAGTCCAAAGAGGTATTTGCATTGATTTGTAAGCTTCCAGCAAACAGAGACAATGCTTGTATTGATTGCAATAGAGAGTGTATCCATTTCAATCATTCCTCTAACAAATACATTTATTATTTTATGATTCTGAAGATCAAAAGTCCCCAATGGGTCAACTATGGATGTCAGCAGACTGTGACTATTCAGGACCCTCTAGAATAAGCTGTGACTTGGTTGTATCCAGCTTTTAGATCCTGTCCAGATATCTTGGCTGATACCTCCATTTGTCTATAAGTTAGCAAAGTCAGGTTGAGCCTTTCTTACATCATGCCACTCAAATATCAATTCCCCTGCATTTATGGACCCTTGCAGTTATTTTATTACCAATCATACAATAAGGAAAATCTGATTTTGAAGTCAGCTGATTAGTAACCCTGATTATATCTGCCTCATTAATTCTCTTTACTATGAAACCAACACATTCATAAGTTCCAGGAATTGGAGTTTACTTATCTGTCATCTGTCATTTCACTACAGAGATTTTTATACCCTCATGGAACTGAGCATCCTTGAAGGAAGATTTTAAATATATAGTTCCTTGGAATATTTTAACAACTAAAAACTCTTACTCCTTTTTCTGAGGCCATATTATCACTTTAAGGAAACAGTTGGATAGTGTCCATAAATTGGAGACAGCACATGGATCAACATCATTAGTAAAATACAAAGCAAAGTCACAATTAGTTATAATATGTTGAATGGATTTTGCAAATAAAAAGATAATAAGTATTATTAGAAATATGGAGTCAGGGGACACTGATATAATATTGATGAGAACATAAATTCATGTAGTCCTTATGGTTAGTTGTTATTAAAAATAGAACCACCACATAATCTATTAATTTTACTTTTGGCTATATATTCAAAAAATATAATCAGTTTGTTAAATATACTGAAAAGATGCCAGCATTCCTTTGTTTGTTTGTTTGCAGTACAATTCACATAAACTAAGCTAAGTACACAATTTGTGTCCATCAGTAGTTGAGTGGTAAGGAAAATTCTCAGATACACGTATGTGATATTTTGTCTTCATTATTCTTAAGGAGCCCAGAGTGGGAGAGGAATGTGCTTGTGTGTGTTTTTTTTTTCTACATTTAAATCTCAAAAGTAGTTCTGTCTTCTTACTCCATTAGCTGCTCTGAATAACATTGTGCTTTAATTTGATGCATTATGTTCCAATAGAGCTGGAACAATTTTTTTGAGATTCTAAATTTCCTTTGTATTTTTGTTGTTGTTAACAAAAATAACATGTTCTTAAAAAGTTTTAAGTTTGTTGGTGTTGTTTTTTAACAAAATTGCTTTTTTTCAAACTCAAGGATCTACCTCCAGCTTACAGATCAGTCTCCCCCTCACCCCTCGTTATTTCCAGGGTAATTTATCACTTCTTGTTGGTCTGCAATCCCTCTTGGACATCCCCTGGAGGGCGAGGCTCTTATCCATACCAACACACTCAAATCTGTAACATTTGTGGGGTCTGGCCCAGAAATTGAACAGAGGCCAGTATAACATAGAGATAGGCATGTAAATATTGCCAATCAAGCTCACAAACTATTGATAAATTATGCTCGATCCTGGCTCATTTACAAATTTATTAGTCAACAAAGTCATTTTTGATAAATTCACATCACTACTGAAAATAATTAAAACATGTAATGCTATCATTATCTATTACTGCAAGTTAAATAATAACAAAGGTGACAAAGTTTGATCATTATATTGCATTTAGAAATCTGTCAGTGATCTGATATTTTAGTCAGAAACAAAGTCCAGATATAATTAATTGATTATCGTATATGTGGTCCATGAAATTTGCTCTTACTTATTTATAAACCAGCACAATACAAAATGAAAAATAAAATCTAATTGTAGAACAAAAATATTATTTACATTAAAATATAATTTTCCTCTTTTATTGAAAATAGACTCTTTGCTTGTATAATATATCCTGATTACAGTTTACCTGCCCTCTGCTCGTCCAAATTCCTCCCCACTTCCCATCTCATCAGCATCCATTCCTTTTTTGTCTCTTATTAAAAAGGAACAGGCTTCTAAGAGATAACAACAAAACATAACAAAATAAAATAAGATCAAACAAAAACCATCACATCAAAGTTGGACAAGGCAAACCAACAGAAGGAAAAGAGCCCAAGCGAAGGGACAAGAACCAGAGACTCTCATTCACACACTCCAGAATAAGAACTCCCATAAAAACACTAAACTGAAAGCTGTAACATATACGCAGAGAACCTGGTACAGGCTTGTGTTCAGGCCCCGAGCTTGCTGCTCCAGTCTCTGTGAGTTCATAAGACATTTGCTCAGTTGATTTAAAAGGCCTTGTTTTCATGGTGTCCTCCATCCCCTCTGGCTCTTACACTCTTTTTGCCTCCTTTTCCACAGTTTCCCTGAGCTCTAAGGGGAGGGATTTGATGGAGACATTCCGTTTAGAGCTGTGTATGCCAAGGTCTCTCTCTCTTTGTGTAATGTTTGGCTGTGGGTCTCTATATTTGTTCCCATCTGCTGCTAGAGGAAGCTACTTTTATGATGGCTGAATAAGGCACTGATCTATAAGTACAGCAGAATATCATTAGAACTTTATTTTATCACTGCCTTTTAAAATTTAAAAATTTTTTTTAATGAGCAGTATTTGGTTTTACCCTAGATCTCTGGACTATTTTAAGGGAGTTCTCCACAGGTGTCAGACCAGGGAATGGCTTGTGAAGAGGTGAGAATGAAAACTCCATTTAGATTGACTTTGTCAACCTGGCTCAAAACTTCTAGAGAGTCTGATTCCAGGCAGTTTATTGTCAGCATAACAAAACCCAGTATAATTTGGAAAAAAAGTTCCCCAGTATAATACAATCCACAGAACACATGGAGGCATAATGACATCAAAACTCAACTCAAGGTACATGTCAAAAAGATGGATTCTAGACATATGCTACCTGTATTAGCTTAAGGGCCTAAGAAAGTATCATAGAGATAGTGTAGAAGTCATTTAGGCTATTAGCCATTTCCGGTCTTGGCTGTGGGAGTTCAGGTGAGCTTCTGGCTATACAGATAATGTAAGGGTCATTTAGACTCTTAGGTATCTCCAATCCTGGCTGTAGACACTTGATATGACCTGGCCCAACAGATAATGCAGATAATGAGGCTGGTTCTTTCCTGATGAAAGAACAAGTTTTATGTCCATTCTGTTAAGAGGACAATCCTGTGTGCTTAGCATTCCAGGTTTCCTGCATATCTGTGGGTACAAGGATCTTTTTGCTGTGCTCCAAATACTATCTAATCTTTGGTTCTTGGTCACCTAAGTAGTGTTGAGTATGAGTTCTATGTCATGGAGTAGGCCTTAAGTCAAATCAGACATAGTTTGATTACTCCCATAAGCTTTGTGTCGCCATTGGTCTAGCGTATGAAATAGAATTTTTAGAATCTAAACAATTAAATTATATTCATTTTTTCCTAAAAAAATCCCTTTTCTAAGTTACCAAGACGATTAGACTTTAGAGGCAGATTGCAATTATATTATTTAGAAACTGTGCCAACACACACAGACCGTCACAGGTTTGAGCCAGACAAGCTACCAGCATTGAGAGAGGAAAATTAAACACAGGGTCCCACCACTAACCAAGAAGTTATTTATAATTGATACCAAAGGGAAAAACAGTTTTCTCCAATGAAGTGTCACTAGGGGTATATCAAGAAAAATAAGAAAAACAAAAACAAATTAAAATAAAATAAATAAAAATTAAATGCTTTCACATAATGTGTATATAATTGCTTATTTAAGGAATAATAACACATTTACATTTAGTTCTACAATGAGTGAGTAAATGTGATATGACTAGTTTAAAATCCTAGGATATCTCCCCACTGACATGAACAATAGTTGTAAAAATTAACAGTTAGAGGGTGGCTGCAAAGTGACACTCTGGAGCACAAAAAGAAGCAATATTAAAAGAAGCTCAGCAATACTTAGCGAGACCACTATGTTAGGCTAGGATTCATAGCAATTATATTATTTTCATAGAAGAAATAACAAGAAAACCGATTTATTTTATGTGCGTATTCTGCTATTCAATTTTTTTTTTTAGTATCCCAAAGCATTACAAGGTTCAGCTATGGCAACACACAAACCAAAGTGTGAAACATTGAAGACAAATTGGCTTTTCTTTCCCAAACTCGGGGCTGCAGAAATCATGATTCACTGTAGCCTGAACAAGGTTGCTGTGATTATGCATCCCTAGCAAACTGACTGCATCACTTTGTGGTGATAAGTGCTAAATCCAGGAAACTCAGGTATTCCTTGATGCACAGTGAAGAACTAAATGTAACCAAAGATGTGTCCAGGTTGAGTTAATCTCTGAATCCTTAGATAAGAATGTCTTTATTATCTTTTCCTTTTACACACCACACACCACACACACACACACAACTCACTGCATTCATTGAGCTTGGATGTGTGCTTGCATCTAGGACAGGCCGTTTGTGATTTAATATTTCATGTGTGAATTTGTCCACAGAGGAGACTGATTCTCCCTCTCAGCAGCACTCCAGAGGTAGGGCCTTGTGGGATTTCTCCTGTCTTCATTGGGATGCCAAATGGTGTTATCATTTTGCTGTTCTTGCTCAGGCAACCACATTGTCAAGAGTTTAGTGGTATGTCATGTCTATCAACAGGCATCCTCAACCCCTGCCTCTTATAATCTTACAAATTTTTCCCTCTGTTCCATGGTTTTCTCTGTGCCTTAAGTGTGAGGTTCTGTTGCAGATATATCAGTTGGGCTTCAACATTCAACTTATTCTCTACATTTTACAGTGTCTCTGTAACCATCTCTATCTCTGTAGAAAGAAGTTTCTTAAATGAGGGGTGAGGGCTGCACTTCTCTGGGAAGTGTAGTGTTATTAGAGTGCTTTAAAAGCTGAAGCAAGAGAATTTCAAGTCTGAGGACAGTCTGATCTGTACAGCAATATACTGTCTCAAACTGTGCAGTCTTTGGGCACTTTCACAATTCTCCGTTTTTCTCTTTACCCACTTAGCTCAGAAAACCAATTATTTGCTTTGTAACCTTACAGATGAGGTAGCAGACTACTGAAGCTTATATATACTAAATAAGAAGTCTAGTTTCTTTCTCCCAACATAATCATACTGGTATGCCTCAATTGTATAGTGATTCCATAGCTCCTTGCTTTTATTAGAGCAGTATTCTATACATACCAAATTCCCAAATTTGTCTGTTAGCCACTGTCTTGGCATTCTGGAGTTTTTGTTTTGCTTTTTTTTTTTTTTTATAAAAACTATTATGGTTGTAATGAATAAATACGATGCATACCTTCATTATAATTGAATTAAATCACTAGGTATAGACATAATGAATAGTATTGTATATTTAACTTCTTAAGGAAATTAATTTTTTTAAAAAAAGAAGTTTCACTCATATTGTAAGAATGGCTATTTATAATCAAGAACATCACAAAACATTTAAATTTTATAGCAAGTACTCAGCTGTATTGTGAGATCTTTATAGATAGGACACCAAAGACAGATAAAAGAAATTATTCTGCCAGTGTTCAACTTGGATAACCACTGTGTTCTTGGGTTTAACTTGCAGGAGTATAGGTGAGGGGTTGGTTACTTACAGGAACAGGGAAGACTCAAAGGTAGCTACATCACCAACGTCACCAAACAGCCCATTCTAGCATGGCTGAACATTTGTTAAAGGTGCAATGTTTTGCATTTTTTCCCACTGCCTTTGTTAACAATGCAAAGATGAGTTGCAGTCATTTGATTCAATAAAATTAACCTGCAAGCAGGAAGCTGAGTCACCAAGTAGCTGACAGGAAATGGTGGGGAGAAACCAGGTGTAGCTGGGGTTCCTAAGTGGGGGCTGAGCAGAAGGACACCTGAGTTTTTTGGATGATACAAACAAAGGGAAAAAGTTAGCTATTTGCTATTCAGCATCTCTGAGTGAGAGCAGAATTCAACTTCAACCTTTGAATTCCGAGTTTTTTAGAGGGATAGAGATCTAGATAAAATTTCCTTAATAGCTTTGAAAGAATTCCCTCAGGTGTCGACCTTTGTGACTGAACCGCAGCTGGTGACTGTGGAGCTGCAGTTGCTGATTAAGACAGCAGCTGCTTAAGGGGAAGTCACCTAAATAATAATTTAATAAAAGCAGGAATCTTAAATGGTCTTACTAATAAATTCAAACCTGGAGCCAGGTGTTGGGGTGAATGCCAGAAGATCAGAGAAGCAGAATAAGCCACAGCTTCCTCACCTCGCCAGTTCCTCAGCTGATCCTGTTTCCTCAGACTGGAAGCCTCTGTGTCCTCATCTGAATGGGTCTCAGCTGAACTGCTGCTCAAAAGCCTAAAAGCTTAACCAGCCAAAATGGTTCTAGTTCCTGGTCTTCACGCCTTATATACCTTTCTGCTTTCTGCCATCACTCCCTGAGATTAAAGGCATGTGTCACCATACCTAGCTGTTTCCAATGTGGCCTTGAACTCACAGAGATCCAGAGGGATCTCTACCTCTGGAATGCTAGGATTAAAGGCATGTGTGCCACCATTTTCTAGCCCCTGTATCTAGTGGCTGTTCTGTTCTTTGACCCCAGATAAGTTTATTAAGGTACACAATATTTTGGGGAACACAATACCACCACAGCACACGAGTTTGTAGTTCTCTGCAAGACATGCAAGCAGTTCTGTAGACAGTCTTCACCCATATAATCTTGAGGATGGAGGGGCCTTGTGATCTTTTTTATAACATAATTCCTCATTAATTTTTTGGAAATTTCACACCATACACCCCAATCTGCTCACGTCCCAGTCTCTCCATGTCCTCCCCTCACCCCTGCAGCATCCCCCTGAAATCAATTAAAAACAAAACAAAACAAACAGATAACCACCTCACTTCTCTGTCTCTCCAGCCCCTCCTTGTTATGCTCAGATCACAGGGACCCCCAAAAGACCACTACAGAGACCCAATCCCATAGGTAAAAGCAAAGAGCCTTTATTTTAAGCTCAGAGCTTGGTCTCTGTCTGTCCGATGCAGCAGTGAGAGCAGAGAGCCCCGAGCCTGGGCAAGGTGAGGTTTTTATCACAGCAGAGGTTGAGGTGAGGGGATTTCCAGGGTTCAGGACCCCAATTAGCTGACGTTTGTCTAGGAGTAGAGATGTGTGCTGGAAATGTTTAGAATATCAGGTATTTTCCCTTAAATGCTGGCCCTCCCTGGGTGGGGTCAGCTTATGGCTTTTTCTGGGGACCAGGTGGTATCTGCCAGTAAGCCTGTTGTGGCAGCTGTGTGGTCAGGCTGTTTTGGGCCCTCCACACTCCTCATTCCTCCTAGCAGCACTGGGTGTCACACAGTTTACCTTTTTGTCCAGTCAGTCCCACCCACAAAATGTGCATTACAACAAGTCAGAGTCTCACTAGTCTGGTTCAAGGTCTCTGGCACACCATCATCACTGGAGCCCCACCAAAATTCCTCTAGGATACCCTGCTGTTTCCCCAAGTCATGGGGAATCCTGTGATTATCATTCTGCAGGACCAATCCCTTCATGCACTCCAGCAAGTCATAGATGAGGTGGATCTTAGGGTGGGTCAATCCAAGGCCCCGAATGTGGATCTGGGTGGTAGCCGAGCTGGTTTGTCTGGGCCTCTGGGACCATTCCTCTCGGGCAGGGGCAGAGCCAGCTCTCCTAGGCCCATGGCACTGCGGTCAGCTCACCCATGCCCACGGTGAGGAGTGGGGCCATCTCTCCTGAGTGAGGGAGCCAGATCTCCCATGGTGGGGACAGCTTTCCTGCTGCAGAGAAAATTAAGAAAGCAAAATGTGCACATGTTCTTCCTAGTTAGAGTGTGACTAACTATAAGAAGAAAAAAAAAAGCAAATTTAACTGACAATTACTTTATAATCCTTCTTAGGAACTTTTATGGAAAGTATATTCATGACACAAGATTATTTATTACCAAAGAATGAGTAAACATTTGTTTATAATGAATGATGGATATAAAATAAGCAGTAACTACCAAACTTCCCATTTTGACATCTCTCCCCCTTTTCCTTGTCCTGCCTCTGCACTGCCAAACCCGCAGCCCCTACTCCACAAACGTGCTCAAACTTTCTCCATCTCCGAATCTCAATTTCTCTTCCAAGTTACATCATATGTTAACTTTACATTTTCTGTATTTTCATCTCATACTTATATGTAACATATCTTAATTATTTCATACTTTTAGAAACTGTTTACTTCAAACTTCTAGAAACTTTTTGCAAACAGTCAGAAAACTATTGAATTACTGTAGTAAATGCAGATACAATAGCAAAGTGATAAGCAACCCATATCAGACATTAGAAGTTCACTAAATATTAGTAATAATAGTAGCGATAAAGTCTGACCCTCATTTTCTTGGGTTAGTGTTCATGTTGTAATCTTTCCTCTCACATTTATTCCTGTGTTCCATTGGGAAAAAGTTGTCACAGTCAGAGACTTCTTACATAAGCAGAGCAATGGGAGGCAATACACTAATGTGACTGGAGATACTCTTATTCAGACAAGTAAAAAAATTGAAAGTCAAAAAAAAAAGTAAAGAATAGTATGCTCCTAAATAAACTCTTTTTTCTTCATTTTAGAGTCTGTTTTGGTTGTAGCTGTGGCTGGCTTGCTTTGTTTTTGAGGTATCTCTTTAATTTTGGCAACGTGGCATGAGAAAGACACTTCTAGTATTTAGTAATATATGGAAGCTCCACATCAGCACATTTATCTTAAGCACGAAGATCAAGTCAGTTTTCTAATGATACCAGATGGTCTAGTATCCTGGTGCATTAGCTCATGGTCTGGGGAGGATTGTAACACGTGGCAGGCTCGGAAAAGAGATGATTTCCAAATCCTCTGCAGAGTTCTGAGAGATGGCAATAATAATTTGACAAAGAAAAATGATGCACATGGTCTTGGCAGCAGCTTCTCAAGCTCAAACAAGTTCCACCCTTCCCTTCAACTTAATTCCAACATCATTTCACAAAGATGGTTGCAATTTTGAAAAGGATGGACAAAGAAAGACCTACGCGGCTATAAACACAAAAACCTATCAGACTGTAACTGCTTGACACTGCCCTGTTCCTGGTCTATGTCCAGTCCACAATCCTTGAATGCTAACAGTAGATAAGAAATAGTTTAAAGTTACAGGAAATAAGAGGGAAGCTAAGAAGAATTAGTTCTGGAGTTGTTTGGAAACCCTGGAAGATTTCGAGTATCAATGCTCTCAAAGTTTTGAGTAGTTTACAAAACTTTAGAATATTCAGTTAAGATAGAGCAAGTGGCTAGTGGGATGGATTGTCTGAGCTAGAATGGCTTGCACACACAGCGAGTGCCCCCCTCGCCTGCAAAGATGCTAAGTTCACTGAACCAATAATCTGCATGTTTTCACAAGGGCTGTCTTATCTGACTGTAGAAGGAACAGAGACATCTGTTACTTGACAGATATTTTGGTGGTATCTGCTGTGAACTAGAGAGTATTTGTTTTACTATGAGAGAGTAACGTAAGCATAACTATTCAAATGTTTTCAGCTGTGTTTTAGATATCTTCTTATTTGCAACCACCAATGCAAAGATAATATAATGTAGGAACCAAGGGCAATCTAGGCTTGTCTCCTCTTACAAAAAGAACAAAACCTAAACCCGTAATCCTCACAATTATTCAATCTTACCATCCCATTTACATTTGATGAACTCTTTGTAGGGCTGCCCCTCTTTATCAATGGCTTCTGTACCTGCAAATCAATTTATGTATCAAAATATTTTATAAAAAGATTCCATCCATACTAGTCATGCACGAATTTTGGTCTTTTAACTTCTGAACAATACAAAACAGCAACTATTTGTGATGTAGCTTTTGTCATTTATTATGTACTTTGGAAATTCAAAATTATGCAAAATATTCAAAATGGGAAGTGGTTGATCATATTGAGGTTCTGATGCATTGTTGGAAAATTGGCTATGAATGGGGTTGGGGGATATTTCAGGGATAAAGTGCTTGCTGCACAAACATGAGGATATGGATTCATCCCCAGCACCTACACAAATGCCAAGCACAGCAGCATGTGCCTCTCACCCCAGCTCTGGGGTAGGGAGATGTAGATGAATAGATACCAGAAGCTCATTAATTAGCTGGAATGACAGGCTCCAAGTAGTGAGAGACCCTGTGTCAAACTAAGGTGGAGAAGCCACTGAGGAAGGTATCCTGGCCTCAACCTATGGCCTAGCCACATGAGTAAGCACATGTGTGTGGGGGGCATACACACACACACACACACACACACACACACACACACATACCCACACACACATACACACACACACATAGACACACTCACACACCACATACAAACATGAATACAAATGGTAACTTTGTACTATGTGAAAAAACAGTGAAAAGATAATTCTTAAATAAAAATGGCTTCTTTCTTTGTCTAACTCTATTTTCTTTGCATTTTAGCTGAATGTGCAAAAGCATCTGCTGATAAAGGATGAGTAATAGTTGGCCTTAAAAAGTGTGCTATGACTCTTGCCTGCTCTTGGGACTCTTTTTCTTCTGTTGGGTTGCTGTGTCCAACTTTGATATGAAAGCTTTTGCTTCATCTTACTGTATTTTATTTTGTCACATTTGGTTGTTATCTCTTAGAAGTATGTTCTTTTCTAATATGAGACAGAAAGGGAGTGGATCCGGAGGGGAGGGGAGGTGGGGAGAAACTGGGAGTAGTAGAGGGAGAAGAAACTATAATCAGGATATATTGTATGAGAAAATAATTTATCTTCAAATTTAAAAAGAAAGTGCTTTGGGAAAAGAATGTGTCTAGCAAGAATTCTGAGATTAGAAAGAAGTTGGTGAGTTGGAGAATTATAGTTTCTTCAGGATGGTAAGAGTAAAGAGAGGAATGATGGAAGGTAAGATGGGAAACTGAATTGAAAAAGAATGAGTTAATCTTTCATGTCAGGAAGGTTTTTATCCTTAGAATGGTCAAATGCCATAGAAGCTTACAGGTTGGCGTGAAAGGATCAAATTTGAATTTCAGAATGGTTTCTAAAGATATGGTACAAAGAATAAATGTAAAATGAAATATTAGAGCCAAGGCTGGGAACTCAAAGGCAAAAGCTGGGGTGCAGTGACAGTCTCAGGGGTGGAGCGGGCAGACTTGGAATGACAAGTGGTCCTGTGCAAGTGTAGCTGCTTGTGAGTCCTCCAAGAGGAAATGCAAAGCCAGGGTTAGTAAACTGCATGCTGAGACCAGTGTGGCTTGGAAATTAAAATATCAGAGATTATGTAAAAGGGGAGAATGAGTAAGAAATAGAGGAAGGGAGGGAGGAGAAAAATGGGAAGTAAATATCTTCTTTGTTTTATATAAATGACTCTCATTCAGTATTATCCCTTTCATCTGCAGTTGTGTTTTCTATTATCTTAATGACTCTTGTTTAACATTTAAAATTACAAAATGGGAAATTCAAAACAAAGACAATGCAAGTTTCAAATTGGGCTTTACTCCAGAAAGCGTGGTGAAACAGCACCCCATTCTGCTGTCCTAGCAGGATGGTGAGCCTTCCCTTCATCTATCATTTTCAAGCGGTAGCTGATATTCTCCGGTGCAGTCACTTAGCAGTCCTCTTCTGTTGTCAAATCTCCATGCATGTGCTCAACAGTGACGTTTCCTTTATTTGCCAGTGTCACCACAGCCCAAGAATATTGATGCTGTCAATATGAATACAACAAAGAGAAGCTGAAAACGCTCCCTCTACGGTAATTCTAATGAAGAGAGAAAACTATTTGAGTTTGATAAAACCTATACTAAGAAGGAATCTTCTACTCATGAAGGTAAGAAGGAAAACCAAATTCACCCTACTTTTGTAGCTACATCTCTAACTGCAAACATTACAGCCGTAGTTCCTGACTGATTAATGCTTAGTTCAAACGGAAAAGGCATTAAATGCATCAGGAATTCAGTTCACCAATTAGCTTTGAGGTTTAAGCCTCAGGGCGTGGCCTCTGAGGGTGTATGTGATTGTTTAAAAGGAGAGAGAGAGGGGGGACCACACGACTTCTTGGGGTGGATTCAGACGGCTGGATCCATTTGCTCCCAGGGAAAATGGATGGTGGCTGTGTACTTGCTTCTTTCTGTATTCTTGAGTGTATCTTCCCCCTTTATTACTTTAATAAATCTTTGTTACCCTCTTAAACAGAGTCATGTGGATTTCTCATAATATTTAATTATGTGGTCAGAAGAAGTGAGTAGGAAATATGTTTAAGTTGATATCAATGATATGGAAGAAAGCCTTGCGCCAGCCAGAAAACTTCAACAAGAGATTTTCTAAAATAAATGACACTGAGCCAGGTACATCAAAAAAAGAGTTGATTTTAACAAATGGAATAATGGGTTTGGACTAAAGGATGCAAAAATTACTGGGAAACTTCATCTCCCATTGAAGATGTGAAGAAACTGGTGATAAAGAATCCTTCCAAAGGACCAAATCTTAGGTTACTTAGAAACCAGTCTCTTGAAGAAGATGCCTGGTAGCACCTAACTTCACAAAAGTCAAAAGGAAACATTAAAGTTTAAGACATGGAGCAACAGTGAGTGCTGTTACCAAATGACAACCTCACAATGCTTGTGATAAAGTTAGGCATGATGCAAAGGACAAAGACAACATTTTCAAAGGCAAACACAGAAGCTATATTCTGAGACCACATTCACAGTTTTTATTCCATTTTTTAAAAATTTCCTAATTTATTTGTAGTGGTCGTTAATCACACAAGCTAAATACAGACATATACATATAGAAAAAATACTAACATTCTAGGTTCCATACTATTCAAGATTTCACCCATCCCGTAAGGGCCTTGATTGTATCTGCCATAAATCACTACCACAGAATATTTAGAGGGAACTCTTTTTCAAACGCATTGAAAAATTGCTTTCCTCTTTGGTATTTTATCTTTACTTAAATATTATTAATGGAACCTTAGCATGAAGCCTGTTAAGACACAAGGGATTTTGTAACTTTGGTCCAATTCAGAAAATATATAAGGTGTTAGATTATGAATTGAAGGTAAAATACAGTACCTTTCCCTGTGCTTCTATTTCTCAGCTTTTCTACCTTGTCCCATGGAAGGCTGCAGGATGCCTAACCTGAATGCAATGCTGTTTTTTGTTGTTGTTGTTGTTTTGTTTTGTTTTAATCCGAAAAAGAATGGGGAGATGCATCACGCAATCTCTAATTCTCAGAATCTATTGTTGGACAACTGCATATCCATAGGTGGCTATGAGTGGTTGAAGAACTTACAAATGATACTACGTTCGAATGTTTCAAATAAGCATAGAGGACAAGAGAAGTTAACAAGATTGTTAAAGGGGTGACAAGGGTAGTGTTGTATTTATAACCACATGAATCACTTTGTGTGACTCTGATAGAATATAGAGAAAAAACATCATCTGAGACACTTCCCCTGGAAGACTCATTTTGACCCTTATAGACGGAACTGTCCCTTTACATGTGTCCATACCTCCTTTAAACCATAGTGTTTATTGCTCTCATTTGAAACTATTTGCTAGCCCTCCGAATCATTCTGTGGATTTGTTATGGGGTGCATGTCTGTTTAATTACTAGCACCTGTTCCTGGAATGATGCATAACATGCAAGAAGCTCTGAGCAATCATGTTGAAGATATGAACAAAGGCAGAAGTCAGTCAGTGCCTGCAGGTCCCTGTTAGGTAAGCTAAACGCTACTCAGTTTTCTTTACACATCAACTAATGTGTCGCCATAGTTCTCCTTGTGTAATCAATTTTTCTTGCAAATACTTCATTGTATACACAACTTTACTATGTTATTGGTTTATTGGTAATTCTGATACAGATCTCTGTGTTGCTTCTTTTCTTTCTTTCCTTCTTTTTTTGGATTTGGTGTTTTGAGACAGGGTTTCTCTATGTAGCTTTGGAGCCTGTCCTGGTACTTGCTGTGTAGAACAGGCTGGCCTTTAACTCACAGAGATCTGCCTGCCTCTGCCTCATGAGTACTGGAATTAAAGGCGTGGGCTACCACCACCCAGTGACGTTTCTTATTCAGTGTTCTACAGGAATATTAATAAACTTCCTTCTATATCATAATATCTCAATAGAAAGTCTTCTTTCACCTTAAAAGGATAGTACAGAGGCTGCCAGAATTTGTCATCTAGAACTCTGAACTTTCAGGAGCTGAGCTAAGAGGCTCTATTTATTCCCCCAAATGTGAAATTACCTAACTACATGGGGGTAATTATTATTTATGCTCTGTAATTTTATTCATTTACTCTCCTCTACACAAATGAGAGCTACATTATTTTTAAAACTTTTCCAAATTACTTAAGTAAAAAGTAATATGCAGGTAACATTTGGGTTCCTTGGAACAGTTTAGGTCTTTATCCTGACTAAAAATTATATTGGAGCTTAAGTTTCAACACTGGGATTTTGAGATATTCAGGGGATATTAAGATTCATCATGTACTATGAGGGACCCACCTACACAAATGAGTTCAGGATTGGGTTAGTGATTGCTGTATAGCCTGTTCCTCCATTCCGCAGGTGTCCACTTACTCATCTGCTTTCTGGCTATGTGTTGAACAACACCTGGCCTCCACCAGGAGCTGAATAGAGACAAAGAGCTTCCAAAGAGTGAGGAAAAAATAAACCTCATTTCCTTTACAAATTTCTTGTTCCCAAGTATTCTGCTAAAGCAAAAACAAAACCCTAAAGACAGGCTCTTGTTGGATAGCATGAGACTGAGCTGCTGTGTCTGATGAGGGAGACAGTGGGGTCCAATGCTGCTTTGATAACATCCATCTCTTGATAAAAATTTATTAGCACAGAAAGATTAAAGTAGAGTAAAAAGAAAAGAGTTGTGCTTCTCTCTAAGCTTATTCTACTGAACCATTCAAAAGGAGGGAGGTGTAACTTACCATGAGAATTGGTATGTTTATTGCTTCATTCTGAAATATCCTATTTAAAATTAAACCTATCAAATAATCAAATTTATCTAATAGGAAATAAAATGATCTCAGCAGAGTAAAAGGAGTAACAGTAAAGAATATGGTCTGGATATATACAACCTATTTTTTGTGGTTAAAAACATACATATAACAGTAGATTTACTCTCTTAAGCTTTACACATGTACAACATAGCATTACTAACTTTTAGCACATAGTACATATTGAATAGCATAATTAAATAACTGATTAAAAACTGTTTGAACTATAAGTTAGATACCAATATTTACCTAAGAGGCACTTACATAAAGCATTGGAAATTAATTTGGAGACAATATAAGAGAGTGAAAATGTCCTTGAAATCCCAGATTTATGGAGTCAGAGCATATGGTATATATTTAAATTATGTAATGTAAAAAAATAAATTAAAAAGGAAATTAGGAATTTGATAAGCCGCCTTGATTTATTTAACTGTCAAAAACTCCAATTTCACTTCTTTCAAGTGTTGCAATTGCTTTGGGACACTGAGTAAATGTTTGCATGCAAATAAAACAGTTACATTTTTTTTTCTAAAGGAGCTGAATATTGACTAAGCTTACTTGGAAAGATTTGAAAAGATAGAAAGTGATAAGAAAGATGGCCACACTGAGAAATGCTGAAAAGTTTAGGAAATCGTGATAAAAAGAAAAGCCCCATGGTCCTTTTGGAAATCCTTGCACAAGTACGTCATTTTAGGGCAGCTCCCTGCCACATATGTATGTTTTCTGGAAAATATGCTCATTTCTGCACTGTCAGGATGGGATTGTTTTGTACAGTTTACAGCATGGACAAACCCTCAGGGCAGGGAAGGCCTAATTTTTCACTTTCTGATTTTACTTGGCTAGCATAAGCTGAACACTCAGTGTAATAAAACTTGAATTGTACTAGCAGATTCTGAGACAATTAAGGGGGATTGAGAAACGTGAATTGAGAGAATGAGATTCTATTCAGGTCGCCGATACTTGTTGTCTAATGTGTATTCATGCACATCTTGTCCCACAAAAGGTTTTGAGTCCTGTGGACTGTTGCATTTTGTTTTTTGTTACTTACTTTTATTTTCACAGTTGCACCAGAAACAATGCATCCTTGGTAGAATAGCCATATGAGGACACCCTTGGACCTATCCTACGGGATTTCTCTTTAAATCATTTAAGACATGAAGGGAGTCTGGAGTCACTGTACACACTTTTCTCTAGCAGTTTCACAACTTGTTTATCCCATTTATTCACTGGAAATAGCAAAAAAAAAAGTTTTTGTATTAAAAAAATTAAGCCTACAAGAAAAACACAGAATAATGTCACAAATAAATACATACCAGAGAATAAAACTGAGCTAAAAATAATTGTAAACATGTTCAAAATTATTTCACTGAGAGGTCATTTAAAGAGAGAGCTACTGCCATGTTGAAAAATATTTATGGTGGCTACATTCAAAATAATATATGTGAATTGAAAGCATGCATTCTGGAAGCAGATTTCAGAGGCCGCTTATACTTATATATACATAACCATGCGCACACATACACACTTACATGTAATTAAAATATCAAAATTAATATTAAATTATAGAAATAATCTTCAATCTTATCTTGTTGTTATTGTTTTGTTTTTGTTCTTTGAGACAGGGCATGTGCTCTACAATTCCTGGTTTTACCTAATTTTCTATGGCAAACACTTGCTTCATAATAATAAAGTCAAAACGTGTAAACTATTTTGTACTTTATTGAACAAGAATTCTTAGACCGCCAAGATGGTTCAGTGGAAAAGGTGCTTGCTGAACAAATCAGGTACCTGGATTTGATTCCTAGATCCAATGGTGGAATGAGAAAACTGACCCCTAAGGGTTGTCCTCTAACCTCTGCGTGTATGCTGTGGCATGGGTATGCTGACAGTCATATACAGGTATCACATGCATACACACTCACACACAAAAACAAACAAATAGACCTACCCCGAGCGCCCTGTATGCCAGTAACTGCATCAGGAGGTGGCTAAAACCATGTGACAGGTAACTACTGGAACGTCAAAGTGTAAAACAATTTCTGAGACTATTTTAACTGTGGAAGACTCTCTTCCTCACTTAATCTCTTTGCTTTTATCTATTCAAATTAACATTTACAAGCCAAGTGTTTTCTTATAAGTTTTTGAGAAAACAATTTCTCTTGAATAGTGTTCCAAAATAAGCAGTTCAAATAAGATAGGCTTTGGGAAAATGTTAATAAACTTGCCTCTGGCAAATGTTTTGGGTTTCCTTGTATTTCCTTCACTTGGCAGTGATTTATTTTGTGTTTAAATAATGAAGAAAAATGGTGTAAGACTTTACAAGCGGATGCTATTATTATAGCCACAATTTTCTTATGACTTCTATATAATATTGAGGGTTGGGAGACCTCTAATTGAAATGTGTTGTATAAATTAACCCGGAAACCTGTGAATTAAATAAAAGGCATGAATGAATATTATCTAGGATCTGAACATCTCACCAGCCCTTAGCCCCACCCTCTTTTCCCCTTCAGCTATATTTGACAACAGAGAACACAGTTGCCACAAACCCTCTTCCCATGCTGCTTTCACCCTTGCAAACAACACAGCGCGATGACTGTGAGAAATCAAGTCAAAGGTCATACTAAATGAACACAAGTAAGCAAAGAAGGAGACGTCGGAATGTGGGTGGCCCGTATCTTGGCAGTGGTCTGTGTTTGGCCCATATCTTGGCAGTGGTCTGTGTTTAAAATATTAAGATTCCTTTGCCTCAAACTCTTCCTCCTAAGGCCTAAGTTGTTGGTTAAAAAAGGGGGGTGGGGTGGGGGAGAAGAACTGCTATCGCTATTCTTTTTAGCCAAAGAGAAGAAAAGTTAACCACACCAGTGTTCTGCTGGGGACAATAACAAAAGAACCCAGCGCAGTGGGGGGTGTGCCTGGCACCTGGGGGTTGAAGAGCCCTCATTATTGCCGCTGTTCCTCTGTTTCACAAGCATGCCACCCTATTTTCTTAACAACAGCTAGGAAGAATGTTGTTAAGCTGGGGTGACTGCAGCCATTGATGATTTGGTGAGAATCCAAAATCCACAACCCCTAGGAATTTTCCTGGATCCTCTCCTTGGAGAAACACTGCGAGGGACTTACAGCACACTAAATCAGCAAGGTTGGCCTGGAAAACCATTTATGCGATTTCCCTGCTTTTGTTTTGGGGAATCTTCCAAAATAAGTGTCTAGAGAATCAGATATAATTTGGGCAGAGTATGCTAACGTGGCCTCAACAATGATCTACTTTTCTTGTAATTGTGTACTAGCTCGTCATTTTTTCCAGTGGTGTGTCATACTGTCCCAATTGACCGTCTGGCTGTTCTTTGCTCTGGTGTTTGCTATAGCAGAAAAAGTGAAGATATAAAATTACCTTCTTTGACTTAGTGTTAATTTCAGTGAAATCTCTCCAGATGTATCCTCTCTTATTTCTCCCTCTAAATCTAAATGGTTCGTTGAAGAATCCATCGGGGTTTTATCTTATTTTGAGGGGAATTATAATAGCCCAGTTGATGTTCTAAAATAATCTTATGTCAGTTATGAATTTCTTCCTAGTTATTCATCATAATAAATAACTAACAAGCAATCTTTTGTTTCTCCTTCCACATTTCACCTAAGAGGATATTGTGCATCATCACTTTAGGCTGAGAAACAGGACCCATTAGGGGAATCAAACTCCATCCATCTCAACTTGAGCACATATTTAATCAAACTGCTAACTTTTTATTGTTGACCTACCTTTAACAACCACACTCAAATTAGCATTTTGATTGGTATTGTATCAACTGGACTCTTGGCAGTCAACAGGGTGACACAACCCTGATGCTGAATGTAGGTCAACATGCAAGTCCCTTAGATGCTAACCATCCCCCTAACAACCAAAAATACAGCCTGGAACATCTACACACTGGGGCCCTCACTAGAACACTATGACCTGCCTTGCTTATATCCTTGGCATACTCAGCTAAACAGACTGACATTTCCACAGTTCTCTATGGTTTTAAACCAAGAAATCAATTCACAAAAGAAAGCTTTAAACATTTGCAATACATTATATGTAAGGTGTCCACATTTGTGTGATGATAAGGTATTTCAGTACTGTGATTTGATAGTTTGAGGGTTCTTTTTTTTGTTTCATTTTGTTTTCCCTTTTTAAAATGTTCAATCTCAAGGAAATTTGGTCAAGTAAAATGAAAATAATTTGAACAAAAGATGTAAAACTTATCATTGGATCACTGTATTCTCACAGTATTCTTTTGTATCCCTCATTTAACTGTTCTCTCAAAATAGATTTTAAAATAGACACATTTTGTGTTTAATATGTAATTAACTTTGAAGTTAACATAACTTTGTGATATGTGGGTAAATTACCTGTGTTATTTTCATTTTTTAAACCATGTCTTTTAAGTGGTCCTTTATTTGTGATATTTGTGAACACAAGTTTGACAGCTTTCAATTTGTTTGAGAACAAGCCTTATATATTTTTTTCTGTTTTGGAAATAAATTGATAACATCTGGAAGTTTTTTTAAAAATCCATTATAAATCCAAAGACCTCCTATGCTGGAAAGAGTGAGCACACTTTTTCAGAGTTCTGAAAATAATTAACTTACTGAAAAAATTTAAGAACTCTAAAGAAAGAGCACAAAAACAATGCATTAATTGCAAAATTGTTCTGGATTAATGACTGCAGTCTTTGGCCCACCAGTTAGTATGTGTTTATCATCTATGTAAAAGGCCATAGAACATATAGCAAAGGTTGTTAAGGGCTAACCTTGAACTACAGTAGCTTTAGGCCTTAGAAAGGAGATTTTTTAAAAAAGAAAATCTGTAAATTAAGAACAAGTAGGAGCTATGGTAAAGGTGACTAAAAAGGAGGAGAATGATTTCAACCAGGAAAATCAGGTTTTGAAGATGAGTTGACAGAGTGGCAATAGCAAAGGCACAGGAACCACTCGGGGTGGATGAGGTATGGTTGAAAGGTGGCCATTAGACTTATTGAAGACAGTGCTGAATCCATAAAGATGGTATACTAGGCGGTGTGTAAGAGCATTTAACATCTTATTGTGGATGTAGTAAGAAATGGAGAGGCTAGCTGGAGATGAGAGAATAAAATAATATCCAGCTATTCAGTATAATCTTCCAAGATTATCACATTGAACTATTAAGACTCCCATTTCCGTGATCAGATCATGTGCACACTGCTATTCTGCTCGCTATTGTTCCTCACCATCCACTCCAGTGAGTGGCCCCTGTGTTCTGCAGGTATTCCAAATTATATAATCACATGTGAAGATTGGGATCTAGGAGTCTCATGTGAGAGAGAACATGTCACTCTCTTTTCTGATTTGGGGGAAATGGCACACTACTAATTAAAGAAAGGGAGGGAGGCAAATAAAAAAGGATGATGGTAAAACAATAGTATGGACGTAAGAAAAAGTCACGAGCAACCACATTATTAACTATGTGCTTAAAATAAACTACAGTACAGGTAAGTCTGTATAAAAATATGTGTACACAGTTTAAATGAATTTCTCCTCTGTGCTGACTATGCTCCCTCCAGGAGCCACGGATTACCTCCAGTAACCATTTCTACCACTACAAAACCCCAACACCAGATATGAGAAGCCCTCTTCTGAGTTATTGGTCAGCGTTGTTCAATAGGATCCCAAAACACACTGGCTATTTCTATTGCCTGGTGGTTTTCCCTCAGGATGTGGAAGGTAAATCCCCTTCAATGAAGATACTATGAATTTCCGACAAATGGCCTGAAGGCCCCTGAGCTAGAGCTGACATGAGTGCCTGAGTTTGCTCAATTCCAGAAGATGCCATGTAAACTTCCAAAGGAGGGAAACTATCCACAGTCCTACCCAGCTATCATGTTGATTAACCATAACAAAGACCAGTGTGGCATGATGACCCTAAGTGTACTAAAGGGGTGGCAGGCATATTTTGGTAGTAATCAACAGCTCTCTAATTGGACTTAAGACCCATCAGCAAGAGGAAAATCATTCCAGGTACTGGAAACATAACCAGCTACCCAGGATTAGTGAAGTCATGCATCTTGGAGGAGAATCTACAAATGCTATTTTAACTAATAATAGTCACTAACTGCACTCTACACGTTTGTCCTTATACCCACAGATAAGTGTACTTCTCACCCTTCACCAAGGATACTTCTTTCTGCAGTAGAAGGAGAACACGACAGAAAATCACAACCAATCAAAATGCACAGGTGTGGAGCCTCAACCCATTGGATACAGATATAAAACACAGCCCTACGTATGCCTCAGAAAACATTGCAGAAAGGCTGGAGATTCTGTAAGAGCCAGAGGAACAGGGAGTTTCCTGTGAAATTGTGTCTCCTAAGAATGTCAGAGGCTACACCCATGAAGTCTCACTAATATGACTACCTAAACTGAACAAGAATGATACCAACAGACATGCCAAAGTGGTTGGGGGAAAGATCACGAGGCCACAACCCACACAAAGAGCTACAGACAATTAAGGACTGCTGAGAGTGGGAGAAACGGTCTTTTCCAGGGAAGAGCCACCGATTGGTTATCCAACACCAGATGGTCATCCCGAAAAAAAGACGTTAAAGTAGCATGCAGACTGAGCAGATTATATCAGGAATACACACACACACACACACACACACACACACACACACACACACACACACTCACACACACACACATACACAGAGAGAGAGAGACAGAGAGACAGAGAGACAGAGACAGAGGAGAGACAGAGAGACAGATAAGGGGGAATGTAGCAAAAATTAATTAAAAAAGAAACCATGAATTTGAATGAGGTGGTATATGATATGATATGGGAGGTTTTAGAAGGAGGAAAGGGAAGGAGAAATGATGAAAATGTATTATCTCAAAAGTAAAATACAAAATGGCACACATTTTATTTGGGACTTTCACATGAGTTTTTTTTTTTCCACTGAATATTTGACTCAGTCACTTCAAGAAATATATACAATATCTTTCAAAAAGGAGAGGTGATGGTAGAGACTGTTCATTATCTTGATCTTATAAATGTTTAAGAAATACTTATGTACCAACACTTGTATTTAACACCCTACTACCTCAATTCATTTCCTACATTTATCATGATCTATATATATACTAGACTCTACCTTCTCACGATCATGACTTTTCAAGGGGAATGGAACATAAAATCTCAAATATATATACAGAATAAATATATACATTAAAAAATACAAGTATAAATTTGAAGCAAAACTACCAGGATGGGTGTTGCCACATGAAAATGAGACTCTAGGTGGTCACACTGGGATCCCGAGAACAAAATTTCCAACTTGATCTGTCTCTATCCCCAAGAATCTAATGTTGACATCAATTCATATATGAATAGAATATCTAAATGTACACTCTTTAAGCTTAATTTAACAACCACTCGCATATGTGTGTAGGTGTGTACACATACACAGTACTCTGTAGATAGTGCACATTTGCACAACTACACACATATGTAATTGATACATTACTAAACCCATTTCCCATTTCAAATACTGAAATTCAGTTAGTTTGTGGCCTGCCTCACACTTCTTTCAGAAGATGGTGATTTGGCTTTCTGTTTATCTCCAGACATAATTGGCTGCATTTGAAGAACTATTGCAGATGTGTTGGATACTGTTGAAAATTCCTAAGTATGACTCAGATGACAAATTGCATTTGATAGAGAGTCTAGTGGGATTTTCAGAGCGGAGCTTCCCTCCTTAGAATGACTGAGTTACCGAAACCCGAGCAGGGAGCCCCTGAAATCTT
Source organism: Peromyscus maniculatus bairdii (assembly GCF_049852395.1). Taxonomy (NCBI): domain Eukaryota; kingdom Metazoa; phylum Chordata; class Mammalia; order Rodentia; family Cricetidae; genus Peromyscus; species Peromyscus maniculatus. The sequence continues at coordinate 66,808,733 of NC_134864.1, read as the reverse complement.
ACACAATGTTGTTTCTCAGCCTTTGTCAGTCTTACAACAGACAAAGGAGCCGGGGGAGGTGAAAGTAGATACAGTATTCATGCACAAAGCTCTCAAAATCATAGAAAAGTAAGAATTTACATCAGAACCTTACCCATTCTTCAGTCTTCTTCAAAAATATACCCATGGTGGGAAAATTTCTCTTAGGAGTCATATAAAATTGATTTATTGGAAATCTAAATGCCAGTGTAGTATACAACATTAACCTTATGGGTGCTGTTTTTACTTGCCTATGAGTAACTATGATGGCCAGTGAGTGATGTCTTTATTCAAAACACAATAACCATGTGTTCAAAATTAAAAACAAATCAGAACAACAAAACCTACACACATATAAAGATACATACATTCTTTCACATCTCCCAAGACTGTTTTCTAAAGTTAAGTGTAAATTATTATGTGTTCAATTCACTTAAAATTTACTTAAGAGTTGGTGAGTTGGCTTGGTGAATAAAGGTACTTTCTGCCAAGCCTGATGACCTGAGTTCTAGCCCTAGAACACATATGAGATTTAGGAGAGAAACTAGTCCTACAAGTTCTCCTTTTACCTGTGTATGTAAACTGCAACATACACACACACACACACACACACACACACACACACACACACACACACTCTCACACATACATACACACACACACACACACGCATACTTTCACACACTCACAGAAATAAAACTAAAATGAAATTTACTTAAATACATTTCTAACATTTACTCAAACATTAGTGATAAGATAAAATTAGAAATCCAAGTAGTGATCTCTTAAACAAATCTGGCCACCAACTCTGACTTTATTCCTTTCTCTCCATCTGTTTTAATGTCCTGAAAGAGAAAACACAAAATTATGTGCCAAATATGTATTCACACAACTCCTACATTGCATAAAAATATAGTTGCCACAATCAGTGACTAATTCAAGTGGAAAACATTGTGAAAACTGGAAAGTGTGGTAGTTAATTCCAATTCCAGGGAGTAACTTGAGTCACACAACCAATTTGAACTTTCTTTTCAAACATGGGATAAATTTCATCATAAAACACAAAGCAAGATATTCAGAACCTCAGGTATCATAGTAAGTATTTAAACAATAGATCACCCTGGAGTTACTTAGTATTTCCAAGGTATTTGGACAAAAGTCAAGAAAATACAAGGCTTGTGCAAAAGTGGAAGTCATGAAGAAGTGACTACTAATATAGTTGTAAAGATACAAAACAGAAGGACAATACACTGTACCCCAGGGTAGATCATAGCCACCAAACTTTTGATGGTCATGTCCACAATTAATGATTCGACATCTCCTCAAACCATTGTTTAATCTTAGAAATTTTATGATGAGGTATATGCAAGTCTTCCAGTTATAATATGGCCTTTTTAAAGAATAAGTCTAGACTTAGTATGCATGTATTATTATTCAAATTCTTTTTAAATTCTCCAAAGATAGTACCACCCATGAACACTGAGTAGACAGGTCCATCTCCTTAGGAATAACAAAGGCTTACAATAAACTTCACAGCTGTGTCGAAAATTACCCTTTCATTCCTGCCATTCTGCTGAAGAGTCAGTATATTTTGTGAAGAACATCACAGATACATTTTCAAGAACCTTACAGTGATTCAAAATATACTGACTATAAAAATAAATAATTAAAGGAGACAGGGCCATGAAGTTGAAAGGAAATGGTGGGACACAGGAGGCATTTGAGGAGAGAATGCTGGATAGAAGTTATGTAAATATAGTATGTATACGATGCAAATATCGTATGGCAGTTTGCCTTACAAAAACAAATGTCTGAGTAAAGTATTTTCCTCCTTTAAAAATGTCACAAATAAAACTTTAGACAAAGTAGGGGGAAGGAAGGAGAAAACAGAGTGATGGGCAGAGGGAAAGAGAAAAAATGGGGTGGAGGAAGAGAGGCAGGGCAGAAGGGAGAGGAGACTTGGTGTTTGAGGAAGAGACAATCGATTTCCTTGTTTCAGTCCCTTGTGGAGAGCACTGCTAATGTTCTCTGGCTTGCAGAGCTCATCACAGCTGGGTCTGTGCATCTCCCCCAGCTCAGCTTTCCACTGACTTTGGAAGATCTGAATTCTTGGTAGATAATCAGCCACACCCTTGCTCTGCCTCATCTTTCCAGCCATTCTTGTCCAGAGCCGGTTAAGCACTGCTCTAGCTAGTACAGGAATTTGTGTTGTTGTCACGTTTCCAGAGGCAGTGAGGAGAGCAAACTGGCCTTTTTAATGTGTCCTGTTAATATCAGTTAAATTACAAAGGTATAGAAAAAAATTTGTATAGGTGACCACAGTGCTGGGCTTGCATGATACAGTTTCCCAGGGCATGCGTTTCACCCACTGTAACAACAGTTCACACCCACACCCATCTGGACACTCCACCAAGAAATACTGTCTCCTCCTCGAACTGAGGAGACAGAAGATCTAGGACGAAGAACAAAGACTCGTCCTACAGGACTTCTACACACACTAAAAGTAAAAAAGAATGATAAACCAGACAACCAGGAGGCATTCTCCAGGTCTCTCCTAAGAACTTAAAATAGAACAGTCCCTCCATCAGCAAAATACCAGCCATATCTCTGTAGTGAGTGTGCCGATCAGGAACTTTCTTATGCATATAAGGCCACTTTAGAAATTTTAAGACAAACAAATGTTATAGACATTATGCATAACATGCATGAAAATGGGGCATACAAGATTTTAAAAGTACCATTACTAATTTTTCACACAGAAAAATAATTCTGCTGAAATATTTCAATACATCTCAATGTTTAGTCACCATTTTAAATAATGAGAAATGTTCTTGTGTGTGTTTGTACTGCTGTTTTATTGACATGCCGAAGATTCCATGAGAAAAACTCGTGTTTCTGAGTTGGTTTGAACAGAAGAATACACTTAAGAAAAGGATGGAGACTGAATGACAGAAAGACCCACGTGACTGTTTTCCCCCAGTTCTTCCCGATCACCCAGCAGCACAGCGGTTCTCAACAGTTACTTTCTCTGACTCTTCCAGCAGCCATTCTCCAATATGAAACCAGAAGATGCACCAGAGGCGAGTCTTGTCCTATTTCTAGTTTCCTGTCACCAAATGACATCACTTTTCCCCTTGGACATCTTAGTCTGGCCTCCCTCTGAGCAGGGATATAAAAAAGCAGGCATAGCATTGTCCATGCTTATAACATGGATGAGTATAAAACACAATCTAAAAATTAGTATGATATATTAGGAAAAATAAAATGATAGAGTGTTAAGTGAGACGGTTTCCCTAAGGAGGAAAACGTCTTGAACAAAAATGACTTTTATGAAATGGTGTAAGAGGAGAAGAATTTCAAGGGTGCATGCACAGAAAGGGCTCACTTCCGTGAAGTTAAGACTAAAGAAATAAACGGATGTGACTTGGATTTGGAGGCTGACCTTGAAATGACCACTATAGATTTTAAAGATAAATGAAGGAATAACTGACTGAAGGTTAGGTATCAAGATATTAATTGGTCATTAACCACATCATAACAAGGTTAACAAATACATTTTTCCTGCAGAGGTATAGTGGTGTTTAATCCTCAGGTAGACATAGAAAAGCCCTGCTGCTGAGGACTTGGAACAGAAACACAGAAAGACTGAATCTAGATGGATTCATAGTAATCTTTATATTAGTGGGATGAAATTGAAATTTCTTCTATCCCATGCACTGAACTTTTTCTCTTGTGGTTTCTTACAAAGACAAGACAGAAAAAGTTTCAATTCTTCTTTAGTAAAGTCTGTTCTGGCTTCCCAACAGGACATGTAAACTGGAAATCTTACAGGGAAACAAGTTTGCTAAAGGAATTTGTGAGAAAGGGAAACAGTCACAGATAAGAATCTCCTAAGATCTGCTCAAACATGGCTCAAAAACAGTTTTGTGGCAATTGCGTGAAGTCTAACATCCAGAGTACAGAGTGGGTGAGTGAGCGTAAGAGCAGACAGAGGTTTTCTTCAGTAAGTCTCTTACAGTTCCCTGTTTAGATTGAGTTAGGGTGGATTCTGGCAAAACCCCAACGTCAAAGTCTTCTAGGAAGATAAAGTTCACAAAATCACCATGCCCAACAATGGGAATCAAACACTTTTTCAAATTCAAGCCGTTTTTACTGTTTCAGAGGGAGATTCAAAAAAAAAAAAAAATGCACAAACAATTGTTATAGATGATCGAAAAGCACATTCCTGTGTGTTCCTGTCAAGCAAATATGTATTTAAGACTAATACATGTTATAAACATATACATAGGCTGATGTACACAAACTCCAGATGTGCTGTTTTCTAACTCCGTGGGTTGTGTCCTCTATAAGGGAAAAAGAAATATTAATCATTGCTTTTACTGCGGAGGGGATGGGAGCTGCTCTCATATTTCAGAAAGGGGCTGGAAAGTGAGGGAAGCCAACCTTTTTCCTATTTAAGGCCAAAGCAGAGGAATCTCAGCGGCTGAGTTTTATGACGGGCCCGGTGCTGAAGGGCAGGGAGCAACTGATGGTGCTACTTTGAGCTGCTTTTTCTTTCTTCCTCTTGCACAAAGAGTCTCATGTCTGATATTTAGACATGATGAGCTTTGTGCAAAGTGGGACCTGGCTTCTTCTCGCTCTGTTTCATCCCACTTTTATTTGGGCACAGCAGACCAATGTAGGTAAGTAGGTACAGATTTCAACAGGCTTTCTGGGTTAATTTTATCTTAACTTCTTACAAAGAGTCACATAGAGGAAAAATTAGCCTCCTAAGAATTTCCTGCCTGGCCTAGACTGTGGAGTGCTTCTTTAACCGTAATTTTGCTTTCTATATCTGTTTATAAAAGGATGGTGCATGTGTGTATTTGAAAATTCTCTAGTTGTTTAAGATAAAAAATGTTCTTAAATTAATCGGTTTTCATGTTCACTTTTTTATAAAATGGCTTTAAAACATCCCCTCCTGTATTGTGAACATCTTGGAATGCTCCCAAGCCATCTGGAATTTATTGGTCTCCTGTAATAATTTCATGTTCTCCTTTGTACGCTGTTCTCTTTGTAAGGATGGGATAGTTAGCCTTGTTTTCCCAATAAAATAATGCAGAAGAAGATACTAGAAGATCAACAGAATCCCTTTATATATTTCTGTAAATGGTAACACTGGACTATCTATGGACATTCCTGAAAGGAGCCCAGCCCGCTGAAAACATGTCATTGTTTCTGTTTTTATTGCATTCTAAGAACGTGCGTAGTCGATTAATCCATACTTCCTCAGAGTTTTGCCCAAGGTTGTTTTATGTTCTACATGTTCTGCTTAGCTGAATTTCCACTACTGGAGAGAAAGTGTTTTAAAAGGAGTATTTTCGCTTTTCTAAAAAAAGATAAAGATACTAGCTTTGTTCAAAAAAACTTACTTAATATATTAAGGTAAGCAAATATAATGATCTTTACTCTCTTGTGCCACACATTAAAACTAATTGCCTCATTATTTACTTAAATATGTTTACAAATGCATGTGTTCCTCAGCATCATAAAAAGTTGGAGTGCACACTTTCCTCAAAGTGATGTGAATCTTAACTATGTTAGTTTTTTTTTTTTTTCCACACATTATCAAATGTGTTTGTATTTAAACCTTTAGTTTCGGCAAATATTTCCTGAGTATTAGCTTTTCCACTGTTTGAAATATCAATATGTTTGCTATCTTCACACATTACATATTCAAGAGTAGGTGCACAGGGCAGGGGGTACCCAGTGACATTTATGTGTATTCAGTCCATGGCTACAGCAGAAGAGGAACACCCAGATTTCTTGTTCCTTAGTTTTCTCCTTCCTTAACCCGCTCCTCAGCCCCTGCCTTCTCCTTCCTTATCTCCCCACCCCTTTTGGCTCCTAAGGAACTCCCCTCCCAGTATTCCTTCTTCACTCATCACCCCACCCCCACCCTAGGCTTGTCCAGCTCCCCTCCCAACTTCCTGATCCTTCTCCTCTCCTACCACACCCTCCTGCGCCTAGGGCGCCCCCTTCTGCCTCCATCTGTTTTCACTCTCTCCCCTTCCCACCTCTTGTTTTCTTCCCTTTGGATGCTCAATTCTCCTTTACCTTTCGGTCTTCGCTTTGTCTCCCCATCCTGCTCTCCTGGAAGATGCAACAATCCCCATGCCTTCCCTAGAAAACCAAAAGACAGAGTTCAAAGGAACGTTAACTTCCCAGCATCCCAAAAAAGATCTTTGGATTTCTGGGAGATGAACTGCAGAATTCTATTTTTTTAAAAAGACTATGCACCTCTGGGACTTAAATTCAAAATATCGACACAGTATTTGTAGTTGCCTAGCAGTTATAAGAACATGAGAAATAGTACAGGCACAATGGGTATGTTTCTTCCCAATCCAACATCACCATCTTAACATCTTAGTAAGCTCACTCGCTTCTACCCTTATGCTGTGATCATTAAAACTCAAAGAACAATGAAAGGGATTTAAGAGCATGTATTACACATTCCTTACAGGTTTTTAGTGGAAATCCTGCTGGATGGTTAACTTTGGGGAGGTTACAGTAGATGAGGGCTATTCAGCACACTAGGAACATTCACAGAACCCTAATGGGGTATCTCCTATGTTCTCTAGAAACCCCAGAAGTAGTACAGAGCTGCAGGACACTAACTTGTAATCCACTCATGGGAGTTTTCAGGAGTATAACACATGTCTCCAAAAGGAGTTTTGGTCTCTTTACAAATCTGTGCAAGTCTTACTTTATTCATGCATTTTATTCCAGCTATGGAAAAGTGTGGTCTGTTTTATATTTCCTGTGGTTTCTAAGTATGCCAGATTTTTAAGTGCTAAAACATGCCACCTAGTGGCTGACAGACAGGAACACCATTTACATAACCAGTGCCAACATGACTGCTGCACCACAGGATTGGCATTTTAGAGTTAGGTGTGTGTGTGTGTGTGTGTGTGTGTGTGTGTGTGTGTGTGTGTGTGTGTGTACAAGTGTGTAAATTTCATTCTCTCTATATACATATATATGTGCATATATGTGTGTATGAATTCTAAAAATTAAAGACTGCTTTCATAAGTTTAAGAAATGTTGATGATGAAATGTTGCCAGACATACTCACAAACAAACTGGTAATGATATTGTAAGACATTTTAAAAATTAGTGTTGAAGTTATAGACATTTTCCTGCTAGGTATGGTGGCACAGACCTGTAATCCCAGCCACTTGGGAGGTTTAGGGTAGAGGGAATACAGACCCAAAGTCTGCCTAGGCTACAGACTGAGTTCAAGGTCAGCCTGGGAACCACAGTGAAAGTGTCTCCAAATAACAAATTTAAAGAAGGCTGGGAGGGCAGGTCAGGGATTGAGAGCTCATCCAGCACGTATGTGGTCCTAGTTTCAATCTCCAGTATGGCCAGAGAAAAAGTATAGGTGTATCCAAATTCATAGTATGACTTTTTAAATATATTTTTCATACTCATGGACTGATATCATCCTAGATGAACACTAGCATTTTGTTGACTATAAGTCCATAGATAGATGTTAATAATATTGCTTTGTTAGAGCAGGGACATAAACTATTGTAATTAAATGTCATCTAATGTTTAACCTTCAACATTTTGCTATGCTGATAATTTCACAAAAATTAACTGGGAGCCATTAACTGATTTGGGATTTCAAAACTATAAATGGACTTGGAGAATGAAGTATGTTTCCCTTTATATTTAAAAGGCAAGTTATAACTAATATTAGCATTTAAATTTTCTCTGGTTTTTGTTGTCCCAATTATTAAACATACTGAACCAATGGAATAAAATGTTTCATAAAATCATTAGAAATAACCATAGTTTTAACAAGTGAAAATACATTGTTAGAACATTGTAAATTATGTACATATCTCAATGTCCATCATGTAACTGACAGTGTGTTAGTATAGGTTAGAAACAGGAAAGGACAGGGTTAATACTAGAACAGAAATTTGAAGAAATGTTATGTGATTTGAAAACAAAAACCATAAACTTGAGTATCTGTATTTTCTTATTTTTGTAAATATTTGTCAATAAAAGAGAGATTCCAAATTCTATACTGTTCTAGAAAATATATTTATAAAAGTTTTTTTTAAAGGTAGTCCTTTTTTTTCTATTTAGTACTCAGCTTTTAACAGATTAATCTGGTTTATTAAGCAAAAGGCTCAGAAGCTAATGACTTAACTAGAAATTATCATCCCTTCTGTGAAAATGTATATTGCCAGTAAATAAAGTACTATTGATACACACTTTTGTTGTTTCTATTTGTGACCCCTTGCATTTCCTTGGTACCTCCACAGTGCTCAGCCTGAGGAGTGAAAGGCCTGTAAGTGACCCGACCCATATCCCTGTTAGATCTAGCATGGACTGCCTGAGCATTGCAGAATCCAGCCAATTTTCTGAAACCACGCTGGGAGAAAGGAGAGCAAAGGTCCAATAATGAATGCAGACTCTTGTGTTGGTGTCTTGCCCATAGGTTTCATTTTAAAAGGATTTATCCAGCACTGTAATAGATATTAAAAGAAAGCCAGCTCTTCGGAAAGGCCTGTTTCACAGCTAGAGGCCCAGGCCAGGCCTGGGGTGGTAACTCAGAAAAGACTGCCACCTACCGAAGCTCTGTAGTGTCCACGGAGGATGGTACTCTGTGGTGCAGGGTGCCTATGCAGTTCTTTTACTTTGTGACATAAGTGATAACTCCACCTTGAAGCCATTAAAATGGACTGCTTGAGAGTGAGAGCCGGGAAGATGAAAGATAAGCTTGCCTTTGCTGGACCTGGGGGACACTTGTAAGGTCCACTGTAACTTTCTGGGAATGTGGGTGAATTGATTCTTATAAAATGTTTCATTCTGTTTCTTAGGGGGAAAGCTTGGTGTTATTATTTTACAGCTTAGAAAAGAAGTCACATTGTATTTTTTTTAACCCAGTATTTTTTAAAGAGGAAACTTTGCCTGTCAGGAAGGCAGTGGAAACTCTGAGTTAGCTCTCTGTACAGCCCTCATTTGTTAGCTGCAGTTTTGAGAGTTACATTAACCACGAGCAGTTCTGTCTGTGCCTAACAAAAACACAGCCCTAGTGGATTCCTTTCAGATTATCTAATCAAAGCCTTGCTTTTTCCATGGTTGAAGTCAAGCACTGCCATTTAAAATGTAATCTCAATGAACAAAAGGGAAAGTTCAAATGGGAGGAATACTAAAACCATCCCAAAGAAGTGAGGTTAGAACACAACTAATCCAAAAACTATTAACAGTTAAATTAGCTTTGAAACTTAGCATTGAGAGATGACTTTTCCAGTAACACATTTGTCAGACATTTTTCATCTGTTTGTTATTGTAGAGGCAGACAGACTACATTTCTCACAGAAACATTCTATGGTGGTGCATAGAACTTATAAATTCCTAGTATCACTCAAAGGAGACTTGTGATCAAGTTAGAAGTTAATGAATTCGATTCATGTAGTAACTATATTTTCTGAATATTAGTGCGTTAGTCACCATAAACACACCTATGCACCTGAAGCAGAACCTTATGTGTGCCTGTCTTCATGCCTGGCTTTCGAATCACCCGTTCATCTTGCTGGTGGTCTGGATGCCATCAGGGTGGCCCTGGAAATACAAACCTTTTTCATAAGGTCAAGAGAAATAAACATTAGGACTCAACTCCAGATGTATCTTTCCATTTTAAGATTAGAGAGAAAAGACATTTTGCAGACCACCGTTATTCCTTAAAAAGTCTGCCTTCATACTCCTGAGGGCACAGAATTTGCAAACCTTATGGGACAGGAATTGGTCGCCTTTATCTCATCCTATCCTTGAAGGCTGAAAGGAAATGTAATGAAGCAGTTAAGAGTATCAGCCTTCAGAAAAGCATCCTAGATTCAAATCTGCTTTTCTTAAACTACTTAATCTGGGGGATAACTTAGTTTGTCTCAGGTTCTTCACTTGCAATGAAGGTTGATTCAGCTGATAGGTCCTTCACAAGCAGGAAGGAAGCCATAAAATCAATATAGTGATATACACTTGAATTTCCAGCAGTCAGATACAATGATGCACACCTGCACCTGCATTCCCAGCAGTCAGGTGCGGTGATGCATACCTGCACATGCATTCCAAGCAGTTGGCTGCAGTGACGTATACCTTCACCTGTATTCCCAGTAGTCAGCTGCAGTGATGTACACCTGCACCTGCATACCCAGCAGTTGGCTACAGTGACGCATACCTTAACCTGCATTCCCAGAAGTCAACTGCAGTGACACACACTTGTACCTGCACTCCCAGCAGTCTGGAAATGCAGACCAAGGACTGTGATTTCAAGACTGGCCTGGGTTTCAGATGGAGACCATGATTCAAAAGAAAGCGAAAAGATGTCAACTGCTCAAGAACAGTGTCAAGAGCACAGGTTTGGTCTCGCAACAGTTGTGCCAAACACCGTCAACTACCATTACACTTTGGAAGAAACTACTTATCCATGTAGTGAAATGGAAGACTACATGAAAATCTACATTCTCAAAGTATAAAACTAATGTTGCTATAGAATAAGTTAAATATTTTAAATATTTTCATGATTTGGCAGATTATATTATAAATATAAATAATATATAAATATTAAATAAATAAATTTAAATGCTGCAAAGGCTAAAGCATTCTAGGAAATGCCCTCTGCTTTACAATGACTTCCGAGGTTTGATACTAAAGTCAGGGTCATGAGATGCGTATTGAAGGTGTTCTGCTTTCTTAGATTATATTGCTAACAGTAGGTGATAATGCATGAAATAAGAAGTCAGAAGAAACTGTGCAATGCTCCTTTTTAGAGCAAAGATGACTAAGAGAAATAGAGTGGAAAGTACTGTTTTCTGCTACAAGATCTACTTATAACTTTTCAGGGTCTGATTTTTCAAGAAATTCAACTTTGTTTCAAATGGATGTAAAATAAATTATGGCAACAAATTAGATCCATTATTTCTTATTTTTCAGGCATTCCAAATTTCTTCTTTTATGCAGAACAACATAACTTTCTAAAGCAAAAGAACATGTGCTATATCACTTTAAACGTTATGATAAGATTAAAAGAAAGACATCATCCCAAAAGTTGGTATCACATTAAGAACAAAGTGGTGGTTTCTAGAGGTGGGGACCAGGAGGAGAACCACAGGCTGTGCAGAAGGGGTGCCAATGGGAACTAACACCAAGAAGTTCTGTTATGTTATTGCACAGTAGGGCAACTATTAGCAATAAAAATGTAATGATACATTTTTAAAGTTAGGTATAAGTATTTTGAAAGCTTTTACCATAAATTACAAAGTTTTGAAGAAATAAATATGTTTAATCTGGATTAAAGATACTATATGTATAGATGTGTCAATCTGTTACATGGAACCCCATAAAGTGTAGAATTTTATTACTTTATATATTAATTAAAATAAAGGAAAATATTAAAAAATATGTACTAAAACATTGACCATTATATTGAAGTCTCTGTACTTAAAAAACTAATATTTGTAATCAAATTTGGAAATAAGAAGTCAAATAAGTTTTCTGTTATGTAACCCTAGTTTTAACATGCTAATTTACAATTTTAATGAGTCAAGTCATGCTTGTCTACTTGGCAGTGTTCAGAACAAATAATAAACATTATATTTCTTCTGATGTGAGAATACCCTCAATGGGGTATACACATGGGAGAATGCATGAAGGGAAGAAAAGCTTTATGTTAGCTCCAAGGCATTTAAGAACATGTGAAGTCTTTTAAAATATGAGGTTCTTAAATATAGCTTTAACTGCTATATTAATTTATGTTTAACTGGGTATCCAAATAGCTCCTTTTAATAACCTGAATGCTGTATTAAATGTGGAAAGCTATTTCTGATTCAAGGTAAGTTGCTGATAATTAGCACAATCTACCAGTGTTTTCAAAGGGTCGAGGTCAGGAAGTTTGACATCCACATGTTCAGTGAGACTATCCTAAGTTGGAGCTAACCAAATAAGAATTTCTTGTCAGTCTAATTGAGAGAAGTTGTAAAATGATTCATATTAAGAAAACAGCACCATCCTCACAACCCTGAATCATTTACACTAGGGTGAGCAGTTTGGTATTCAGCTTTTTCTGAATACCAAATTTCAGCATCTCTCCTGTCCTTACACATCTGCTGTAGACACAGGAGGATCTGAGACCATTTTGCTAAGTAAAACAGATTTTTTTGACCATATAACCTTTGTTCTCTATTGAAAATTTCAGTGGAACTGTCATTTTGTCTTTTATTAGCTGTTACATTGGTAAATTATTAAGACAAGAATGGGTCTTAACTTGACTCATACAAGAAGCTCAAGCTATTTCATAAGATGATTAAAGTTGTGTTGGCACACATATGTAGATGAGAAGTGGAAGGAGCTCTGTAGTCTGTAGGGACTGGATATTCTGAAATTTCTCTTAATGGTAAAGTTTGAGATGATTCAATGTATCTAAATGTGAAGATAGGGAAACAGAAATTTATAGTCAGGGATATAAGAAGATAAAAGTTTCACTGTCTGAAAAATATGAAGGAACTCAACAAGACATTGTTTATATTTAAAATTGCAGATGTTTAAAAACTTTTATTTATTCATTCATTATTGGCAAACTATCATAGTAATTTTCAAACTGGATTTGACCATACTACATAGTTAACACTTCAAGAATTGAGACCAGGTTTGATTTGGCATGTTCAAAGTTGATTCACTGTGAATGGCTGCTGAAATTTCAATTTCTTACATATAATTAAGAGCCAACTCTAAAATTTTGGTTGAAGCTATTTTTTTTTGCCATAGTAAGCCACAAATACACATGGCCATGATTCATATTTTCCCTATTATTTCTACTTATCCATTCCCAATATTTTCTTTAATGTTTCACTTTATTTTAGACATCTGGAAAACTCTTTGTGACCAGGTATGATATATATTACATTATGTCATATAATGTTGACCCACTAATGCTCAACAGAGCTAGCAGTGACATTCAACACACAATCAGCTTCTTTAGTTTTCTCGGGACAATCTGGAAGGTTTTATGCTGCCAAGATTAGCTCAGTTTTCCCCTAAATTTCTCAGCTAGGTTAATAGAATCCAGAAGGTTCCAGAGTTAGTAACAAAAATCATCCTTTTAGTTGCATGCCCCCATCTGCCATTAAAGCAAAGGCTAGCAATTGGGTAAAAATGCTTATTTTCAGTTGCATGATTAATACACAAGTGTTTGAATGTTTGTGTTATATCTACTGATGCTGAGTTTTTAATACAAATGAAGTTAAAACAATTGATTTTATGGAAAATTGTGGTGTGAGATTTTATTTTAGTAAGTAGTACCTTGGTACATAGAAATTATATAGGGCAAATATTGTTTTTAATGAAAGGAAGAAATTATTTGTTTCAAACTTTCTTCATTTTGACTCTACTCTATAAATAGTCATGACTACATAACCTGACCCCTCCTCAACTACATTTTGTCAAAACAAGAAAATGCTATATATTCTCATTTATCTTCCTGCAGATGAATTGGGATGCAACCACCTTGGTCAGTCCTATGAGTCTAGGGATGTTTGGAAGCCAGAACCATGCCAAATATGTGTCTGTGATTCCGGATCTGTCCTCTGCGATGACATAATATGTGACGATGATCCACCTGACTGCCCCAACCCAGAGATTCCATTTGGAGAATGTTGTGCAATATGCCCACAGCCTTCCACATCCGTGAGTCTATGGGATATATACGCTCTCAAAGACTACATCCTAAAGATTTATATTTAAACACATGGATAGCATCTACAACTAAGAGGCCTGGGAGGAATTGCAAGCCATGTCTGCTAAGCAGGCATGCCACCTTTACAAGTGAATGATGTCACTTCTAATCAAAAGCAGGGGATTGGGTGTGATCAGAATTAAGAAATAGTTAAGAATAGTGCCATAGTTTACATATACTAATCTCCATATTGTTTATACTTCCATAGGCTCCTTCCCTTCCTGATGGTCATGGACCTCAAGGCCCCAAGGGAGATCCGGTGAGTAACATCTTGCCACGGAGTTAATGCTAATGACATTTCTAGGAAAGGCTGGTTTTCCTTGTCATATTATTTTCATATTCACTAAACTTACATCATTCTGAATTTTCTTATGTCCTACATAGTTGAAAGCTATGCCAAAGTGAAATTTAAAATCTATAGCTGTGCGTGTAAAGATTTAGTTTTCCCAAACTTTGCAAGTCTTCATCCCTTTGTCAATTTGAAACACAAAATGTAGGTCAAGATACAAAGGAAAATATTAAACTTCAATTTTTTGTAAGACTTAGTTTGAAATACACTTATCCCCAAGGACAAACATCATTGTATTGATAATTAATTCATATAACATGGATGTAAATTCCTAATAATGATTATAAATCACCCATATTTTACTATTTTTATTTATTTTTGCCTTATTTTGTTTAGGGTCCTCCTGGCATTCCTGGGAGAAATGGTGACCCTGGCCTTCCAGGACAACCAGGTCTCCCTGGACCTCCTGGCTCTCCTGGAATCTGTGAATCATGTCCAACTGGTGGTCAGGTAAGAAGTTAAAGAATTAAAACCTCCTGGACATAAGGGGCTTAATTTGTCTTTATTTGGTCTGCATTACATCTCACAACAGCAACTTTTGTCCTCTGGTTTTATATATCTAACAGACCCTTGTTTAGTGCTTTTATATGCTAAGAGCTTTAAAAGTATCCCACTGTCACCATGCTAATATGATTGCTGCTATATCTTTCTAAAATGTCCCAACTTCTTAGCAAGTATATGATATGCTCACTGTGTTTGATAAATTAACTATCAGCTCCTAAAATAGTTAACATACAAAATTTGGAAAGTGCTGTAATTACAGATCATTCCCTAATTCCTCTCCTAATACCAATGACAATGCCCTTGGAGGCCTGGGCACTAGGCAGTTAATAGCTCCAAAAATGGCTTCTCAACTTCAGATAAATAGAGTTGCCTGTGCTTCCATGGCTGCTGAACAGAATTCAGCTTTCAACGCACACTTTTCTCCTTCTAAGTCAGGGCTACCAATCAGTCTACACATAAAACAAATAATCAAAAATATAAACACTACAAAGTTCATTTGTATGGATTTAAGCAAGCTTAGAAAACTACCCAGACAAACACTTGTGATTTATGAAAGTGTTTTTCTAAAACAATTCATCAGCAATGAGCATCCTGGAAATCAAAGAGAACCTATCTAGACCTAGAACTCAAAACAAGCTCTGAGACTTTCTGATACTTTTCCTTGTTTACAATGGCTCAATGCTTATTTGGGAGGGGTTCAGCTTTTATTATATGAAATCAGAAACCATGTATATGTATAGATATTTAGTTGATTATATCTATAAAATTAAATTTTACTGGCCTCTTGGAAAATTAATTTTACTATCCCATGTTTAGTTGGAGATTAGAGACTTGGAATATAAAATTTCAACGTTCCTTTGTCCTCAAATGTTCAATTACTCTGTGTGTAATGCTACAACTATTGTGTAGCATTGGAGGTCAAATTGAAGGGGGAAGTTTTCATTAAATACAGTGAGTTCAATCTTTATACATTACACAAGCAAATATTTCTATAGTGAGGAGAATATTGCAAGTCATAAAAAGACAATAAGCAGGATAAACACATCTGGTAATCAGAAATCTACCAGGGAACAGTACATGTTGCACTCATTCTAAGTGCTTTGGAAAAGAACTGTGACCTTTGTATGAATATGATCTGATCTGTGTATTTGGTCTGTTTTGCTACAGAATTATTCTCCCCAGTATGACTCATATGATGTCAAGTCTGGAGTAGGAGGAGGAGGAATTGGTGGCTATCCTGGGCCAGCTGTACGTACAAATGTTTCCGAGCATTTTTAAGTATCACCCAATCTTTGTTTCTTAACTCTTGAGTGATATTCTTCTAGAAATACAACATTTTAATGGAATTGTACAAAAGGGCTCATTGACTACCAAAGCTGGAAAAGAAAACAGCAATCTTGTCATGACTTTCTATATTAGCTTGTTTCCTTCTTGTGGCATTTTATGCCATACCAATATTGTTACTTCCTGATGCCAGCCTGCATAGGGGCTCTCCCACCATCATACTTTGGTACATACTCTCCTCATAGACTGTCTAATTGAATGTACTTTTGCTAAGGCTTGTTTCTACTTTTCACTTTCCCATTCAAGTTGCTCAGTATCTTCTTTTCATGTTTTAGTTCACTGAATTTTTCAGTTAAATTTTTCATTCTAAATGAGAGTTTAAGTCATGAGTGTTCAATATCACATTCCATATTTTCTTCAAGTTTTAAATCAAGCATGAACATTTTTAGAAATCATTGATCTTTTATGTTCATCTATCTTAAACAATGCCTATTCACCTTGACTGTGAAGAACTTTCCGAATGTAAATGGCCTGGAGTTTTAATAACAGAAAACAGCAAAAATCATTCAAAGCTGGACTTGGATGTATAATAATATGATAAATGTTGATGACTCTTGCTTTGGAATACCTCTCAGGAAGAGGAATAATATTGAAGTTCATAATTTACTGCAAGTAACAGAAGTATCAGTGTAAATAAATACAATATGCCAATACATTTGTGGCTTCTAAAGTTTAAAAAGTTTTATCAGTACATCCAAAAGATCTGCTAAAGAGTATTGTAAGTGGTGTAGATGAAATTGGAAAAATAGATGTTTATAATTTTCTAAGTTTTTGATATTTTTTAATCTTTGAAAGTCACATGGAAAATCAATAATTTTTGTAAACATTGGTTGTTACTACACTCATGTTATAAATCCTTCTTTAATAAGATACACAAAACTGAATAAAACTACCATTTATTGACATTCCAGAGAGATAATCTAAAATTAACTTAAAAATCTGTTGTCAGAATTTAGAAATACTATACTACTGGTTTTCTAGTTTAGTCTGCATTTCTGAATGATTATATCAATTTGCTTTAAGCTGTGAATGGCCCATACATAATGTTTACACTTAAGTCTTCACATCAAAATGACTGTGACATATCAATACAGTCATGAGGTTTGGAGCTGACTGACATGTTTACTTAAGAAAATTGCATCACAAGATCTATAGTGTCAAGATATTTTCCACACAATGCTTAGAACAAAAAACAAGAAATTGTTTACAATCCAGAGTGGTATCCATGAAACATTATAAAGCTTATCAGGACATTTTCTACTGACTTTCTTCCCTCTGAATTCACTTTCTTAAGGGTTGAGGTTAATATTTTTTTAAAATTTTACTTATTTATAATTTATTTATGAGTGCTCTGCATATATGCCTGAGGCCAGAAGAGGGCATCAGATCCTATTACAGATGGTTGTGAGCCACCATGTGGGTGCTAGGAATTGAACTCAGGTCCTCTGGAAGAGCAGCCAATGCTCTTAACCACTGAGCCATCTCTCCAGCCCCGAGGATAATATTTTTAATACTGATTAATAATCTAGCTTGACTATCTAATTTCATCTGGAGTAAGGTTTTCATGCAAAAATCTTTATTGGAAATTTCATAGAAATAAGCATGCCCAGACTTGTTACCAGATAACAGGATTTAGTTGTATATGTTTTAAAACATGTTGGCATCATGTCTGAAAAGATGTCACTCTGTGTAATGCACTTCATGTTTATGTACTTTGTGCTTATTATTCAAATTTACATTCTAGGGTCCCCCAGGCCCTCCAGGTCCCCCTGGTTCTTCTGGACATCCTGGCTCCCCTGTAAGTATAATTTCTAATGGTGTTTCCATCTTCATGAATATATGAATCAAGTTAATATAGATATGGATATAATTCATCCATTTTAGCATGCACAATTCCAGCTAAATAAAGCAGTTACAACAATAAGCATTATTTTTAAATGTTACAACTTTATATTTACTTTACTTCCTAACAACTATTATCAATTAAAACCTTGATAAAGTTAAAATACGTTTCTTTTGTACACAATATTCCTTTGAGTTAAGAATCATTCAGTGCCAACTTCAATGAAACAAATCCAATGGAATATGTTAACTTTATCTGATCCGGAAAAGATGCTTTAAATCTTTATAAACTGTAATGAGATTCCTGACTACATTCACTAATCATGACTTCTCACTATCCTCAAGATATAAATTACTCATATGAAGCTGTTGTTACTGTATTTACATAAACATATTACATAATATAATAATGTAATTATTATGTAATAATGGAAATATTATATAAGGTACAAAATATATTTACAATATTATTCTACTTTAGGGTTCTCCAGGATACCAAGGTCCCCCCGGTGAACCTGGTCAAGCTGGTCCTGCTGTAAGTAACCCTTAAGGATTACTGAACACATTGACAATTCACTTCCCACATGAAATCTATCAATCCCTAAGTCATTCATGGCTTCATCTAAAGTGTAGATTGCATATATGCTTGAACTTATACATAATAACTTAGCATTTTTGTGGTGTTTGAGGTAAATCCAAAGATTTTAGAGTTTCCTAACTGGTTAGCCATCAAAATCGTCCACTTCCCAGAGTTAACAAAAATCATCTGCATGTGTCTATTCTATCACTGTGCTTATAGGTTTATATGCATCTACATATAGTGGAGATAAAGATTAGAGTCCTCCAGAATCATATAGCATACAAATATGCAGAAATTAAAATGAATGTTATCTTAATACAATATTTCAAAATATTGAGAACGTATTATATTTTTGTATTGTCAGTGTTTTAAAACGTAAAATTGTCATAGACATTTTAATATGATATAGATATATGATATTTAAAAATTTCACTAAATTTTAATCAACAGTAAAAATAAAATATAATGAAGGTATATTATTAATTTGGTGTAATTTTCATGGTGAGAAGGACAGAAGGATGTCTCAGAGATAGATTTCCTTCCAGAAGGCACTTAACATACAAAGACAAAATGTAACAGAAAATTCTGAACTTATCTGTTTCAATTTTCTCATTTCAGGGCCCTCCAGGACCTCCTGGTGCTATTGGTCCTTCTGGTCCTGCTGGAAAGGATGTAAGTGTTCATAGGTTGGATAGGAATACAGCAAAACTCAACTTGAATGATAGATAATCCATCTGTACCTCATGCCACTATAGAAAAATCTTAGTAAACCTTAAAAACCTTTATTCAAAAGAATTTTGAAACTGGGTGGTAGTAGCACACCTTTAATCCCAGAACTCAGGAGGCAGAGGCAGGCGGATCTCTGTGAGTTCCAGGCCAGCCAGGTCTATAATGGGTTTCAGAACAGCCAGGGCTGTTACACAGAGAAACTATGTCTTGAAATACATAAATTGTACCCTAACAAACATCTTCTGTTATATTGGTGGTTGTTAGGATTCTCATAGCATTTTATACTGAATTTCCTACCTTCTAAATTCCCCTTCTTAAGGGTGATGGCTAGCACTGATCAGGACTTCTTATTGCTTCCAGGGTCATTTCATGGAGAGTCATGTTCTCTTGCTGAGATCTCCATTAGAAATCTTGTAACGCTCATGTCTCTCAATCACCGTGAGACAAGATAGTTGTTTTCACTTTTCAGGGTGTTAGCATTGTATCCACACACTAATCTCTGTGCTGTATTTGCAAAGTTAGACATTATAAATTCTAAGGTGATAGAACTCTCAGATATGCTTCATTTTCATTCCAGAAGTAACAAGATTTCCCCCTTACATTCTGTAACATATAATCACTATATTAATATCATCACTTTATGAACATAAATCTATAAATATTAAATATTCTCCCTTTTCCTCAATTAATTTCCAATGGTAAATTCTTTTCATTGACTTGGGAAAAATTTTAATATTTCAAGGATGAGAGACATCTGTACTAGTACTTCATAGGTTTATGTCAAGGTAGGAAGAGCCTCCCACAGTCCTTCTGTTGAGAAAACCAATGTCACTCAGAGCAGTTGGCTCTCACCTGTAATTCCAGCACTCTAGAGGTGGGCTCAGGAGGATCAGGAGCACAGCATCAGCCAGGGCTGCCTATGGAGATTGTGTCTCAAATGAATACATAAGCAGGAGCAGTCTGAGCTCGCAGCTATATGTTTAGCCCAACCAGATTGCTCCTGAGTTGCACCACATTTGCTCCCACGTAAGCCTTTATGCATTTTTTATTTCTCTGCCTAGGGAGAGTCAGGCAGACCTGGACGACCTGGAGAACGTGGACTGCCTGGACCTCCAGTAAGTCTTCTCCATTTGATCAACTCTTTAGTCATAAGTATTTTCAGTTCAAAAATGCATAATCAAATTGAAATAAATGTTGAAGTAAAATGTATTTTACCACTGGATTTTGATTCTATTTGAATGTTAATTAGCATTTTCCCCATTCGTTACTTTTAGGGTATCAAAGGCCCAAGTGGCATGCCTGGATTCCCTGGTATGAAAGGACACAGAGTAAGTGACCCTAAGCATAATCCTAACCCTAACATTATATTCATGGGCTTAGTAGATATAATTTATAAAAGGACAAAGTATCTTTATTTTTAACTAAACGTTAGATAAAATCAACCAAGTCAAAAATGTATTAATCTAATAAGAACAAGATCCATCAAACTAAGTTTTACTCTTCTACACTGAAGGCAACTTTCTAATCAAACTAAATTGAAATTTTTTTCTTCTATAAAAACTATGCCAATATTTAATGCATAAAATACTTTATATTATTTAAATTATCATTGCAGATAGTCATATTTAATAAAAGCCAGTAATGAAAATTCAGTGTAAAACTTTCATTCTGAATTGTGAGCAAATTTTAATAATTTTTCTGTTTTTAAACATTTCTAGGGCTTTGATGGACGGAACGGAGAAAAGGGTGAAACGGGTGCCCCTGGATTGAAGGTGAGTTGCAGCACACTGTGTTCGTGGGTAAACTCATTTAGTCTCAAGCTATGTTAGATTCAATTTATGGGACCTAGCTTTGTTCATCAACTGCTCTTTTCATATTATTGATTGTTTAGGGTACCCCTTAAAGCTCCAATGACAGCCAATAACAAAGAATCTGCATAGAAATGTTTGTGCATCCCAGTGCGACTAATGAATCTGTATAGTTGTTGTATACTTAAAGTTCAGAAATTTAAATTTCTGGTAATTAAAATTAAATGCTTACAGCAATTTAATATTACTAAGAATATATTTTCCTTAGTATTTCCTATGATACAGTATTTGTATTATCAAAGTGTTTGTTATACAAAATAGTAACATTTTGTCTTACCTTCTAGGGTGAAAATGGTCTTCCTGGAGACAACGGAGCTCCTGGCCCCATGGTAACTATGTTTCCTTTCACATGATTTTCAGTATTAGTTTAGCCATCCGGCTCCATTGCCTTTCTCTTTTCCATCTGTTCTCACACACGTCAGGTCCACAGTAAGATCATACTCTCCATTTTGCCTGCAGGGTCCCAGAGGTGCTCCTGGTGAGCGAGGACGGCCAGGCCTTCCTGGAGCTGCAGTGAGTATTGCCACAGTGTACCCAGATGAAAGTGGGGGCTGTCGTTGTGTAAAACTGTCTTTAAGATCAGCTCACTCAAGATTTGGATGCAATGAAATTTAAAGGAATGTCTTGCATTCGATCTCTCTACTGGTTATGTCAGCTGACATGGGATGTCAGTTTCATACATTCACTAAAGCCACGTGTCTGGACTCAGTTCTGAAAACCCAGACTTCAGGCCTGCTCGATGCCACCAGTGTGGTGTCTCAACAGCCTGACACTGACTCTAAAAATAGGTGAGAGTAAGTGGATTTAAAAATATTTGAGGACAATTCAGTTAGTTCATCTGATCTTGAATTGTAGTCAGGCATTACTGGTTATTAACCTTTCATGAATAAGAAAGTAATTGAGACAAACTTCTCTTTTTAGGGTGCTCGAGGCAATGATGGTGCTCGGGGCAGTGATGGCCAGCCAGTGAGTAACTTTGCATCTAAACCTGCATTGTTCCAAAGTACTTAGAGCTTATGGATTATATATTCATTATCATATTATTACATAACAAACCCATATTGCCTCTTGATGACTGTTTTAAACCTTAAAAATGGAAACAATTTGTAGATCTAGTACTCCATAGTATCCATCAAGATATCATTCAAATTGATACTGATCCAATAAACTATGCCTCCATTCTAGCCATGACCATTATTCCCAGTCACTTGCTGACATGTATTTAACATGCACTTGTGTTTAATATCCAATATTGGATATACCAATGAAGAGACATGCAAAATAGATGGTGATACTACCTCTATGTGGTAAATAAGATATAAAAGCTCAGGAGTAAGTATCCTGCACAGTCACAGGATATATGGAAAAGTGGAAAGGAATACAGATGTTCTCACCTCAGATTTAACCCTCTTCTTATCTTACACAATGTTCCTCTATAGAATACTCATGTGGATGGCAAACGCTCTTTCATTCATATGGTGTCTTTTGTATTTTAGATTATTCACGTATCATTTCCTAGGAGGCTTCATTTGATTGTTATTCTAGGTGTTCAGTCTAGCCAATTTTATTACATGCAGATTGTACATTGTTTATAGGGTCCCCCTGGTCCTCCCGGAACTGCAGGATTCCCTGGATCCCCTGGTGCTAAGGTAAGCATGTAGTTCTTTAGAAGAATGTATAAATATCTTATAGACAAAAATGCTTTGGATTACTTCTCAAAGTTGACTTGTAAGATAATCAAATCTATATTTTCATCTATAGAGAACTTTAATGCCCTATTCTTAATTCTAATATATGTATATATAATCTTGATTCATATGTATATACATACATATACACAAATATAATCATTAATATTCTACCATTCTGATATTTATTCTGATGACTTCTGCCTTTTCCCAGGTCCTTTCTGGGAAACAACTAGATCATGGGCAAGCCCAAAGCTACATTTGTCTTGTCTTTATGATTGATGATCCTTTATTTTATTATATTTAACCACAGTACTATAGCTTTAGGGAAATGCAGAACTGAAGGGTAAACTAAGTTATTAGACGTGGAAAGGAAAACTGACATGTTGGGATTTGACTCTTTAGGGTGAAGTTGGACCCGCAGGGTCCCCTGGCTCAAATGGATCTCCAGGACAAAGAGGGGAACCTGGACCACAAGGACATGCTGGTGCTCAAGGCCCTCCTGTAAGTAGCAGATAAGGCCTGAGAGGAGCCAAGCTGCTAGGCTTACTTCTTCGAAGCATGCTTCAACATTGCTAGCAATCAAAATAGATTCCTTGAAAAAGTGTAGTTTCTTGCTCTATCATAATTCAATCAGTATTGGAAATGGGAGTTTGCGCATTCTGGAATTCATGAATTTTACATTAACATAGTACAAAGTAGAGAATGGATAGGTTAATTATCCGATGCTAGGCAAGTTGCCTGCACTAACCACCAACCAGAAAATAAACAAAGCAGAAAACTTCTCTTATTCGTGTATTATTTAATAATTTAAACCAAGTACACATTATCTCTGACAATTCATAATTAGTTTTCCTACTTTCATATGTTGTGCTACTGTTAGAGAAATGACAGATTCTCGACAGTACATAAATAAATTCCCTAAACAAAGAGCTCCAAATACATGCAAGCTATTGGCATTCCT
Organism: Peromyscus maniculatus bairdii; assembly: GCF_049852395.1. Classification (NCBI taxonomy): domain Eukaryota; kingdom Metazoa; phylum Chordata; class Mammalia; order Rodentia; family Cricetidae; genus Peromyscus; species Peromyscus maniculatus. Next base: position 66,785,061 of record NC_134864.1, on the reverse strand, counting down.
GCTAATCTGCTCTGTTCCCTTGTGTGACTAGGGCCCTCCTGGAAACAATGGCAGTCCTGGCGGCAAAGGTGAAATGGTAAGCTGCGCCACCCTCCACTCATCCCACACAGATTTATGTCTTTAAGTCTGAAGGTAGAAAAGAAGGTCCGTTCGTGGCTAATGTTGGTGTTTGTGTTGTTCTTAGGGTCCTGCTGGCATTCCTGGAGCTCCTGGACTAATGGGAGCTAGGGGTCCCCCTGGACCAGCTGGGACTAATGGTATACCCGGCCAGCGAGGTCCTTCAGTAAGTTCGCCTCTCCTTCAATGCCTGAAGTTCATACTTAGCTCTCACAACAAAATATTGATAGTCCTTTTGCTCCGTCTCAGCTGAGTTTATATGGCTCTGCCTCTAGCTGTGTAACATCTGGCTGGTTATGATTTTGTTAGTCAAAACCTCTTTGTTTTTACATCGAGATTTTCTTCCATTTTAGGGTGAACCCGGCAAGAACGGTGCCAAGGGAGAGCCGGGAGCCCGTGGTGAACGGGTCAGTACTGCATCAACATCCTGGGCTACTTAGAAAACTACTGTGCAATGAGAAAATAATAGGTGAAGGTTTCTCTACTAAATTTCACCGCAATTCTTTACGTTTTTAGGGAGAAGCTGGTTCCCCAGGAATCCCAGGACCTAAGGGTGAAGACGGCAAAGATGGATCCCCTGGGGAACCTGGTGCAAATGGACTTCCAGGAGCTGCTGGAGAAAGGGTAGGCTTCCATAATTACCTGCTCCACCTTGTTGAGACAGGCTCTTATTTATAGATTAGGTTAGCTTGGACCTTACTCTGTAGCCCAAGCTAGTCTCAAACTCATGGCAATCCTCCTGCTTCAACTTCCCCTAGTACTTGGATTAGAGGTACAAACCATCACAACGGTTTAAAAGATAACAAATCCTGTAATAGTGAATTGCTTTTACACAGTGTTTCGCTACAGACTGACCTCAAATTTAGAATTTCTCCCAACTCTGCATCACAAGTGTGGGGATTAAAGGTGTACACACACACCCTTCTGTAAATTGTTTTTCTTTGAGTACTCAATTTAAACTTAAAGCCCTGGAGAGTTTCAGTTTGCTTATTTCTGTTTCGTCTGTGCATTTGGTTGATTAGTTGTTCTGTATGTTGGTCTTTTTCATGGTCTCAGAGTTTTGGTTTTGTCTTCTTTAGTTTTATTTTTTCAGTTCTGGGAAGTGACCCCATGACCTGTACTTGGTGGGCAATGCTCTACCACTAAATCAATACCTAGCTCCTGCTTAAAGAACTTTGTAACATAAGAAAATCTGTTTTGCTACCCATGAATTTTGAACAAGTTCTAATCTTTTAGACTGAAATATTTAACTGTCATTGTTTCCAGGGTGCTCCTGGCTTCCGAGGACCTGCAGGGCCAAATGGCATCCCAGGAGAAAAGGTAAACACTTCAGTTCTTAAATGCCATTAGTATAAATAGCTATTTCTTCTACACATTATCCCATTAATGGAAAGATAAATACCAGGAGAGGATGTATCAGAATAACAAAGCACAAATCATCTCCTCGTGACTCTAGTCCCTGTCTCATTACTTGCTGGGCTTTGTGATGAGTGAAGTTACTTCAACTGTCCTGAGTGAGAATCACTAATTCCAATGTCACCGTAAGAACCAGAGAAAGCCCGTGGAAGTGCAGTGAAATCTCTAAAGTAACTTCTAACCATTAATGATGCTTAACTTTAAACATACATACACCATACACATATATCTAAGTCCAATTAATAATGTTTGTTACAATCATGGGATATTCCTCACAGCTCCCTCAACGTTTTTTTCCCCAACATGACATTCCAGGATAAACCACATGATCTTAAAGAGCAGAACTCAGCAATAGGAACAACTCTCCTTGAGAAGTCAAATAACTCCACTAGTCACTGATTAAGTGTGTCATCGTCTAAATCAATAAAAAATATCTAAGATTTGTTATCTTACAACTTAGGGTCCTGCTGGGGAGCGTGGTGGCCCAGGTCCTGCAGGGCCCCGAGGAACGCCTGGAGAGCCTGGACGAGATGGAGCCCCAGGAGGCCCAGGACTGAGGGTAAGGAGACATAATTGTTTGAATGACGTAATGTGGTAAGAAGAGAGACAAAGCAAATGATGACAGATCAAAACCAACTCCAACCAGACAATACCTTTCAGAAGGCTCAAACTAAACAAACCAAATTCCTTTAAGAAAACATGGGTTAAGACAGATGAAGAAAAAAAGGAAAATTCAATATTTGACTAAGATGAATTTTTTTAACAGAAAATAGGGAGTACATTTACAAGGCTACATCTAAGCATGAAAATCTCAAAATTGTTCAAGTTGAATATGTTGTATTTTTTAATTTTAAGTCACCTGACTTTTATATTTTTCATTTAGGGTGTGCCCGGCAGCCCAGGAGGACCAGGCAATGATGGGAAACCAGGACCTCCCGTATGTACAATTATGATGTGCCTTTTAATTAGCCCAGTAAAAAAAAAAGGGGGAATGCATCCTTTGGCTAGATTTGAATATGTGTATGTGTATTTATACTTAGATTATGTGTTCATCAAACTCTGACTAAGGCAATTGTTTTTCTTACTAGGGAAGTCAAGGAGAAGTTGGCCGCTCTGGTCCGCCTGGCCCATCTGGCCCCCGGGGTCAGCCTGGTGTTATGGGTTTCCCTGGTCCTAAAGGAAATGATGTAAGTGCTACCATTACTTTCTCCAATAAATACTTGACAGATGGCCTTTCATTCTATATGAAAATGCAAAGATGCCCAAGACTTAGTGTCTTCCTCAAACTTGGAAGAATATGTGACGTTGAGTAGTAGCATGTCAGAGACAAACGTATAATTTACCCTGTGTGTGTGTGTGTGTGTGTGTGTGTGTGTGTGTGTGTGTGTGTGTGTGTGTGTATGTAACTTTGCATGTGTAGGAGGATCAAAAAATGGGGTTTAGACTTTGATTAGGTTTTTTTATGTAAACACTTGCCCTTTTCTTTAGGGTGCTCCTGGCAAGAATGGAGAACGGGGTGGCCCTGGAGGACCCGGCCTTCCAGTATGTGGCTTTCTTTTGTCTTTTTCTGGTTAGCTAAGCAATTTAGTCATCTCCAGTCTCAGAACTGGCTTCATGTATTAATTCTGCTTCCCTAACTGTCATTGTTGTAGGGTCCTGCTGGAAAGAATGGTGAAACTGGACCTCAGGGTCCCCCAGGCCCTACTGTAAGTACTTATATAACTGAGGATAGAGGTAGAGTGGAAATAGAGCAGGGCAAGCCTTCAGAAATTATGCTATCACTGCACTGTTTTATAATATTTCACCAAACAGTAACTATGCTTCCTTATTTTGTTTTTGAGTTAAATGCTGACATTAACTGTCTGTTGTACTACCTTGGCTTGAGTATCTTCTATAGCCCAAGTTTTCTCTAATCTTCATATTCTTAACCCTTAAAGTAAGCACCTGTGGAGATGTGAACTGTATACTAACCAGGAAAGGACGGTTTTACAATGGAGTATATCATTGTGTTTCTCAATATAGGGACCATCTGGTGACAAGGGAGAGTCCGGACCCCCTGGTCCACAAGGATTACAAGTAAGAGCTTATTCTTTGAATGTTATTGGCTTTTCACAGACAATTCCACAATTTCATTTCGTACCTATTTTTGTGCCACATACTTCAAAATTTTTGTTACCATGCTACATGTTCACCGGAAACAAAATGTTAATAGTAGTTTCTTCTTTGACTATTCTAGAATGTACATGTAAAGCTATTAAACATGAACTGAGCTTCTACAATTCTATATGCTTTCTATCACAATAAAAAGTCAATGTAGCTAAATTCATCTTCCCTTATTCATCAATCCATCTGTATATACAGAAACAAAAATACAGGTATGAGCACAGGTTTGTAAGGCACAATCATGCTCTATCTGCCATTAGTTTAAATAGGGCAAACATTCTATACCTTAAAAATATGAAAATCGTGTCATGTACTACCTTCAAAAATATGATTACTTGTGAGAAGCTTTCACAAAGCCATGTTTGAAGTGATCACACGATGTTACTGTTCATTTGCAGGGAATACCTGGTACCAGTGGTCCTCCAGGAGAAAATGGAAAGCCAGGTGAACCAGTAAGTTGCACTTTATTTTTTAAAAGTTAGCAACTACATAAAAAATCAAAAGCATTGATCTATTATTAACTTCGTATACCCTGAGTTTTAATGGTGTAGATCAATTGAAAGAATGGCTTGCTTGCATGTGTGAAACCCTCCGTTAGATCGCTAGCAGAGTATACACCTACCTGTCTGTCCATTTCCTTTGGTGAGGTATATAGGATTATCAGAAGTTCAAGGTTGTCCTTGGCTACACAGTGAGTTTGAGTTACATGAGACCCTGTCTCAGAAGCAACAACAAAACAAAGATTAGTTACTTATAATGTCATTCATACAGTTTAAACTTTTCTATAAAACAACAGAGCTAATTAAAGTGCATAGCTTTGAAATTTAAACAACTGTACAACATACAGACACAGCAGATATCGATGTTGCTTATTACTTGTGCAAAGGATACTGGCAAATGCTTACCATACATAATGCTGATCTTCTAGGGTCCAAAGGGTGAAGCTGGTGCACCTGGAGCTCCTGGTGGCAAGGTAATTTCTATGTTAACTTTTTAACTATGTTATGGAGCAACTGATTAGGGGAACACTTTTGTTTTCTTTTAGTACATTGAACCAAAAGGTTCTTTGCTTTGAAGGTAAATCCACGAAAGCGCACTGCATGCATTTCCAATGCGTTGCACTTCTTCCTCCATTGGCACACTCTGTTTCTCTAACATTAGTAAGCACCACAGCCTCAGCCACTCAAGAAGAAATGCTGCTAATATGTGGGTTTCCTACAGAGATTGTCCTGCTGGAAGAAATGTAAACTTTACCTCTATGAATAATAACAGTAATTATTTCAAAGACACTTTTAACTTAACCAGAACACATACACATTTCATTGTTTTACACTTGCTAAAGATCCCTGTTCTCAGACAACTAATCAAGGTTTTATACTCATAAGAATTTCAAAACTATTAATAAGTATAAGTTAAAAAACTTAGTAGACAATCAAAATTACATAATTTACAGTGGTTTTCTTTTCTAATAATGTGTTTCTGATGTGGATGTTACATTTTCATTGATAGGGTGACTCCGGTGCCCCTGGAGAACGTGGACCCCCTGGAAATGCAGGGGCCCCTGGTCTTAGAGGAGGAGCTGGACCCCCTGGCCCCGAGGGAGGAAAGGTAAATGTAGTTTCTGATTGCCCTGGACTTTAGAAGATAAACTTCTGTTGCTTTCTTGTCATCTGCCATTGATCTTTTCATTGCAGGGCCCTGCTGGTCCCCCTGGTCCCCCTGGTACTTCTGGTTCTCCTGGTCTACAAGGGATGCCTGGAGAGAGAGGAGGTCCTGGGAGTCCTGGTCCAAAGGGTGAAAAGGTACTGATTGTTTTATCTTGATTCTAAAAAAAAAAAAAAAAAAAAAAAAAAAACACCAAAAAATCCCCCAAAAAACAAAAAAACAAAAACCAGACTTTGTAGATTAAAGGAAAGCTACATTGCTAGAAACTAATTTCAAAATTATTGCTATTTTATTTTAAGTGAAATTTGACATAGAGTCCTACAGCAATTATTAATCCAACTACCAACTTTAATGCCAGCAAATCCTGAGGGCTTCCCTTCTTGTTCGACTTTCACTGGGTGGATGACACTGGCTTTTGTTTGGCAGGGTGAACCAGGGGGTGCAGGAGCTGATGGAGCTCCAGGAAAGGATGGGCCAAGGGTGAGTATTCATATTTCTGAGAAATGAGTCTTGATAATATGCAATGTGTGGTATACCCTACTTCAGCTTCCACTGTTTCAAAAAACTACTCTCATTAAATGAAACCATGTTACCACATTCTGGACATTAAAAAGACACTAATCACTTGACTTTTTAAATTCTTAGTTTGTATCTATCACTCCCTGATAGTTCTACAGTGCCATAAGGATGAAGAGAATCCTTAATAATATAAAAATCAAAAGCCAGGAATGACTATCATAATGAGTCAACAAAATCCAAAGCAATTAATATTGTTAAGAAATAGTTTTTAAAAGATATTATACAATCTTACATCACTTTTTATTTATCTTCTCTAATAAAGGTTAAAAAAAGAATGAATCAGTGAACTCACTGAATTAAATTACCTTCTATGATCATACTCACAGAATATTGAATTTACTAGGCTCTCTCATATTCACACATAGCAATGAAGGTATCATTTGAGCTAGGAGAGAACAAAAACCTTTCCACTTTAGTAGATGAGTGTCTCTATACTCTGATTAATACAAGAAATGATGTTCATTTCTCTCAAGCTAAAACCTATCTTTCTGCAGGGTCCTACTGGTCCTATTGGCCCCCCTGGCCCAGCTGGTCAGCCTGGAGATAAGGTAATGACACTTTCGGAAACAAAAGTCAACCTTTGCTTTAGTAGATACAGAACAATGACAGCATCATTTGACCTTTTCTCAGGGTGAAGGTGGTGCCCCTGGACTTCCGGGTATAGCTGGACCTCGAGGTGGCCCGGTAAGTGTTAAAGGCATTTTCAACATACTCTTAACCCCACACAGGTCATTGTCTTGTTTTAGTAGCTTTGCCCCTGGTACTCTACCTCATGCTTGGCTCTATCTTTAAAATACAGGCGATGCAAGAAAATATTTAAAAATTTTAAAATCCGCATGAGGATATTTTAAGATACTTAATTTCCTGAATAACTCTGGGGAAAGTACATAAATTGAAAAATACTATATATTTCTAAATGATCATTTCTTAAACTTTGAAGAAGCGTCTTCCAAATAAAAAGATCCTTTGCCTTTAAAAAGGGTTGAAACTCAAAGCTACAGCCCATGCTTTTGTTTAATCAATATATTAATTGATGTCTTAACCTTTTGCCATATTTTAAATACTTTATATTTAGAAGTTATATAATTAAATGTATTCATATTTGAACACTTTGAAGACATATTCCTTTCAAGTTGCACCACAGTCCGGAGACAGAAGAAATCAAGAGTTCCGGTGTTCCTTTCTAATTTTGATGAGAAGTAAAAAAGGCTTTTAGGTTAAACTGTGTTTGCTGCATTAGCACATTTCCCATGAAAGGAAGACGAGATGATACAGAAGACACTGCATGATCTGTGTGGGGAAGATCTTCACTGTGAACTAACACTATCTTTCCCTTCAGGGTGAGAGAGGTGAACATGGGCCTCCAGGACCTGCGGGCTTCCCTGGTGCTCCTGTAAGTATGGATGTCTAAGCATGAATGTCACAATACCCATTTTACCATTGTGCTGAACACTAGCATATACAAGTTACTCTGGTTCTGGTCTTTCTTCAGCCTCTTTACCCTTTGAAGTTACTTTACCAGTTTTTAAGTTGATGTTTAATTAATTTTCAATGTTTAAGTTTTAGGCAGATTAAACACCAATCCTCCTTAATGCTTTGACAAGGAGGCAATGCAGCATCATGATGCTCACTTTCAAATTTACAGCCCTTGGAAAAACTTTCTCCCTAATGGCAAATCATGTCTTCTTCTTCCTCTTCTTCCTCTACCTCTTCCTTCTTCTTATTCTTGTTTCCTCCTCCTCTTCCTCTTTTTCTCTCACAATATTTTGACTGATTTTGCTTTGGCATGTCTTCAGAGAGCCTCCTATTCCTATTTGATGGCAACATCTTCCCAGTTTTAAACATGTTTCCATGTTCTAAAGAAGTGCATTGTGAAGGAAGTCGGCTCACAGGCTGTGGCTGTTGCTCTGTGCAGGGACAGAATGGCGAACCGGGTGCTAAAGGAGAAAGAGGTGCCCCTGGAGAGAAGGGTGAAGGAGGCGCTCCTGGACCTGCAGGGCCCGCTGGAGGTTCTGGACCCGCTGTAAGTCTTATTGATAAACAATCCCATAAAACATTTTGGTTTATTAATAATTTAACATTCCATGTAAGATTTTTGTGTTATGGGAGAATATAATCTCTATAGGAATATAGTCCTTAATTTGGATTTTGGATTCAGTAGTCTAGCTATGATCAGATGTGAGCTATTTTAATCTCTTCAGGGGAACATTGCTAGTCACCTAATGCTTAATGCTTTTGTCATATTTTTATTTCAGGGCTCTGCTTAATATGCCCTTCTTCCCTTTTGTGTTTAGGGTCCTCCTGGTCCTCAGGGTGTCAAGGGTGAACGTGGCAGTCCTGGTGGTCCTGTGAGTACTGATCCTCTTAACTATCACTCTATGAATCATTACTGAAAAGATTTATTGAGTCCAATCTACTTAAAGACCACCTAATGACACTAGAGCCTCGGAGAGAAAGTGAAAGTCAGTCAATGACAGCAGTGTGTGAATTTGAAGCAGAGGGGGCAAACCATAAATAACCTTAAGATGGAATTCAGGTCCTGGCCCATTCCTTATCTTCACATTTGTGTGTGCACAGATTCATGTTTCAGTGTTGCACTAATGAAAGTGTTTCCATTTCACAGGGTGCTGCTGGCTTTCCTGGTGGGCGTGGTCTTCCTGGTCCTCCTGGTAACAATGTGAGTAAAGTACTTTCCAGCCTTTTTTCAATATATCTTGGAGAAAGACTTCGTATATCTAGAATGAGGAAGTGGTATTTTGATATGCATCTGCCAAATCCCACATGAAATTGAAAATAAGTAAAAGGCAAGGACAAAAATAAAACAAAGCAAAAACTATTAATGTGCATATTTAAATTTCAATTATTCGCAGGGTAACCCGGGCCCTCCAGGGCCTAGCGGTGCTCCTGGCAAGGACGGTCCTCCAGGTCCTGCTGGTAACAGTGGTGCTCCTGGCAACCCTGGAGTAGCTGGACCAAAAGGTGATGCTGGCCAACCTGGAGAGAAGGGACCACCTGGTGCTCAGGGACCTCCTGTGAGTGTCTCTGTTGTTCTGTTGATTGACCATATATTTTGATAACAGATTTGATAAGGGAAATATAACTGTGTAGAACTGAGCTTAGTCTTCCTTATTTATTGCAACAGGGATCCCCAGGCCCACTTGGAATTGCAGGACTTACTGGAGCTCGAGGTCTTGCTGGACCACCAGGCATGCCAGGTCCCAGGGGCAGCCCTGGGCCTCAAGGTATCAAGGTAAGTGTAGTGACCCTGCACCGGATTCTTGTTTCCCTTCCTGGAGGCAGAGATTTGCTCATTGTATCAGATATAAGATGGTTTCTGGTGAATATGAAAGAGCAGACCTTCTTGACACTTCTAGACTTGCAAAAAGAAAACTTTTATTAAATCATTCTGAAATATATAGGCAAAGCAAGTCATAAACAAGCCTTGAATATATACACACAGACAAGCCAAGATCACAGAAAAACAATCTTGCATTTTCAAACACCACTGTTAGGAAACTTGTGAGCATTCTTTAATTTATTCACTATAACTATGAAGGGAGAAACTGTTTCAGCTCATAAATACATGAGGCTTTAATTGATGTCAATTACTCATCCCTTCAAGTCATTTTGCACTCTTGGTTTTCTTTCATTGACATTACCATAACATTACAGTGCTTGGTATCTGAAATGTGCATTCAGCAAATAAGCTAACACAGTTCCATTTGTATCAGATTTCATAATGTGACACTTCATGCATAATTTTCAAAATATGTCAGAAAAATAATAGCAGGAAATTTGATAGGAATTAGCATATCTAGCAAGATTCTAATAAATCCTGATTTCCATGGTCACCAAGATGATGGTGTCATTATTATTTCTATTGCTCTACTCATAAGTTTTTGTTCCTCACAATCAAATTTTTTAAAAGAGCTTTTTGCCATTCTAAATCACTGTGCAGTTAGAAAAACCCAAAAAGCTTGCTCTCCCAATTTTTCCCCTATGAAGGACATGGTTTCAAGAAAGCTGAACATCAATAGAAATTGAATAAAACACATTTCCCCCCTCCAAAATAAATAAATCTTGTAACACCCTACTAGTTGGTGTCTTAAAGTGAAATGTCTTATTTATTTTTACACAGGGTGAAAGTGGAAAACCGGGAACCAGTGGCCATAATGGGGAACGAGGTCCTCCTGGACCCCAAGGTCTTCCTGGTCAACCTGGTACAGCTGGTGAACCTGGGAGGGATGTAAGTAGCAATTCAGAGAATGTGTTCAACCAGTTAGCTAAAATTCAAAATTGTTTGATCTACTTCCTTTTTCAATTATATTTACTTGGTTGTGTTTGTGTGTGTGTGTGTGTGCACATGTAGCTCCCCTGGACTGAACTCCAGTCATCAGATTTAGTCGCAAGTCCCTCTAGCCACTGAACCATCTCTGCAGTCTGAAATTCAAGTATTAGTTAAAGAACCCCTAATGTCTGTGAAAATATAGATGTGGGTCCATGTAGCCTCTCTGATAATCATCCTGTTGTAAGTTAGGATAGCATAAAAGCCTATGACCAATATTTCCCCAAAAATTTATTAATGAGGAAAATGCAGCTGCTTAACTGATTTAGGAAATGGGTTAATAAAGAAAATTACAACATATAATTTTGTATAAAATGTTCTTTATTCATTGATAATTACACTTAATTTTTCAGTTAATATTTACATTAACAAAATACATTTTAACAGGGTGCTATGTGATTTTTGAGAGCTGTATTTAATGTGGGAATGTTAAGTAAATTTTAGCTTTAGATTTCCATCATAATTATAGATCTGCATTTCTCAAACTTATTTGTTAGCTGTACCATAAATACCATTTTAAGGTTGTTTTTTCCATTATTATTCTCCTCACATTATTTTGTGAAATTTTAAGAAAATAGACATCCTACATGTCTGCCAAAGAATTATAATTCTTCAAAGAGCTAAACCACGTTGTAATATATGGAATTTCTTGTCACGAAAAAACAACCTTTTGCTCCCACTGGGAGACAGGGGCAGCAAGAGGATAGGACATAAGAGGGAAGGAAGGAAAATTTACTAAAATATTCTTTGTTCAAAAATGTCATAGTGGTATCTAATACTGTGGATACTAATTAGACATCATCTTTAAAAAGAATAAAAGGCTTGCATAGTATTTGGATAATTTCAAGTCGTCTGTCTCCTCTTCCCCCTTTAACCAGGGAAACCCTGGATCAGACGGTCAGCCAGGAAGAGATGGATCTCCCGGTGGCAAGGTATAACAAGCCCATGTATGGCAGACAAACATAATTAAATCCGATGGCCGTCATAGTTACGTGAGATCTGTGAATGTGTTCCAGGGTGATCGGGGTGAAAACGGTTCTCCTGGTGCCCCGGGCGCTCCTGGTCATCCAGGCCCACCTGGTCCCGTGGGTCCATCTGGGAAAAGCGGAGACAGAGGCGAAACTGTGAGTTCTGACGCACTCTTTCTCTACATCTGTGCCCTCAGAAGGAGAATGGGGTCTGATAGGATGTCACCGTGCACATCCTGATCTGTCTGTGTGGATTTCTGTCAGTATGAATCGGGGTGTCTGTCTCTTTGCTGCAGGAATGCAGTCAGAATTAACAGAACTCTTTTCCTGCTTCTTTTGTTTAGACTCCTTTGTAAAGATGGAGGAAGGGACAGATTTTGAAGGACAGAGCAATCTTAGCTTCCAATAGTAGTATGTGTACTATTACCAAACCACAATGAAGCCAGGAGAACTATTTTCTTTTTTGTGAAATTTCAGAACTGTTCATTGTATTTAATTTTTTAATTAAATTACATTTTTTAGTTAACTTTTTATACAATATATCTTAATCATGTTTCCCCTCACTTAGTCCTCTCAGATCATCCTGTCCTTCCTACACTCAACTTTTTAGATGGAGTTGAGTGAGTGACTGTGCTCAGTCCCCATGCAGGCGCTCACCTGTGTGTTTGCCTCCTAGGGGCCTGCTGGTCCTTCTGGTGCTCCAGGACCTGCTGGAGCTCGGGGTGCTCCTGTAAGTATTGAGTGCTGTTGTGTTCTTAAACTCATGTTAGAGTGTAAGAAACATGCTGATGCTTTTTGAAGTGTCTAGAAAATGGTTAGGATGACAGACACACAACTGTGGAGAAAATACAAACTTAAATTTGATGATACAGAAAGCAGTTCAGCTTCTAAACTCCAAGTTCCATGCAGCTAATCATACAGACATCAGTGATGAGGACTGCAATTACCAATCCAAACTTGAAACTGAAATAACCTTTGTTATTTGTGAAGTATCTCTGGGTGGGGATTTCTCGCTAATGGGATTCTATAGAATATGATACATTTATTACAACAATCTAGCAGGATGCTATATAATATAACAGATTTATTATTATAAAGCTAATAGAATTCTGTAAATTATAATAGGCTTATTATGAATTCAATTTTATTCTCAATATGTCTGTGTACTAATGACCCTAATTTGAAATATATTTCTATAGGGTCCCCAAGGTCCACGAGGTGACAAGGGTGAAACCGGTGAGCGTGGTTCCAATGGCATCAAAGGACACCGAGGATTCCCCGGCAATCCAGGTCCCCCAGGTTCTCCTGTAAGTGCATCCGCTTTCACAAGCACTCCTTCACTGCATGATTGGTGAGAGACACTCAGACGAGAACACTTACCACCTCTGAACTTATAAACTACAAGAGATGAGATGCAAACTCAAGAGCTTATTGAAAATAATGGTTTGGCATGGAAAAAAAATGAAGTGAAAGGGAGAAGTTTAGTTCATCATGACCATTGCATTCTAGACTGATCTTTAACAGTCCCTTCCCTAAGCCGTGGGAGATCTTCACTGGATTTTATCTTTCCTTGCTTTCCAGGGTGCTGCCGGTCACCAGGGTGCAGTTGGTAGTCCTGGACCTGCAGGTCCCAGAGTAAGTGTCATAGAAGTATATCAGAAGGTGCACATTTCGCAATGCTTACACTGCAGGAATATATTCTAGCATCATAACACCGTGTTCATTTCTTAAGGGACCAGTTGGACCACATGGGCCTCCTGGAAAAGATGGGACGAGTGGGCATCCTGGTCCCATTGGACCGCCAGGACCTCGAGGCAACAGAGGTGAAAGAGGATCTGAGGTAAACGCTGCTCACATACACATGATTTAACTTGTTGTAGTCCATTGTTTCTCAAACACAACCTTGCTTTTAAACTTAGGTAGTCAGTTGAGTACAGTGTAATCACTCACTGTAAAAAACGAGGGTTAATTCAACACAGTCTTGATTACATTAAGACTTTTTATGCCACAGCAACTTAGAGAAAAAAATTATAGTTGGATGAGTGATATGTTGATATAATGACATCTATTCAACTAACCAAATAAACTATGCCATGATGATCTCACACCAAAGAACTCACAGAAATAATTTTATTTTTGTAGACATTTTACTATTAAACAACTTTTACAATTCCTGTCTTGCTACTGATAAAGTCACGGCTAGTGCCTTCATACTCCACAGCTTTGGGGCAAATGTAGTAACAAATCATTGTTTTGACAAATATACATGTGACAAATGAAAAACCAATTAAGTTGAATGCACAAAGATACAATGGTAATGGGGAATTTGATCCAGAAGATAAAGTCCCTGTTTTATTCTTTCTCATGGCAGTATTTGAATTGTGCCTTCTGGGCTGTTTGCTTACATCTTCATATAGGAGAAATGATGAAGTTTGTGCTCAATCCTGTTTATTCTTACATAATAAAATAATGTATTTGTTGGTAATGAATTACATTTGCTATAAGAGACTACAAAATCATCTACAGTTTTTTAAATTAAAGTAATTATGGGAACATATGTGGATTGCTTACAATCCATTTTCCTAGACAAATGGCATAGTCCTTCAATGGAGATCCAAGAAAAACACTTCAATGTGCGTATTTTTACTCACCTAGGGCTCGCCAGGCCACCCTGGGCAGCCAGGCCCCCCTGGACCTCCTGGTGCACCTGGTCCTTGCTGTGGTGGAGGCGCTGCTGCCCTTGGAGGTGGAGGTGAAAAGTCTGGTGGATTTTCACCATATTATGGTGATGAACCAATGGATTTCAAGATCAACACCGAGGAGATTATGTCTTCACTCAAATCTGTAAATGGACAAATAGAGAGTCTCATTAGTCCTGATGGTTCTCGTAAAAACCCTGCTCGGAATTGCAGAGACCTGAAATTCTGCCACCCAGAACTCAAGAGTGGTATGTTTGAGTCTTTATCACTTGTGGCTGTAGGCTTACAGAGAAATCTGCCTCTATTAGAATTTGGCCAAGAAAATTTTTCTGATAGAAAATATTTTAAAGCCATTATACTATTTAAACATTGTTAATTAAGTTTAAAACACTTGATAGTAAAGGGGAAAAACAACATTTGAAGGTCTATTTGAAGTATAACATAAATAACTGAAAAATATTTCAAATATAAGAAATTTTAAGGACAGTTTCACAAAAAATTTAGTACAAATATTTCTAAATATCAAAACAAAAATTATTTAAATGATCAAATGACATGTATCATTATCTTCCCATAGTTAGATATGCATAATTTTATTATTTTGATTGTGTTATTATATATTTATTATAATTCATTTTAATGAAATAATGATTAAATTTCAATTTTTTTCCTTAAACTATTTCTGTCTTCTATCTACTATTGGATGTCTAATTTTATTTTTATTACTAAATATATTTATTATAATCAATATAAAATTGGTCTATTATTTTCAATTTTTGAAGTATCTTTTAAATATCTTGACATAGATCACTGCTTTTGCTCAGAGTAACCTTTGGGCATTACTTAACATAGGAAGTAAGTATCAGTTAAGTTAAACTATGGTGCTGTAAATCTGGACTAGAATGGTATCTTTAAAACAAAAGTGAGATTTAGACAAGTACAACACACCAATCTATATATCAGTCAATGACAATACTATTTTTAATTTTAGTGCTTACATAGTTCTTACTATCTTATCACTTCAGAAATATCAACCAGTTGTGATATATATATATATATATATATATATATATATATATATATAAATTACAAATGCATTAGCACTCAATACTCTCAACCAAATAAACAAGCAAATCTTCTGGCCTAGGCTCCACTTCTGAATTTTATAACCAATTCCCATTATCTGTTTTGGTGACTTTTCAGGAGAATATTGGGTTGATCCTAACCAAGGTTGCAAGATGGATGCTATCAAAGTGTTCTGTAACATGGAAACTGGGGAAACATGTATAAATGCCAGCCCTATGACTGTTCCACGGAAGAACTGGTGGACAGACTCTGCTGCTGAAAAGAAACATGTTTGGTTTGGAGAATCTATGAATGGTGGATTTCAGGTAAGAAAAGATATACCTTTTAAATCAGGGTATGTCTAAGTACCTGACATTTTATTTTTCCTTTTACTTCTTTATGGTTACTAAGTAGAACACCACAAACACTTGTTTGTTTAGAAAACTATTACTCCTATAAAAGACTAAATTGTACCAGATCAGTTGAGTATAAACCCTTTCTTTATTTGCTAAGGCATTTACTTCTACATACACTAAAATATAATTATATAACATATATGAAGAACTTACAGTGCAATATATGTGCTAATATTGCATGAATTCTTTGCCTTGGGGCTGCAGTCATGACCTTTGATATATTCTTTTGTCTTGTTACAGTTCAGCTATGGCAATCCTGATCTTCCTGAAGATGTTCTTGATGTACAGCTGGCATACCTCAGGCTCCTCTCCAGCAGGGCCTCCCAGAACATTACATACCACTGCAAGAACAGTATTGCCTACATGGATCAGGCCAGTGGCAATGTCAAGAAGTCTCTAAAGCTGATGGGCTCCAACGAAGGGGAATTCAAGGCTGAAGGAAACAGCAAATTCACTTACACAGTTCTGGAGGATGGCTGTGCTGTAAGTAACAATGTCTTTGAAAGCAGGATGGCAAATATTGTCAGAATTTGTTGCTTAATCATCCAAACTATTCTGTCAAGAGGAAACAGAAACAATAAGGGAGACAGAAGCTGTCTAGTGGCATGAATTACTTAACATCTGCCTATTTGTTCTAGAAAATGTTAGACATTGCAAAAATTGAATATACCCTAACTTCTAGATGGAAAAAGTTGAAATGAAAATGATTGAAATTTAAACTCATAAAACTCTAATAACTGGGATATTTACTGTATATTATACATAATATTTTTTATATAAGGTCTATCAGACATTACTATGCTTTTAAAAATATAAAGTTGTAAAGTCTGTCTTAAAATCTATTCTTTTTTTCTCATAATTTATTAAAAGGAGAACTCACTTCTAACACTAGCCACTCCCATTGTGAGTGACTCACCCACTTCTTACTAAAGCAACTATAATATGGAAGCAACAATCAGAACCAGGCTTGAGAATGGGTTAGGCTATGGTAATCCCCCTTCTGGCTTAACTATTGAGTCTTACCAGGCTTTGACTAATACTTTTATTTATCAACCAAGAGATTTAAAGCTTCAAATACAGAAGTTCCCATATGTCTAGAAGGTTCCATGTGCACCTCAGAGCAGAAGACAGTTTTCCAACATGATCAGTTAAGTAGACTAGCTATGTAAATATAATGTCATGGCTCTTTTCTTACAAAATTTTTCTCTCTTGAATAGAAACACACCGGGGAATGGAGCAAAACAGTCTTTGAATATCGAACACGCAAGGCCCTGAGACTACCCATCATAGATATCGCACCCTATGACATCGGTGGTCCCGATCAAGAATTTGGTGTGGACATTGGCCCTGTTTGCTTTTTATAAGCCAAACTCTATCTGAAACCCCAGCAAAACAAAATCCGCATCCATGTGTTTTTTTTTTTGTTATAATCTTGTCAATCAGTGCAAGTGACCTACTAAATTCCAGTTATTTATTTCCAAATTTTTGGAAAAAAAGTATAATTTGACAAAAAAAGAATACAATCTTTTTTGCCCTTCCATCCACCCAGTACAGTTCAAATGCTTTTGTTTTATTTTTTTCTACCAATTCCAACTTCAAAATGTCTCAATGGTGCTATAATAAATAAATGTCAACACTTTTATGATAACACTGTGTTACATTCTTTGGACTCTAGCCCACCTGCAGAACAACGGTCACACTCACCAGCAAAAGAATATCTTTCTTTTCTAAACAGGCAAAGGTGAAATTAGAAATGACCTCCCTATTCTAACTACCTCAAGTGGTCAGACAGATAAATTCTGAGTTCTAGAAGACTACACCATTATGTATAACTTGACAAAACTTATGAATTTTATCGGTTACGTGTAGAATGTTGGTAAAATAGAAAAGTAGACTGCAGTGTAGGAGTTTGAAGGAGTGCTTTCAGTTCACAAGTGTCTTCATCATAGATACCAATGCTTTTAAAGGTGCTTTTCTTCTGTTATTGCTGGTGAACTTTCAAATATTTGGGAGGGCTTTAAAGATGCATGTTATGGTGCTAATGTATTTTCACTTTCAGAACTCTAGATCAAAATTAGTGAACATCATTCAAGCCATAAATGCATAATATCTGTCCCTGTCATCTACTAGGAAGATTAATTGGCATACTTAAGGAGCCTTTCTCCCTTTATCCTGTAAAAATCAACAACAAAAAACAAGTTTGGGGTTGTTTTTGTCACAATAATACAGAGAATATTTTAAACATTTTCTTTTGTAAGCTTGTATGTGGTTGTTGATTTTTTTCTCTCTTACAGTCACTCATAATAAAATATCATAATGAGACATTCCTGTTTTTGTCACTTCTCACAGATTTCACAATGGCATGTTTACATGCAAGAACTTCAGTAATTTTCTAGAAAATTTCTAACTGTATTTCAGTAATACAATGATTTTAAAATATGACATATATGTGCAGAATAAAGATAAGTGTCCTAGTGAATTCTGTACAGTTTAGATCATATTTATTAGAAACTTTAATGTTATTTAAAACTGAGAACACTAGATTTGAAGGGACCAATCCCCAGAAAGAGTTCCAGAGAACACTGGGATTTCCTCCATGTGGGAATTACAAAAAAAGGATGCTAGCAAGTTAACAGGAAGTGATCAGCTCTAGCCCAATGCCAACACTAGGTCCCTTCACCTGCATGTGAATGTGAAGATGTTGAAGAGAAATAGAAAATTGATTACCAGGGGCTGTGAGTAGGGTAATATTGGGGCATTTTATCAATAGATATAAAATAATAGATAGCAGGAGTAAGTTCAAAGTATCTCCTGGCAACTGCAATACTTGGAGTAACTTAACTTTTTGTTGTCCAAGTCCTCAAATAAACCACTATTTTTTTTTTTGAGACAGGTCTTGCTAAGTTGCCTTCCTTGCTAAGTCTCTTAATGTCAGTGTGTAGGTTAAGAATTCTGATCCAGGCAGTGGGACCAGGTCCTGTGCTCAATGCATGAGCTGGCTGTCTGAAACCTGGGGCTTATGCAGGGACGCTTGGCTCAGTCTGGGAGGAGGGTACTGGACCTGCCTGGACTGAGTCTACCAGGTTGATCTCAGTCCTCGGGGGAGGCTTTGCCCTGGAGGAGGTAGGAATGGGGGGTGGGGTGGGGGGAAGGGGAGGGGGGCAGGAGGGGGGAGAACAAGGGAATCCGTGGCTGATATGTAGAACTGAATGGTATTGTAAAATAAAATAAAATAAAATAAAAGGGAAAAAAAAGAATTCTGAAATGTGATGCTTCTGTCCTAGACTCCTGGGAGGCTAGAATTTTAAGCATGGCTATCATGTTCAAGTAATAATAGATTTCTTCATGAGACTTCCACACATGCATTTAATATATTTTGTTCGTTTCCATTTTCAATTTGAAATGTTTTCCTTAGTAATATATAGAGTGGTAAAACATTCAATTATAAAGCCAAATGTCCTGATTGATTCTGTTGTTAATTGTGGTAACTAAAACAGTAAGAACAACACACAGAGGGACCAACTGAGCCATCAGCAAGGCGATGTGTAGAGCTAGGAGTACAATCCAGTGTAGTATTTGCCTAGCAGATGAATAATAAGAAAATCCATTATTTTAGACAGTCAATATACCCTTATAAGAAATGTCTAATAAAATCTTTCCAATCAAATATTAACCTAGAAACAATCTGTGTTAACTGCCTCTTGTTTTGTCATTAGGATATGTTTAGTTTGTACATGTATGATGTTATAATGCATTCTGTACATATGATTTACATATAAATTATATATGCATAATAATTTTAGACATAAGGAAAAAATGAGTGCAAACTAAGAATATTAATTAAGATTTATTAGAATTTTATTTTTAGTCAAGAGAAAAACATAAAGTATAACATTCTACCTCCTGCATCTATAGCTCAATATATCATGGAGCTTTAATGCATTGTGTGCTACTAATATTTAATATTCAGTTTAATGCATAGAATAACAGTTTTTAAGCATCTAAATCTAAACTAAGCATCTAAACATCTAAGCATCCTGCAAGGAACTTACAATTGGATGTAACTTATTTTATCTTGGAAAACCCAAAGACATTTTCTTTCCCAGAGACCCACCTTTCCAGAGACCCATCTCACTGAGTAGGGTGATCTGAATTTGATCAATCAGAGCACATGCCTGCAATTGTCTGTCTAAAATACCTGTGTTAGTTCCAAATTACTGCTGAAGCACATATACAACATTTGGGCTTTTACATGTCTGGAGATCAAATAGTAAACTGGATTGACTGAGCTAACATGAGGTGTCAACCAAGTCTATGTTCCTCCTGAGAGACTCTGGGGCAAAGTATTATTGTCCTTTTCCAGGCTTCTGGAGATCACTGAGTTTCCTTTGTCCATGTGCTACTTTCATTTTTAAAGCCACAGTGCTTGCTTGAGTATTTCTCACATCGCCAGACTCTGATGTTGCCTCTTTTATTCTTTCACATAAAAGCACCTTTCTGACAATGTAGGCCCAACTGGAAGATCTGGGACAATCTATTTTCAAAACATGGTAATATTTCTGATGTTCTTAAAAGACTAAATAACTACAAGGTCAGTTCTCCTCATATCCTATTCCCACTACAGCGTGGTTTATCTAGACTTATAACTAGAATCAGATCTCAGAATGTTTCATGGAGTAAAAATTAAAATGTCAGTCTCAGGAGGAGGCTGACAAACAAAAATAATGAGCAGACTTCATTAATTTATACGGCCTAAAATTTGGAAAATACGTGTGTCAGTTCTGAGAAACATGACAATGGATAGTACATTTTAGGAAAAAAAATGATCAATACATGAACATAGTAGGAAGTTGTAGGAATATTTATTAACATGGCTATTTAAGTACACTTAGATCTCAGATATGCTGAAACTGAACAAATTTGAGACTTCAGAAACTTCCTCGCAGGCAAAAAATGTCATTCCAAAATATTAGAAGACAGAAATGCTGGCATAAATTTACAGCTCCTGATGGACCATTCCTCTTCTAATGGGTGTCACTTTCTGTATAAGATATCTGTCTTTTTTCTGCAACAAAGTACCATACAAAGGCATCTTAAGGAAAGGTTTGGAGGTCAAAGTTTTTGGGGATCCTCCCATCAGGGTAAAGATGTTATGAAGGCAGGCCCAAGAGGCATCTAGTCATATGTGTCCATGTCAAGAAGCAGAGAATTTTGAATACTTGGGCTCAGCTAGCTTTTCACTTTTTATTCAGTTCCAGAAACCCAGCCCATGAAATAGTGCTGCTCATTTCAGGATGGGTTTTCTCTTCTCAATTTATATTATCTAGATAATAGTTCACAGGTGTTCTCATAGGGCATCATAATCTAGATAATCCCTTGAGGCATACCAAGTGGCTTATCTCCTAGGCTATTATAGATTCTCTCAATTTGGCAACCAATATTCATGCTTTGATGGTATTATAGAATATCTATTTTTATTGAGCCATGTGAAGGTTTTGGCCATTGCTCTCAGGGAGCAATGGGAGATGAGGAACACCATATTAACAGATGTTATGATATAGTTAGCACAGAGTACTCTGCTGAGGCTGATTTTGTGAGATAATATTGCATGAGGAAAAGAGTTCAAGATTTAGTAGTCTGTTACAATAATCTTAGCCATGGATGATGGTAGCCTCTACCAATGTGGTCATGGTAGATGGGATGTAAGTAATTGCATTTTGAATGCATTTTGGGTACATGGCCAACAGGAATTTCTAACAAATTTGTATGTGGTCTAAGACAAAGAGGAAAGTAAAGCACAAACCAAGGCATATGACATGATTAACTAAAGAGTTGCATGATGGCACACATCATTCATCCCAGTGCTCAGCAGGCTCAGGCAGGAAGATGCTGTGGAGCTGGAGACACATGTGTTACATAGTCATACCCAGTCTCAAAAATACAACAAATTAATTAAAATAAGAGTTGCCAGAAATTGTCAAAGTACAAAATACCAAGGGGTTCAACATTCCTAACAGGATATATTATGTTTTAGATACTTCATTGATCCAAGGAAGTAATTGAGATTATAAATCTATTGAGTATAGAAAAAAAAGAGAGAAAATACAGAAGCCAAGACCTATCTGCATTTCAATGTTTACAAACTACCAAAATGAACAGAAAGCAGTCAAGGAAAGAGCAAAGGAATGGAAGTAATGTGGGAAAGTGTAGTAACATAGATGACAAAGTTTGCTGATCACATTTTGGAGCTATGGCATATCAAAAGTTGTAAAACTTATAGGCCCCCTCCCAAAAGCCAAACAACAACAAGCAAACAATTGACTTCAGTGGAGCAACCAGCAAGCTGGGCACGGGGCTCTAGCCACGTAGCTTCTGTGAGTTTTTGTACCTGCTGTGGTGAGCCCTGTGGTGGTGCAGTTGCCTTTGAGCCACACATGCACCTGTAAGTAACCCTCAGCCATGTCACTGTAATTCTAACACACCCATTGGTTCGCCAAGCTAGACTTGGATGCATTCTTTCTTTGGTCTATTGTAAATACCCCATCTGAGATGAATAGACATTTGTTCTATTGTGATTAGTGTCCAACCTGGTACCAACATACCCAAAGACATGTTGGGGAAGAGCAGTTACATGGATGATACGGTGTGCAACTAAGGTTGATCTACCTGAGGGTAAAACGTTCATGGAGACAATGACAATACAGCTATCTTTAAATGTGGGGTGTGAGATTGAGTGCTTTGTTGATGTAGTGGCAGTTGTGTGCTCCATATGATAGGTGACAACACTTGGAACCAAGGATGAGCCTTCTGGAAGTAGTGTCTTTAGGGGAACTCTAAGGGCAGCTGCTTTCCTCTATGTGGTATGGGGTGGCATGTGTGGATGAAATCTGCCACACAAATACAGGAATACACCCAAAATGACTGATGGACTAGTGAGTGGACTCCCTGAAAAACACATATGAATATGACTGTTAGCAAACTGTGAAGGCTGCTGAATGGCCTTTGCTGTGGATAATAAAACAGAAAACTGGGGCTCTGCAGTCTGTCCAGAAAGAACTTGCCAAGTGAGGGAGAAATTGCAATGGGAAAAATACCTGTGGGTGCTCTCCTCTGTTCTCACATCTGATGTGGCAGAAAAAAAAATAAAAGGAAAGGAAAATGCAATGGAAAGGTTGGCTTGTTGTTCCTCACAGCTGGTAGGAAAGAGAATACCCATGAGATATGTGCTTCCTCAGATCCAAAAGCTTGAAACCCAGGGCAATAATCAGATGGTGGGAGGAAAGAAAGTAGACACTCTATAAGCTTCTACTAAGGTCAGAACTTCAATACAGAGGAAGTGGAAATCAGAGTTGAACATGCAGATAGAGTCCTAAATTGTGCCCCAGAAAAGGAAACTGATAACCACACGAGAGTTAGCCTTCAAAGTGCTCGAATTGAAAGACTTTTAAACAGGGAATAATAGAAGTCCTGGGGCTGTGGGTCATGGAGGGGGATGGGATTGGTCTGCCCACTCTTTAGAAGTGGAGAAACTGAGTGATATACTTATTCATTCTTACTTGAAATAAGGGCTGCATAACCCAAGACATTAGGGAAATTAGTCTCTGATGGACTGACTCGTATAAGTCAACAGAGAAACTCATTTTTGTCATTTGAGATCTCGTGAATATGAGGAACTGGACAACAATAGAGGAAGGCAAACATTACTGAGGGAACAGGGCATGCAGGATGCCATGCTTTTTACAGCCCAGTGAGCCAAATAATACTGTCCATTAGAGAACTACAAAAGGTTGATTCAGCAAGGACCTCTGGGCTGGTATGTGTCTTTAAAGTCTTTGTTGGGCTCCATAATAAGACGTGATCTTTATGAGGTAGAAGATGCTCTGTGCTTTAAATGATTTAGCCCATCATGTAAATTGGGTTAAAATAATAAAACATGCAGAAGAACATGAAAAGAGGAAAACTGTGCAATGCAGGCTGCCCATGTTACCAAGAAGCAAACTCTTCAAGATTTGTGTAGGCCGGAGTTCCTAGTAGAAAAACTGACAGAAAGTTAAGTTCTGTGTCACCACGCTTCTGGAAAGATTTAAAGCTACAGCAATTGCTTTTTAGCAGTGGAGAAGGATGTCAAAGACAGAGCAGGACAAGTACAAAATTTCAGCTTGATCTTGGCATGGGCACTTATCTTCACAGAGGATGTGCTGTCCATTTCTCGTTCGCAAGGAACGATGCTCAGGTTAGAGATAAAGAAAAGGACACCCCAGCACCTTTCCAACAGCCAAGTATGGCCAATGGAGGGGCATGGGGCAGGAAGTTAGCTCTAGTAGCAGCCATGGCAGGCAAGAGTATATATAGTCCAAGCCAGGCCAAGCCACATAAGACTTCAAAAAAAACCAATGATGGCAGCCCAAAAGCAGTGCTCTTGAATAAGGAGACACAATGGCTTACGGGGAATGATCATGTATTTTGAAAAGACAGATGGAATAGTGTCCTCACATCCATCTTACTTCCATCATGGTTTGTTTGAGGAAAGAAATGACACAACTAATGAGATCATTCTTGCTCTTTTGGCCCTTGCTTACTTTTTAAGTGTCTTCCTAGCTATTTAATCACAAGGCCATTTGGGACATACTTGGGATATACACTAGTGGGAGGGACTTCAGGAATCATGTTCACCCCCTACAAACAGGTTTACTCACATACAGCTAATATTGGCTATCTGACAGAGTAGCAGGAATCTTAAAAGTACTTATTAATAAAATCAAACCCCAGGCCAGTTATTGGGGTCAATGCTGGTAGATCAGAGAGACAGAACAAGCCACAGCTATCTCACCTGGCCAATTCCTCAGCTGGTCCTGTTTCCTCAGACTGGAAGCTTCTGTGTCCTCACCCAGAATGGATCTCAGCTGAACTACTGCTCAAAAGCCTGAATGCTTAATCAGCCACATGCTTAACCAGCCAAATGCTTAACCAGCCAAATGCCTCTAGTTTCTGGTCCTCAAGCCTTATATACCTTTCTGCTTTCTACCATCACTCCCTAGGATTAAAGGCTTGCTTCCTGGGATTAAAGGCGTGAGTCATCATGCCTGGCTGTTTCCAATGTGGCCTTGAACTCTCAGAGATCCCAGATGGATTTCTGCCTCTGGAATGCTAGGATTAAAGGTGTGTGCTATCACTGCCTAACTAGTGGCTTTTCTGTTCTCTGACCCCAGATAAGTTTATTAAGGTACACAATATTTTGGGGAACACAATACCACCACATGACAGATTTGGAAAGGCATCTGGAAGGACAATAAAAATCATCAACTAAATAATTTTAACACTGTCTTACCACGTGGATGCAAAAAGAAATGCATGAAAGCCATGCAGTTACAGATTATTATTTGAAGCCCCATACTTCAAGGACATGTCCGCTTACCTGAAACCTCATGTCACCTGTGTTAGGTTCATACTGATAATAGATTCTAAGTCCTTGTTGGCAGAGATACCACACACATGGTTCCAGGGCATGGAGAAATTGAGCTAAGACTAGGTTGGAAGCTCCTTCCTTCTTGGTTGGTTTTTGTAGTTCTAGAAGGCATGGTACCCGCTGCTAATGGAAAATTGACAGTGCACACTACACTGTTGTGTGAGTTACTTGTTTTATTTCTGTGACAAAGTATTCTGATGAAAGCAGCTTAAGGAAAAAATGTTTATTTTCGCTCAGAATTTGAAGTTGGGTTTTATCACGGCAGGGAAGAGGTGACATCAGGAATGGGGCTGATGGTAATATGCTTTCTGTTGTCAAGAAGCTGTGAATTGAGTGCTCATGCTTAGCTACCTTTTTCTCCATTATTCAGTCTATCAACTTCTTGTCCCTGTACCTTTAGAATGGTAATACCCAGATGTAAGGTGTGTTTTCCCACTCAATTAACACAATCAATGAGTCCCTAACAGACCTAACCAGGGTTTTGTGTGGTGATATATTGTGTACCCTGAGAAAACTTATCTGGGGATCAGAGGACAGAGCCAGCCACTAAATTAGACATAGGGGTCAGGCAGTGGTGGCAAATGCCTTTAATTCTATCACTCAGGAGGCAGAGACCCATCTGGATCTCTGTGAGTTCAAGGCCACCAGTGTCAGGCATGGTAGCACATGCCTTTAATCCCAGCACTTGAGATCTCATGCTTTTGCTTGGGAAGCACACACGCCTTTAATCCCAGGAAGTAATATGACAGGACACAGAAAGGTATATAAGGCATGAGCAAACAGGAACTTGCTTTCTTTAGACAGGATTTTGTAGAGGTAAGCTAGTGGCCAAAGCAGTTCAGCTGAGGCCCTCAGGGGTGAGGACTCAGGGGCTTTCAGTCTGAAGATTTGTGGAAATAGGATCAGCTGAGGAGTTGGTGAAGTGAGGTTGGCTGTGGCTTGCTCTGCTTCTCTGATCTTTCAGCTTTCACCCCAATATCTGGCTCTGGATTGTTGTTGTTGTTAAATAACATTGTTTAGCAATTGGTGTTACAGGCTTATTTTCTTGGTGATTCTAAGTCCTACCTGTAACTAGAGTTTTCCTGCCTTGCCCACAGTCAGGACAAATCTCTCACCCGCCAGTCCCACAGCCACTCAGACCCAACCAAGTAAACACAGAGACTTATATTGCTTACAAACTGTATGGCTGTGGCAGGCTTCTTGCTAACTGTTCTTATAATAAATTAATTCCTTTCCATAAATCTATACCTTGCCACATGGCTCGTGGCTTACCGGCATCTTCACTTGCTGCTTGTCATGGAGGCAGCTGGCAGTGACTCCCTTCCTCAGCCTTCTGCTTCCCAGAATTCTCTTCTCTGCTTGTCCCGCCTGTACTTCCTGCCTGGCCACTGGCCAATCAGTGTTTTATTTATACAAAACAATATCCACAGCACCTACCAAGCTGAAAATCAAGTTTAACCATCAAAACTATCAAAATAACCAAGATGTCAGGATGATGCAAGAGTGGCATGACTATTATGAACATAACCAAATGTTTTTCAATTGGATTTAAAGATTGCTCTACAAGAATGAAACTATATTTGATATGATAAGTTAGGACAAAAGCCTGTGGCTAGGAAGGTGATAGGCCCCAAAATGCAAGCAATTGCTATTGTTTTCTTAAATGAATATAATGTGTCTTGCTTATTAAATTGCTTTATGAATATTTATGATTACACTGATAGATTACTAGTCTTGGCAGGCTTTGTTGTGAAGGGAAACTTCTTTATGGCAGTTAATGTGGTGCTTCATAACTGGTCAAGCTACTGAAATTAAATAACTCTTACAAGTGTCTTAGTTATAGGTCTGTTACAGTGAAGAGACATCATGACCAAGCTGACTATTATGCTATGGGCTTGCTTACACTTTTAGAGGGTTAGTCCATGATCACTATGGTAATAAGCAGACAGGTCTGGCATTGGAGCAGTAGCTGAGAGCTTTATATCCTGATCTGCCGGCATCAGGCAAACAGAGAGACTTGGTCTAGTATGGGCTTTAGAAATCCCAGTGATATACCTCCTCCAACAAGGCCACGTCTCTTAATCCTTCCCAAACTATTTCACTAACTAGTGACTAAATATTTAAATATAAGCCTATGGGGGGGGTCACACCCATTCAAACTACCACACTATGGCACAGTGAAAAAAAATAAGAAAAACAACTAAAACATTCACCAAGCTATACTTGGCCAGAATAATGTCTTTATCACTGTGCCTTATCTGGGATAAATAGACATTTGCTTATAACATTTTGATGTTGTATGAACTTTTCCTGGAGAGATAAAGAAATGTTTATTCATTCCAGATGGGATGAGTAGCAATACACCAAAGAAATCCCCTAAGTCTAGCTTGGTGAAGTAATGAGTTTAATTAGGGCTGCTTACAGGAGTGTGAATGAAGAGTTACTTCCAGGTCCAAAATGGACTTCTGGGTGGCTGTGCCACAGAAGAAAAGAAAATCTCCCTGCAGTGGCCATTAATTATCTATATATCCTTGAGGATGACTTTGGACTCATGAGCCTTCTCTCCTTGTAATCATGAACTAGACATTTTATAAATCATGAGTGGCCTTGTGAGACTCTTCACCTATCATTGAGAGTTAATGGACCAGTTCTAAAGTAGTTCTCCTTCAGATGATTATAGTTGCTGAGTATTCCAGAATTCAGCAGCCATGTCATGACTAGAAGAGAGAATTCCATGATAAACAGGAAAAGCCATACAACAATAATCATTAAAGTACATTAGTAAACTATTTATAGAAAAGGTATTATCCAAGACAATATTGGTGAACATTACCCTCACATATTACAGGTATATTTTAAGGTGATTGTGACAATACTTGGTATGCAATTCTGTATGCTGCCGATTTAGTTAAGCATGAAACAATTTTTATCCATGAAGGAAGTATTATTCTAGATTTAATAATAATTGAGAAAATACAAAGCCATTTGAAGTAATATTCTGAAACTAAAAACCATGTCAAGGGGCATTAATTTTGTCTGGTTTATACTAAAATTATATTTGTCTGGGTTCTATCTTAGAGGAATGTTCCTATTTTTATAAGTGAGTCAGAAACTTTGAAAAATATTTTCCATACAAATATTATTCTCTAGCGAGGTAAAACTCACTAGGAAATCCTAGTAAAATATTAGAGCATTCTATATGAACATCCACACACAAAAGTTCTCTGCCATCTACATGTTCTGCCATACCAAATGTTTACAGAAATATTGTGAATAATTTGTTGAGCCAATGCCATAAAACAAAAAGGCTTGTCATCCATGGCCATTAATCATGGCCATTATCATATGCTGTCATCCATGGTCAGCATTGTTAAAACAAATTCTTCTCTGATGATGTCTTTTCACTTCTCGTCTCCATAACCCTTCTCCAAAAACGTTTCTCTTTAAAACTCCTGAATGCTTTCACTGAGGTGCACTGAATTACTTTGTTGCAGGTCTATATTTGACATGGTGCTCAGTAAGTAGCAAGAGTCAGGCTGTATTTTGTGATCTATAAAATTTAGAAGTAGTAATTATCGTGTTGTATAATATCAGCTTAGTGATTATGTGAAATGAGTGCTATACTTGCTAAACTCTTAGAAGTGAGAAATTCTATCATTTAATAAGTGTGATAAAATAATATTCAAACTCTGTTTTAGGATGAGTTCTTTGTAAACTGGCTCTAAGGTCACAAATTATTTACTTGGCATTTGTTGAGGAGTCATTTCAAGATGTGTTTGCAAGAATATGTAAAAGGCAAGATGGGCAGAGAGAGGTTGACCCTCATGCAGTAAACACTGGCTTCAGAAATCTTACAAGGTCTCCAATTTAGAAGACAGATTATTTTATCCCTGAATTAAATCACTATTCTGTGGACCAGAACCAAGAAGATCTTGGGGATCTTCAACAAGACAGCCTTAGCAACTGAGGAGACTCATCAGTAATGGCACATCTGTGAACTCTCTGTAGCTCTCTGAAAACAGAGGAGGGGGGACGTAAGTGAAATACCAAGTTGTCTACTATAAAGTCCTCCAGCATATTCAATCCTATGCTACACGGATCATTATAGAAGAAAATCGCATACAACTGTTTCTATGTAGAAATGTATTATCTAGGACAGATAGACAAAAATGGGCCCAAAATGTAAATAATCTAATTAACAAAACAATTAGATATAAATTTAGCTTTGCTACACATAAGGGATATCAAGAGTCAATTAGAAAAAGAATTGGCCTGTGTGGTTGTAGTGTCAGGATGTTCTTTAAAAAGATAAAAACTTGTATGTAAATCGAGACTGTAAGTGCCAGATAAAAGCCATTGCTGACTGAGAAAGAGAACAAAAGTAGAAATAGAACCAGGACTTTCAGCCTATGTTCATAAGACACTGAAAACTCCAGACTCACCCCTGAGTCATTAATAAACATAGGGGTCAGAGCAAAGCACTGAGCAAGACCCAGTGAGAATGTGAGACCATAGCATTTGGCAAAAGCGTGGTGACATAAATATTCATGCCAGAAGACTCAGCATAAGTTGTATTAGAGAAACCTGGAGTACTAGAAAGGAGCAAGGAAGAGACAATCGTGTTTACTTTCAACATTCATACAGTGAGTAGTAAATAAGGACAATTTTATATAATACTGTATTTTCAATTAGATAAAGAACTAAAGAACCAGGTCCAGTGCTGTTAGGCGTCATTGGCAATTTAAACATTCTCATTTCAAGATGGATATAGTTTTTACAAGAACAGTAAGAGATAAAGCTAGAACTGTTGTATAGAGCAGAGAGCTTAGAATAACAAAATGAGGCATTTTCTTACCTATTCTACAACATAGGGCCACATGAAGTTTATTTCATTTTGTTTTGTTTTATGTTGCTGAAGCTGGAACCCAGAGCCTGGTCCACAGATGAAAGCAGCTGCTCTGCCACTGAGCTACTTCTACAGGCTCAGGGTAAGCGTTTTTTACCTGTGGAGAAATGTTGCCAGAAAAAAGTACAAACGAAAGGACACTAGAGGAGCCATTATCCCCTTACGGGCCATGAAAGATGGTCCTCGTCGCTATCCTGTCGTTCATAACGAAGTGGCTAGGTCATAGAGACAGCAGGTTTGTTTTGGCTAATGGTCTTCACTCTAGGAAGAAGGTACATAGCTGGTGACTACCTCCTGGCTAGCAGCATCATGAGTTGGAAGTTTACAACGTAAGTATCGTTGAACAAGTACACTTTCAACATAATCACTAACACAGTAATGCATTAATCTTATAATGGATTAAACTATTCATGAGGACAGAAGCCTGGTACTTTATTAATGGTACCATCTGGACCCTGGTCCCTTGCAAAGAAAAAAAAAAGCTAAAAAGCTTTACAAAAAACTAAGTTTTTGAGATTTTATTCATAGCAATCAATTTAAACACAAATTTTAAAAATATTTTTATAGAACGATTTCTTATTCTTATGAAAAAATGTAAAGAGTAAAGAACAAATTTTCTATTTCAATTTATTTTTACATGTCCAC
Source organism: Peromyscus maniculatus bairdii (assembly GCF_049852395.1). NCBI lineage: Eukaryota > Metazoa > Chordata > Mammalia > Rodentia > Cricetidae > Peromyscus > Peromyscus maniculatus. The sequence goes on along the minus strand of NC_134864.1, from coordinate 66,754,611 downwards.
ATGATAAAACTAGTAAAATGGTATTGAGTTTACATTAAGCAATGAGTTCCAGACTTTATAAACAGTATGTCTTAATGAATAATTAAAACACACACACACACACACACACACACACACACACACACACACACACACACACATTTCTGTTGAAGCAACCAGTCATGTAGAGAAAACAGTGTTTTACAGCATCCCTCCCCATTCTCTGGCTTTCACATTCTCCTTTTCTGTGATATTTTCAGGCAGAGTAAGGCCTGATAGAGATGTCCTCTTTATGGATGATTTTCAGCAATTACTTATTGTTAACTACTTAAATAGTTCTAAGTCTTTTAAGTTACTTCTTCCCACTGCAAACAGACAAAAATTGACATCAGCAATAATCTGTGGGTATAAACATAATCATTTATAGTGATTCTCAACCTATGGATCATGACCCTCACAGCCTTGCAGCACATCAGATATCCTGCACGTCAGATATTTACATTACAATTTGCAACAGTAACACAATCAGAGTTATGAAGTAGCAATAGAATAATTTTATTGTCAGGGGTCACCATAACATGAGGAACTGCATAAAGGGCTCGAAACATTGGGAAGGTTGAGAACCACTGCTCTAGAAGGTCATGTGACCTGGCCTCGTTGCTTAATATCTCATAATGAAGATTCAAAATTTGTTTCAAAGGTAACAAATCACATCAAAAACAGCAATACTTATGGTGAAAAAAGAAACACGGCTCTACAATTTATAGAAAAAGATGAGACAAACATAGCAATGGGTACAGCACCTCTTCAGAGAAGAGTTACAGAGTGTAGAGAAATGTGCTGTAAAATAAGGCAAAGGGGGGAATGGGGCAGCGGAAGGAAGCCTTCAAGAGTCCTGTGAGAGAGATCTCCTTTCAGAAAACACTAAGTACAAAGTCGTTCAACTCCAGCCTTGCTCACAGCCTCCTACGTGGAAGCTCACACCAAAGGGACTCGTTTGGAAGGGTGGCTGAGCATGACAAAATGTGTGACTGGTTGGAGAATTCTAGGTCAGGGGTGGCTGAATAGATGTGGAAACTCTCCTTGAACAGATGGCCGATGAAGTCATCTGACTCCCAAACAATGACCTCAGAGAACAGAACATCCCACGATGGGCAAAGGTACTTACTGGAAGGAGGGTGTGGACAAAGGGCCATTCAAGCTTGGGTTCCAGAGTTTGAGAACAAGAAGATTTGCTTTTGAGAGATGACAAGGGCTATAGGGATACAAATATATAGGATACAATAGGAAATTAAACAGAAGGCAGAAACCACTGCTGTAATGATTTTTTTTAAAAAAAGAACAAATCTGGTTTTCAAAACTCCCCTTGAATTTTCCCTCACTGGAGCCCGCAGAAGCACACTCCGAGGGCAGGAAGGCCACTGCTGTCCATCAGAGCCTGCAGCGCTCAGCATCACACAAGGAAACCTGTATGAGGACTCACAATGCTTTGAATCTCAGTATGCTCGTGAGCCTTACAGCTCCAATTCTAAATAAAGATGTTTTCAATTCATGTTTCATTTTTCTCATTAAACGAACAGTTGTAGTCATTCTGTGTCTCCAGCTGCCTTTTATTTTGAGATGTACCTCATAATAGCCTTGGCTGCTGGGAAAACTATTCACATTACCACCACAGTCCTGCCTCCCTCCACTTCCTCCATTTCAGTCTCCATTTTGTATTTCACACATCTGCTGTCCAATTACTTACAAATATAGATGGTATTTAACCCAACATGTTTCTATGTATGTAGTTCCAATATGTTATCCCTTAGCTTATGACAAATCACATTCACTGATAAAAATTAGGTACATTTTTCACTTTTTAAAAATTGTAAATTAGATTACCTAAGGTTTTTTATTATGGCAGAAAATTATAAATAAAAATCATATAGAATTTTGCAAAATAAGCACAATTTTATCTCTGTGGCTCATTGAGAGTCTCACAATGTTTCTACCTCATAATTTTCAACCAGAATTTTCAACTTCCACCATATTCCCTTACACTGATTTTCATGAATTAAATCAAGAAATTTTGGAAATGAGAGGAAAAAAAAATAATGTGTCATCACAGAGTCAGAGGTAGAGGAAAATTTTCTTCCTTTAAAGTTTCTCTTTCCTTTAAAAAACTTTCTTCCTCCCTGTCCCTCCCTTTTCCTTCTCATTTTTTCCCTCTACTCCAAATCCCCTAAGAGCATCTTTCCCAGAGACCTGTTCTTGGCCAACTGTTCAACTCTTAAAGCCTTTGTGTGTGATTCAGTGCACCAACAGTTACTTGATGAGTCTTGTCTATCTTCTTTTTTTTAAACCTATTTTTCTTAAAATAGATTTTTAAAACATATTTTATTAAAGATAGATTCTTTCACCAGGAAGTTGTGGTGCATGTCTTTAATCCTAGTACTTGGGAGGCAGAGGTAGGTGGATCTTTTCAGTTCGAGGCCAGACTGGTCTACAGAATGAGATCCAGAACAGCCAGGGCTATACAGAGAAAACCCTGTCTCAAAAACAAAACAACAAAACAAAACAAAATATTCTTTTTACCTCACCAGGAAATGAATGCTCTGTGTTTCTAGTCATCTCTCTCAGTACCTTCCTTCCTTACCTGCCACCAGTTTGCCTACGAAATTTATTATATTTCCCCAAGGGTCCCCCTTTGAGCCCTCCTTGTTACCTAGCCTCTCTGGCTCTGTGAATTATAGCATGGTTACCCTTTACTTTATAGCTAATATCCACCTAGTCCAAGGGAAACTCTCAGGAATCTATAAGGATGACCCCAGCTAAGACTCCTAACAATAGTGGATACATAGCCTGAACTGGCCTTCTCCTGTGACCAGGCAAGACTTCAAGTGCAGGGAATTGGGACACCAACCTAGCCACATAACCTTTGGCCTATCCTGCCTATGGGATGTGCCAGGATTGGTGCCTAGCCCAAATGACATCAGAGAGGCTTCATCCATCAACTGATGGAATCAGACAGAGAGATCCACAGCCAAACATTAAGCAGAGCTCTGGGGATCTTGTGAGAGAGGAGGAAGAAGGATTGTAGGAGTCAGAGTTGTCAAGGACACTACATACACACACACAAAAAAAAAGAAAGAAAGAAAGAAAGAAAGAAAGAAAGAAAGAAAGAAAGAAAGAAAGAAAAGAGAAAAGAAAAGAAAAGAAAAGAAAAGAAAAGAAAAGAAAAGAAAAGAAAAGAAAAGAAAAGAAAAGAAAAGAAAAGAAAAGAAGAGAAAAGAAGAGAAAAGAAACGAAACACAGAATCAACTAACCTGGGCTCACAGGGGCCCATAGAGACTGAACCAACAACCAGGGAGCCTGTGTGGGACTGACCCAGGCCCTCTGCATATATGTTACACTTATGTAGCTTGGTCTTCTTGTTGGATTCCTAAGAGTGGGAGCAGGGGCTGCCTCTGACTCTTTTCCTGGTTTTTGGAACCCTGCTCTTCATACTGAGTTGTCTGTTCAGCCTTAATATGAGGGGAGGTGCTTAATATTACTGCAACTTGATATGGTATATTTTGTTGATATTCATGGGAAGCCCACCTTTTTTAAAAAAATAAAAATGGAGAAGTGGATGGGGAGGCAGAGGGGAGGTAGAAGAGAGGGTCAGAGAGGAGAGGAGGGAGGGGAAACTGAAGTTGGGATGGAAAAAAGGAAGAAAGAAAAAGCTTAAACAAAACAAAAAGATTATTTTTTCACAAAATATACCCTGATTACAATTTCCTCTCCCCCCACTCCTTCTACCCACCCACCCCCACTCCCATCTGGATCTACTCCCTTCCTATCTCTCATTAAACAGACAGACTTCAAAGAAAACAAAAACTAACACTTCAGAACTGGACAAAACCAACCAAAGGAAAAGAGGCCAAGAGAGTGCACAAGAATCAGGAATCTAAAAAAAAAAACAAACAAACAAAAAACCCCCACTAAACTGGCAGACCTAACACACAAGCAGAGGACCTGGTGCAGACTGGTGCAGGCCCTGTGCATGCTGCTGCAGACTCTGTGAGTTCACATGAGCTTTGCTCATGTTTGTGGTGGTATTTTATTTGTACTGAAATGTGATTTTATTTGTATGTTTATAAATAAAGTTGCCTGGGGGTCAGGTCTAATAGCAAGCCATAGTAGAAGCTGGGCAGTGGTGGTGCACGCCTTTAGTCCCAGCACTTGGGAGGCAGAGCTAGGCAGATCTCTGTGTGTTCAAGGATACAGCCAGCATGGAGACACACGCCTTTAATCTCAATACCAACCATAGAAGACCTGGAGGTCTGTATAGATGGGCAGTGATGAGGAGGTCATGTGGTTGGGTTTACAACCAATGAGAAGGCAGAATAGAAAGGCAATAAAAAGGACAAACACACAGGATGTAGCTCTCTAGCTGAAGAGGACAACAGCAGCAGTGAAGGGTAAGGTTTTTAGCTCTGACCTCTTGGGCTTTCATCTCTGCATTGGCTCTGTGTTCCTTATTTAACAAGACCATTCATCTACACATGTTGATTTAGAGGATCTTGTTTTCTTGGTGTTCTCCATCTTCTCTGGCTCTTCCACTATTTTGGCTTCTTCTTCCTCAGAGTTCCCTGAGCCCTGAAGGGAGGAATTTGATGGAGCCATCCCATTTGGGGCTAAGTGTTCTGAGGTCTCTCACTCTCTGCATAGTGTCTGGCTGTGACTCTCTAAACAGTCCTGATACAGCTCCAGCTGGCCTGAGGACAGCACCCCACAGCCTCATCAGCTCTCTCTCCCATTGTCTTTCTCAATCAAAGCTGTCACAATTCCACCAGCTACCTAAATGAGAAACTAAAGAATAATCATAAATAACCTGCTTCCTCACCGCCTCACTTTCAGTAGATTCTTTGATTCTGTTTCTTAAACATCTCCCAGATGCTGCTCTTTTGCCAGCTAAAATGGTATTGACTTTTCATTTCCTGCTTTAGTCTCATTAAAAGTTCTTCCCAAGAATTTTTACCAAAGTGACTTCTCTCCCATGTAAATCTCTGCATACATTTTACTTTCCTAAGACAGTCAGTGTCTTCTGCAGTGAAAGTTCCATTGATATGTTTTGGTTGTTCAACTTGGGTCGGTGGAGATTGCTGTGCATGTAAAATTTTCATCGTGCTTGGCAGATTCACAAAGGCCAACCACAGGCATCCTTCTCACTCATGCTGGAAGGCCTCTAGAGGGTGTGGTTGCTCTCTCAACTCAGAACCAGTTCCCTAAAACACTTTCAGAATAATTTTCAATGTCTTCAGCTTTACATACACATCCATTTATGCCACATTTTCCACTTCTCTGTCTTTCCCATCAACCCTTTGCATTCCATCTACTGAACACCAACCTAGTAGGGGTCCCCCAAACAAAGCAGACTTGGAAGAACTTTGCGTCTGTCCGTGTTGCTGCTGTGCTGGCCTACTCTCTTCATTACTCACCACTGTCTTTGTGAGTAGTTTTTCGCTAAGAAAAAGCAGCTTCCGAGTTGTTCTTGCCTGAGCTCCTCTTCAAACCCCAATCTGTTGGCCATAATTCCCCTGCACGTAACCTGTGCCACATGTTTATTCAATATAGTGATAGGTTTTATAGTTTTGTTGAGTAAATGATAGAAATGGTATAGAAAGCTTAGAGTCACTTTCTGTAGCATCAGATGGCAGCCTATTTTATACTCCAAAGCAAAAGTACCAATATGTGGCAGAAAATTCAGAGGAAAACACGTGGTTCCAACTGTTTCTTGGACTACAATGTGTATATCAGTCTGTCATCGTGGCTCCTGTTTTTGCCATGTGACTTTTAAGTTACACTGTATTTTATGTATGTATTTATATGCTATCTTTCAAATCATGAATCAAATTACTTGAAATCAAATAAAATGAATATTCTCAGAGGTCACCCCAATTTATTTCATTCCTTGACTTTGATCATGAATCTTCTCATACTTATGTGAACTCTAAATAAAATCACTTGATAAGATAATTTTTTTTTTTTTTGGTTTTTCGAGACAGGGTTTCTCTGTGTAGCTTTGTGCCTTTCCTGGGACTCACTTGGTAGCCCAGGCTGGCCTCGAACTCACAGAAATCTGCCTGGCTCTGCCTCCCGAGTGCTGGGATTAAAGGCGTGCGCCACCACCACCCGGCAAAAAGATAATTTTATACCGCATGCAATCTAATGAACCAAAGAGATAAAGTATTTATGAGAATTTTACTTCATCTGGTATCAAGTACATTGACACTGTGAGACACAAATTGTGAAAACTGATAGAATTTAGTGTTATTTCCATTGTTTTTATTTCCTATGAGGTCATCTGTCTCCCACAGGTTCAGCAGCTCAGTAAATCACCTACAAAGTACTTCACGCATCTTAAATATCTACTTTGTCTTTTCAAATAAACTTTATTCAGTCTTTTGTGTCATATTTATTGCAGTTTTTTTCCAGTTTGAACGTACTTTAAGGATATGTACTAAGTGTCTCATGATGCACATAAAGATGTCTTATGGAATGTATTCCCTCAGTCTTTACTTGGTGTAGATTTCTTTTCATTCCCATGTCAAAAGTATTAAACTACTCAATAATTCTTATGTCAATAAACTTAGAGATTTTAAAAATTGTAATATTCTGTCCATTTTGAAACTGTTTTATTACAATATTTAAAAAAGAAATGTGCTATCAAATGATGAATGACAAATGATAAACTCAAGCTAGTTTTGATAATATGTTAAAGTCTAGCCAGCTACATAGATTAATTCCCACTCTCCTTTTTCCCATGACAAGTAACTTTTCATTACCGCGTCATCTGGGCCTGCTTTCCCAAGTGCCACAGTTGGTGAGAGGCAGGACCGACTCTGTGGAGCCCTATCCCCTGCTTTTGATGGCAGCAGGAGCCACAGACCTCACCACAGACAGGCTGCAGCAGGGCTGAGGACCCAGCCCCAGCCCCAGGTGGCAACATCAAGGCCCCAGATGGCAGCACAGACCACCTAGATCTGTATGGCCCAGCAGAGGCTCAGCCCTTGGGCACTAAGATGGCCGTAGGTGGCAGCCCAGACCTCTGATATCCGGATGGCCCTTGGTGACAACACAGACTACGGAAATCCACACAGATCCCAGCTGTGGTTGAACTATGGACCCAGACATGGTCCTTGGCAGCAGCCCGGGCTGGATGTCACCTTGGCCTCTGCTGGCAGCACAGGTCACTCATGCAGGCATGGACCCAGCAGTGGCAGCAGAGCCCTCGAACACTCACTCACCTGGCCCAAGGTGATGGCCTAGACGTGAGTCATCCACATGGCCTTTAATGGCAACAGGGACCTCGGACAACTAAGACCCTGGTTATGGCAGTGCCACGGACCCAAACACGGCCTTCAGACACAGTTTGGGTCTGGAAGACACCATGGCCCCAGGTGGCAGCTCAGGTCCGTGTGGTCTCAACACTCAAAGACCAATATAGCCTCATGTGTCAGCCTAGACTGTGGCCTTTGCAGAGCCCTCAGTGGTAACAGGAGCCACAGATGTCATTTCAGAGCCTGGCCACATCAGGGCCGTGGAACCAGACATGTTCCCCCAGACGTGGACCTGGACGACACCATGGTCCTGGGTGGCAGCACAGGCCCCCTGAATCAGCATGGCCCCACGGTGCCAGGTGGCAATGCAGACCTCTTAGGTTGGCATGGATCCTGTGGCGGCACATCCCTCAGACACTGACTTGCTCACAGATGGTGGCTCAGACTCTGGGCCGTCAGTGCTAACAGGAGCCACAAACATCAACAGCCACAGCTGCATCAGGACCACAGATAAAGACTTGGCCCTTGGCAACAGCCCAGGTCCAGGCATCATCATGACCCTAGGTGGCAAGCAAGCCATCTACTTCAAGCATGTTCCTTACCACCCTCACGAATTCAGATCTGCCTCTCTCCCCAGCACATGAATCATTCTGCCCCCCCCCTCCCGTTTCTCTACCCTGTACTCACTCATCATAACGGTGGTTGACTGCCTGGCACCTCTGGTGCCAGACAGGCTCATGGTTAAATCTGCTCCTGCAAGGCCAGGGGGCCTTGGGGAAACTGTGTCGATCATCTGGGCACTGCTGACCGCCCCCTTTTGTCCCTTGCCACCCCCTGCCACCCGTGGCAGGCGGGGAAGTTGGCCCTGCCCCACACCAGCTGCAGCAGAGCAGAGAGTGGTCACTGCACACCTCACGAGGGGCGCACACAAAAGCTGCCACTGTTGGTAGGGTCACAGGTGAGCAAGTCCTGTGAATGTGAGAAGAGGAGAGTGGCACCGGCCCCCTCCCTCGTTTGCCATGTGGTGTCATGGGTGAGGGAACTATGCCCTCCCTCCACCCCTTGCCAGCTGAGGCAGGTGGGAGAGCCGGCCTCAGGGACATGAGAATGGAAGAGCTGGCCCTATCCCTCACCAACTGTAGAAATAGGGAGAGCGGGTTCCGTACCTTGCTGGGCAAAACAGTAGCGCTGGTCCTGGCAGTGCGAGTGTGGGCAAGCTGACCCGAGGGCAGGAGAATGGGCTCGGCTGCTCCTTGCTGCCTGCTGCATTGGGTGAGCTAGCAGAGGCAGTGCTGGAGACCTCGCCCTGGTGGTGATGATAAGGGAAAGCTGGCGGGCTGACTAGCCCAGCTACCACCCAAGCCCAGAACCAGGGCAGTGGGTTAGCCCACACCAACATTCATCTCATCTATGAACTGCTGATGTATGTGAAGGAGCCAGATCTGCAGGTCCAAAGCTCCAGGGTCTCCACACATCCTCCAACAACAGGATATCCAAGAATAGTCCCAGTGAGGCCCATTATGGCCCATTAAGCCTCTGGCTTCTGCTACCGTATCCATACAATTCAATGATCCAGTGTGATGAACACTTGACAGTCAAGATGTATGGACTAAGATGTATACTGTGTGACTCACTATATCATGCCACAGCCTCTACAGAGAGATTTTTTCTTCTTCTTGTTTGTTTTTGTGGCTATACTTTTAAATTTTGTTTTGTTTGAGGGGTAGGTCGCAAGGGCAGAGGGCAGAGGTGAGGGGACAGGAGATGAGGGGGATCAGGATGCAGGATGTGAAATCCACAAACAATAGAATGTTCAAAAAAATTGTAGAGACAGTTTCTCGCCTTAATTCATTATTTTCTTTCATATTTTTCACACAAAGAGCTTGAGCCTGACTTTGTCATATTTCATATTTGAAAAAGTCCATGATGACTGAATTTAGCTATTAACTTAAAAAAATTACATTTTTCAAGTATTAATTTCCCAATGGGAGAATAAGTTGTTACTTTTATTAGTTTTATTTCATGTAGCTCACTCTAATCTTCCTGTTTTGCTCCATTAATTTCTAAAAGTTAATTGTATGACACTATTGCCATGAACAAAATTAATTTCTTCCATTGTGCATTCTGTATGCTAGGACTAATATAAACAGTAATGATGATATATGCATAAAATAGTACATGAATCAAGTATGAACATACCCTGAGTGCACTTTGCAATTATATAGTATTACATTTTTATCATTCATTCAACAAATACGCAGTAATCTGGAAAAATGCTAAGAAAATTTATGTTTCTCTGTAAATATGTTTCCTTGCCTTTGTAACAAATCTGTAGAAAATAGTACCAATAACTATACTCATAAAAATGAAATAAAACATCATAGTTTTTCATAAATGAAAAGTAGAATGTTAAAATTTATAAGATGCAAACATTTAACCTGGATGTGGTAAGGGGGAGGGGAAGTTTGCTAGGAAAAGATAATGGACAGGCCTCTGAAACATGAGGGATGTCAACTGGCAATGTCTCAAGCTCCAAAGAGAATGGTTGGGACTACATTTTAAGCTGTTGACACTCAGATGATAAATAAATGCATAGGTATGGATAAAATCAGATGAGGATATTGAGTATGAACATTAAGATAATATTGTCCCCTAGGGAACAGATACACTGAAGCAGCTGGGAAAATAACTCACTGGCAAAGACGGAGGTGTGGTGATATTGTGTTCTTCAATATATTGTACACCCTAATAAACTTATCTGGGGTCAGAGAAGAGAACAGCCACTAGATATAGAGGCCAGAAAATGGTAGCACACACGCCTTTAATCCTAGCATTCCAGAGGCAGAGATCCGTCTGGATCTCTGTGAATTTAAAGCCACACTGGAAACAGCTAGGCATGGTGACACATGCCTTTAATCCCAGGAAGTGATGGCAGAAAGCAGAAAGGTATATAAGGCGTGAGGACCAGGAACTAGAGCTGGTTAAGCTTTTAGGCTTTTAGCAGCAGTTCAGCTGAGATTCATTTGGATGAAACTCAGAGGCTTCCAGTTTGAAGAAACAGGATCAGCTGAGGAATTGGCGAGGTGAGGTTAGCTGTGGCTTGTGTTCTATTTCTCTGATCTTTTGGCGTTCATCCCAATACCTGGCTCCAGGTTTGTTTTTACAAATAAGACCTTCTAACAATTCATGCTACACAGAGGAAAAGTTCCTTTGGAATGGAGTAGTTGTTTTGATTTTAAAAAGAAAGTCAGCTGACTGCCATGCTCCATGTTCTACAGATTGTCTGTGGCTCAGGGCATGCATTGCCACTGTTAGTTTTTTTTTTTTTTTTTTTTTCTCTCCAAAATCATCTTTTAATGGTTTTTCACAATATCTTCTGAAATCTTTATAATTTCAAAGTAAAATGGGTTCCCTTGGTAGGATAGCATTTCATAAGTGTGATAGTTTCAATCATTGCTTTGTCCGGATTTTTTTTCTTTTGTATTTTCTTACTGAACCTGGGCTAGGTAGTGTTTTCTCAACTTGACATAAGCTAGAATCACTTGGGAAGAAAGAATCTCAATTGAGACAGTGCCCATGGGATAGGACTGTACACAAGTCCATAGGACACTTTCTTATTAATGATTGATGTGGGAGGGCTCCGCCTTTGGTGAGTGGTACTACCTCTGGGGGGGGGGGTGAAAATATCCTAGCTAGTATATGAAAGCAGGCTGAGCAAGCCATGAGGGGCAAGGCAATAAGAAGCCCTCCTCCATGACCTCTGCATCAGCTCCAGCCTCCAGGTTCCTGCCCAGCTTGAGTTCTTGCTCTGACTTCCTTTAAAGATGAACTATAATGAGCAAGTGTAAGTGAGATAAATCCCTTCCTCCCCAAGTTGCTTTTGGTCATGGTATTATATTACAGTAATAAAAACCCTAACTGAAACAGACCCTAAATCCATAATACCATTTTTGGGAAAGTATGATGTTTATAATTTATAAAATTGAATCTTTTTTAAATTGGGAACAAATTATGGTAAACGTAGCTGGGATTTATCAAATTGTGTGGTGAGTTTAGGATTTTTTTTCTCACATCACTCATTTGCTATCTTTGCTTCATTTTCTTCATTTAAGTTAATTTGATTAACTTTTTAATTGTATTTTTAATAAATTATCAATAAAGAAATGCCACTATCCCCCCCCCACACACACAATGTAGATTATTTTGCTTTTGGTCATCTATCATCTGAGACACCTCTAGGTCATAAAGGTAAAGAAATCTACTTGCTCTGAAGAGACCTGTGTACCTAGAACACAGAGTGAGATTTGAAGCTTTGTTGTAGTGTGGATGAACTGCCCTTGTAGCATCCCTGACATTCAGGTAAGAACTGGTATTTCTGTGGGTGGAAACTATTAGTATTTCTTTCTTTTTTCTTTTTTTGGTTTTTCGAGACAGGGTTTCTCTGTGTAGCTTTGCGCCTTTCCTGGGACTCACTTGGTAGTCCAGGCTGGCCTCGAACTCACAGAGATCCACCTGGCTCTGCCTCCCGAGTGCTGGGATTAAAGGCGTGCGCCACCACCGCCCGGCAAGTATTTCTATTTAATGGAAATCAGCATGAGTTTCTGGATTACTTATATGAACCTGTACAACTTATACAGGTTGGAATAAAAACCCCAGAAAACTTACTCGTATCCTTAGTTATATAGCCAAATTAAAGATACAGAGCTCAGATAATAATCAAATTAGAAAAATGAAGTTGTGAAACAGACACTGGAAATAAAACACTGATAATGCTCAGGCTAAATTCATACTTGATACACATTGAGGCAGTTTTATTATCAGTTTATTCAACCATGGAATTTTCATTTCCTTTACTCTTTGTCAATCACTAACTGGAGTTTTCTAAGGCATAGACTGTCTTCATTGATGTCTTCATGCCTTTGAGGGCAGTTCACAGATAGATTTTTATTTGTAAGCCAGTGCAGACATAATGGAAGGTGCTCATTGCATCTTCTATTAAATGATAAACAACAACTACCAAAAGACCTTAGTTTTCACTATTGGAAACCAGAAGGATCTAATATGTTCAAAGGAATTCAACAAACAGAATGACTGACAGAAGCGTGCATTTAATTCCTTGCTTTGCAGAGATACATGACAAAAGTTGTGTGCGTGGCTTGTCCTTTGGGAAGGCCCGAACTATTTATTTTTAAGTAAGAAATAACAATGGAGAAAAAAATCACAATTAAGAAAAAAATAATCTTGAGGCACAAAGGGACCTGTGTGTCCTGGACTAAGACATATGCAAGCAATACAAAGTATTCCAAATACAGGATGAGAAGAACAGTTCACAGGCCCTGGAATGATGTTCTGTCTCTCAGAAATGGGATGTTTAACAGTTCTGTGTTCACAAATGGCATTGATGAAATAATCTTTATTTTTAAAGGATTTTATAGAAATAATTTTAGCACCATCATTAAAAGAAAAAATAATACTATTTCAGCCCTGCCTATCTCCAGTCTCGGATTAACAACAGAAGCGCAGCACCTTTCAATATCTAAAGTATAAACAAGAACAGGAAGTCTATCCCAGCTTCTAGAGATGAGGTAGCTCATGCTAAGAAATGTTGGGTCATATTTTATTACGAATGTTCTAATTCTAATCCTCACATTTGATTTGAGTGATCATCACAACTCTGGGTTTCTAGATCTTTCCTTTATGACAGGCTTCAGAAAAATGAGATTGTACCTGTAGGGAATCTCAACTTTGGTTACTGAGTGTGTTTAGAAAGTTATGTGGGTATTTGAGTTTTTTGTTATTGTTGCTGCATTCAATATCTTCTTACATAAAAAAACACAAATATAACTTCTATCTTATTGAAAGATTACAACATGGGAGACCTCAATTTGGGGGAAGTGGGGATGTGGGGTGGCTTGGGAAAGAAGGCTGAGGGTGGGAGGAGAAAGGAGGGGGGATCTGTGGATGGTATGTGGAATGAGTAGAAAATTTCTTAATAAAGAAAAATGAAAAAAACTGAATGAGAAAAAAAATCTAAATGAATCAGACTTTACAAAATAAATTGGAAAGTTGAAGCAATTTTATGGTTTTTTTTCCTCCTGAAATTCAATGAATTCTATGCAGTTCTATGTGTTGGTTAAAGATTTCATTGAAGAACATGGAAAGATGATATAGTCTCATTAAAGAATTTCTGTAATTGTAGTACAATATCAAGACATGCATGAGAGGTTCAGCCACAAAGTAAAATATTTTGCATTCATTTTTCATGGATGATCTGGGACTAAGAGGACACAGAAGGGCACTGCTCTCTACTTTCCAGACTGCAGCCAAGCAAAATCAACATGTGCTGAGGTTTGACTCACCCCGCTCTGTAAGCTACCTGCTAGGAAGAAGAGTTTCCTCATAAATACTAAGCAACTTATTTACTCATTACAGTGAAATGGATTGATGAAAACGTATTTATTTTTTTAATCAGTTTACTATTTGGTAAAGGTGGTCATTGTCATTGGTCATCTGAAATCTAAACTGCCGTATTGAAAAATATTTTAAGTCAATTAAACTTGAGGATTGTAAGTAAAATAAATATTCTGAAGGATCAGGAGGCCAGGCACTTCAGACTGTATGTACAAAAGCTGATACAGGACCAGCCATTGCTTCAAGAGTCTCAGGATCAACCTCAAACAGGCAAAGTTCTTGTGAACGGTGGTGGTCATTGGTAGCAGTGCGCATTGCCGCTGTGGTGGTCATCGATGGCAGTGCTCATTGTCGATGCTTCTGGGCTTCTGTTACATGAAACAAACTGGCCCAATTTCAATGCCAAATTCCTGGTCTGTGCTGCCAATATCCACAGGAGCAAGATCTATGATGGGCAAGCGGGCCACATTCTGTGTTCTGTATTCAAAGATAGTCTTGCCTACATTTCCATTTCGCTTCTGGAATTCAATAGGGAAATGGGTGAATGGTATACACACTTTTTCTAAGAATTCCGCACAGCAGCACCCTCCCAAAGCAGCTTTTTTGTATTATAAAAGCAGTGGTCTATACAGCTCTGGGAAGTGTGACACCACTTCCCAGAAAAGAGACATGCAAATCAGCGTTTCTCTATTGTAGACTCACAGAAGTTTATGATTGAAAGTGAGATTCAGTAACTTTACTTGCTGAGAAAAGAAAGGAAGCTACAAAAAAAAAAAGTGTAGTTCAAAAGGCACTTACAGAACAGGTATCTTGAAGAACGGTGTATCTGAATCTAATGTTTCCCTCTCCTTTGATTTCTAAGTCATTTGATCCTTTGAGCACCACAGCTTTCTTGAGGTTTTTGGCTTGGTCATCCATGTACCCCACAGTGTTCCTACAGACGTAAGTAATGTTCTGGGAGGCTTCTTTGGATAAAAGGCGCAGGAAGGTCATCTGAGTAATAGCTGTATTAGGTGACTGGTAATCTCCATACGTGAACTAGAGAAACAGAGGAGTTTATGTAACATGACATACCTAGGATTAATACTGCCACCCGAAGAGATGGCAGATTTATGACAGGTAGACAGACGATAGAGGGCTGACTATAGATAAATTAAATGTGAAAAATATTACTTAGTTTTTATATAATAAGATATTGTACCTATACAAAGGAAAATATTTTCAAATATCTATCCATAGTCACAAGTACCTGTGTCCTTATGACCTCAAAGGAGAGGTGAACAAAAAACTTATTTTAATTTCCTAGAGAAAAATTAAATATTTTTAAATCTGATTTAATTTTATATATATTCTATACATTATACTTAATAAATACAATTCAGTTTTTTCACTAATTAGAATAAAATAGGAATTAAGTGTAAGTATAAATCTATTTTACTGAACAGTTACATACATATCAGAAATATTATTTTGTATAACACAAATGCCCAAAACTCATTTCCAATGAGCTCTTTCTCTTCATCTGCAGCTTTGAGTTCTGCATTCAAGGGCAGCATTGTGGATTCTGACAGATTATTTTGGTTCAACTACATTTCACCTGTTTGTGTTTAAATTTTCATTTTCACTAAATGAAAGTAGAGTCTAGCTTATCATATACTGAATTATAACACTTTCATAAAATGTTAATTGGGGCAAAGTTGGAATCAGAGGAAGTAAGCTGGGATGAAACGCTGACTTTGTAACATGAAACACCAAGATCTGATAAACTCTGAAAAATTATAACGTAATTCACCTAGTTAGAAAAATGAGTAAACTTTAAGTAACACCTCACAGATTTCAAGGGATTTCCTTCTTTTAAGAATTTATCTAACATGTATCATCATTTATCTTTCTAAACACTACACTAACCACTAACATTCACAGAGACAGTGAGATAAGTCTCACCACCTTTACTTTAAAGTAGCTATAAGGTTTTAAAAGGTGCAGTAATTTTATAAGTTCCAATTATGACCCAGGTCTCCTGGAGCTGAGACAAGACCAACCGCTCCCACTGTGCTCCACAGTCAGTGACATGTATTAAAGGAACTAATATTAACAATTATTTATTTCATTCTACTAAAAAGAAAAATTAAAATTATAAATTCCTATTAATTAATCTTGATAAAACTTTTTAGAAAAATATTTTGCATTTCTAGTGAGAACATATCATTTAAAAGTAAGCATAGTAAACTTAAACCCAGTCAAAAATAATAGCACAGTTTTAATAAATGTGGAAGCATAAAAGATAATAAAAAGTAAGAACTATAATTCAGAGTGCACATTAAATCACCTGAGACCCTCTGTTCATGTCGAGACCGTACCACACAGGCTTACTGTCGGGAGACTTGCTGGCCCACCAGGTTTTAAGTGGAACGCTGGCTGGGTTTGCTGAAATACATGTCTCTCCTGTTTCCATATTACAGTAAACTTTGATTGCATCTTCTGCTGACCCCTGGTTAGGGTCAATCCAATATTCACCTATTTTTCAAGATAGAAATATTTGTTAAATGAAGATTATCTCTAAAATAATCAATAGAGATTTGATCCTTCATTCAAAATGGAATTGTTACAGGAATGGGGAGAAGACTCAGCAGGGAAGGTGTTTGCTGTAAAAGCATGAGGACTTGAGTTGGGATCCTCAAAATCTGTACAAACTAGGTAGATATGGCAACTCACTTGCAGTCCCAGCGTGTGCAAAGAGAGAAACAGGAATCCCAGGGTAAGTCGACCAGCTAGACTATCTAAAACAATAAGCTATGCACTCAGCTAAAAAGTGAGACTTAACAAGTAAGATGTACAGTAATTGAGGAAGATATCTAATGTCAACTTTCTCCATGTAGTCATATGCACTCACACACGTGTGAACACACAAATACACATGCATGCAACCACTCAGATACACATATAGGGAAGAATGTAACTGTTAAGCATGGGGAGCCTTCCCCAGTTCAAAAGCACTTTTCCAAATTGTGTATTTGAGACTCAAAACATCCAAGTGATTCTAAAACAAAATATACCAAGACAGTGCTTGATGTTTGATATATAGTCACATAAATATACAAACAAATATATTTACTCATATGTATTTAGTTAGGTAGGTCCATACCTATGTGTATGCTATTATATGCAAATTATAAAAAGTAAATTTTGAGTAAAATGAGAAGGGAGATATCAATTATACAGTTAATAAGAAAAGTGTATTTTTTTAGAGAGAACATTTTTAATTGTCCCTGTTGGTGTCATTTCAAAATTAACTGAAGCTCTTGTATTTTACAGCTCATTCTCATGGAGTTAGATACCCCTTTTCTGGGTCTAATTAGATTATTTAAAATTATTGGAGAAAGCAAACCTGGAACACGGCCATACTACTAAGGCAGAAACACTACTTCATTCCAAACTGCCTTAAAAGCTCACTCTACATGATCCTGCCAGGAAAGACTGCAAAAGAGTGATTGTCAGGACATTAAACTACAACAAATAGATTCCATATGCAAATAATTTAGGGAAACATACTTTACTGGGCTCTCAATGGTTCACCTAATTACAATTCTGAATGATCATGTAGGTAAAAAAAAAAAAAAGCATCTTTAATCATGCAGGAGCAAGTATTTTCTGAATGTACATATGTATGTGTTGGGACCACTTCCTCAAAATTAGGTTTTAGATAGGATATGATCTCTATTTTATATGCTACCTGTTAGGGTCCTGGAGAAATACCGCAAAGACCATCATCCATGTATGCAATCAACAAGAGTATTTGTTACCAGCATGTTGGGGCTGTTCATCCCACATAAAGGCAAAATAGTGATGAACCCCAGAGAAGCTCACAGGCTTCTTTTAAGCATAGCTAAGGAGAGTTCCTAGGACAGTGAGGTCATTTCAGATATGATTGGTTTAAGCAAGTGGCAATCATATTAGTATGTTCTAATTGGCTAGGGCTAGTCAGAGGCTGGCTAAGGCTACAGTTTTCCCAATTTTGGTCAGGCCTGGACAAGTTCTAAATGTCCTTATTTGATTATTACCTTGAGCTTATTGGCTGTGGAGGCTGATTGGCCTAGTATGTGCTGATTGTGGGGGCTGGCTCAGGCCTGGTACTGCACATACCAGGCCTCCTCATCCTTGCTATCAGAGGTTTTGGAAATTAATTGTCCTTTGTTCATGGCTCTTCCTCAGAACCTGCCTACTCAGTACCAAGAAGCAGGGACCGAGGTCTAGTTCTTAATTGAGTTATTAGGGCAGGCTGTCAAAGATATTTGCCTCGCCTTCTCATAACCTATCATCTTTACTCTATAGTTTTTCATGTAATTGTCTCTACCACAAAACTATAAGCTCTGTGGCATGTTGAAAGTTTTCTTTGTGTCTATCATTAATTATAAAGTTAAAAACTATCTTGGGCTGCGGCTGAGAATAACTCAACCCAAACAACATGCTTTGCTCGCACAGGCTCCTATCTACTCACCACTCTGCTTGGTGGAATGGCAAAGTTTTAAGTCATCACAAGTCCGGGCTGGGTGCTTCTTGGAACCATCAGGGCTACGCATGGTTTCAATCTGGCTGCTGAGAGACTTCAGGGTAGCATGGACCCCAGGATCAGTTTTGTTTGTGTCATCAGGAGCTGCCTGGTCTTCAGTAAACTCTGGAAGTGGATCTGGCATGTTTTCATCATAGTGGCCCATGATATCACCAAGAGCAGCAGTAAGATGGCCAGGGGGACCCGGAGGACCAGGGGGCCCAGGTTCACCAGGAGGACCCTAGTACAGAGAAATTGGGAAGACATTTAAAAGTGTTTTGACAGTTACAACTTGGCACACCAGTTCATCATTACTGAAGAAGTGTGACTCATGCTTTTTAAACAGGCAGGGCTGCCCTGTCCAAGCAATAGCATTGCAAGAATGGGGAGTGATGTAGAGCTGTTTTTCAGGCAAATATCTACAAGTCAGGCTCTGAGATAAACAAAGCTTAAAGCCAAACTCTTCACTTTGATGTCTTCTTTGAAGATACCATGTATCTCATGTGAAGAACATTCAGAGTTACATTCTTTTCAAACAATTTTGGACAAGATACAACTGGAATTCTTCAAAAGCAGCTATGTGCAGAAGGCAAAAAGGCTGCCAGGGAGTGGGATCTGGTTCTCTAAATCTGCATGTAAATACCAGGGAAACAACCACATGACCCCCAATGTGGAACTTCTAGCTCCTCCAAATCAAAAAGAAAGACAGAAAGTCTTTTTGTGTGTATGTGAATTATGGTAAATGTAAAAATTTTCAGTACTGAACAAAGTTGAAGAAAAGTTCCCATTAGCCTTTTCATAGCCGTAAGGGTGTGTCCTGATCTTCTATTTTCAGGAACAACTTAAGGAATGTGAGGTCTCAAATAAGCCCAAAAAAGTGGCAAAGTTTATGAGTTGAGTACATTCCATTAATTCCTCTGCATTTTCAGAGGAAGAACTGAGTCCTGAAAGAACTCCATAACTAAAGAGAGGTGGAGTCCACATCTCAGGTAGAGAGCACGGCCCTGGGTGTCAGAGCCTGATGTGCCAATAACAGCTCTGCCATTCACCAGGCAAAGTGTCCTAACCTTTATGCCAATACTTTCTGATTCTTAAAAGACTGATGATAGGGATACAGTCAGACGATAGATAGATGGATAGGCAGATGACTGATTTTCTGGGATGTCATCATGATTCCATACATCCTATTACACTAATCTGAGCAGAAGAGCCTTATCTCACCAAGACCATGGAGCCATAAAAAAGTAAATCAAGAGCCACACAAGTCAAAGATAAATTGTATAGCTGTCTTCTTTTCATGGAGTAAGAAGTAGGAAACTTTCTTGACTATGACAAAAATAAACCTGCATACCTACATAAAAAGTAATAAGTATTTCAATCAATGGCACTGTCACTGGGGGAATAAAGACTAAAATGGTAAGGTCCAATAAATAAAATGAAAGAAACACCAGATCAAAGCTTAAATGCACACAGCACACGTGTAGATAAATGATGCATGTCTGAGGACAGAGAAGCTATAGACTAACTAATATGGTTTATTAATTGATATTACCTTATACTAAATGCCCTTAAATTTGTAATTGAAAACTTCCAATTGAAATCTTGAATGTCATTTTCAGTAAAGAAAACTTTCAAACTTATATACTCATCTTGTTCCAAGCTCCGACTACCTTGATTTCCCTACCATAATGGACTGTACTATGAACTACAAGTTAAAATAAACCCTTTCATAATTTGATTTTTTGCAGAGTATTTAACAGCAACAGGAAAGCAAACAAAGACAATGTAATTTCAAACAATACATTAGCTGTACAACTTCTATAAGAATGCAATCATAGCTTGATATTTGATCTCGGTGAAATATCAATTCAAGGACTTGGTATCTTGAGCTCTCATTTTGTATGCTCTAAGTACTGTGTATTAAAAGACTTTAAATAATTAATTAAGTGGATAACCTTGTGATTTCTAGGTTTATTTTAGGAGTCTCAAGACTTGTTGGCAAGGTTGCTCAGATACTATTGGGTAGACTCCATCTGGCGTCAGCATCTCCCATGCAAACACTTGTCAGCTCACCTCTGGACCTGCTTCTCCTACACTTCCCCGCACACCAGGAGGTCCAATGGGTCCAAGTGGCCCAGGGTTTCCTTCTTTGCCTGAAGGACCTACTGGTCCTGGAGGACCCTGTCAGAACACAAAAACTGCATTTTAGAAGAAAGACTTTGCAATGTTTCTCTGATAATAAAAGAACTGTTACAGAGATTGAATAATTACCATGATTCCTCAAATTCCAGTCTTAATAACTAATAAGTGTCCTTTCAACATTTTGTTACATTTACAATTTCACTGAGTGGGAACTGTCTATCATTAATTCTGGTTAAAGGACCAACATTAAGTTAAAGACACTAATAGGCTGTGGTGGTTTGAAAGAAAATGGCCCCCAAGGGAAGTAACACCATTAAGAGGTATGGTCTTGTTGGAGGAAGTGTGTCACTGTGGAGGCAGGCTTTCAGGTCTCACATATGCTCAAGATATTACTCATTGTCTCAGACCATGTCTTATGGCCTGAAAGATGATGGACTCTCAGTTACTTCTCCAGTACCATGTCTGCCTACATGCTGTCATGTCCCACCATGATGATAATGGTGATGAACCTCTGAAGTATAAGAGAGCCACCAAAATTAAATGTTTTCCTTTATAAGAGTAGCCATGATCCTGGTGTCTCTTCACAGCAATGGAAATCCTAACTAAAACACATGCTAATTACTAACTTTCATTGGTAACAACTGTTTCATTAAATTGTTAATAAATTTGGTTGGAATTTCAATTACTTTAGAAGGAAATGGTGTAAGTTGAGTGTTTGCTGTAGTTGAACCTCTCAGTACTTATATCACAGAACCTCATCACATCTTAGCACTCTTCTTAATATTGGTCTCAATTTATGTAAATTTATGTTGTACTTAAATATAGTGTTTTATTTTGCTAATTCATCTTTCTAATTTTTTCTGTTTTCCTAAGTATCTGTGTGAATTGTCTTATGACACAATGACTTACAAGAAGTAGATTTATATGAGTTTAGAATTTCTAAAAGCCTCCCTACTGATTCTTTTATGATTTGTTTCCAAATTATCTTTGTATAAATGTCTTCTAGAGCTTTATCACAATTAAAAAACAAAATATGTCTATCTCCAAAATCTATTCCACTTCATGAGTAGGTCCAGTCATGTCTAAGAATTCGTGTTTAATGGAAATTTAACCCCAAATAAGAAACTGAATAGAAGAACATATAAAAATCTGGGTAAGAGATTTTTACCGTGGACTCACAGTACAACACATAATGTGCCATATTTCAGGGTATTTCTATTTTAAATCATTTGCTAAGTTTGTCCCATACATTTAATGTCAACCTCAATGAACATGAGCAATCAATATTTAATAGCAGGAATATTGTCCTCAAGAAACAATATTATGTCACTAAAGCGTGTATTATGCACACTGACACTTAGGAGTTTCTGTTACTTACTCTTGGGCCAAAAGGACCAGGGATCCCAGCACTTCCTTGTTCTCCATTTGGACCCTACACAGAAAGAATATTCAAAGTGCTGCTAAGACATTGAAATCTTGCATCAGGCTGCATTTTACATTTAAAAGTATGCTGTTACCAACTTTAGCACTAGAAATGAAGCCATTTACTTCCTTAACATCCAACTAGTACTAGAGACAACTGTATAGGTAACGGGGTATGTAGCTCTTTGCTCCATTTCTTCCCCATAATATTACAGCTTACGTATGCATACTTATATTAGGTAATTATATAATTATCCATCAAGATAATTTTAAATTAAAATGATATACAAAAGCATCCATCTATTTCATGGAGGGATGGGTGGTCCTGTGAATACACCAGTATATTCTCACATGCAGGGAAGGACCTTTAAACAAGTAACTTACAGGAGGGCCAGGCAGACCCTGAAGGCCAGTGAAGCCTCTGTGGCCTTTCTGACCCCGGTCACCTCTGTCTCCATTGTCACCCTTGTCACCTCGAGGTCCTTGGGGTCCCTGTAAACAGTCAGTCATTAATATTACTCCTTAAGACTGCAATTTCTTTGTGATCTTACTCTTTATGATTATACTTACTATAATTTTTAAAAATTCTTTGAAATTATAATTTAATAACTTTTACTTCCCATGCTTCAGCTTACCTCGACATGCCTCAGCATAGCTTTTGCCATAAGTTATATAAACAGTCCCTAAACTAGCATCCCACTGGCAACTCATCCTTGAGACACACTCTTGCTGTTCAGGACAGGTTGCTTCCTATCTCTCTAGCTCTCATCTATGACCTACGGCAAACTTCTTTTTTAAAAACTCTCCATCCATGTTGTCCATGAAATCTACATGGACCTGGAAGCCACTAGTTGGGGAAGCTTTGTCAGTCTTTGATTTCCCAGGACCTCATCTCCCCTGGCCCCCATGAGCTACTGTCCATCTGATGCAAGAGAGTTTCTGTTATTCTGAAGGGCCCTCAATCTTCTCCTTATCACTTAAAATTCAATTCCCTTGTGCTTTTTAGTGCAGCTCTAAAATACACTGCCATCTGCATAGTTTCTTTGTAATAAAATCTTTCAAAAAATCTGTCTTCTACCTTTCTGCAATATTCCTTATTACTGTTACCTTTCCCAGCACATATAATTACCACTACCCATTGCACTACACATCATTACTGCTACTGTCTCACAAGTTTCTGGCTTCTCTGGGTCAGTAATTACCCAGCAGCCTTTCTTTTCCTTGGTATTTAAGAATCTTAAATTATATTTCTTCTTTGGGTATATATTTTATATAAGAAAACATTTATTTGTTCATAAGAGATAGAGCTTACAGGTAAACCACGTTTTCCAGCTCGGCCAGGGGGTCCTACGGGGCCTCGAGAACCCTAGGAAACATTTCATAAAATTTATTATCTTAAAATATAAATGTAAATATAATAGTAATACATTAACACAAGCATAAACATAGATATAAATATGATGTGCACAATTGTAAGTAATTAAATGAAGGCCAGCAAATGTCTCTACATCAGGTAATAACAGATTATAGTGAATATTTTTATTAGCTTTACCAAATGAGGTTCAACTTAGTTGACTATTAAATGACATTGTTTACTTAATTTTATTTATATGTACCACAGTTCATATAAATCACAACCTGTTTAGATTATTAAAGTAATCCTGATAGAAGGATCATACCCACATTCAAGAAGCAACTCATTTTTAAACTAAGCATATATTTCATTCATAATTGTCTATTATTAATTAGAGTTCTTAGCTAACATATACAGGATAGGATGCATATACTCATCATTACAGAATAGCATATCAGTGTCATATAAATGTCAGTGTGAAATTGACTTTCTTACAGGATCTCCTCTTTGTCCCGCATCTCCTGGTGCACCAACAGGCCCAGGAGTCCCAGGGGCACCCTGAGAGCCTGGCAGACCTGCAGGCCCGGGATCTCCACGGTCACCCTGACAACAACAGACAGAATATTGTTCTTTAAACATTTATTCTATAACAGCAACAATATTATATATTGCTCACATTATATACAATATGAAAATATACCATTTCAAACATGTTGGTTTATTATTTACTTAAATATTTTACTTTTATTCACTAGTCAATAAATTAAATTCAAGGTAATAGGATTGTTTTTCCTCAGCTTCAGATCTTACCTACCTTCGACTCTTGTTCCCTACACTCACATTGTTAAGAGTACAGGAGTGTTCACCTCCAGAAGTTAACATTTACTAGTCTGATTTCCTAGACTAGCAGTCTTCAAAGGACTGTCCATATTTGTAAAACACAATGTAATTCCAGAGTGGGAAAACGTTAAGGAGACCACTTCCTATATTTTCAGCTCCACAGAGTCTCTCAGAAAACTGGTTCTGAGAGTTCTTTGCTTCCTAGCTTTCCCACCTCATGGAAGAAGGGCAAACAGCATGCTAGCTGCAGTCCTGGATGGTACAAGGCCCTTGAAAGCAACTGCTTCTGGGAGGCAAAGAAAGATGTCTTCAGATTGGAAGAATTGGGAGACAAAGAGTCCGCCCTCCCTTCACTCAGATGACCCATCTGACAGGGCTCCAGACAGTATCTCACTATGTTGGTACAGGTGAAATCAATGTGACATGAGCTTGCATAATTAATGTGGACATAATTAATGACTCAAAAATGGAGTCAAACTTTATCTCCTGACAGAAATTAATTCTTACTTAACTTATTAATTTGGTAGCTAGAACAAATACTTGCATCTAAGTTAAAGAACACACATACAATACACTGCAGAGAAAATTTTGAAAAGTAAGTTATTTAAAGCATACAACTAGAATTTATAGGGAATTGCCTGTGTTGTATGCATTTAACTTTGTGATTAAAAATGAAACAGCAATTTAAAGTGCATGTAAGGGTTCAAGAAGCTGCAATAATATTTCAGGGAGTATACATCAAGACCTTTGAATGCTTTCTGCATTACATGTGTACACCAGCAAAGGCAAAGACTCCAGATGTTAGAAAAATTTCTGTGGCTATGATAGATAAGGAGAGTCTTAGCCCATGAACCCCTAAGCTTCTCCATCCCCTTGTTAATAATATGATAGCATTCTTGAGTCCTTACTCTGCAGAAGAATTTTAAGTCTGGTATTAGCATATAAACACTTGCACTAAGCATATTTAAGGTATTTGGAAATAGATTCAGAAAACTCAGTGTCATGTGACTTGTCGGTGGTAGCCAGATCTGTTTCCTAACAGCTGTGCAACCACCAAAAGGGACTCAGCTGCAGACATACCTGGGAAAATTGTCAGCTCAACACAGACCTCATTTAAAAATATACAGCATATCTATAATTTAGAAAGCATCATTGCTTATATCCTTGTAAGTTATTCTCTTTAGGGAATGAGTAGAAAAATGTAGGTGTCATTCAGCTATGTGAGTGACATGGAAATTCAGAAGATCCATTTACATCTTCATCCAAATACGAAAGCAATTTGTTTCCTTGCTCTTGAAAATGTGTGTAATACTTTGTCATGCATTCAAATATTATTTCATTTAAAAGATTATCCAAGGTTATAACCTGACTAAAAAGCTTGCCATCAGAAAAGTCAGAGCTGCACTGGGGAGAAAGAGTAGTTAATTATTATTATTATTATTATTATTATTATTACACTAGAATAAAATCATTTCAGGTTTATGTGGCTCTAATATTCTAATCAGTAGCATTCCACTTACCCGTTCTCCAACTGCACCATCCCGTCCTGGGGTACCATCATTACCAGCTGGTCCCTAAAAAGAACAGTGTTTGAGACATTGGCTCAGGAGATTTTTAAACTCTCATCCCAGTTAACAGGAAATGGACCAACAAGTTTTATTCATCTTTGAACTATAAAATAGCACTCAACAAGAGCCTCAGCAGGAGAAAGATGGCTACCAATTTCTTTTTATTTTCAATTATTTGTAAAGTTACCATATTCTTATTTACACTAATTATTCATTTCTAGTTCTCAATTTTAAAAAGAAGTCTTCAGGCACATTGAAATAGATCACATCTACAGTGCTGCTCTTTTATATTTTGTCTGAATTCTCATTTTGTTTTTCCAAATAATATTTTTAAGGTTTTGAAACCAGATGACTGCATCTATATTATATAACATTCCATTTTAAAGTGTATATTATTATTTCCTTATTTTACTTTGTTTTTTTCAGAACTACGTTTTTATCTTTTGATAAAATTAGCTGTGAAATCCCTGACTAATTCTTTCAGGAACGTGTGATCCTTTGGTAATTCACTCATTAAGTTGCTCAGCAGAGGGTATTCCAGCATTTAGCCTCTCAAATTGCCTGTCATCACTGTATTTCCTCTCAAAAGAGACTAAAGGGACATGACAACCATAATGTTACTTCACAGTGACAAAGAAAAATGCCCTCTACTTCCTCTCCCTTCTTCATGAGCTGTAAGAGTTTCATTAATCCTATCACCGCAATGCTTGGCAATTGTGATAAATATCCTATCAGAGAACAAAATAATAACCGGGGAAAGATGAATGGCTGTGTCCTTCCACCTTCAAAACCATTTCCACAGGCTAAATCATCCAAAATGCTCACTGCAGCTTTTCCAAAAGTCAGTACAAGGGCACTGATTGGGTTTTTCTCTCATTTAGCTAAGTCTCTAGAAAGGCTGAGTACGTCAAACAGCATGACAAAAGTCTTTCTTAAGCTCATGTGTGCAGTCTGTCTCTAAACATCCACGTCAGCTTCATAATGGAAGAATTATCCCCACCACACTTAGCTAAAATAGGAGGTATTTTCCTTAGGGTTGCAGCACTCACTTCTGGCCCAGGTTCTCCGACTGGACCATTGGAGCCTGGGGGTCCTACGGGCCCAGGGGGACCTTTATCTCCTGTAGCACCAGTCGGTCCTACTTTCCCTGGTGTGCCCTGAAATTAAAGCACAAGTATGTCAACCCTTTCAGAAAGAATTAAGAATACCAGTCTTCATAAGGCTTCATTTATTCAGTAGTATACCAGTCTCTTTTCCTATAGAAACAGTTGTCCAGTATCCTACAGCAACCTGTGTTTGCTCAAAGACATGCCCACTTCTGATCACATTACTCCTGACATAAAAAGAGATGAAAAGTACCCTGTACCACCTCCTTAGGCTTGCATTTTGTGTTTGAAACATATGTAGTCAATTATGACTGCCTTTCTGGAGTCTGTATCACTACAAAGATATACACACCCTTATCACTCCTGTTTTTCTGCTCGTTTGTTTTAAATGTGTTCCAGTACTTTACGCTCATCACTGAAGAATTTTAGTTTCCAGTTCTTGGCTCAACTCTGATATCACCAAGATAAACTTTAACTCCTAATGTGTTAGCTTCATATTTCTACCCAAAGGTCTTCTAGTTTATCGTACCAGGAGTCCAACCTCTGTCCACATTCCATAAAAGCACCATTTTCCCCTCAAACACTGTAAACACTCACTGGTAAAATCAGTCACTTCAGAGTTTTTACAGCATCAAACTCTCCTCCATATTCGAAAGAATATGAGATCCTCAAGCACCCATGGGAAACAGGAGATTATAGTTCATCCACAATCACTTCTAACGTGACCTCAGTTCACCTAGCTCTTCTCTTTGTTGATTAACTGTGAAGTATGGCTGTTTTGTTAAGGTTGTTTCTTTTAAAAGATACTAGCAAACCACGTGAAGTAATCCCCCTTTGCTAGGATCATTTTTATCTTTGAAGAAATATTTGAGTCACCAAAAATCCAAACACTTGTTATCTACTTCTGTAGCTCCGAGGTTAAACAAATGTTTGTCAAGGTGGTTAAGCATTTAACATTTAAGATCAAAGGTTTTTAAAAGCTAGGAATTTATGTCAGCTTAAGGCTGTTTGAACCAACTCATCTAGCAAAACAAATCAAGTCTTTCTGCAAAAGTTATATAACGTATCGGATGAATATTGATCAACACAGCTACTCACCGCTGGGCCAGGAAGGCCGGGCATGCCTCGCTCCCCACGTTGTCCAGGCATTCCTACAATCCCTCTTTGCCCAGTGGTACCAGCCGGACCAGGAGGACCATCTGGACCCTAATGGTGATATCAGACTATAATTACTACTCTACAGGATGAGTCCATATCTGAGTAATTTATATAGTTGACTATAGTTTTATAGACTTTGAGGAAATATGAGGAAGAAAACTTTTTATTTTAGTAGCCCCAACATTATTCAACACTTGGGAAGGAACTTGATAGCTAATGAAAATAAAAGGAGACAGCTATTCAAAAAATTATGTTTCCTCCTTTTAAAAGGACGAAAAGAAAATTTAGAAGCATTATATTTCTAAAAAGAATAATATTTAGTAGTATGTAAATATTAAATATGATAACATATATTTTATTTTCTTCACATAGGAGACAGTCAATAATGAACGTTTTTTGGTTTAGTTTAAGAAAACCATGTCCTTTACCATTTTGTAAACTTCTTTATATATACACTTTCATAGCAGAGGATTAGAAATTGAAAATGTATATCTTAGTGAGATAAAAGCATTTAGGAATGTTTCCAGATGGATTTTATGGCAGTAATTATTACAGTGATTATAAATATTTCAACTAGAGTTGCAGTGAAACAGATGCTAAACTTACAGTTTGTCCATCTTCTCCTGGGTCCCCTTTGTCTCCTGGGCCGCCAGGTGGGCCAGCTGGTCCTCTATCACCCACTCGCCCATGAGAGCCAGGGTCCCCACGAAGACCGGGAGGTCCCTCCTTCCCAGGCTCCCCTATGGGCCCTGCAGGTCCTGGAGCTCCCTGACATCACACAAAAAGAAGCAATGAGGAGGGCAAAGTGGAAACTAAGTAAGAACTGACCCAGAGTGCTCTGCCTCAGACATTGAGGGCACTGTCCTACTGATGGTTGGTTATCTTCTTAGATAAAATTGTTCACTTCGGATACGTAAGAAAGTAAGGCATACCACTGGGAAAAGCCAAAATTTCATTTTTAGATGATTATTTAATCCCTCATTATTACGAGTTAAGAAATTAATTTTAATTTTCAAACTTATTTAGGGCACTGTTCCAACTATAGTTTATGTTTTATTTTACTTGGACTGGTCTGAACTGGTCATATGACAGATTTACTAAAGAAACTCTCAGGGGCTGGTGCAATGGTGAAGCTATGATGAACCCCCATGGCTCTGGTGTATGACATGGGTTTGATGCCTGGCACCCATGTGGTGAGCACAGCTGCCTCTAACTCTAGAGTCCTAGAGGATTCAACACCCTCTCTGGCCTCGACCAGCTTCTGCATGTACATGGAACATAAACTTACGCAGGCGCACACACACGTATACATAAAAAGACTGAATTTTTAAGAAGAAAGTTTCAGAGATTCTACAGATGCTTTCTAACTGAGATTTATTATTAGCGCATAACAAAAAAGTATTTAGTACTCAAACAAAATCATGCTCAAACATTAGGTTAGAAAATACATGCAAATAATCTCTTCCAAGTTTGTTGATTGGTAACTTTGGATTTGTTTTGGTGAAATGTCAATATAATGCAAGAAGACTTAACGAAAAGGAAAACAAATCAGTACGAGATTAAATAAAAATAATTAAAATGCCACATGTGTTGTGGTACACATACAAGTACGTGCATTAAATTTACTACCAATGATTTAAATCAAAGTTGACTTACAGCAGGGCCTGGGGGCCCAACTCTGCCGGCAGAACCAGGAAATCCTGTAGCACCCTGAGAACAAAATACTACGCAATCAGTCCAGATAAGAAGTTATTTCTTTATTTTCCTGAAGTCTACATTTCACACAGGAGACTCCAGGCCTGTTGATTCCCTTATTTAGGACCATGTAGCTTTTTATTCTTCTCATTCCTCAAATGTTTTAGAGAATCTGGATTAACTGATAGAGTTAAACAGTTTTTCTGTTTTGACTTTTTATTTTAAACATATAAAAGTAGAGCTAAAACCACACAGGTTCTTTTGTGTAATCAACTACATAATTTGATACTTAATACTTCTGCTCCACATGAAGCAACTGGGTTTTCACAATTAACAAAACTGATTTTCACCCAGATCTCCAGCTTAAGCTAAGCACCCTTTGCTCTATAATACAGCTGATACATAGGATAGCATGTTATTGCATCCTAAGATGACAGTTAACATTTATATAACCAGGTCACATTCAATATTTGCAACTGGCTGTGCACAATTCCCAGAATAACAAAGAGACTCACAGGTGGACCCTGGGTTCCCCGACCGCCTTTCAGTCCAGGAACGCCATGAGGACCCTAAGTGGAAAAAACAGACCACAACAGTAAGCCACATGCAGGCACTGCTCATTGTAAATACTGGGCCCTGGTATCAAATTTTCCGTTTTAGTTTTTAACTCACATGAGGACCAGGTGATCCTGCTAGCCCTTGGGGTCCAGGAGAACCAGCATCTCCCTTCTGCCCAGGTTCTCCAGGCTCACCCTTGACTCCAGGCTGCCCATCAGGACCCTAAATGCAATTTTTCAAATGAGTAATTATTTTTAAGATTTATAAATAAATTATTTCATAGTTTATTATTAACATGCAATTTAGTCTTATAGAATGTTTCTGTATAACTAAGTCTGGTATAAAAAAACTCAATAACTTCTTTAACACTTTCTAGAAAAAAATCTTAGACTATTTTCATCATAGAAAATAATTACATATACCAAAATATTATAAGCACCAACTTTTGTTCCATCTATGAAAAATATGTTGAATAATACATAAAATATTTTAAAATTTATAGATTTTAATATATCTCAAAACATATGAAAATAACACATAAACTCATTTCTCTACTAAGAAGACTATTTGTTTGAAGTTAGAAACATTTACAAATTTTACCTGGGGTCCAGCAAAACCAACAGCACCAGTTGGACCATTTTCACCACGAGAACCCTAAAAGAAGACAAATAGTAATGAAGCTTCCACATTTAATATACATTTTATGTAGCTAACTGTATATAGAGAAGTCAGCTACATTGCTTGAGGAAGATCCTTAAGTGAAATAATAAATTGGAGGTCATTGAACAAAATTCTCAAGATCAAAGAAATTTCTTATTACTTATAAAAAAAAACTACTTGCCTAGATTTAATTCATTGTGCAACTGATAGTTTTTTAAGTTTAATGAAAATAAAATTTTAAAAACAGGGAGATATAACATAACACAATAAGAATGAAAGTTACATTAAAGATTATACAGACAGTGATTAATGATGATGATAGATAGATAGATAGATAGATAGATAGATAGATAGATAGATAGATAGATGATAGATAGATAGATAGATAGATAGATAGATAGATAGATAGATAGATAGATAGACAGATAGACAGATAGATAGATGATAGGTCAACAAGAGGAAAATTCTTTAGGGTAAAACCTCACACTAAAGAATGTCAAAAGATTTTCACTTACAGGATTGCCACGCGATCCAGGAGGGCCAACTAAACCTCGAGGACCAGGTTCGCCCTAGAAAGTAGATTTTAGATAGCTAAGTATCCAATGCACAGTACAATTAGAGACAAATGGACATTTTGTATAGGTAGACAAAACTCTGAGATAATCTATCTCAACCACAGTGGTGAGAAACAGCAACACTTTAGGTAGGCCTTCTTATTTTGGAGTGCACAGTGACATCTTTCAACTTACCTTTTCTCCAGTAGGGCCTGCAGGACCTGGCGGTCCCAAGGGACCTGGAAGACCCTGGAAATTAATAGAACATAGGTACACCAAGGGAAAATATGTACAGAAATTTTCATGTTTAAGTAAATAAGCAAACAAGCCAGCTATTATTTTTGTACCATGATCTACAAGTCATGCAAGTCATTATCTACCATAGATGACATCACCTCTACATTGTCAAGACTTTTGCCATGTTGTCCATATACTAGCAACTAGATTTTCTTTACAAAATGTTTTTCCCTCTTTCATGTAAGTCTGTTCAGTATATGAAACTGTCTTAAAATTAGATCTAAATTAGCAGCTTTCTTTGACAATGTTTATTTGCTTTTTATAACCTGTTACATTTCGCTAGTATATATTTTGAAATTTAGGTATAGATTGAAAATTGGCTTTTCTTTTGTAATATTTTCTTAAATGTTAATGTCATAACAAAATATAATTCTTTTATGAAAAATGCAATTATACTACTAAACACATCTTCAGTGTCTAAGATGAAAGTGTCATTCACAGCTAAGGTTCATTGCTGTTGATGTAGTTCTCTACACGGGAAGTGTAGGACGGCCACCACCTGGGGCAGTACCTGGAGCTTCAGGACACATAATCACAATATTTAAATGGCCAGATTGATGGGGTTCTTTAGGAACAAGTGCTCTGTTAATTTTCTGTTTCTTCTTCATAGGTAACTCAATATTTTTTTGTTGTTAAAGTTATATATTCATTGTTGAAAGAATGCAAGGAATCAAATTTACTTATTAATTGTATATTCTTAAGAAAAAAGATTCTGTTTTCTTCAGATCTATAAGAGAAAAACATATTCTTCTCATAATTTTCCTAGAATACCTCCTGAAACCTGAGTAAAAAACCAGCTCATTGCTTATATGCATAGAAAATAAAAGTGCTCTGTTCATATAGGGGAGGATGTTATTAACACAGAGCAAACATGTTATTGTTTTCTTACAGCAAATGCCTCTCCCCTAAAACAATACATTGCATTTACTACAAATAATGCGATCATTCTATTTGCCCTGATCGTTCACACATAGTTTTATAAGCACGGTAGATATAGAGATAGCTTTGTGTGTTCTAGCTCATTCTTTCAGGTCGAATTTTCTTTCTTTCTCTCTTCCTTCCTTCCTTCCTTCCTTCCTTCCTTCCTTCCTTCCTTCCTTCCTTCCTTCCTTCCTCCCTCCCTCCCTCCCTCCCTCCCTCCCTCCCTCCCTCCCTCCTTCCTTTCCCCCCTCCCTCCCTCCCTCCCTCCCTCCCTCCCTCCCTCCTTCCCTTCCCCCCTTGCTTCTTTTATTGAATTGCTATAATGCAGGGTAAATAAAATAAGTACCCACTGTCAGTCTACATTATGTCTCAAATGACATCATTATTGCAGTCTTGATGATAAGTCAGTGTGAGTAACTTGACTGTTAAAATTTAAAGCAAGTTTGTAGGATAAGGAACAATAAGTCGGTCTGTAGCCCACGCAAGAAGACAGCTTTCCCTTACCCTTGCTCCATCATTTCCAGCTGTCCCTTCAGCACCTTTTTCTCCTATACCACCCTGGGAAAACACAAACAACAAGGTATCAGCTGTGCACTTAATTGTGCTTCCTATACTCCAGATGACACTCCATGAGGGCAAGCATCTACTTGTCTCCTTCACAGTTCCACCCCTACAGACTACAGTAGTACCTGACTTTGCATATTCTCAATAAATAAATGATTAGAAGGAAAAATGGCTCTTAACTCAACCAGATAGAAATAAAAGTCTGCTCAAGAAATCACTATCATAGAAAGTCTAGAGACATGCAATGGGAAAATTAATTAATAAGAAACAGAACTTACTCTGTCACCCTTGGGGCCAGGTGTTCCTGCAATTCCTCTTTCTCCGGGCATACCTTGAAGACCTGGTGGCCCTGTGTCCCCAACTGTCCCAGTTGGACCTGGATTGCCCTAAAGTGAATAAATGATGAGATAATATTAGTATATTAATATTAAAACCTGTGAAGTTGCTGCTTTAGTCAGTTTAAATAATTAAATGTCAGCAATTAGATAAGAATTTGGATTAATGCTTAGATTTGCATTTAGGAAATGTGTGTCTTAGTGGGGTTTCTTGAAAACCACGTAGATTTACATTCTGAGTTTTGGCTTGCATTCTTCTTTTTTGTTCACTTCAACCCTTCTATCATGTTATTCTCTTTTCTGACTTACATCTTTGGTAATATAATTTTAATTTTTATTTGCCATTAGTATATAAATTATTGGTTTCATTTTGGAATTTTGAACATAATTTGTTTCGATGCCTTCCCAACCCTCTTGGCATCTCTTGTACTATACCACTTCCGGTGGCTTCTTTTCTACTTTCATGTCACATAAGTGACATGCTGCCCTCCCCAAAGTCTACATCACTTCCCCCCTCTCATGGGCCTCACCCTAGTTTCTTGACCCACACCCATCCTGTCTTTATAGATAATTAAACACTAATTCCAATTAAAAGAAAAATAAATGTTCTTTCAAATAAAATTAATTGAATTGACCTTGCTTTCCCCTTCGTTGACCATGACAGACACATTAATAAAGAAAGAAGATACTGTATTTAGGGAAAAGAGGCATTTCTCTATTTCCTTGGAAAACTTGTGAGATTAAGCTTGTTCCCAGATTACTGCACAATCAAATCAAGATTTGCTTCATTCCATCATCCCGGACCTTGATGATGTTAAAGGCCTCTCAGTCCTATGACCATGAATTCCACTTTGGTTCCACAAAGGAAATTTTGCTACACTGTTGTCTGCCGATCCTAAGACGGCACATGAAAGCACACAGGGATGTTCTCTGCACTATATTCTCTGTGTTGCACTGTATTCAGAGCTGTATCTTTTTAAACAGGTAGTAACCGTAATCACGGAGCCAAGATGTAGAGCATGGCACATGGTTTAACACACCTACTAATAAACTGTGATGCTCCATTCCTTGTCTCTTTCACTCACAGATGCTACCAACAAGTGACTTTCCATTTCTCATCTCTGCTAATTCATAAATGTTACCAACAAAATGCAAGGGCATCAGGGACACGTGCATGTACAACAGAGCATCCTGAGCCTGGACTCCTCATTCCTACCACAGAAAGTTCACTCTCTAGGTGCCAGAAAAAAAGTTCAAAATGCAGCCACTAAAGATTTGTTGAAGAAATAATTCAATCAAGTTATCCTAGAAAATCAAGAGAAAATGCATTCCAGAGGAAGCTGGTAAGTTCCAAAGCTTTTGGAAAGCCCAGGTCAGAACTGCACTCACCTTTGGACCATCAGGGCCATGTCCTCCAGCCATGCCTTTCTCCCCAGGCAGCCCGGTAATTCCTGGCTCTCCTCTTTCTCCAGGGTTCCCTCTTTCTCCCTAGTATAACACCAGAATGTCAAATAACCTCAATATTAATCTAAAATGAGTTTTAAAAGTTCTTACAAAATGTATTCGACTGGAGATTTTTTCTTTCTTTTTTTCTTTATTTTCAGTTTCTCAAGACAGGGTTTCTCTATGTACCTACCCACCAGGGCTGTCCTGGAACTCACTCTGTAGACCAGGCTGGCCTTGAACTCACAGAGATCCACCTGCCTCCTGAGAGCTGGGATTAAAGGCGTGTGCCACCACCGCCAGGCTGGAGAAATTTTTTAATAGAACCACTATAATGGCTCAGGTTTTCTAATTTAGTACCAAGAAATGAATAGAACTAAAGATACTCTTATGTTCACAGGACAGGTATCGCATGACTTTTTCAGACAATAGAATAATTTAATACTTAAAGTAAAACACCCCTTAAGATAAAAGACTTCATTTTGTTCCGTAGCCAATGGGAAACAAAATGAATCACACAACAGAAAATACCTACCCGAGGTCCTAAAGGGCCAACCGCTCCAGGCTCTCCAGGAACACCCTAGACAATTTGAAAAAGTGGAAGAAAAATATGCATCTAGTTCTTGTATTATTGGAATTATTTACAGGTTAAATATCACATTTTCTGCAGTGTGCCATTAAAATAAATATTAAAGAGTAAAAAATATGTATACTTTTACAATTGAGGGAATATCATATTTTTCTGAAAAAATTTACATTAACGCAAATGTCTGAATTTTTGGCAATGAGAATTCGTAGAATATTCCCTCACAAAAATAGCATATTAGATTTCTCAGAGATAGCAGAGCATAGTTATAGTGTCTTTTTTAAAACAGAGTATTAGAAAGTGTTTAAATAATAGGAAAGACACATACAAAAGCACATAAGAGCTGGTCATTTCAACTAACTCAATTTCAATTACATTGAATCATATATATATATATATATATATATATATATATATGAATATTCCACTAAGAATTCCGGGATCAAAATAGCAGTAATGCTATTTCAAAACTTCTTCCTTTGATAAGCTTGGGGAACCCCATGGAAGATGGGTGGGGAGGAAGGATTATAGGAGCCAGAGAGGTTGAGGACACCAGGAGAACACAACCCATATAATCAGCTAAACAGTGCTCAAAGGAGCTCTCAGAGACTGAAGTGACACTCATGGAGCCTGTGTGGGTCTGTGCTAAGCCCTTGTGGTTGTTTAGCTTGGGGTTTTTGTGGGACTCCTAAAGTGGGAGCAGGGGTGTCTCTGACTCTTTTGTCTGCTCTTGGGACCCTTTTCCTCCTACTGGGTTGCCTCTTCCAGTCATGATATGAGGGTTTGTGCCTCGTCTTAGTGTAACTTGTTATGCTGTGTTCAGTTGATATCCCTGGGAGGCCTGCTCTTTTCTGAAGGGAAAGAGAGGAGGGGTGGATGGGGAGAGGGGAGGTGGGGAGGAGGAATTTGGGGGAGTGGAGGGGGGAAACTGTGGTCAAACAATAGTATGAGAGAATTATTTTTTTAAAAAGATAACTTTATCAAGTCTGCCTCCAGATTTCTCTTTGGAAATGTATTGTTCTCACTATGTTATCATAGTCCTGAAACCCAAGTCTGGCTGCAGCACTTCCTACTTAAAAGCCTTTTGCCAGATTCCCTCTACTCTAAGAATGAACAGATGAAGCTCAGTTTAGGACTCCCTTCACTCTAGTCCCTGGTCCACACCCCAGCCTCTTCTCCACCACTTCATGCTATGCTCCCCACTGCTGACACTGCATTTTTACCTTAAATTGTTCAGCAAGCATCTGAACTTGTTATTCCAACTTCCTGAAATACTTTTCCACCTTTCATCCTTCAGATTTTATTACAATATTACTTTTGGAAAGTCTTCCTATATCATGAAATCTACACATATAGTGCCTCTCCTGCTGTATGTAGCATTTGGGTCATGCTAGTATTATGCTGTTTTCCTATATTCTCTTTCTTCCATTATTTGGAAATATAGAGCTACACAGTCACCAACCAACTGTCCAGGTGAGAAGGTTGAGTGCTTAATAGAGCCAAGCAAATAGAATGTTCAGCAAATGTTTATTGAACAGTAATGGTAATAAACAAATTAATCTATCAAAGATAAAAGAGCAAATCTGCACCATTAAGGTGTTTATATTAATTCCCGACGGTGAGTCATGCAGTAATATTGTATGCATAAGATACATAGAAACTGTGTGAGTTGGATTGAAAGTGGAGGAGTTGTGTGACTTTGGGGAAATCACACAACATCTGAGTTCCTTCATCTGTAAATGATCGTAATTGAATCATTGAACAGAAGAAAATCCTAGAGCTTCACCAATCAAAGATGATATTATAATCTACCAATTTATACTTTTGATGCTATTACTTAAAAACTTACTTGATCACCTGACTTTCCACCTTCCCCAGGAGGTCCTGGAGGCCCAGGAAGCCCCTAAAACAAAAGTGATAAATAAAACTAGTGATTCACTGGAAGTTTATCAGCTACAAAACCAAATAGTTTACATTTTATACTTCATTCAACTTCCATGCAAAAGACATTGCATGGACATATTAAGCAAAAGTTATGAAAAATATTGTCCAAATACATTAGGAAGCCACCTATTAGAAGGCATGGGGATTGTCGATTTATAAGGCTGGATTTTTATTTATCCATACCACTTAAAAATTAAGGTAAGAGCCGGGTGGCAGTGGCTCAAGCCTTTAATCCCAGCAGTTGGGAGGCAGAGCCAGGCGGATCTCTGTTTGAGGCCAGCCTGGTCTATACAGTGAGAGCCAGGACAGGCACCAAAAGTACACAGAGAAACTCTGTCTCGAAAAACAAAAAAAAAAAAAAAAAAAAATTAAGATACGAATATAATACAAGGCTCTTCATGTTTCTTTTGTCTCTAGCATGTTTGAACCTGCTAGAATATTATTGGAAGAAGGTCTGATGTTTCCACAAACTGACTTTTTCATGCCCTTAAATAATGTATACTATATGGAAGCATTCTGTGAACAAGTCTTAGTGAGTATACCAATAAAACCAGATAAGCTCAAGTTTAATGAGCCTGTTGAGATGTTGGGAACATTCTATTATCATTAATTTCTTACCAGCTATGTGTTTAATCATTTTTTCAGAGGAAGGTCATTCCCTATTTTTGATCAACGATGTTTGACTACACACAACTATCCTAAAAGATGTCTGCTTTGAAAATTAAAGGACTTTGCCTCATTTAAATGTTCTATCATGTGCATGCATACATGTATACATACATATTCATGTATGTAGGTCTCACTCTATACTCTAGCCTGCTCTGGAACTTAATAGGTACCACAGGTTAGCTGTGTACCCAAAGCAATCACTCTCAGTCTCCCAGCTGACAGGAATGCAGGTGTGAGCATTCACAATCGGCTAGTTTCTGTGTTAAAAAAAAAAAGTATTTCTATAAACAATTCATAGAATAAATAAAAGCCTAAATTAGTGCATACCTGAAAGCCAGTAGGGCCTGGAGGTCCCTGCTCTCCTCTTTCCCCAGCGAGGCCCTAAGTAAAAGAGAAAAAAAACACATGAATCCCACCAGACGTTTATGTCTGTTTTTCGTTTACATGAGCCAGGGTTATTGATCTCTTGGTATTTCTTCCAACCATCTGATCTACATATTAGCCAGATAATACACTAGTAGTAAGAATCACCAAATTACATTATTTGAAGTCCTTGAAAGTGAGAAAATTTTATTTAAAAAGCCAGTGAAGAAATTATAGCATGGTTTTTGTTTTTGGTTTGGTTTGGTTTTAATTCAAACATAAAAGGCCTAGAGCCAACCATAGATGGAATATAGGAAACCCATTATTTCCTACATCTAATTTAAAGGGTTGTATTTCTTTTGAAGTTTATTTCTATTCATTGTAATTTCAAATAAAGTGATTAAAGAAAGCAATGCCATCATTTCAGAGGCTACTTAAGCTGACCCCATGAAAACTAAATATGTCAAAACACCTTTGATAAACAATTAAAAAGTCTCAAGATAAAAACATAGCATGGAAAGATGAACATTTCCTTTTACCTTTTCAAAACCAGTCAACTTAAATACATTTTTATAAGATACATGATCAGAATGGAAGTATAATTCTGCATTTATATACCTTAAATGACTACATTATAAATATCTTCAAAAACTATTCTTGTCAACTGATATATTCTTCAAGTATTGTGTACAGAGGGTAACCACCTCTGTCACTAGATGCCATTTTACAGTTTAAAATGAGATCAGTCTTTTTACCCAAGAAGGAGAGAGCAATACACCAATAAAATGAAAAGAGAACAGAAAGGAATAAAATGAAAAGACATATTCAGTCCCTTATTTCCTCATTCTCTTCCCTGAAACTTATTCATGAGTAATCTTGGAGAAACACTAAGAAATACAATGTACAATGTCATCGAAGAAAGTCACATACCGGAGGCCCCACGGGTCCTGAAGGACCAACTTCTCCATCTTTGCCAGGAGCCCCCTAGGGTCACATGGACATGACATTTTAGGTGAGGCCATCAGAATTTGGATGGTTTTATATCTTCTTTATTCAGTATCAGAAAATGGATGCCTACCCTTTGCCCAGGAACACCAGCATTCCCTGCTTCTCCCGGTTTTCCAAGGTCACCCTAAAAAAATACATGGACACTATTCTAAATTCATGCAGTTCAACAAATATACCTTGATCTCCAACCGCAGTTTCCAATGATCTGTTAAACATTGTTCACTGTACTCACACTGCTACCTTTGGGGCCTGGAAGGCCCATGCTTCCAGGCTGCCCTCTGATGCCAACTGAGCCTGGAGGACCTGACCGGCCATCTTCCCCAGGAGCGCCCTGCAGGGTTGACAGCAGGCAGGTAAGTTGAGTTCTAAGCACAGCCGTGTGTGTACCCATTGTCACCTGAGCTGGCTAACCTTAAAAGTCATCTTAACTAAACATTGATTTTCTTATGCTTACAAATAAGAAAGAGTGAATGAGAAAACCCGAATAGTTGTTTGTTTGTTTGTTTGTTTGTTTGTTTGTTTTGGGCGGGGGTGGTTTGATTTGGTTTGTAAGCCTCTGAGGTACTTTGAGCATTTAGAGCAGAAATTCTAATCTTGCTCCATTCATAAGCCTCATTGTCTCCATCTCCTGGCCCTCTCATGTTAAGGGCAGGTCTTCTCTTCTTTCATTTATTCTGTTTTGTGGTCTTGAATATTTAAAATTCCCATTTCACACTAAAGCAAAGACTTAGGATACATAAGCTGACAGTATATTTATTTCTAAAATGTGTGAAAGTGGAATGCCATCAGGGAACGAGAATAATGTTAAACAAATTTTAACAATATTAAAATACATTGTCAACTTTTTCACTGAGTAAATTTCAATTATCTAATTGAGAAAATTCAACTTATATTTTGCTCCATTTGAAAATTCATAGATACTAAGAAATTGTTGCTAGGGGCACTTAAAGAATGTAATCATGAACATCATTCACAGGATAAATAAATATAACTTACACGTCTAGTGGGAAATGTTAAAAGTGACGGAACTGTTTAAACTACTTACCAAAGGCCCAAGTTTTCCTTCAGGACCTTGAACCCCAGGGTTTCCTGTCAGGCCCTGACAATGAAAATCAACTGTTAATTTGTTGCTGAATAGCAGTTAATGTAAAGACTTTAGAAAAACAATACTTTATTGTAAACAACTAAACAGAGGGGCAATTTCACAGTTCAAGTAAAATTTTAAATGACATTTTGTTAAATTGAAACAACTTTCTTTACCAAAGTTCAAACAGGTTATTTTTTAGCATAAAAATTAGAAGTTGTAAAAATTTACAAATAGATACCCTTCCCAAGAAGAGCAGTGGAGCTGTTTGTATACACTCCTTTAAAAGGCTCTTTTAGAAATTACTGTACTTTATGTACATGCCAAAAACAGCACACCAGTGTTTCTAAAACAATGCATATATTCAAAACATTTAAAATGATGCTCTATGTTGTACAACAAGCTAAACATAAAAATGGGAAATGAAACACCAATGAATTCAGAAGTACTTGGATGCTGACAACATATAGCTACAGCTCTTACCCGAGCACCTGGCAACCCAGGTTCACCGGGACGTCCTGGGTCTCCTTGGCCTCCTTTAGGCCCCGAAGAGCCTACAGGACCACGCTCTCCCTGAGCACCCTATTCCAAAGAAGACAGAGCAGAATTGAAACAAAGCAAGAAGATGTTAAGTTCTTATCTTCCAAACACACATTAATATGCGGCCATTTTATCAAAGATTTGACAAAGATGTATTTGAAAACAATGTCATGGAATGTTTAGTTCTAACTTGTATCCTCTGTGAAAATGGTCTTTTTCACCATTAAATAAGGAAAAATGAAATCACAGCCTCACTTCAACAAGGAATGTTGGAGCTTAAATTTCATCTACAGGTTACATCATCCATACTAAGGTTCTACAACCTTTTGTTCTCAGAAGTGACCTTGGAAAGTCTGGAAGCCAGGCCTCATATTATTCAAACAACCATCTATTTCCCAGGACCTCCTAATGCTAAAAAGAAAAAGAAATAGGACAGGTTTGGGGTTTTGCCCAATACCTGCTTCTGTGCCCCATCGTGTGGGCCAGGGACACATCCCATCCTGAAAATGGCAGCCTTGCTGTGGTCTTACCTTTGGCCCAGGTAACCCATCAGATCCTGGAAAACCACGATTGCCAGGAGCACCCTACAATGAATCAAAATGCAGTTCTGAGATGCTGTCGTTCATCATGTGATATAACGAGTGAATAGGCTTTGTTTTCAGTATTATAAAGTTTTCAGAGCTCTGATCAAGTTAACACAGCTAAAGATATATATATATATATATATATATATATATATATATATATATATATAAGATATATACAAAAGATATTTATATATATAATGAAGATAATCTTACTAGAAAAAAATAATTGAAAATTTGATGACTATGAGTATTGAACCAAACCTTCAAGAAGAAATCTTGAAGAAATAATTAATTGTAAAATAAACACAGAAAAAAAAACCTAATGTGTAGACCCAAGAAGCAAAATCACTGTCCATAGTGATCAAAACGCCAGTGTTAGCATGTTTCATATGATCTTGTAGAGGAAGAAGACCATGGATTTCACTAAAACTGCAAATGAAGATGATTACAGTCCCTTCAGGTCTGTTTTCTTATACCCCACTGACACCAACCTCTTCTACTCTTAAAACCACTAAGTCCTTTCCTGCCTCCTCTGCTAGGAATGGGAATGCTCTGTCTCCCACGCTCCATCGCAGGCTTTGCTTCCACCTCAGCCAAGCTGCTGCCTTCTCAAACAACCCTCTCTCCCACTCACCGACCTAGCACCCATCACTGTCACACACTCCGTCTCACACTCAGTGACCTAGCACCCATCACTGTCACACACTCCTTCACTCACTGACCTAGCACCCATCACTGTCACACACTCCTTCTCACACTCACTGACCTAGCACCCATCACTGTCACACACTCCTCACACTCACTGACCTAGCACTCTGCAAGGTGTCTACACTGTCTCCTAATTTATGTTCCCTTCCTATTCACAAAGTTACTCATGCGACCTCCTAAAGCACACATAGGAAAAGAGAGAAAATGAATTTCATTCAACTGTACCCTTTCTCCCATTGGGCCTGGAGGACCAACTGTGCCTGGGTCACCTCGAGGTCCTCTTTTGCCTTCTTCACCAGGTGGGCCTATGGGACCCTGGACACCATGTGGCCCCTATTAAAACAGAAGAAGGGGTCCATGAATAGTCAGCCGTTAAGTTAAAGTTAGGAAACTTACCTAATTAAGTCAGTAAAAAATTTAAATATATTAAACAATTATTTTGTGCCATTATTATGTTACATACATGAAAAATTTAATACACCTCTAGACAATATTTATACTTTTCATCATTAAAATAATGAAGGCTTACCGGTTCTCCCTTTGGGCCAGCTTCTCCTTTGAAACCTGGAACTCCTGGATCACCCTAAAACAAAATATCAGCAGTTGAAAGAACTGGGAAATTTAGCTAACCTCCTGCTCTAATTGAGAACAGTGAATGGGCTGCTGGGTCTATGTTGAATTAGTACTAAAATGAAATACAGTATTTTGTGTGTGTGTGTGTGTGTGTGTGTGTGTGTGTGTGTGTGTGTGTACATTCGTGTGGAGTGGGAGAACACATATGGGGGGAATCAGCACCCGTGCTCCTGTCTCCACCTCCCAAGCCCTAGGGTTACAAGTATAATCCCCCCACGCCCGGCATATACATACATACACACATACATGCGTGTGCGCGTGCGCACACACACACACACACACACACACACACACACACACACATACATATCAACAATGAATGGAAAAAGAGGTCATGAATTTGAAAGAGAGCAATGAGGGGGTCTATGAGAGAGTTTGGAGGGAGGAAAAAGAAAGGGGAAATGATGTAATTACACTAAAATCTGAAAACATTTTAAAAATAATGTGAGACATTACTGGTTGTCCTCGGATTCCCTGAGGTCCAGTGCTGCCCTGAGGGCCAGGAGATCCAGGAGGCCCCGACAAGCCAGGAGGACCAGAGGTTCCCGCAGAACCCTGACAGCAACAAGAGTGACATGATGAACATAGACCTCGTAGTAATCTAGGGCCAAGGACCGCATCCCTTTCAAAACCACCGGACATAAATACTGTTACTTACTGTGGGGCCTTTGGCACCAGGAGTACCATCAGTTCCCACTGCACCCTAAAAAGTACATGAAACATTTTTGGAAATATTAGGCTATATCTGACCCATGTCACATAGTATTCAGGTCATCTAAGTAAAGGCAGGAAATTTTCAAACAAACAAAAAAAAAACATCCACAATTTTATCAAAACA
The DNA here is from genome assembly GCF_049852395.1 of Peromyscus maniculatus bairdii. Classification (NCBI taxonomy): domain Eukaryota; kingdom Metazoa; phylum Chordata; class Mammalia; order Rodentia; family Cricetidae; genus Peromyscus; species Peromyscus maniculatus. Next base: position 66,710,788 of record NC_134864.1, on the reverse strand, counting down.
GCACTTTTCATGAACAACTTTTTCTATAAGACAGACAAAGAAGGATGTAATGACAGGTAAAATGTTCTTTTTCTGAGTGTTAATTGGTTATATTAAATAAGTTATGTCTTCTGACACGATAGTACATAAACATCGTTCTGGGCTAGCTCTTAGATGTGAGACACTTACAGGAAGGCCGTGAGAGCCCACTGGGCCAGGCGGCCCTGTTTCACCTCTCTGCCCCTGAGGACCTTCAGGGCCTCGGGCCCCAGTGGGACCTGCTTCTCCCTAAAGGGATGGAAAAGAAAACATTAACTCAAGTAAATACTAGGGTTGTGGTCTGGGGGTAATTACACGTTTGGAGTTTTTCATTTGAAATCTACGTGTCTGAAGCTAAGAGCTCGTTTATGTTCAGTGTAAACCTGGATATTTGAAGTCCAACCTAGAACCACACAGTTAAAGCTTGACGGAAACACAGAAGGCAACAGACGACTTCTGAATGTCTCCGCCATCCAGTGCTGTTTTATAGCTAAAATTTGTTACAGGGCCCAATAGCTCTTTGAATGGATTGAACTCACTGTAAAATTACACGTGAAATTTCACACTATACTTTAGAGGCAAGAAAACCATTTCCTTTCTATAGAAGCAATATAGCAAATCATGTTTCAGAGTAAAGAATAAGCTTTGACTTATTAAACATTCACTTATTGACCTTCAAATAAATGTTTATTCAATAAGATGGAAAACACCTGGTTTTGAAGTGGCTAATAAACTTGATGACTTCTAGCAACGTAAAAGCAAAAGCCAATGCATTATCAAAATAAATAACACTTTTTCTTTTAGGAACTAGAAGATATTAAAATAACAGCATTAATAACAGAGCAAAGGGCCATGGTAACTTGTACTTCAGTCCAAGATGACAGTCAAAATAGCAAGTCCAAATCCAGCATATTAGGGTAACTTTTGGTTCATATAAACAAATTCAGTATGAGTTTCTTCTAAGCAATTTTTAAGATACACTGTTACCACAAACATTTCCTATGTTTCTCTGAAATTCAAGGTTGGTCCTGTATTTTTATCCCTCATATTCCTTATGGGAACTAAGAAAACTAAAATTGTAAGCTTTAGGAGGCTAATTTATAATAATAAAACATATTAAATTCCTTTCGCCCTTTACTGAAATGCAAATGACTGGATGTGAAAGTTGATCCATATACAGTCAGAAACTATGGTATAGTCTTAGAGAAATAGCTAAAACCAAGGACCCAGAGATTTTATGATAAGGAAGGGAGGAGGCAGACACAGTGAAATAAATTCTGAGATAGACCTAACTTAGTACATGTTTAAGTTTTATTAAGGAAGATTCAATGGCCAAATATGAGTCCCACCAACACAGAGGGGTACAGGGCAGTATGCCAAAATAACCAATTGTGCACATTGTGAGAGAAGCTGAACTAATGTCCAATTGCCGGAGCAGTGAGAAGATATTCCTTTCTGCAAGCTCACAGACCATGGCTCAGTGAGTATCATTTCATTATTTTCCTAGCCAGCACTCAGTTTAAGGGTGGGGAGTCTCCATGGAGGCGTGAAGGAGTATTTTATATGTTTTCAGAAGAGCATAAAGGGAGGTTGGGTCAAGAGTCAATAATATTAAAATTTGGACTTCAGGGCTGAGGGTGTAACACAGTGGTGGATACCTGCTTAAATAGCATCAGAAAAAAAAGGGAGGGAGGGGGTCAAGAAGGAAGAAAGAGGGGGAGGAAGAAGAATGAATGGCCAGTATTATGTAAGAGAAACAGGAAGAGAAAAGGAGGATGAGGAGACAGAGGAGGGGAAGGAAGAGCAAGAAAAGGAATGTGGGCTTTTGAGAGATCAGAATCCTAAAGGAACAGATTCTCAGGAAAGCAGGGACCAGTTACTGACATGACTTAAGACTTCAACTTAAAGCTCAGCCTAGAGAATAATTTGACTAAATGTGTGGTAGTATTGTGTTTCCCAAAATATTGTGCACCCTAATAAACTTATCTGGGGTCAGAGACAGAACAGCCACTAGATGCAAAGGCTAGAAAATGGTGGCTCTCACACCTTTAATCCTAGCACTCCAGAGGTAGAAATCCCTCTGGATCTCTGTGAGCTCAAGGCCACATTGGAGACAGCCAGGCATGGTGACACATGCCTTTAATCCCAAGAAGTGAGCCTTTAATCCCAGGAAGTGATGGCAGATATCAGAAAGGTATATAAGGCATGAAGACCAGAAACGAGAAGCATTTGGCTGGTTAAGCATTTGGCTGGTTAAGCTTTCAGGCTTCTAGTAGCAGTTCGGCTGAGATTCATTCTGGATGAGGACTCAGAGGCTTCCAGTCTGAGGAAACAGGACCAGCTCAGGAACAGGCGAGGTGAGGTGGCTGTGGCCTGTGTGGTTCTGTCTCTCTGATCTTCCAGCATTTACCGCAATAATTGGCCTCAGGTTTGTTTTTATTAATAAGAACTTTTAAGATTTCTGCTACATAAATGATTCTCACATTTCAAATAATACTTAAAATGGCAGCTTCTTTCTATTTCTAAATTCACATTCTGTCTGACTACAGCTTAAGAAGCATAAGCCTGTTCTATATTGGCTGGACCAGCCCCCATATTAAGGATTTACACAAATCATCACACTTAAACCTGGACAGAATTCTATTGGAAAAGGAGGCACAGAGCAGCTCCTGATGGGCCAGCTGTGGATGCAGTTGTTTTTACAAGCTGAATGCTATAAGGAAATTTGTTTTCAAGACCAAGAAAGTAACTGCTCCCGGGGCAAAGGGAAATCAAATCCTGTGGCTCCCAACTTAGAATCAGTGTTGTGATTTAGAGAGTATATACTCTTTTTGTCCTCCTACTATAATCTTTGACTCTCTCCAGAGAACTGAGAGAAAGAACAAGCTGTGACACAACACAATGCCACAGAGTGCTTTAATCCATTCCCACGTGGAAAGCCAAGCGTTCTCCCTACTCACTTCTTTAAGGGCTTGGGTGGAGAGGAACTGAGGAATGACCAGCATGTTGGAACAGAACAGCTTTTGTTTTTTTTTTTCAAGATCTAATTTATTTTAACTTCCTATTGTTTAAAACAGTCTGCTATTAGTTACTTCCCACACTCTATCCAAGAACAGAGTGTCCACTCGCTCCAAGATGTTCTTTCTTACCTTACAGCCAATTCAAAAAATTTGTCTATAGAGTTCAGTTGTGTGGCTCTAAGTACGTTTTCCTTAATGGCACATCATATAACAGGTTTCATTTTTCCATTTCCTTTTTTAATTCCCTTGCATAAGGACCACGAACATACTACTCTAGGCTCTTTCTCTTGTGAAATGTGAGTGGAAAAAAACAATAGTCAATAAATGATTCCTAATGATATTCTGCTATACTCATATGTTCCCTAGCACAGTTGTTATCAGTCAGGCTTCACTCAGCAACAGATGGAAACAGATGCAGAGACTAACAGCTAAACCTTAGGTGGACCTCAGGGAATCCTGGGAAATGAGGGGGAGGATTATGGGAGCCAGAGAGTCCAAGGACACCACAAGAAAATCCACAAAACCAACTAACCTGGGCTCCTAGGGGCTCACAGAACCTGAGCTGACAACCAAAGAGCTTTCTTGGAACTGACCTAGGCCTTTGGCACATAGCTTGGTCTTCTTGTAGTACAGTGGAAATGGGGTCTGTCTCTGATTCTGTTACCTGCTTTTGGGACCCTTTCCTCCTACTGGGTTGCCTCTTCCAAACTCAATAGGAGAGGAGGTGCCTAGTCTTATTGCATCTTGATATGCCATGGCTGGCTGATACACATGGGGAGCCTGCCCTTTTCTGAAGAGAAAAGAGGAAGAAGAGTGGATGGTGGGGGGAGTTTGTGGGGAGGGACTGGGAGGAGATGGGGGAGGGAGGAAAGGAGGGGAAACTGTAATTGGGCTAGAAAAAAATAAATCAACTAATTAAAAAAGAATAACCCACACACTCTTCAGCTACTTAAATGCCCATCACTCATCAAGTGCTGCTACTATTTTACCTTCATTCCAGGATTTCCTGGAAAACCAGAAGAGCCCGGTATCCCAAGAGGACCCTATGAAAAAGAAACCAGTAAAGCAATCACATATTTTTAGTCAGTATACGATGATGTCATTTTTCTATTCTTTGGAGGGGGAAATCTGTGTTTATAACAGATAGGAACAATCTGTACATCATAAAAAACAATGTGGTTATATTACAAGTATCATCCAACATCAGCCTAAAGTAGTGCTCAAAGATGCATACAATGGCATCAACCATAAGAACTGAATTTCCAGGGCTGAGGAGATGGTGCAGCAGCAAAGATCACTTGCTGCTTTTGCAGAAAACCTGGGTTAAGTTCCCAGCACCCACATGCAGCTCACAGCTGTCTGGATGCCAGACATGAATATGGTATACACACACACTAGGCAAAATACTCCTACACATAAAATAAAATTAATAAATCTCATTCAGAAGCACACATTTCCTAATTGTACCACATAAAATTGATTAAATCACAGTTGAAACACTTGTCTTTTGAAAGGTGTGCCTTGGTTTGTCCATGTTGAGTCACAAGGACAGTTTAACACTTCAGCACACAGCTGGAGTGATCACTGTAAACCAGTTTAGAGGCTATGACTTTGGGATACAGTGCTAAATTACCATACTTCTTTGAAGAGCATGTTTTGATTCTTGGAGTTTTGAATTAATAAAATTCTTTCAAAGTATATTCCCTTTATCCTATATTTCACTTCAATTTTTGAGTGACAAGGGGAAGAAAAATCCACAGGGTCAAGAATTTTGATTAATGTATTTCTATTTCACCTGACACTACCCTATTATGTATATTTTATGAATAACCATCTTGATTGTAAATGGAACATTCCACCTTTCAAAAACTACAGTACCGCTACTAAAGAACTAAAGCGCCACTAAAAATTATGCAATTTGATAAAGAAAAAGAATCAATTTCTTTATAGCTCAGGAAAAAGTTAGATCACACATCTATTAGAGAGAATTGGTTTTGATTTGCTTATAGAGGTATAATTTAAGAGTTCTTGGCATAATAAATGCATAATATATATAGAGATTTATATCGACTGCAATCCCTTTTTTTCCATAGATACATTAATACCCTTTATACCTTTAGGTATCTCAACAGTTAACAAGTAAAGAATGAAGATATACACAGGGGAGAACCACAAGTAAGGCAAAACTGAATGACATGACATGTTTATCAAATTAGAGAACTATGACTTTGTCCTGATGAACGTAGATTCAAAAATTCTAATAAAATACTTGCAAATGGAATACACACACACACACACACACACACACACACACACACACACACACACACCAATTTCAGATAAAAGTCATCATGTGCCGGACTCCTTAAACCAGAAAACCAATGTGTAATTGTACTTTTTTAGCTCACTAATATGTAACTGAACTTCACTGCCAATATAAGAGATTTAGTTTACAATTTCACAGACCCTTTCTGGAATTAAGCTAATGGTGCTTTCACACTCAGTCTTGACCACCTTCATCCATCTACAACATCAACAACTGATGCTCTTTCTGGTAATATATGCCTACACTTTACGCCACAGAATGGTTTCTCAATACCTGTGATAGGAAAGAGATCAAGCATTCCTTAGCATAATAAATGTAACTGTGTGAACGATTTATTACCTGCAAGCCAGTTCGGCTCTTTCTTTAATATTGCCCTGAGTTCACCATATTTTTTATTTACTCATTCTATAGATGAAATTACACAACTGCCATTTTATGTAACAATAACTGAAGATTTATTTGATAATTATTCAGTTTTAATTCTTTATTTACATCCTTCATGTATTGGAGGTTTAAGCAATCCTCCTCTATGCTCTATATTTCAAATTCACTCTACATTACATCATTGACAATAGTATTCCACGTCTATATCCAGTTTTCAAAAATAAGACCTATGCTTTTCAGGTTTTTATTCCAAGTGTCTAGAACACTTATGCAATTGTATACACAAAAGTAAATAAAATAATATATGAATAAATTCATAAATGTGAAAATATACGAATTTATAATGGATTACTTGATTAGTTAATATTAAAATAATGCAACTCACCATTGGTCCAGGTTTTCCAGGCATACCATGGGCACCTCGTTGTCCCTAATTTAAAAAGAGAGAGAGAGAGAATTAAAAGAGGGAATTGCATCTTCCACAGTGTTTCCTCATAATTCATCTACTTCCCAAACAATTTCCCCTGAAAAATATTGAAAAAATATTAAGGCTGACTGACAACAAGGGCCACTGAACTACTAATGACAATAAAAGCATGAGTTTATACAGGACAGATTATATATATATATATATATATATATATATATATATATATATATATATATATGCAATAAACATATTTATCCTGTATCAGTAAAAAACAATTAAAAGTCAAGATTAAAGAAAGAAAGCGGATCCAAATGTTGGCTTTACTTAACTACATCATCTTGTGTCATGTAAACTCAGATCCAATGATAGTTTGGGCATCTTGTCTTTCTTACTGACCAGATTAACTCTGAGGACAAGTGCTTTTACAAAATAAACAAACAAAATAAGAACACAGGAGGCACAAACAAAAATTAAGTTCAAATTAATTCTTTCAGGTTCAGAGAGATCCCTGGCAGGATGGAATATCACAGAAGGGTCCACTGAGTCATCTGGAACAACACCTGTTGAGGGCTACAGTCAGACTCTCCCTGGAGACGGCAATGACTCTTCTTCCCATTGCTGCTCTTTCTTTGGTCACATCTACATAGGCTGAGGATTCCCTGGGTATTTGCTGAGGTCTTTGCTGTAATTGCAACACTACCCAGCTTCTTCTCTCAGAGTCTGCTTCCTTGTTCATATTTCATGGATATATTTTCTAATGCACTCCCTCATCAATTTCCCATATACAAGTCACAGTTTTCAAGCTGTTGTCTAGGAAAACTGATACAAGGCCCAAAGTCTACTGGTGTCAAATGTGCTACAAGACAGCAGATGTGGAAGTAGACATTTTAAGCTGTATTCCTCACTGGCCAGTTAGCATTGCATGGAGGGGATCATCCTCGGCTTGTTGTACAGAGTTAGTGTTGGCTCCTGCAATGAACTGAGACAGCATACAGAGTAGAGGAATTGTCTGAGCATACAATAGCTGTCTCAGGAATTTAGAAAGGCCTACTGGAGAATAGACCAAAAGGATGATGGTGGCTGAACCTGGGGGAGGTGTGTTCTGTGAATTCTCCCAACAGCTTTCAGAATGTCAGGGCACGCTGTCTAGTATTTCAAACTTCAAGTTTGTTTCAGAATAAAAATAATCCAACCATTAAGTTACATGCCCTCCTATTACTCTCATTTAAAAACCATATCTACTAAGACCACACTGAAAAAAGTTGAATATAGTTCTCAGTTAATACATGATCCAGGTATACTTACAGGGGCACCCTGTGGCCCAAGTCTTCCTCTCTCTCCTGGCATTCCTCTTGGTCCCTACAAGTGACATAGAAAAAAGTCTCCTGAGACATCTAACATGAGTTCTAGGCTGGTTTGATTTCACTGTGTCATCTGATTTAGACATAATATAAATAAAAATAAAGAGACCTGTGAAATATAATGGATATAAAAAGCAGTGTTGAAAGGAGCGAATTTGGATGTGAAAATCTGTTCATCTATGGAGATGCATACCTGATACAAATATATTCCACATGACATGGATTCAAAAGCTAAACAGACAAGGGTAACTTTTTGTTATTGTGCTAAAAGAAAAACAGTGGAATCCCAGAAGGGCCAACTTCCAAACGGAGAGCAGCATTCTCTTTGCTTGCTTTTCTATCAGTACTTTTCAGAATTATTTACTAGCCAATATGTGGACTTTTATTTGGACATTTTCTTATTGTGATATGAAAAACAAAGAAGTAAGGAATGTGAGGCTTACCAGAGGGCCTGTGGCACCCATTGGACCAGTGGGGCCAGCTTCACCCTAGAGCACAGGAGAGAGCACAGCACAGTGTGAGAGATCCAAACTCGGTCACCAGAACACTGCTCCATAGGGGCGCGATGTCGAAGGCACAGTTTCAAAAAGGACGTTTGCAAAGTGCACTTTCAAAGGAAGATCTCAGAGTTTGTTTTTACTAGATCTTCTTAAAATTAAGTGAAAGTATAGTTACCATAAAAATAAAGTCTAAAACTGGGATATTAAGCAAGATTGATATAAACTGTCACCTCTAGTCAGTGGGCACTTACATGTCTGATACATTCCAAATAAAATTCACAGTGCTAAAAGTAACTAGGATATTTTCTTAGGAAATTTGGAAAAAAAGTTTAAAGCCTATTTTCTGTGTGTATATCTCATAATGATATTTTCCTCTTAAAAAGTCCTTGATGTTTCTGTGTTATTTTCTCTGCTTACAAAAGTAAATCACTTTGGGAAAGAAAGAATGGCTAGAAGTTCTTGGAAAACAGTAGAGTAACCAGGAATCTGAGTCGGGGTTAGTGCTGTCCACAGCAGCTGCAGTGAGTCAGGGTCAGTGCTGTCCACGGCAGCCGCAGTGAGTCAGGGTCAGTGCTGTCCACGGCAGGTGCAGTGAGTCAGGGTCAGTGCTGTCCACGGCAGCCGCAGTGAGTCAGGGTCAGTGCTGTCCACGGCAGGTGCAGTGAGTCAGGGTCAGTGCTGTCCACGGCAGCCGCAGTGAGTCAGGGTCAGTGCTGTCCACGGCAGGTGCAGTGAGTCAGGGTCAGTGCTGTCCACGGCAGCCGCAGTGAGTCAGGGTCAGCGCTGTCCACAGCAGCCGCAGTGAGTCAGGGTCAGTGCTGTCCACAGCAGGTGCAGTGAGTCAGGGTCAGTGCTGTCCACGGCAGCCGCAGTGAGTCAGGGTCAGCGCTGTCCACAGCAGCTGCACTGCTGCAGCGAGTCAGGGTCAGTGCTGTCCACAGCAGGTGCAGTGAGTCAGGGTCAGTGCTGTCCACGGCAGCTGCAGTGAGTCAGGGTCAGTGCTGTCCACAGCAGGTGCAGTGAGTCAGGGTCAGTGCTGTCCACGGCAGCTGCAGTGAGTCAGGGTCAGTGCTGTCCACAGCAGGTGCAGTGAGTCAGGGTCAGTGCTGTCCACGGCAGCCGCAGTGAGTCAGGGTCAGTGCTGTCCACGGCAGCCGCAGTGAGTCAGGGTCAGTGCTGTCCACGGCAGCCGCAGTGAGTCAGGGTTAGTGCTGTCCACAGCAGGTGCAGTGAGTCAGGGTCAGTGCTGTCCACAGCAGCTGCACTGCTGCAGCGAGTCAGGGTCAGTGCTGTCCACAGCAGGTGCAGTGAGTCAGGGTCAGTGCTGTCCACGGCAGCTGCAGTGAGTCAAGGGTCAGTGCTGTCCACGGCAGCTGCACTGCTGCAGCGAGTCAGGGTCAGTGTTGTCCACGGCAGCCGCAGTGAGTCAGGGTCAGTGCTGTCCACAGCAGCTGCACTGTGCAGTGAGTCTGGGTCAGTGCTGTCCACGGCAGCCGCAGTGAGTCAGGGTCAGTGCTGTCCACAGCAGGTGCAGTGAGTCAGGGTCAGTGCTGTCCACGGCAGGTGCAGTGAGTCAGGGTCAGTGCTGTCCACGGCAGCCGCAGTGAGTCAGGGTCAGTGCTGTCCACGGCAGCCGCAGTGAGTCAGGGTCAGTGCTGTCCACGGCAGCCGCAGTGAGTCAGGGTCAGTGCTGTCCACGGCAGCCGCAGTGAGTCAGGGTCAGTGCTGTCCACGGCAGCCACAGTGAGTCAGGGACCAAATACCTTGGCACCAGTTGCTCCAACTTCACCTTTGGGGCCTTCCAGACCTTTGTGTCCCTGCAAAGAACCATGCAAATTTATGAATATTTCTAGCTCTCTTCAGTCTTCAAAAGGACAAAAACACATTTACACACAGGGCCATGTGGAGACAAGCATTACAAGTGAAATAGTTGCTCACTATTTTTCTAAAATTTTGATACTTTCTTGAAATGTATTAGAAGAAAAAAATAAGATTTTACAAATAATGTTCTCAGTTTAAAGCACTGGTAATAAAAATATGACCTCTTAGAAAGATAATCTATACTACAAAAACATGTAGTGACCCTACACAGGTTACAAGGTTTACATTTTTTTTTAATGTATTCTTGGGTGGGGGTTGTCCTGGAACCTTTCCCCAACAGACGTCAAAAAGTAATGTTATTTGGTAACTCTTACAGCAACACACATTCTACTCATAATTTCAATGCTCAAAAAGTGACTACCCAGTATACTATAACTGATATTGGCCTTTCTTTTTGATACATAATTTTGATGGAAGGTAGAACGGTGATACCTACATTCCAATACAGACACATATATAATATATGGCTGATGATGGATTACATTTGTGAGCACTGTATTTAATAGTTACTTATTCATTATCTCCGGTTTAAAAAACTTCTATCGTCTTCCAAGTTGGACCCTTTTTTGACCTCGTGTACTCCATTTAAACCACATCACTCATTGATGATTGTCTCTTTTCCTAAGTGTGTCCATTTATCAGTTGAGGTTGTAAATCAGACACTCTTCTTGCTCACCATGGCATCATTTCATGTAACAGTATTTCTTCATAGACTCAAAGGGAAATTTATGGTAGCCTTAGGATTTCAGTAGTGCAGATGAATATTGCAATGATAAGTATAAGGACACTTGGCACAGGGAATTGCAAAGGTTTTGACTGAATTATCCCCAGGCCCCACTCAGTAAAACAGAGAATAAGACAACTTACTCTGTGACCTTTCAGGCCTGGGAGACCAGGAGCACCAGGGAAGCCTCGAGCACCCTGTCAGAGAGGTACGTAGGCACATTATGGTCATTAATAAAAACAGAAAATGACTTCATATGCCTTTGTCCCCAGGCAACTGACACATCTTTTTCACCAACATATTAAAGTAAAGAACAGGATAGTTTCTCTATAAAAATGTTACTAGGGTAATCAAACTAAAACAAACAAACAAACAAACAAAAACCCAAGCACATTGTTGGAAATGGAAGCGCAACACATAGAGGTGCGGATTAAAGAGTCAGCTGCTCATGTGGTGATGCTTCACTGTCTACTGACAAGGGACGAGAAAAAGGAATGATGAAATATTCATGATCAATATGTGCAGTGTGTAGATTGACTAGGTCTGCAAAGGGAAGAAACTTCAGGAGAGGACCCTGGCGTTTCCCCATTTTCCCCTTATTATTTTGACTACATGAATTTAGTATTTCATTGAATTCCCATTACCGCTGCCACTGGAAGGTTCTATACCAGGATAGCACGATTGGGTGCCATCAAACAACTGTCAAATTTCAACTGTGGTCATTAATCATCCAATCCCTAGCACTTAGCCTTATGCTCGGTTAGTGAGCAATCAATAAATAATCATTAGCTTGACAACAGACTGAATTAGAGTTTCAATGCCTCAAAGCCACGCCGTCGCTTTCACCAGCCCTTTCCAGAGGAACCTCCTTTGTCCCAGCACTTACATAAATGACAGTCCTTTCGCTCCACACACCATAGTTTTTATTCACTATTTACTAAATGAATGGATAATAACCAAATTAAAAAAAATCAGTTGATGAGATTAGAGCAGTGTTTTCTGTGACTTCTTGCAGGGAAAGTACCTTAGTGTTTTGAGAATATCACAGTAAAGATATACTAATCATCTGTGAAAAGATGAGGTGCCACTAATTCTTCTGTGGACACAACCATGCTAAGAAAATCTTTCACATCAAGAATCCCTTAAAGGTTTTTACTGGCACCCTCCCTTTCACTGAGATACATCTTCCATCATGCTGAACAAGCAACTTAGTGCACACCCATCCAAGCCTATGGGGGAATAACTGGGCTGTTATTTCAAATAACTAGTTGACTTCAGCTTTTATGATTGTGGGGGAAATTCCCATGTGATTACATATTCTAGTGTAACACGGAAATGAACTAGATGTACTAATGCTCATAAAGAACTCTCCCTTTGCTGACCCAGGGCTGTCATCACAGCACAAATGTATGCTGTGGCAGTGAGCTTGCCAAGTACATCTGTGCTGTGCTGGCAAGATCCCTCTCCTCCCCGTGGAGATACACGTTGTGAGTACATGCAGCGGTGCGGAAGACCACAGGAGTCTCCAGCCTGAGCGGGTTGAAAGGACATCTGTCCGCGTAGCTAAACCTCATGTCTTTGTCTGCACCTCTACCCCCAGGCTGATGGGGGAGCAAAGGAAAGGAAGAGGAAGAGGGGGGTTTGGTTTCATAATTGAAACTAAGCAATCCTTAGAGCCCTATAAATCCCGGTTAAAGATCAACATTCCTCTGTTTGGAAAAAAAAAATCCCAGCAATGAATCTCATCAATTTTCAGAAAGTAGACAGAGTCATGCAGTATTGGGTGGTTATAATAATGGTAAACACATTAGGAAATTACAGGAACTAAACAAAGGGGCTGGATTAAGCTGTTGGGTGAGAGAAATACACTGGCATGTTTGAGGAGGATTTTTGCTCACTTGGTTTCTGATTTTCTCCATTCTGTTCTAGCACACCCTAAAAGAAACTAAACAAAGCAACATGCAGATTTGGAGGCCATTCAAGGTCCCAGATCTTGAATTCCGGTGGAGTGGGTTGACACATATGTGTTCCTTGAATTAGTTAAGTAGGAATAAAACAGCTGTGTTAGGCAGCCTGGCAATGAATGCATCTTGTCCTGAGATTTTAGGGCCCAGGATACTAATAAAGGATTTCAGGCAACTTCGGGACTTGGGGAGCAGCCAAAGGAGCAGCCTGTCCACAGTTTAGTTCTCAGCTGATTAAAAACACACATAAGGCAACAAACTCAAGCTGTTATTTCAGACAGATGGGCTGCTATACAATAAAAATATTTAGAGATCAACAGAACTCAGGTGTTATGAATTGTAAATGGGTCCCTTTGGTGACTTCTTAATTGTGGAAATGTTGAGTTTTGGGAGTATCCATGAGTATTATAGTTATGATACAATTGTTTGGCTCCAGGGTTTCCATCTGGTGCCAATACAATTCTGGGAACTAGAATTCACTGTAATGCTGGCAAAATGTCCCTCCACATCTTGCATTTTGACACAAGGGGACATCGCTTGGGTGTCTGCATTTACCTAGTGTCTAATGCATGTGTGTACAATGAGCTGCAAGTTTCACGTTCTTTATTCAGTCTTTGTGTCATTCATTATAACAATAATCATTAACTTACCGGTGACCCTGAAAACCCCACTTCGCCAGTATTGCCATTTCTTCCAGGTTCACCCTTTACAGAAAAAAAGAGGATGAGAAGCATGGAGACATTAAATATTCTTCTCTGAGATTTCATGACAAATCGTAGGTGAAAAGCCTGTAGCAAGTTTTTGTGTTATACTGCAAACAGTGTAAAAACAGAACCCAGGTTCTGTTTCTGGTAACATTTAATTCTGCAGTTCAATTTATGGTGCTTCCATGAAGTTATCACTGAGAATAAATGGATGCAAAGTAACCTGTTCTGATCTAGTCATTTTCAGAACATCAGAATTTACTTGCAGAGGGCTGGGATACAGGTCAATGTACAGACCCTATCTATCATGCACAATGCCCCAAGTTTGATCCCTAGCACAGCAAAAACTAAAATAAACATATGTCATATGTTCAGATTGAGTCGTCTTCCCAGCCTTCTAAAAGACAAACTTGTTTGTTTTCAAAGATAAATATTAATAAAAGTCCTGGAGAATTCAGTAGAGATAATATCTAGTAATTTAACACTCTCATAATAAAGAGACCTTTCAGATTTTGAAAAACTTTAATCTGTGTTCTCCAGTTTAGAGTGGATTTAATGGGAGCTGAAGAGATGAGGAAATGAAATGGGAATCAGGTCAGAATGTTTTCCTGACCCCTGTACCTCCTTGGTAGCCTCTTCCACACTCCAAAGCAACATGCATTAGAAACTTACATCTTCTCCAGGCTTCCCAGGAGGTCCCTCTGGTCCACGGGCACCAATTGGACCCTAAGGAAAAAGCAAAGAATATTCATCTTCTCCTTCCAATGCTATTCAAATACTATTGAGACAATGAAAAAAATATCAAATAGCATTACTAATGTTTTGATTTTTATCTGTGTGTCTCAGATCCTATGCTTAACAATAGAAACATTGAAGTGTACAAATCTATGTATCCATACTTTCCACAACACCCAGACTCTGGATTAAAGTACTGTGACTTAGAAACATAGAATTTAAGTATAATCGACAGTACAGAGCCTCCAGGATTATCATTTCTTGTTTTTGTGGCCTAGGAATTCTCACAACACTTCACAGAGGTAGAGCCCTGTGAAATGGGCTGACAGGCTCACTCCACACTCACCATTGGTCCAGGCTCACCGGGCTCACCGGGAGGTCCTGCTGGCCCCACGCCACCCTAAAATTGAAAACAAATGATAAATGAACCGAAGGAAAGAAGAATATCAAGTTGCGTGTTCTTAGCAATGTGTAGTGTGGGGGTCGCTCTCGGTCACTGTCCAGATACAGAATTTCAGGTAAATTACTGAGTCTGAACATAATGGAGTTTCACAATCTGAAAAAATTAGATTAATATTAGGACTCAGTTTATTTATTATTTAGATAAATGAGTCTCTTAAAATTAAATAGCGCTAGCACAGAATGGGTGTTTAGTCCATAGTAATAATCATCATCATCATCTTCCTCACCATTATCAGCTACCTCTATGTTCACCAATGTAAAGAAATAAAATCCATACAGGTGATCATGACAATGTGATTACCTTGATTGAGCTAAAGATTTTTTTCTTTTGAATTATTCTTAGCTAATATCCACTAGATCGTTAAAAAGAGTAAAATAGTTCTGAATCATAGTTTTACTAGCATTTGATAGGCGTAGAGAGAAAGTATATAGTATTAGGATCTTCTTAAAGATTCCACAAGATAATCACCTGGGCCTTAATTTATAATAATACTAATTGGAAATGATCTTTTTTATCTGACTGTAAAGCCTGAGAGTTGGCAATAATCAATTATGGAAATCATCACGATATAAGATGATGTTCTATTAGTTTAGAACCAAAGACATTCGAGTCCTAGTGCTAGAGGTCAGTCACATAAAGAAATCAGATGATGAAAATTAAGGGCCCTTAAGAAACTATGAGGACTAGGTAGACAGTTTGGTGGATTAAGCATTTGCTGTGCAGGCATGAGGAGGATGGGAATGTGGGCCTCCAGTACACATGTAAAGGCTGGGCAGATAGATAGCCAGTTCTAGGTAGACAGAGCCCAGGACAGGCCATCTCTGAAGCAAGCCAGCCAGATGACTGGCCAAACTGGTGAGCTATCAGTTCAGCAAGAGACCCTGCCTGCAAGAGAGAGGCTCTGCCTCAAGAAATAAAGTAGAGAAAGATCAAAGAAGATATACAACTTCAGTCTCTGGTGTACACACACACACACACACACACGCACGCACGCACGCACGCATGCACGCACGCACGCACGCACACACACGTTATCAAGAATCTTTGAAAAAAAGCTGCAGATGTTTCTAAGTGGGTGAGTATTATTTGGTAGCTGTCATTCCAAGTGATAACTATGCAGTTTAATGGTCTGCCCAAAATAGTTATGAAACATGAACCTTATTTGTGCTCTTTCTTTATGTTACAGTGTATAATTTATTTGTACAAACACTTACTTGCTGTCCTTGTAAGCCTTGAGGTCCCCTTGGGCCAACAGGACCCTTAAAAACAAGTGGAAGAAAAGTTACTTTATATTCAAGTCATGTTATAATTATTTTTATTTATTTTTAGATTTATTTATTTTATTTTATGTGTATGAGTGTTTTGCTCATGTGTGTGTCTGTGTGCCACATGTGTGCCTGGTGCTCTTGGAGGTCATAAGAGGGTATTGTATCCTCTGAAACTGGAGTTATGATAGCTGTGAGCCACTGTGAGGGCACTGAGAATCAAACCCCGATTCTCTGCAAGAATAGGTGCTCTTAACAGCTGAGCGATCTCTTCAGCCCCTCAACGCATACTTTTAAAATGTTGAATGTGTTTTAGAACCTGGAAAGTGACAGTTGACTAGAGGGCCAGGCTGACATGACCTGGCTTTGCTCTTCTGGGAGGCGGATGGACTCAGAGAGATTAAATTTGAGTGACATGTGGGATGATTTCATTGTGTACCCTCTGTGCTGTAAAGAGAGATAAATATGCCTGTGCACACCCAACGTCTTTAAGGACAAGGGTCCTCACATGTGCAAATGGGTGGCTCTGACAGAGCAGAACATCTGCAGAGGGAGAGTCTTGGCAGGCATGCAGTACTTACAGATAGCCAGTTTGGTGCTTTGGCTCTAGGGAGAGCTAGCTTAAATACCAAGCTAAGTTAACCGTTTATGAAACCAACAAGATTAGCCAGATTATTTTCAATGTCAGTTTAAAATTATCTGGGAACTGAGTTTTCTGGAACATTTCTTTCTTCCATAACACGTATTAAAAGTATGAGCACAGGTTTCCCTCATCTAAACATGAAACAATTCCCCTGAAGAAAAGGACTGTAGCGGGAAGCGAAAACTTAGGGAATTTTAATTCCATATGAGGACAACAGAAATTAATGTCAAATCTTATAAAGTAAAATCAGTTTTACTAAAATTAAGTTCAATCAAGTAAAAGCTGCTAATTAATTTTAGTTCAACCTATATTCTATCTACTAAGGAGAAAAAGCACCTTTGAAAATGTGGAAGTTGAAAGATGGCCACTTGGAAAGAGAAAGACAGTGAGTAGGAAGAAGCAAGCATGGGAAACTTAAGAATGAACGTGATCAAATTGTGGACATGTATAAGGACAACAAAATGAAACCCATCACGTGTACAATTTAATTAATTTTAAGTTAAAGAACTTTAAAAATAAAATTTTGATAAGATACTGGTATAGATATATGTGTATTTTAAATTTGAATATATAAAACATTAGGTATCTCAGAAAGCTATCACAAAACAAGCACTGAACAGTGCCACCATAACTTAGAAGACATACAAACCATATTTGAGGAAAGCTACAGCTGGCCTTCAAGGTGGGGAGAGGCATGGGTATCTATGAGGTGTGACTTTATTCTTTATTGTCTGAAAGTCCATTAACATGGAATAATTTTGAATTATTATGATCAAAGGCTTGAGAGAAGTGGTGTGAAGAGTGTTAATTCTTTCCACGGGTCTGGAATCCTTCAAATAGCCACATTAAGAATTCTCCCAAGAAGATAGAAAATTCAAGAGGCCAAAGATGAAAGAGGACCAACCAGGGAAGCAGAGTTGTTGGAATAAAGAGTCAAAGCATGTAAGGTCAGTAGGAACTCATAAAAATGGTGGAGTATCTGTTTGAAAATTCTGCCAAATTAATGTTTCTAATTGGCACAATAAAACATAATAAATACACTTTTATTATAAATAAACGGTCTTTGTTTGATGGTGGTAGTTATGTCTTCTACTTCTTCAAGTACAAAATGAAATATGCAGACAGATGTTTACTGATGTTCACAAAGGATTGGCATGGTTATGACTGGAATATCCCTGAGCTTTTAACTTGCACACAGTAGGACTTGCTAAATAAGTTAAATGTATTGATAGGCGTGTTTTAAAATATTTTAATATACTTTATATTTATAAAGTATGTGTGTATGCATGTGTGAGTGTGTGTATGTATGTGTGAATGTTTGTGTGTGTGTTTGTATGTGTGTCTCTGTGTGTTTATGTTTGTGTGTGCATGTGTGTGTATGCATTTGTGTGTATGTGCGTGTGAATGTGTGTATATGTCTGTGAATGTATGTGTTTATGTTTGTGTGTGCATATATGTGCATGTGTGTGTGTTTCTGTGTATGTATATTTTATGTGTGTGTTAGTATGTATATCTGTGTGTGAGTGTGTTTCTCTCTCTCACTTTAGGTGTGTGTGTATGTGTCATGGTGTGCACATATGGAAATCATAAGAGTCTATTCTCTCCTCCCGTATGTTTCTTGGGGGATAATCTCAAAACAGCAGGCTCGGCAGCAACTGCCTTCACCAGCTGAGTCACCTCATTGGCTTACGATTTTATCTCACTAGCTCACTCAAGCTTCTCTGTTTATGTATCTTTCATTCAATACTTCATCAGTAAACTTCACGCTTACCACAGAGCCAGGCATGAGTCCTACTTGACTCCCCAGTCCAGATTTTTCATCCAACCCAGCCATCTGAGCTGAAAAGGGCTGTAAGGTAAAGTGTTGACATTATTTACACTGTGAAAGATGTGCATCGACACACTTTTAATAGTGAGCAATGTGCACATCCTGCCATTCTCCTATAAGACCCTTCTAGGAGCCATTTTAAACACTGACTTTAAAACATGGGGGAAAATTCAAGTTGCTTTTCAATGTGTGTGTGTGAGATGGGCTACTCTTCCTCCAGGGTGTTTTGTAAGTATTCTGTTCCAGAAAAACTGCTGCAACCAGGCAAAAGCACGGATCATCCTGATGGCTTCTCAGTTGCCTGCTGGGGATTTGATGTCTTCATCTGGCGGCTTCCCATCCCTGGAACATGCTAGTAACAGAACAAAGCTTAAAGGATGTATTTTAAATATTTACCCTAAAGATGCCAGATTCCATTTTAGACAGTTTTAAGAAAAAAGTGTTTTTATTCACTCATGGAAAATAACCTAAAAATTGCTTTTATGTAAGTTGACAAAATTATAATTATAATTATAATTATAATTAAAATTATAATCCTTCCCATAAATCTCTGATTATTCTAAAAATTGGAAACAGTCTTACTTATTCTCTGTGACCTTTAAAATACTCTGACAATTAAGGTGACTGAAATTGTTCATCTATTTTCTAGTAGTTCCATTAATTTTCAGATTTTAGTGAGAAAATATGTGTGTTGTCCAAAATATAAAGACAATTCCTTCTGCAATCAGTTGGTAAGCAAATGTATGAACAGTTGAAAAATAATAATCTCCAGACTCTACAAGGTCACTTTTACTATGCAATATAC
Organism: Peromyscus maniculatus bairdii; assembly: GCF_049852395.1. Classification (NCBI taxonomy): domain Eukaryota; kingdom Metazoa; phylum Chordata; class Mammalia; order Rodentia; family Cricetidae; genus Peromyscus; species Peromyscus maniculatus. The sequence continues at coordinate 66,691,737 of NC_134864.1, read as the reverse complement.
TCCTGAATGCCATGAGCAGCCACCAAGAGTTCAACAGGGCAGGTAGAAAGAAGCATTTTATTTGATTAAAGAAGGAAATTAAAATTTAAGAAATATTTTAATGCTGTTATGGTTTGATATAGCTCCCCCAACACACCCTAAAGGCTTGTGCTAAAATCTCGGTCCCCAGTGCAATGTTCACAGGTGGAGTGTTGGGAAGGAACTGGACCATGGAACTTCCCAATCAATGAATTCATGCACTGATGGAGTCGTAAGTCAATAGCACTGTTGGGAGGTGGTAGAAACATTCAGAAGTGAGGTCTAGTTGGATAAAATTAGTCAAGTAACTGACGGTGTGTTTGGGGGAGCCGTGTCTTGTCCTAAACCCCTCCCTTTATTTGTTTTTTTCCTGGCTGTGGAGAATGGGGAAGAAGATAGAACATTTGCTCTATCAAAGTTTGGCCATGACACTCTGGCCAGCACAGGCCCAGAAACAGTGGAGCCAGCAGCCCTGCATAGAAACTTCTCACACTGTAAACTAAAGCAAATCCTCTCTCCTTTAGACTGTTTTTCACCAGTATCTGACACGGTGACAAAAATGTCTACCCCAAGAGCCTTACAACTTCCTGCTCTTTCCATTATCACAGATATGACATCCTCTCTCAGAAGAACACAGGTTTTGTTTTGTCAGTGTTTGGGGAGCCTGGAGAAAGGCAGGATAGACATGTATGTTCCCCAGTTCATTGTGTGAACAGTGCAGTGGTCTCTCGGCATCACGAGAAAAAAGCAAAGGTTTAGGGGTCTAGAACTACCACAGGGAAAAACAAGTAATTTGATGCAAGCCTTTAGAAAATGATGCTTTGAATTTTCCAACAATTCACTGTAGATTTATAAGCTTCACTGTTGTTTATAGTAGGCCTGCATTCATTCCAAAGGTTTGGAGTGAAGCATCAACCTTTGAACTGAAACAGTCTTAACACCATAAGATTGAATTAATGATTTGTGTGTAACCTAATTGTTAGGCTGATCAGAACACACAACTCACCCTGCTCATGCCATCAGGTCCTGGGTGAGAGGGATGTCCAGGAGGCCCTGGGGCACCTGGCTGACCAGGAACACCTGGCTCTCCATCAATTCCCTGAGGACCACGAGGACCCTAGGAAAGAAAACCAGTAGACATTAGAACCACTTCCAAATATGTACTTAGTAGAAAGCTAAGTGCACAGCATTTAGTGGATGGCAATTATGGATGGTAATTACAACAGACAATCTAAGCACTGTCAATTCCAGCATTGGTCAGGGTTTCTGTTATAGAGACACAGTCTTGGTAAGAATTTCACTTGATGTGTTAAATCTTAGAATAATTAGAAAATCGTGTCACCTCAGCAGTGTTCTAGAATGAGTTTTACTTGATGAGATTTTCTTAAGTATATTTAATAAGCAGTTTCTAAATGTACCTGTCTTATATTACAGTTAACTATGAATGTGCCTGCTTGGCCTATTTTTTTTTTTTTTACCCTATCTTCTCCTAAAATATAAAGGCTCTTGGTAGAGTTTGTGGGTCTATTTCATCTCCCAAATTGCATGAGGCTTGCAGAATTTGTGGTGCAGAGCTGACATTTAATACTGTGGATAACATTTGCACATTTCACTCTTCTTTACTTTAAGTCTGGCACATTTTCTTTCCCTTCCCACCCAAGTGGTCAACCAGACGAATGAGAAATCAGAGGCAAGGCACCGTGATCCAGCCAAGTCTAATTCTCAGAGAAGTGAACAAAGACCCTCATTGCCAAGTCCCACCCTCTTCCTAACCCACATTCTGAGGGAAGCTTGGGGAACAGCCACGTCCTCAGGTCTGGAAAGGCTCCATCTCCCAGCTTCATCATTCCCATCAGGCGTGTGTGTGTGTGTGTGTGTGTGTGTGTGTGTGTGTGTGTGTGTGTGTGTGTGTGTGTGTATCTGAAAGTCTTAAGCTCTGATAGAAAAAAGAAGAAAGAAGAAGTCACAGGATAATTTCATTTTTATCACTAAACATGGGGATTGAGTAAAGCGGTAAGTTGACATTTAATAGTAAAAGGGCTTCTAACTCTTAGCCAAGAGAGTAGCCCTACCTGGCCCACAATCAGCAATTCAAAAATGAACCAACAACACAGGCCAGAAGGCTGGACAAGCTGAAGAAGCTGATTAATCGCAATTTGCTGTACTCAAACATCCGTATCTTTCAGTAGTGAGCCAAATAACATTTATGCCTTTGAATTGAGGTAGAAAAAATTAGCCTCGAAAATCAAAACATAATTTCTTGAAAAACATTCTTATATTTTAAAAATCAACCCCCTTCTTGCCCCTAGACCATTGACAATTCACTATACTCTCTCTAATGCATAATCCGGCTTATTCTGTTGTTGTCTCAGGCTCCTGGGTCACACAATGTGACAGCAACCTTTTGCACCAGGGCACACAGGGTAATACTTGAGGTTATTCATAGTTCTTTTTCTTCCCAAAATTCAACTGCTAAATGAAAACTATTATTATAAACAGAAACTTAACAGAAACAAATGCTTACTCCCAAAGCATTTCCAAAATAAACAGAAAACTATATTTATTTTATATGTGACTAGAATGTAATCTGGTTAATATTAATTCTCTAAATTGTTCATGTATTAATTAAGCCTGATCAGATACCATGCAAGGGCTGATCTGAAGGCAGCCTACATTTTTATTGACTTCCAATCTCTTTTATATTCTTCTGGAATTATCTCTAAATATCCCTGGTATTAGTCTAACACAATTTGAGATTTAAGTTAATAAACATTTGTGAAAATTTTCTAAAACAAAGTGAACATAAGCAATTTAATGAGAATAAGAAAAATATAATGTAGAAAGTTTACTGTTTAAAGACTAAAAATGAACTATAATTGGGAATCCATTAAAATACATTTTCTATTTCCAATTAAACTTAATCACATGACTTGTGTGTTAAGTTTCTATGTGTATCTAATGATCTATTTATCACTCTTTTCTCCCATCCCCCAGAATACTCTGCAGATGGCCACTAGGTGGCGAACTTTAAACGTCCACATGAAGAAAATAGCTGCACAATCCTCAAGAACTTATCTGCTGTGGGTTAGTAGTTTGTTGCACAAACACAGGCCCATGTAAGCATGCACACAGGTACATTATGTAATGTTGCAGTTGTAATAACTGGTGCATGTTTCACTGTACACGATGATCCTTGTAAGTGTCATGTGCCATTTGTATGCAATATACCACTGAATGTCTGTCTTCAGACCAGTGGCCAGTTTGTCATTGTGAAGGGACCTGGATAGCAATACACTCTAAACTGAAGACCTTTGACTGTGAAGTGACCTGGATAACACACTAAACCGAGGACTTTTGATTAAAGAGTCATGGTGGTCACTGACTTGATGGGTTTCTTTGTATCAGTACTCAATCCAGCACAATTTTGCCTGGATTTGGCAGCATCAAGACATTTTTATTTGTGACAATTAGACGGAAGATGAGGGTTGCTCATGGCATCTGGTAGGTAGGGCCGACAACAATCCCACAATGTAAGTCCAAAACTTCAATAGTGTTGAATCTGAGAAACCACACTACATTATGGTCTTCTGTATTGTTTGATAGTAATGGAAACTGGAGGTGGGAACTGGTACCTATGATTTTAACACCACTCCTTATTGTGACAGTAAAGACCTTCATCCAGAGAACATCTCTGATGAGTTTGTGTCCTGAATCCAAACCTTCTATCTATGGGTATTCAGTGGTATGTTCGTAGCTAGAAATTGGTGATGATAATTACACCAGGACAACCAGCAAAAGTTACAAATCAAAGGGAGAAATTAACTAAAGAGTGTGGATTGTCAATCTGCCCCCCCCCATATCCCACCACGGCTAGTATTAACAGAGAAATATACTTCACACTAAGAAGCCTGTCAGGGTTGCCCTATGCTCACATCAGTAACTGCTCTCCATTCTTTTTATTCCAAACACACAGACTCCCATCTGATCAACATTCTTTACCATGGGGCTAAGATAGGAAACAGGCACCTACCTCATTAAAAAGGAAAAAGGAAGAAGGGTTGGGAATTTTAGATTCATTGATTCCTAACCAATAATTCTGAAACTGTGATCATTATTTCCATAGCAACCGTCATGTAAACATTGAATAGTGTCATCAAATATATTCAAGGACACCTTTTCTGTGTAACCATCCAGGCTCCACCCCATTTAATTCACCTTCTGCCTGTCATTTTTATTCTGTGGTGACACCAGGAGAGCTAAAAGCATTTAAACTACTAAAGCCACTCAATAGAACAATGAAGTATACGCAGGAGAATGAGAACATGTCATTTCTTCCCCTAATATGGCCTCAGTTTGCTGGGGCACTGTCATTCACCTACAGGCCTACAAATTCCAACCACACTCACAGCTCTATTCTAGAAGTATTGACATCACATTCTCTGCTTGGTTTGATATGTAGATGCTTTTTAAAAAAACTAGCAGAAAGAGTTCATAGCAGTGTGACCTAAAATAGATTCTGCTCTCTCCTAAATATTCAAAGTTGTGCATCATCACCTCGCTTATCTATTTCTTCCACTTACATATTGACAAACACATATTGGGATACCCAAAATTCCATTAAAAGTTAAGTTTTAGTAGCTACAATTATACATAAAAATTAAACAACACAATTTTTTTTCTAACCGAAATATGGGATAATGATAGCCACAGAAACTTAATCCAGTTCTTCAATATATGAAACATCTTAGATTTTTAGGGTGAGATGTGAGAAAGAATATAATTAAGAAGAGAATAACATAGCTTGTATGCAAACAGATGATGAGAGAAGAGGCTATACAGTGCATGTATGCCATCATGCTTTAGTTCAAGGACACACGGGATTTAGTTTTAACTCATCCCTTTTGATGAGTGTTAATTTTTTCAATTCTTGAATCTCTGTAGCATCTACACCATGGAAAGGAAAGAATTCTTCTCAGGTAATAAATTTTATTCACCAATAATTTCTTTTTCCTCTCTCTCCAGGTGGATATTTCCACAGCAACCATAAATCACAAAGTTCAGGTGTTTTACCTTAACTGAACATTCTTGGCATTGTTTACTCACGAGTGACAACTTCTGAACTCAACATGATGTGTTAATCATGTGTCTCTCATCAGCTTGGTTGTGATTTGACCTTATAAACTGTAATTGATTACAGTTGTGCTATCTCTCTAGTAAGTACTGGGTAATCATTTTCATGCAATAATTTCCCCTAAATTTGGAGAGTTGTAAGTTCATTTCATGAGAGAAGTCTTTGCCATGGAAGTGACATAGTAACAGTGTCTCTGCCACCCTCACTGCACTCAAAGGAAAAGTGCAAATCAGACCATTTGACAAACATTTGGGGGTGGGGAACAGGCGCCAACTTACAGGTCTTCCCTTGGGGCCTCGGTCCCCTCTCGGTCCTTGTGATCCTGGAGGGCCCTAAGATACAAATTATGATTATGGATATAAACATTCGTGAATTTTTAAAGGATTTAATTGGTAAAAGAACATTGAAACAGAAACATCACATTTCCAATTTAGTGCAGTTGGAGACTAGACGACAAAGCCTGTGTGTATGAATGTACTATAAACAAAAGGGCCGAGTGTTTCAGGAGTGAGGTTCAAAGATCTGCAAACAATTAGGTACCACATAAAGGTACTGTGGAACTAAACATACTAGCATAGCTACTAATTACAAATTAAACATCATTTTCACAGATTTGTCCTAATGTAAATCTCTGGCAATTAAGTTCTAGGTACAAAAACTTAAGATTTCATGTCTGGAGACACACATAAAAGTGCAAACCCTAAATTATCAATTATCTGGTGGAATATGGGAATTCAGATTGGTACAGAATGCTCCAGACTACTCATCACTGGCCTACCTGCTGCTTCCATTCTACTGTTGCTTCATGTACATTCAAATAGTGACTTAACTATTATTTCTACTGCATATATACGTGCACATAGATAAAGTCTGCTTATAATTTCTCAAATTATAATTGCCAGAGTTTCTGCCTTGCTAAAAAATACTTTATTTAAAAGTTGTTATTTATTTCAACCAACAACACTGTTTCTGTTGTTTTATTTAATTTTTTATTAAGATTTCTAGACTGGCCCTGAAACTCCTTTGGCTCAGGGATCTTCTTCCTCTGCCTCCTGAAAAGCAGGAACTATGTGTCTTGTTGCCAAGCCATGCTCAACGTCACTGTGTAAAAGCAGAAACTTCCAAAGTAAAATGTGCTGTGGATATTGCTCTATATAAATAAAACACTGATGGCCAGTGACCAGGCAGGAAGTAGGTTGCCAGGCAGGAAGTAGGTGGGACAAAGAGAGAGGAGAATTTGGGGAAGCAGAAGGCTGAAGGGAGAGACACTGCAGCCACCGCCAGGACAAGCAGCATGTAAAGACTCTGGTAAGCCACCAGCCACGTGGCAAGGTATAGATTTATAGAAATGGGTTAATTTAAGATAAAAGAACAGTTAGCAAGAAGCCTGCCATGGCCATACAGTTTATAAGTGATATAAGCATCTGAATGATTATTTTATACTTAGATTGTGGGACTGCGGGGTTTGGTGGTGGAGAGAAGCCCTCCAGCAACAAAAATGAGTCTGTTAGATCTATGTTAGTATTTTATTTCAAGAGATCTGATGTATTTTGATATTTAAATGGTATGTATGTGAGTATATAGCTATTGATAGTCCAAACCTGAGATAAATAGCCTTTATGTAAAGCCAGGAATCTGTCATGCTGGTATATAACTTCTCAAATTCTACTGCAATATATTATTTAAGTAAATAAAAAAACTCTCTTAATCAGTAAGTATACAAGTATGCTCTCATTTCAAGAACAAGGTCAGTCTAAAATTAACAATGTAAACATAGATTGTTTTTCCTTTCATTAACAGCAAGACTAATGCATAAGAAAAAATACAGTTTTTCAGCTGCAGGATGAACTGACCTTGTGTGCCATGTACTGCTTCAAAATACAATGTCTAAATCTGAAGACAGTTTAAAGTAACACATTTTGGGATGTCAAGCATCCTTTTTGTGCGTTGCTGTTTTCTCATGTTAGTCTGGCCAGCAAAAATGTTCAGCATTCACAACAAATACTGGAGAAAAGTACTTACTGCAGGTCCTGGACGACCGCGTATGCCCGTTACCTAAACGCCAAACAAGAAAATGTGTAAAGACAAAGTTTGCAGAGACTTGGAAAATTCAACAGTCTAATGAATAAAAACAAAATTACAGTGGAATCTTTTCAAGGGTGTTACCAACTAGCTGCACTTCCTCTGCCTTGAGTTAAAATATCACCTATTTTGAACTCTAATATAGGAAAATAGTGTTGGCATGGAAAGTGATACACCCACATTGAAGACAGGGGTACTGCACTAAATCTTCCCTCTCAGGGCAGCTGTGTGGCCTTGAAATAATTACTATTCTCTCTATACTGTTTCTTTAAGTGGAAATTTATATGCAGACTCAAAAGCAAATGGTGTCTATGAAATAATCTTACTCATAGAATTATGTGGATTGATAAATATTTGTCAAATACTTAGAATCTAAGATATGTTAAACATGAAAAGGGGAAACTATGGGAAGTGTTTACTTTTCAGGCAAACTGAGAAAATAGGGTTTAAAGATAAAGCAAAAATGTGTGTACTACCAAATAATTAACATGTGACTTTTTCTCTTAATAGATTGGTAAAAACTGATGTAAAACCTATGGTTTGAAATGATAGCAACTCCATAATATCTATGGTGTATCTTCTGGTCACTGACAAGGATAAAGATGTCCTGAGAATTCTGAATTAATGTGGAATTTCGAGCAGGATCAGGAAATGACATATTTCCAAAAGTGTGGAACATCACTATATATACATGCAATAATTTAATATTATAAAAACTTGAGGTTTTTGGATTGTCAGTCATGTAAATATAAAATTTAATGTTACAAAGTATTAGATAGTGTATCAAATACTGTATTTGTCTTGTGCATATTATATTAAAATTTTTCTTTATAAAATAACTTTGTTTTTAAAGGAAACAATATCCAACTACTACAGTTATGCTTGAAAAATGATACATATAATGTTTTATATATAAATATATAACATATAATATAAAACACACATATATACTTACAACAGGCACTAATCCTGGTTCTCCTTTTTGTCCCTAGGAAGATTTTTTTTTTAAAAGAAGAAACCAATTAGTAGAATACAAATTATTTTGAGCAATATCATGTCATACTAGGCTACGGAAACACTGGGAATGTCTACAAAACACTAACAATGAGAACAAAAAGTTTACATTCCATAATCAAAGCATTTAGTCAGACATTATTTGTGAACACAACTTCTACTTAGCTGAAGAAGGTAAAATAAATTTAGCATATGAAATGAGAAAAGCTTCATTTCACTTTGTCTTTCACAGATCAAAAGCAAAGGGTTGACTAGAATAAGAAAGAGTCAGGAGGAAAGACATAAAGATGAGATGTCATGGAGACACCTCCCCAAAGATTAAAATCACAGAAGAAACCCAGAGAGGTGTGTGTGTGTGCGCGCGTTTCCCACACGTACTTAGTGGCAGGGTTATCGTTATCAACAGAAACCATCATTGCCACCTGTTCTCCTTTCATAGAATTCATGGAGAACATCAGATGTGACAAGTGCTTATCTCTTCAGAAGAGAGGACAACTGTTCCAGTTGTACACTTCTCAGTCTCCGAAGGAAAAGCTGGAAAAAGTCAACTGCAAAGGAAGAGATTGCCAAGTCAACCTATGTGCTTCCGCAAAGGAGCAACAAGGAAACTAGACATGAGAGGCATTTCGTCTGAGCACAGAGCTGTAGATTTTTGAAGTGCATATACTGATTTTATGATCTCAGTATGTAGGGTAAATAATGTTGGGTGGCCTGATATGCATGTATTTCCTCATATATTAATTAGTGTTATCTGCTTCAGTGTTTGTCTTCCAGTGATTTTGGTTTCCTTGATACCATCATTGTGTCTGCCTATTTTGCTTCCTCAATGATCTTCATGAGCCAATTAGTATCAATTAACACAATATAAAATGCCCTCTTCTGTTAAGCAACTGAGGAGAGCAAGTGTGACTTCAACTCACATCCTACTTGCAAGGACTGCAGGAGGAGAGTGTCTAAGTTTAATTTCTTCTCTCATGTATAATATTATTTCATCTAATTATAAAATCAAATATGTGGCTAGTAGGGAATTTTGGAAGCAGAGGAAATACACAGAAGAAATTATCTCACTCAGTATCTTGCAGATATCCAGGGATACCATTCTGACATGTCCCCATCATTTTTATGCCCTCTCACTTATCTGTCAAAGCTACACTGGTACATCCCAAAACTGTCATATTAAAAAAAAAAAAACTATAGTGAACATCCTTGAGTATCAATGCTTGGATGGCATCATGATTGATATGTAAGAGATGCTTCTAGAAAGTATGTGGGTTAAAAGTCATATTGCTTTTGGTTTTTTTTTGTTTTATTGTTCTTTTTTTGGTCTAGGTCACCAAATTGTATACTCCAAGGGGCAATCTAATTATATCTTTCCAACATTACCTCACACATGAAAAACTGATGCAATATTAAAACTTTTATAATTTTAATGATCATAATGACAGACTCAGTGGCAGGATATACAACACAGTGATCACATCAATTGATGTGAGTCTGGAGCAGGCAATGATTCACAGTAGGGAAGTGGCCTTAGAGCAAAGGCAGTTGTTAGGGTAACAGTTATGACTACTGATGTCCTCATATGCATGAAGCTCTTCTCTAAGAAAATATTTTAAGGTCCTGAAGGTGAAGGAGGGGGAAAAGGGCAAGTAGTGTGCTTTAGAAAAAAATTAATTTATTTTGGATCAATTAATTCTCCTTCAATGGAAAAACCAACTCATTAAAGGAGAACTCCCTTCACTTTCTTTCCTTTTCTTATCATCCCTCCTTCCTTTTCCTCAATCTATCCCTGCCAGCAGATTAACATCATGTCTCTAATACATATAAAATATTTACTAAGTGCAATGATTAATAAAAGGTTGGAAACAGTAGAACATGTTCCAAAATCTCTAATACAGTTCATAACTTTCTGACAGAAATGGACATATAAAAAATTAGATCAGTGGTTGAATGCTTGTCTAGTATATGGAAAGCCCTGGCTCTCCCACACTGAAGAAGTAACAGACAAATGAACTGCAGAGCCAGCAGGTTAGTGGCCTCTGTAACTAAGTAGTCAAGGAACTGTGTTCATTTGGTCTCAGTAGATTTCAGGCTACTTTATACCCACGCCAAGCTTCCAGACATCTCAGAGCACAGTTCTGTATGAATAGTATCAGAAAAAAAGTGCTTGTGAAAAAGAAATTATACAAAGTAATACTCACCTTTCTTCCTCTACCTACAAAAAGAAAAAAAAAATATGTCATTTTATGGAGAAACAACTATGAAAAACAGGCAACACATATGCTTTCAATAGTATATTTCTTATAGATACAGATTTCAACATAGACAGGTTATCTGCCCACTAATATGGTACAGCTCAAAAACTGTCTTGAATCAATTTCAACAAAGAAAATAGTACGTATATTTGGAATATTCTCATGTGCTCATAATTTTCCTCATAGCATTCAGAGATTCCAGTGTTAACAAAACCAAGAAAACTAATCATTTTTATCATAAATTATTTTTAATGAATGTTCCCTGTTGGTTTTAATATTGTAAATTAGTCAGGTACTTTAGTTAAATGCAAAGTGTATTAAATGCCCAATTCTGCAGTGAAAATCTGCATCCTGCATCCTGTCCTCTGTCCCTTGATTCCCGGTCTCTGTCTTCATAAATAAGCAAATTATACCAGACACCTAACTTTTCCTTATTCTCCTTTTCTTGTCTGCATATAGCTGTAGGTATTTAAATCATACAAATGTTTGCATAAAAGTTGTTTTCCTGTTTCATTTTCAAATCAGGATCTCTTTGCAGGAATCCAGCACATTCCATTTAACAGCATTACTTTCCTCACAATTAATTATTTGGCTTGTTTCTGGTTTTTTTTTTCCTTATTGCTGAAGACAGCTTATTGTCCTACCACAATATTTCGAAGAATGGATGTGAGAGCTATAGGTATAATTGTGGGGTTTTGGTGGACTAGCCAGAAACCATATTAGTTATTATAAATAATGCTATAATGAATAATGATTTTATATATATGACCAGCTGTAAGTATATTTGTAACATAAATTTTCTTAAATTCTTTGAACAAATGAATTGAAAAATATATTTTGACGTACTATCGATATACAGTCTCCTGAGGTTATAACCACTTTATTATACTCCTGCAGTCAGTGAGCAAAGCTCTCGGAACAACAGCTGGTAATACAACCCACTAACAATCACTACAACATTGTCCAATTTGCTAAGTGAAACAATGTGACTCAAGTCCCAATTCTGATTTTGAGGGAATTTGACAGTATCATACTCAATTTCCTTTAAAACTTATGTTATTTCCTCTATCTTTTATTATTGCTATTTTATTATTTGTAGCTGAAATTTCTTTATACATAAAATATAGTCATCATCTGTAACTTGAATTGCAAATTTGCTTGATTTCTTGCATGCCAATGTGCTGTGGGATGTCTTTCTGTATGCTGTAAATGTGTTACTCTGATTGGTTGATAAATAAAACGCTGATTGGTCAGTAGCTAGGTAGGAAGTATAGGCGGGATACACAGACAAGCAGAATTCTAGGAAGTGGAAGGATGAGTCAGTAGACACCAGCCTGCCATTCAGGGAGCAGCATGTAATGGCACACAGGTAAAGCCGCGGAACATGTGGCAACATATAGATTAACAGAAATGGGCTGAGTTTAAATGTAAGAGCTAGTCAGTGGTAGGCCTGAGCTAATGGCTGAGCAGTTTTAATTAATATAAGCTTCGAGGTGATTATTTTATATGCAGCTGTGGGGTCTGTGGGGCTGGGCAGGACCAGAGAAAACTTCAGCTACACCAATGTTTGTTTTTCATTTTGTTTTCTTTGTTTGCATGCTGGCAATTAACCTAAGGCCTCACTCATGGTGTCTGAATACTCTACCACTGGACTGAACCAAAGCCTGAGAAAAAGCTTTCTATATTTCATGACTACAAAGAATTCTGCATCTTTGACATTAGTAGAATTCCCTTTTATCTCAATTTAGCCCACTATTTGTGTTTGCCCTGTGTGACTATTATGAATCTAAGATTTGTCTAAGATTCAGCTGTTCTAAAGGTCTTATGATATTTAGTATTCATGACTGACTATGATAAGACATTCAAATTTTTAAGCTTTTGCTTATCTATTATAATTTTATCAGCTATTTCTTGTGTGTTTTGTCTTAATTATGGATATTTGCTATTGCTACAAATGGGATATGTTTTATCTCATTATTTATATCATAATACAATTTTTACACAGCGAATCTGTATATTTCTGCTGGTTAATTTTATACTACACCGCCTTGTAGTAACTTTTTACTCAGTTTATTTAGGTTTTATAAATGCACACTTTTGTTTTTGTGGAAACTACAATGTTTATTGCTGTAAAGGAACATGTCTGTATGCTACCGTAAGGGAACCTACTGTATGCTACCAGTCATACAAAATGCATAGAAGGCAAAATTATAATTTCAAATTTCTGTTCAATTTTCCCAACTAACTAAATGTTTTCCCAGGCACTGCCAGGGCTACAGAGTTTTCTTGAATAACATCATGGTTTGTTCTGTTCCATTGTGTTAGTCGCTTCTTTGGAGACTTTTCAATAATATATATGACTGTGGTAATAATGTATTCCCCAATATATTGCGCACCTTAATAACCTTATCTGGGGTCAGAGAACAGAACAGCCACTAGATATAGAGGCCAGAAAATGGTGGCACACATGCCTTTAATCCTATCACTTGGGAGGCAGAGATCCATGTGGATCTCTGTGAATTTGAAGCCACACTGGAAACAACCAGGCATGGTGACTCACGCCTTTAATACCAGGAAGTGATGGCAGAAAGCAGAAAGGTATATAAGGTGTGAAGACCAGGAACTAGAGCTAGTTATGCTTTTAGGCTTTTGAGCAGCAGTTCAGCTGAGATTCATTCTGGATAAGGACTCAAAGGCTTCTAGTTTAAGGAAACAAGATCAGCTAAGGAAATAGCGAGGTGAGGTTAGCTATGGCTTGTTCTGCTTCTCTGATCTTCAAGCATTCACCCCAATATCTGGCTCTGGGTTTGTTTTTATTAATAAGACCTTCTAACAATTTATGCTACATATGGCTATCTTCTACATATATTCTGCCTTTTACTGTGTTCAATTCTTCTTGATTAATGTACTGCTTTTCTCTTCCCACAGGTGACATCTATAACTCTTTTGACATCTGTGCACTATTACCTCATTGGTCAACTTCCTAGTTCATCTTTCAGTTTTATTTTTCCTGTTTCTTCCACATCACTGCACATTGATCCTGCTAACAGTTTTTTTTTTCTTAGATACAATTATGACTTTACTAAGTTCTGACCTCGAGGTACATCTTAGCACTTAGTAAGTGTTATATAAAGTACCCAGCACTCTGAAAGTTCAGGGCTATCCTTGGCTAAATCACTTAAAGGCAACTTGGTATACAGGAGAACTTGTCTCAAAAAAAAAGCTGTATAATTGGTTAGAATATTGTTGGCTCATTTTGGTATGGGTTAATTTTGTTTGGATTTGGTTCTTAGTTCCTGCTAGCCTAATGTGTAGCTCAGACTGACTTTGAACTCTTAATCTTTCTACCTCACTTCCCAAGTCCCGAAATAAAGGTATGCACCACTATATTCAGCCTCAGAAATTGAATGTGAACTATGGCCACACATATGCCAGTGTGTTCTGTGTCTCATAAATTTAACAGAAACCAATTACCCTCCTCTCATGCTTCATTTGTATAAATTTGTTGCCATTCAGTTTTCACTACTTTGCTTGGAATGAGTTGCATTCTCCTACACTGACTATTGGCAGGAAGTTATAGATTTTGCTTTCTGGCATTGTTGACATATTCCCACTTACTATTTGTTTATCCACAAGGGTTAATTGTGCTGATTCCTGGGCATCTGTTGGATTATGTCTGCTTCCAGGAGATTTTGTGTCTTTATCATTCTATGACACGTTTATCATACTGCACAAATTTGAGTTTAAGTATTTATTTTAGGTGCATTGTTTCTGCTAAATAATATCTAAGATGAAAAGATATAAGTTGCTGTATGATATCTCCATGTATGTACTGCTGAATACTTCATTATTCTTTTGTTATTTTCAATGGAATTTGTCAAAAGAAAAAGGAAACTTTGATAATGTCTTGACAATGACTAGTACAAGGACTAAAGCAAGCAACTTAAAAGCTTAATGTTGGTCTTATATAACTCATTAAAATATGCAAATGACAACACATGCCTATCCCTTTGATTAAAATCAAATATATATCAATTAAACACAAATACTTTTTTTCTATAAAAATATTTAAAAACCCAGTAACTTGTATCATTCTTTTCTCCAAGAACTTGGCTCCACTTCCTTCTATTATATGGTTCACATTAAGCACACCCTGGATTTTTAAGGCAATGTAAGAGAAACTGCTAGAGCAGTAATTATATTATAAATAATTATCATATTCTGTAGGGTGAAGCTTATACATTCTGCATTTTCTCTTGGACATTAGGCAATGAAACAGAAAGCCAACAAAATATCTTGGAGGCACCTTTTATAAACACAATGACAGCAGCCATCTATAATGCACAATCATTCTCTAATTTGGCATAACCATTCAAAACAAGATCCTCTAATAGTTAAGAAAACAAGAAATCACTGTCTACTTCTATGCTAATTGACCTCAGAGGGGGAAACTAGGTTCCCTACTTGCTCCAGGAGGCTCATCACACTTTTAAAAGAAATATGTTTAGTTTTCTGATTTCAAAGTTATTAACCCCTGGGGTCACAGAGTTAGTTGCTATGATTATTCACTTGGATTGTTCAACTCTGAGGACAATAATCATTGGAAAATAAAGGTGGGCCATCAGCTCTATTCTAAACAGATTTGAGCATTCTTACCAAAATTAGTATCTCCACCTCCAGATGTTTGTGGGCATACTTGACAGCATTCCCCAGCGGGTGTTATAGGATTGGCACAGTTGAGCACATCTAGGCACTTTATCTTGTCACAAAGAATGGCACCATTGTCGCAGACACAGATCTCACATGGAGAAGGTTTCCAAATGTCTCTGTTTAAATACATCTGGCCATTTTGAGTACATGCTATTTCTTCACCATATTCATCTGAAATAAAAAGAAAAGATGTTAATAATCTGAAATTTTATAATCTATGGAATGTTTAAGATAATAAGGTATCATTTTGGTTTTAAAAAAAATTCAAAGATGTACCCTCCTAGGCTTGAGACCTACATCAGTCAGCAAAGTCCCTATTGTGCAAGCAAAGGGGAGCTGAATTTAGGTCCATAGCACCCATGCACAAGGCTGGGCAAGTGTCGTCACATGTGCCTGTGACTCTAGTGCTGGCAGGTGGATTCCCAGAGCCACCTAACCACTCAGTCTAAACAAGTTCAATGAAAGATTCTTTCTCAACACAGATAGAAAGCAATTGTGGATACCCAACATCAGTCTTTGGCTTTAACTAACTCTCTCTCTCTCTCTCTCTCTCTCTCTCTCTCTCTCTCTCTCTCTCTCTCTCTCTCTCTCTCTCTCTCTCACCAATGCATGAACACACAGAGAGAGGGAGTAGGAGGAAGAAGGGGAGGAGAGAAGAGAAGGGGTTAATCTCTTGAGACAAAAGACCGATAAACTTATTCACATAAAACAGTGAGTAGTTCATCATGAAATGATGAATGAAATACACATTCCCCTAATAGGTGGAGAAGAAAAAAATGAACCAAAATAAGTATGCTTTTTAGCCAAAGAATGTTTCTAACAAGATTTTATTTTTGAAATTATAAGTGATTGAATGTAATAAAGTTTGGTAAAGAGGGACAGAAAGAAGCCATTTGAAAAAAGAGCAAAAAGGATTTCCAAAGGGAATGAGTAACTTCAGTACATGTAAACCCTACATGATTTTCAACTTACTAGAGATTTTATACAAGTAAATCTCAAGCAAGGAGTTCAAGTGGACTCATGTACTGAGAGAAACTTCCAAATAATAGCATATGGGCTTCTGAGAATTGTTTTAAACATGAATTGAAAATGAAATAACCATTTCCTATCTCTTGGATTAGGTTTCCATTAACCATACCAAATTGAGGGTATTCATTTTTAAACTGTAATAGAAACACAAAACTCACAAAGATAATGAGAGGATTATCTTTACATTGAAATTAATTAAGGAAAGTTATAGCAAAAGCAATATGTTTTATATAACTTTACTAATTACCTTTCTATATTTAGATAAAAGTTATTTTTAATATTGGGAAATATGTATGCATGTATACATATGAAGCAACAACCATTGCCATAGGGAGGAGTTCTGGTGCTAGGAGCTGAGAAGCGCCTGAGTATTTAGAACTGCAATTATTCACTTGTGTTTTATTATGTGTAGGTTGGTCTCTTATAAAAATTGAAACCAATCACATAATACAAGCACTTTTTCGTTGTTGCTTCATTTGTTTTTTGTTGTTGCTGCTTTCTGTTCTGCACAAATGATCCTGCTGCCCGGTTCAGAGTTCTGTCAGTTATGCTATATCGTCATGGCTATCACAGCCTACAGCTACCAAGAGTTTTGCTTCAGGGTTCCACCCCACATGGCCTTCTTCAACAAGGAGATAATGGGTTCCCTTGTTTAGACCCACCTACTCCCCTCTGGAACTTCCTGCAACAACCACACAGAGAAAAACAGGCATCTCAACCCTACTAGATTTAGTCCTCACCTGACATTTTAAATACCTCCACTGAAAGAAGAAAGACAATTTAATAGAGGAGTGAGGGAACACTCAACCAACAAACTTCTTCAGATGCTGAAGTCTCAGGAAAGAAAGAGAATGGTACCCAGTTCTCAGAAACAGACAGGTCATCTGTCAAGTGCTCAGAACAAGACTGCTGGGGGACACTGATATCACAACCTTACCCTCTAGACTCAGTTATTATTGCAGAGGAGGAGGCAATAAGATTGTGAGGGCCTGTCCAGGCCACCCAGCACTACAGAGTGAGGCTCTGTATCAATATTTCAAAATAGAGAGGGAGGCAGGGAGGGAGGGAGGGAGGGAGGGAGGGAGGGAGGGAGGGAGGGAGGGAGGAACAGAGAGAAGGAAGGATTGTAAGATGCAGAAACAGTGGCTGTCTACAGTCAAACAGTATGTCCCATACATATCATAGTTGCACACATGAGTTCACATCAGATGTAACTGACTGCACAAGACCAGACCAATCAAAATCCCACCCTTAGTTGAGAATGGTTGGCAATTTATGGCTTCTAGGGGACAGAGAGTCAAGTTATTTTCAAAGATGCCCCATGAATGGCTATCCACACACATGCGCATTCAGGCAGCACTGCATGAACTCTAAGTCTAAAGTAAAAGAGCAAACAATATTGGGAAAACTAGGTGGTGAAGGGATAATAGAGTAATTAGAGAGGATAAAATTGAGGGGTAGTTATTAAATTGCATTATGTACATGTATGAAATTCTCAATAAAATGTGTTATAGCTGCATTAAAAAAAATGAGTTGTAAGCATTCTACTCCCAAAGTAAACATTCCAAAACATGATCTATAAACATGGACTCACGTTCATAATCAATTGAATAATTACAATAAGTAGATAAATTTAAAATAACTTCTGAGTGGCAAGATGGCTCAGTAGGTAAAGGCTCCTGTAGTAAAGCCTGAGCTTAACCCCGGGGGAACCCACAGAGTGGAAAGAGAGCAACCCGAAGATTTCCTCTGTCTTCCATGCTCTAGTTCTGTGTTGCCCATCTCCTGCATGCAAACATGTAGGCAGGCACACGGAATAAATGCATAAAAGTAATTTTCAAAGTGAAAAGAACTTTGTTCACCAAGTTTTAGTTGAGGAAGCAGCATCTGTTCACTGGTTTTAAAGTCCTTGCTTGAAAATGAAATACTCCATAATGTCCAATTGCTTTTTCTCTCACAATTTGGGTGGTCAAGGTTGGGGGTTGTGTACATTAATGGGGATGAGGTGGTAGTGGGTATGTGCTGATTGTTCAAATATTGAAAGCATATATATATATATATATATATATCACTTGGAATATCTTATATTAATATGCATATATATATTACTTGGAATATCTTATATTAATATGGATTGTTACATATAACATTTTATACAACATTGTGAAGTTATAATTACTGATATAATAAAAACAAATTTATATAAATTATTATACAATGCATTAACATCAATTAAATATGGAATTGTTATACTATATAATTCCATTTTGTAACACTTAATGTACTACAAACTACTAATTTAAATTTGCATATCTATAATGAAATATTTTTAGATACAGCATATTATTAGATGTGGTAATATATACAATATAACTGAAATGAACTAAAAGCTGGGAAGTCAAAATATACAAGATTGCATGCAAATTTTCAATTAGATATAAAAATTAAGCAGATAGCTTAATCATATTGCTGCAGCTACTTCTGGAAAGGAGGTTTTGAGAATTCTTTCCCCAGTTCACTAGTCCATTTACATTGTTCAGAGTACTTTTGTCTTTGTCAATAAAGCTACTTCTATTCAATCCCTAACTCAAAAGGCATTTCTTGTTTTATATCTTCTGATGACTGCTGGAATTTTCAAATAATCTGTACTGTTTTCTCTGAAAGTCAAATAAACTTGTTCTTGAACCTGATATGAGAGTGGGAGAGGAGGGAGAGAGAGAGAGAGATTGGAAGAAAAGACTCACCCTTTCAGTTCTGTGTTAACACAAATAATAGCAATTTCTTCTTGGAAGTTTAAGACAATGTGATCTCAACCCAAGGGGCAGAAAAGGGGGGGTCACTGCATTGCTTTCTTTAAATGGCAATGCTGAAAGCTGGTTTTATACTTTGATTCATCACTGATCTCTTTCTCCTGAGAATTTATAATTAAATTTAAGATGATATGGACATGTAGTTGGAACGCTTTTAAATGGCAAGGAGATGAAAAACCACATTCACTACTGAGGCATGCCTTCTCTTCGCCCACACAAGAATCTGTTCCCATTACAGAGGGCTCAGTGAAGTCTCGCTGTGCATGTCTGAATGAAAGATGTGTGCAAACCAAGAGTGGTTAGAAAATAGAGCTCACGCACTCCTCTGTGCTTCTACATGGCGGATGTGCATAATATGTCGACCATCCTTTATGTTTCTATGGCTATTTACTTAAATGAAAAGCGGAATAGGAAACAAAATGGTGGTCAGTTTGTTGAAAAGAATTACAAAGATGTTGTCATAAATAATTGTTGTATGAATAAAAACAAAAAAGTAAGAATTTTTAAATGACATCTTGAGAAATCTAATAGTGCCCTCACGACTCTGCTACTCAACTCAGAAACATAATCCAGGCTCACATCTATAGTCTAGATTTGAGTCCTAGAACACACACACACACACACACACACACACACACACACTCACATCCTGCAAATCTGTGACTTTTTGCTACTTACACTTTTTGCTACTTATAGTTTATTAATGTCTCTAGAATTTAAAAGAGTTTGAAATCTGGTCATATTTTTATTCTTTTCTAATTTCCATGATGTAGTTTCCCATATTTTAACTTCCATGCTACAGGATTGTTTTCTTCTTACTAAATACCCCAGCAGACTGTGTCCATTGTGAAGTCACCCGCAAAGCTCTGGCATGGCTGTCTAGATGGAGAGGTGTATTTTGTTTGATCATATTTTACTTGAAATCAACTCAATTGTCCTATGTTTGTAAAAAGCTTTCATAGATCTGTTTTCCTACAAATCTTATGTGCTTTCCAATTTAATTGTCTAAATTCAGTTCTTAA